>NC_140181.1:98563842-98591342 GCF_963971535.1 Notolepis coatsorum | reverse complement strand
AGCGTGTCAAAGTGTCCTTGAGCAAGACACCTAACCCCCTATAACTGCTCCCGATGAGCAGGTCGGCACCTTGCATGATTGCCTTTGCTGTGAACGTGTGAGTGAATGGGTGAACGGCTGAGAGGCATAAATTGTAAAGTGCTTCGGATAAAAGCGCTGTATAAACGCAGTCCATTTACCATTTGCTCGACTTGCTTTGTTTTTCACCACAGTGGAAGCTGCTACCTGCAGCTTAGATAAGATAAAATGATCCTTTATTAATCCCCTTGGGGAAATTCGGGTGTCAAAGCAGCATGGGGGGGGGGGGGGATACAGAGCTTCACAGTCCAGTATCTATACTAGATACAATATAGATACAGTATAAAATATAAATACAAATACAATATAATATAAAAAAGTACAAAATACAAGAGAGTCCAGTGATATGAGTCCAGTGATATGAGTCTCTAGTGCAAAATACAAGATAGTCAGTACGGTGATATGAGTCTCTAGTTCTCAAGTCCTGAGTTCTGACACTGGTGATAGTTCTGGCAGCAGAGCCGGCTGTCCGAGCCCTTTGTTGTATAGAGCCTGATGGCTGCCGGTATAAAGGATCGGCTCAGGCGGTTTGTGGTGTGTCTTAGAGGTTTGTTGTGAGCGTTTCATTATGAAACCAACATGGGTCTATCGCTGCCTGCATGGTTATCTAACCCATTGAATGGAGAAGCTGTGCAACCAATGTCAGTCTATACCGCGGGGGAAAGATACTAGTGAGAGTTGCTAACCAGCATTATCACAATACTGGAAACCAACCGTAAGGGCATTGGGCACTCTAGGCAGTTGATATATAATCCCACTCTCCGTGAGCATGTGCATAACATAACATTTACAGGATTAACAGAGGCGTGGGAGCTGTTTGTCTACCGTCGCCTTGTCTTTTGGTGACGTCTCCTTGTCTGTCTGCTTCCATTGTAAGATGTTCCAAATAAGCGCAGTGCCTTTGAAAAATAGAGGGTTATGAAATAAAATAGGATGAAATGGATAATGTGGTTGAGAGGGAACATCTCAATGAAAGCATTAGGCTACATGTGTGTAATAAGAAGGGTCATAATTACACTGATCAGACAAATCTGTTTCCTCTCTTATTTGCCATTTGACTTAATTAATAACCCTCCCTGTCTTATTCTTACTAATAGCAGTACTAATACTAATACTACTATTACTAATACTAATAGACCTACACTTACGAATAGTCACAGCTAGTTAATTTGTAATGTTACTTCATCCCAACTAGGGTTGGATACCATACACATTTGAACCGATACCGGTACCAGTACCAGTTCCTGGAATTCTGTATCGGTACCTGACGGTACCTTTTTCCGGTACTTAACTCTCTCTGTAATAACACAAAAAATAATTCTGTTGTAAAACATAAGTCCAAACTACAAAATTTCAACATTGTTATTTATTTTGTTATTTATTGTTTTCTTATTGTTGTAACACACCACACAAAATAAATCGCACGATCATGTATTATGTTTTTAAATGTTTAAATATCAACATTATCTGGCCATCCTCTGTAAATATGATCAAACTCCTCTGACCTCGTCTGGTCTTTCCAAAGACCCAAGAGACGGGACAGTAATATAAATATTTGTGGAAAAGACTCCCTCTTGTCTAGTATATTACACTCTTATACTAAACATGTAAAGGTACTGAAATTTGGTACCGATTGATCTAACGTGATCTAACATCAGTACCATTAAAAGTACAGAGTTCGGTACCCAACCCTAATCCCAACCCGCCAAGAGAAAACGATATAGGCTTGACATACTGTATGATTCTAGTGGACATTAGTACAGATTACTGATGACTGTGCTGTTGATAGCAATAATGTACACTGAGTGCAATCAAACGCTGTGACCAATCACTCCTGCAGGATTTCACCTGAAACAGGATTGATAGCAATTTTGAGCAATTTAATAGTTCAGGTGCAAAAGTGCAATCGACAGTACATTCCCATTTGTCTCCTTAGCTAGGAACTAACAGCATTTACCAAAGCAACCTCTTTCGGTGCAAACAGGATAATGTTCGTCAACCCTTAAGAGAACTCTCCAGTTGGCTTATTAAAACACCTTTCAGATATCCCTCTCTGTGTGAACGAGGGTCTCTCTGTGGATCCTTTCATATCTCTCTGTTACATGTCTCATATAGCAGGATATTGTATTTGGACATGCCATGTCGCCTGTGTGGCGTGAGATCTTCTTTTTCTTTGGACGGGAACGGTTCTGCCCTAGGGGAGAAGCAAGCATCACGAGAGAGAGAGATAATGGGATAGGCAATGTGTTTCTGGAGCCATGGCTGTCGGAGAGGTGGTGGAAGGCTAGTGTCCCGATGAGAACGGGGAGACAGAATGGGTCTGTCTCAGTTCTCTCTAGACATGCAAACAGGAACACAGAGCAGGACATGGATTCTGGAGGACGGACAGTCTGTCTCAGTTCTCTCTAGATCACTTTAAAGGGGAAAAAAAACATAACTGTATGTTCTGTATAGTATAGTTAGTATAGCTAGGATAGTTTAGTATACATAGGATAACTGTATATTGTATAGGATATTGTATAGTAGTGTACATAGGACCCATTACCTTTTAATTCATCAGCTTAGCATTGTATTGACTTTACTTTTTAGCATGTCTATTTTATTATCTATTCTATTTTATTCTATTGTATTTTGCACAATCGAAGGCGGGCATGGCCAACTTCATTTCACTATATGTCTTCATTGTCTTGTGTATGTATGTGACGATTAAACCTCTTGAATCTTGAATCTTGAGACATGTGAACAGGAACTCAGTGCAGGACAGGGATTCTGAAAGACAGACAGTGCCTCAGTTCTCTCTAGACATGGGAACGCACAAAGCGGGGGAACCTTGGAGCGGGGGGGGAAACATCTACCTTGGAGATAGAAACTAAGACTCCCTTGTAGTTTTGTCAACAACATCTTGAGGGCCTTTCACATTGCAAAGATAATAATAATGAGATTATGTTTACATTGGGGTCATCTATCTATTTTATTATTCCTTCACTATCTCTTTATTATAACAGGATCATGTTGTGAATTAAATTGTGTCGTGACAAAGAAAGGGATGGCCTACTTACTGATTGTTTGACCATCATGTGTGATTTGAGTGAGATACAAACCACTCATCATTACAGCATTTTGTGTAATAATGTCTCTTCAGAGATACTGAAATGTTTATGAGGCCGGTATTATCTGTTTTGTTGTATTGCTCATTTGTGTTATAATATGGCGGATATGACTGATGCAAGAAGATGTGGCCAGATATTAGCCGGTGCGTGTGCAACGTGACTGTCCGCGTTAGCCTCCTCTGAATCGTATGGAGTTGCACTCTTCCTCTGCCCAGGGCCTAAGGCGGAGGAAGCGTGCTGACTATGTGTCATGCTCACTCGGGCAGCTCAAAATGGAGACCTCGCTTTGCCCGTGTAATAATGTTAGAGCGCCGATATCACGCATTATGATTTTGTTTATTAAACATAGATTTGCTCGGTTGAACGTTGGTTTCCATTTCTCTATAGTTTGGTGACAGTCCTTTACCTTTGGGAGCCATGTTCCAATAGAGGGCCTTTTAAATGGTTGTTCTGGACACTAGAGGGGGTGTTCCTCACAGCCATATTCAGAGAGAGAGAGAGAGAGAGAGAGAGAGAGAGAGAGAGAGAGAGAGAGAGAGAGAGAGAGAGAGAGAGAGAGAGAGAATTCCTTCTCTAGACTACAACTGTGGATAGTTTATTCTTAGTGAAACAGTTCTTCATCGCGTATGTGTACAGTAGGGTTGTCATAGCAATGCTAGCACGGAAAGTCTTGATCAGCTTTTACATTGTGTGATTGACTGTGCTGAGATCCTTCTCTATGACGGCACTCTCATTCTACTCAGCAGCAGGGAATAATATCAGAAGCAGTTTATACATTCATAGCTCCACAATTAAGCATTTTACGAGATGGCAGAGTCCTGTTAATTACAGAGAGGGTGCCTTCCAGAAATATGGTCACAATCACAGAGGAACACAATGTGTGTCCGGTTCCTGTGACTCAGCCTTCTAAACATGGTTTGGAGCCAAAATCGATAACAATGCTGCATCGCGATCGGATTGGGTCCAAAATGTCAAAATGTCACATCTGATTGGTGGCCTGCTTTGTCACGGTTCCACCTTGAGATCCTGTCACACTAAAGGAATGACGACCAGGTCAGCGTTATTCAATTTCCAATGCGGAAAAGAGAGTTGAGAGGAGGACACCCAAAGTCATCGTGTCTGTCGTACACTTTAGCAAGAAAAAACCAACCTGAATATCAACCCTATCGTAGCTCTACACCAGACATCAACCAAACGGCGGCACATTTAATCTGCGGCTGGTAAGTCTGTCCACTCCATGAGACACTTGGGCAGGTAAACAACCAGATTAGGGCTATCCCCGACGAAGGATTTGGATGGTCGACTATGATTGGCCAAAATTTGCCGTTAGTCGACTATCGGTCGACAAAGATTTTTATTTTTTATTTTTTTTATCATTCCATTTGGGCTGTGGGGGGTGCTTAATGTCTGAAGGAGTCGACTGAAGGCTTTTTGTCCTCTGCAAAAGCATGCAATTGGTCCACTGATGGATACATCTTGATATTTGTCTAGTCTTGTGTATTCATTAGATGGGTGAAATCCTCTTTCAGTGCCTCTGTGCCTGTTTTCGTAGGCAGTTAGCCTCTGGTATGCGTGCCATTAGCGTTAGCCACGCTTCTAGGCCTCTTTTCTTTTGGAAAGAATGATAAAAAAAGGGAAAAAAAATTATAAATATATATATATTTTTTATTATATTCGACTAAGAGGTTGGCCAGTCGACTACGGCTCCTTTCGACCGATTAGTCAACTAATCGACTAATAGGGGTCAGCCCTAAACCAGACTAATTCAATTTGTCTGGTAGAATAATGAAGGGTTGAATTCCTGAATTCACCAGCCTCTGTGTCCAGTAGATAAAATAAACGTTTGTTCCAGTAGCCTCACAGCGTCTCAAATCAAATCAAATGTATTTTTAAGGCCCGACACAACACACGTTAATGTCCCCATGGGCCGGACATGTCTTCTTTAAACAAGTCAAGAAGAAACATCCCAATAAATCAAGAACAAAACCAAAACACCATGAAATCCAAAATAAAATGTCATGTAAATAAATGAATGCAACACACCCAGACCAAAAAAGCACCACAGGCAATGTGGAGGCGATCTCCCTTCTTAGATGTCGGTGATAGTAGTGTTGCTATAAAACAGGCGAAACAGTTGGTAAGCATGGACATATATACGTGTAATGAAACACAAATAAGTACATGCAATAGCAACTGGGGTACATAAGAACATTTTTAAAGATTGAAAATAGAGCTGATGACGGATCCATTTGATGTATGGGGGCGGTGTAGAGGGGATCGCATATCCTCCCGGCCATCACCACGGGACGTCCACCACTCCGGTCATCACCACGAGACATCCACCACTCCGGCCATCACCACGGGACGTCCACCACTCCGGCCATCACCACCGGACGTCCACCACTCCGGTCATCACCACGGGACGTCCACCACTCCGGCCATCACCACCGGACGTCCACCACTCCGGTCATCACCACGGGACGTCCACCACTCCGGCCATCACCACCGGACGTCCACCACTCCGGTCATCACCACCGGACGTCCACTCACAGGGAGACTTGCATATAATTGTGAAACTACCTTTTAGTCATGAAAGGAGTGGCTCTCTTTGCCACATATTGTAGTTGCCGCCACTAATTATGTTTGAGAACATGTATTTAGGTTGCGTTATAAAAAGTTAGCATTTTGTACCTCATTGTTTGCATTTTGTACTTCATTTTGTACTTTAGGTTGTACTTTAGTTTGTATATTGTATATTTTGTTTTGCATAGTGTTTGGACTTTATTATTCTTTTACTTTTTTTTACCGCATGAAGCACATTCTCAGGGGCTCATAGAGAACCAAGCATTTCACTGTGTACAGTACATGTACTTTATACGTGACAAATAAAAAACAAACTTGAAACTTGAAGCTTGAACTTCGTTTTAAGTTCTGACTGAGGAACTTAGAGGAGATTTCAAAGTCTATTGACATAGGCCTATGTGACTTTCCAAAGTGTGGTCTGCGGCCCCCAGGGGGGCCTTGACGGGGGTTCCAGCGGGTCCCCAGCTAAATGGGAAGCCCAATGAGAGAATGTTTAAAAGAATGACTAATCTGATCACAAGTTTAACTCTTTACACTGTTATCTCCTCACCTACAGTAGCAACTGTTATGGAATTCTGTATGAACCCTTTCACTACCACACTACAGAAGGTTAACCTTTCACTACCACATAACCTTTCACTACCACACTGTGTGGTAGTGAAAGGGTAAACCGTCTGTAGTGTGGTAGTGAAAGGGTTAATCTTATGTAGTGTGGTAGTGAAAGGGTTAACCTTCTGTAGTGTGGTAGTGACAGGGTTAACCATTTGTCGTGTGGCAGTGAAAGGGTTAACCTTCTGTATTGTCGCAGTGAAAGGGTTAAATCACATCTAACAACAATCTTCTCAGATGGGCGTCACTGGGACAAAACGTTATCATAATCTTCTATTTGGGGGCCATGGAAACGTTTCAATGGAAACTAGGGCTGCAACGATTAGTCGACATACATTTGCACTACCTATCTTTGTGAAAGTGGCTTCTCAGCTCTGGTCCAGCTGAAGACAAAGCAGAGGAACAGATTGGACATTGTGCATGACCTCAGAGTTGCTTTGTCTACCATCACCCCAGACTTTGAGACTCTTGTCAGGAGCAAACAACATCCCCAGTTATCCCATTAGTTCCCTGGGATGTTAAGCTAAGAAGTCTGCTATATATTTTTTTTAGTTATTTAAACACTTCCACTTTAATTTGTATTATTTAATTTATTTATCTTGTTATGAGTGATTGTTGTATTGTTCAAATACATTTTGATTTAAAGTTGCTTAAGATCCAAATTCAAATGTTTCATGAGTCATTATTTTAATTTGCTATGGGATCATCATGTTATGTTAAGTTAACTGTTAAGGCAGAGGGACTGGACAACAGGATGACATTCACAGGTGTGCAGACTTGAGCATGTGAGGTAAAACATGAATTGGAGAAGGAGCCATGCCCACAGGAAGCAGAGATTGAGGGTGTGACAAAAATAATCGTTAGATTAGTCGACTAATCGAATGACAAAAATAATCGTTAGATTAGTCGACTAATCGAAAAAATAATCGACAGATTAGTTGATTACCAAAATAATCGTTAGTTGCAGCCCTAATGGAAACACATAATTCAAGTCAAGTCAAGTCAAATGTATTTGTGTACCCCAAAATCCCAACAAGTTGCCTTGACAGGCTTCACAGATCAATAAGTAACATCACAATAGATCCACAATAAAAAACACCATAAAATCAAAACATTTTATAACACCCAGTCACAGTATTCACAACTACTTCACTACTTTAGTCTGAGACAATACTGATATTTGGCCCTCGATGACGATAATATCACGATACACAATAGCTGTGATAATCGATATATTGCAAAAAACTAAAATGCACAATACATCACGATATCTGTGTAACTAAAGAACAGAAAATCACATAAAAAAGCAAAAAGCAGGAATTATGTATTTATTCAAAGAATGTACATGAAAGCTTATCAGAGTCTTTAGTGTGCATCACAAACTGGCCAATTTTACATGAAACAATGTGTTGACAGAATTGGCTATGGGGCGACAATAATATACTCGAGGCATGGTTTCTACCTTGAGCCCTTAATCGGCGTGGTTTATTATTTACATTGGTTCATAGTACAGCAGCACATGAGGTCTCCTCTCCGTGAGAGGTAGATGGGGAAGAGATAGAGGGGGAGGAGACATCTTCTTAAATACCCTCCACCTGGCGGTAGCATTAGCGGCTCCGCCTATAGCGCCCTCTAGTGGAAACAGTTATGCATAGTTAGACAGTTACTAGCAATCATATATAACCTCAAACTTTAACACAATGTACAACAAATTGCACAGTGCCTCTTTAACTTAATACACACTGACTGCAACGTAATTATTATTAACTATTAATTATGTCCCCAATGGAAAACTGTTACCAATAAAATACATACATAATTTCTTTTATCTAATAAGATAACGTCAGTCTGTTCACCTCATTCCAATAATTTCTGTTGCAGTAAAATGGGATTGTCAAGACAAACAAATATATGGAATGGGAAAATAATATCGGCACGCAAAATCTTGTGATATAATTCTGTATGGATTTTCCTCCCCCACCCCTATTGTCAAGGGTGTCGTAACAAGAAGAAGTTGGGTATTTTAATACACTGACTTTATAAATCAAATAAAACCAAGGTTTATTTGTCACATGCTTCGTTCTAAGTACAATGTGCAGTGAAAAGTGTGCTACTATACAATAGATAAAGTAAAACAAATTAAGCTAGTATACACAATCTTTCGCCTCGACTAAAGAAACACTTCTTCAATCAATATCTGAAATAAAAAAGAAAATAAACTAACCTTCTTACTGTCTTCTACTATCATGCACTCTTCCTAATATACTAACATGTCTCTACTACTATGCACTCAACACTGCAGCACTCAAGTTTCAACACTTTGATGAACATTGTTACTCAGCTGAAAGAGTTACCCTTCCTGCTGACTTGTCGTACAGAACTTGTAAGTCAGCTAAATGACTAAATGTGTACACAGTATACACGAGTAGATTGGCTGTCAAATGTAATCATAGCTGGATTGTACTGTGCAGATGGATTTGTCAGTATGTGTATGTCAGTATGTGTTGGATATGTGTGTTCATATGTATATTCCCACAGACAGAGTAAGATTCAGTACACATAAACATGTTTAACAGAGTAAGATGCAGTGCACATATACACGTTTAACAGAGTAAGATGCAGTACATATACACGTTTAACAGAGTAAGATGCAGTACATATACACGTTTAACAGAGTAAGATGCAGTACATATACACGTTTAACAGAGTAAGATGCAGTACATATACACATTTAACAGAGTAAGATTCAGTACATATACACGTTTAACAGAGTAAGATTCAGTACACATGCATGTTTAACAGAGTAAGATGCAGATGATGCATTGATACTGAGCTGATGATCTTTGAAGATGAACTCTTTAGAGTTGAGTCTCCCATGTGTTGTTTTTGGCTGAGAAATATTGGCAATTTCAAATATGAAACAACCTGTTTTAGTAATATGACTCAAGGGTAAGAATAGATAAATTCAGAATGCATTCGTTACTCATCTGTGAAAACATGATGCTTGTGAAATAACATTGGACATTTGTGACTCATCACTGAATCAATCAAATCCTTTATTTAACCAGATAAGCATCATTGAGATTAAAATCTCTTTTTCAAGAGCGATCTGGCCAGCAGAAAGTTTCAACATAAAAAAGAACATCACAATAAAATACAGATAAAACATTCACAGCAAGCTCCAATTTCAGGCAAGTTATCAAACAGGCAAATGATCAAACACAGTTGCACTGTCCGAGGGAACTGAGTTCGTAGGATTTTAAAATGGCTTGAATGATGCACTGCTTGACTGGGAGGTGGGTAGATTGTGACCTCACCTGCATATCTCAGTGGTAATTGGCCGGAAAGCAACAGTTGTGATTGGATGATCAAGAAATAAAACCAGTGGTAGAGCCAATATTTATTTAAATTGTATATTCCACCTCTGTGAGATGATCTACAATGTAAAAAAAAAAATCAAATCAAATCGGGCTCTGATTGCATACTATAAAACAAAACTAAATATAGGGCGGCTACATGGCATAGTGGGCAAGGCGCTCGCCATGAAATCTGGAGACGCTGGGCTTGCCTGTTAGAGCCCAGCGCTCCACATTTGCTTTCAGTTTAGCTGGTCGTCCGTACTAATACACATTGGCCGTATTAGGGGGTGGGAAACTGATGGGTGGGGATCGGGCGTTGTGGACAGCGACTCCTACAGGTCGGTTGGTGCGCCTGCGCAGTAGAATCAGGAAGTGTCGGGGGCAGTGTGAGCCTCCCACGCGTTACTCCTCGCCACTGAGAGATCGAGCTGCGCAGGTGAAAAGATGCGACTGCTGTTACCTCAAGTACCGGAGGGGACTTGTGCTATGTATGACTTAGTCCACATTGCAGCCGGCTTGTGGGAGGCAAGAAACAGCGTTCGTGACAGGGGAGGGTTGAATTGGATGATACGAAATTGGGATGGGAGAAAATATAGAAAATGGGAGAAAAAGTGGATAAAAAAAAAAAAAAAAACTAAATATTATATTTAGGTGTTCAGTCAGCTTTAGAAACATTGCATTGCTTGGAGGTCAAACGTTTTTCTGCCGTCACCGAAAATATTTAAGTAAAAAAAAGTGTGGTAGAGCCAATATTTATTTAAATAGCATATTCCACCTCTGTGAGATGGTCTACGACATAAAAAAGGGTTTCTCTTTTTAGTGGAGAAATAACTAAATATGGATTTTGTTCCAGCGACTTCCTGTAATCACATGACCCACTATAATCCATTATAATCCATTATGGAAATGTAGAGCCTCAGAGAGTCTTTAGAGTCTTTAGAGCCTCAGAGAAGATTGTAAATGGCAGAGAACGCTCGCGCCACTTTGGGCACATTGAATTCCTAATCAATCTAATTCACCTTTTGGTTAAAAATTCCAAAGTCCCAAACAAAAACAAAATTGGATTTCACAGTTGTAGTCGAGACTTGGGGCAACATTTTGATGCAAAAACCTCCTTGTTGGCTCCTAGTTAACACATTAACTGCCACGCTTATATCCATCAATGTTTGATCACTGCCACCAGTCTAAGTCTATGGAGATGTTTACCTTCTTTGCAGAGCTATAACTTTTTAAATTGTATTGCTAAATTGACATTACTATGGCCCATTCAACATCGATTATCTATCGTTCAGGATGTAGGAACGTTTTACTTCTTCATTCACACATTCATACGAAAATACCGTCTAGAGTAAAAATATGTTTTTATCGTTTTCTGCAGTAATTCCTAGAACGTGAGATATAGGCATAAATGCATATATTAGATTATCAAATGCTGTTTGATACCGATCGACGCTATATTAAAAATGTCAACTGTACATGGTCCTAAACGTTATGACTGATCATACGCGGGTGAACGGGGGGGGGGGGGGGTCGTTTATAATTCCGTGATCGTCGTTAAATGCTTCATGTAGTATGGGTGATATATAGATCAGAGCAGTTTGTATGGATAATAATAAACAAAAACGCTGAAACTCATGGCAGCCTCCTCTTAGCGTTGGGCGATGGTACTGGAGCAAACAGATCCCAGTTATGTGATGGGGATCGAGGCGATCCATTTCCGGTTTGTATAATAATAATAACAGCCCAAATCATGTGGATTATTGAGTTATGGCAGCGATCCATATCCACGGTGTGTGGCTAGAGTTCTGGGATGATAAACGAGTGGCCGGACGGATTTAGGGGACGGACCGAGCTCCAACGGGCATATCGGGTTTGGCAACTCGCCGATCAGCCACCCGGTGGCAGTATTGAAGCGTTGCAGAGTTGTGCCGGCTCAGACAGCATCAGACAAGGATCCGTGAGTGAAATATGAATACCATGGCGAAAATATGAAATATGATCAGAATAATGTTGTACGCCGTGATCTGGCAGAATTCGCATTAACTTGAAACCCGTTCTATGATGTTATTGGCGGAGAAAGTGTTAAGGGGAGTAGCCATTTGAATGAACTGTGTCCCCCATAGGCTGCTCACTGTCTCCGCTATACACTTGTAGCAGGGTGGATTATCCCTGCTTCGTGGGAACGGCTGCTGACAGTCACAAGGTAGCTGGACACAGTAGAGCTCCGTCTGACTGCACCCTCGTCTTTGACACGCACACAGAGCTCCCATCCAATGCTTTAATGTTATTTATACTGTCAGTACAATGACTTACTACTAGTGACCAATTGGACTGAAGTCCCACTATAGTTTCGTTGGTAACTCCATACCTCATAAACACGTATATTATACACCCACCTCTGGGTTAATATCAGGGATAATATACTTCAATGTGTTTGACTCATCGCCCACGTCTGGGTCTTCACCCTGGATAATACCTTCAAAAGGCTTTAATTATACGGCAGGAATAGTACCTCCAAAAGTACTGTTCTCCCCGTGCTCGCAAGGGTTTCCCCCCCGATAAGATAAACCCAATGGAAAAACATGCACAACAATAGATCGCTAACGCTGTGGCGTCCTTGACGAAGACGGACAGGAGCACTTGGATTGGTCCCCTGGCGCGGCTCACGTTGACGCCTGTCTGCTCCCGGCTGCCCTTGGGGGGGAAGGACGACGGGATGGGTTAATCGCAGATACGAATTGCATGCATGCATCGCATGTGTGCCGATTGATGACCTCTGAGCAGGTCCTAAATTATTATTATTATTATAAAAGGCGTTATCTATACTACACCAGGTCTGTAACTTCCCCACAGGGAAAGGGTTAATTAGATGGGAAAATATTTTTAAACACACATGTTATCACACTCTAAGAAAAGGAAAGAAAGCAACAAGTGGGCCCACAAAATACCAAACAGAAGTCCTATCTTAATGCCGGCATATATTGTTTGGGGTTCCCCTATTGAACGGTAGTAGCAACGTTAACTTCGCCCGCAGGCTGCACCACACTGTATACTGTATAATAGCTCTGGAGCATCAATGCCCATTTGTACTCATCCAAAATGGCCGCCTGGCCACGCCACTGTCGTCCGGAAGGCAAGATGGCGTCGAACGAACGCTCTCGGTGGGGATACTAGCAGGCGGAGCTGGAGCAGAGAGGCAGTGCTGGCGGAGAGCGTGTGCTGGCCGATGACGACCTCTGCTGGTCGGGAAGAACTCCCGTGTACTGCAGGCAGGCAGCCAGGGGCAGGTCTGGTCGTAGGCTGGCGTAGCAGACAGGTTGCAGGCAGCCGGAGCAGACTGGTTGTAGGGCTGGTAGGGCTGGTGCACGCGGATCTAGCTTGCCCTCACTCACACTGGAGCTAAACTCTGGGAAAAGGGTTGTAGAATAGAATCCAGTACTGCCGTTTATAATCCATATTTCGGCCGGTAGAAGAAGGAGAAACTTGCATCATTGTTCGTGAGAATATCAATGATGTCTTTGTGCACAAAGGGGAAGTAGAAGGTTACGTTAGCACTTCTGGATAATAGAAGAATATTCAGGATGCTACACACTGTAAACAAAATTATAATAATTAACGGGAAATTCACTGTATTATTTTACAGATTACTTTAGTTTTTCTACTTTAAGTGTAAATGCCATAAACATACAGTAAATTACCTTTTATCAAAATATTAACCATTAAATAAAGGTTGTAATTAGTGCTGTCAGGCGATAAAAAAAAGTATCTAATTAATTACACGATTTGTAATTAATTAATCTAATTAATCGCATTTTAATCGCATAACCATTTTAGGCCTGATATTCTATATTATATAATCATATTTCAAATGGCATGTGTCCGGATGGCAGAATTCAGTACTGTATCTACAAAACCTTCTGTTTAATCATCTTCCATTTATTCATTTGCTTAGATTTTTCAGGTCTGGTCGATTTTAGCATGGTGTTATTCACAGTCAAAGATAAAAAAAAAAAAAAAAAAAATTGAATTGATATTCTCATTTGGTTCATTACAATTTACTCAAGCCTAGTAACATACACAATATTTCTGACACTGGGAATACCTACATTCCCTGAGATCCATAGATCTCCTAGAATCAGATACCAAGAACATGCAAATGGACCATTTAAAAAAAAGTCTGTAAATGTTTATTCTACGTTCTTATGAATGAATGAGATTTTCTGAGTTTTTCTCCCATCCCAATTTAGTCGTTATGCCAATGTCAGTATGGATGATCGACCAAGCCGGAGGCACCGCGGCAGCTGGATTAGATCCCACTGTCTCTGCGGTGGTAGGCAGATGCTTAGTCCGCTGCGCTACCCGGCCGCCCAAAATGTATACATTTTGAGTTAATTTTCATAACGCGATAATTTGCTGTGTAATTAATTAATCGAATTAACGCGATAAACTGACAGCCCAGGTTCTCCTCCTCCTCTAGTCTAGACCAGGTTCTCCTCTAGACCAGGTTCTCCAGGTTCTCCTCCTCCTCTAGTCTAGACCAGGTTCTCCTCTAGACCAGGTTCTCCAGGTTCTCCACCTCCTCTAGACCAGGTTCTCCAGGTTCTCCACCTCCTCTAGACCTTCTCCTCATAGGTGTTCAAGGAGCTCGGCCACAGGGTCATGTGTATAGGAAGGCAACACGCTCTCATCAGAAAACGTACATAAAGTACTAATCAACCACAGGAAACAAGGTACATAAAGTACTAATCCACCGGGCGGCTGGGTGGCGCAGCAGACAAGGCGCTCGTCACCAACGCAAGAGACACTGGTATCGAATCCAGCTGTCAGCGTTGCTTCCGTCTTGGCCGGCCGTCATACTGGCTCGATTGGCAGAGTCAGCGGGAGGGAAGCTGGTGGGTGGGTCTGGGTCGTTGTAAACAGCGACTCCTACAGTTCGGTCGGGGCGCCTGCACAGCGAGGGAAGGATCTAAGAGAGGTAGTGTGACCTTCCACACGTTACACTCTCCCAGTGAGAGTCCGCGCTGCCAGGTGAAAAGAAGCGGTGGGCTGGGTCCACATGTGTCGGAGGAAGCATGATAGTCTCCGCCCTCCCAGACCGACGGTAGGGGGCATCGGCGTATTTAGACCACTATCAGTAGGGCACGTGCCCTACTAATGATCATCTGTGCCCCACTGATTTTTTTTTTACAAATGTTTTTTATTTTCCCTTTTTTAACATGATCAAATAATTATTATAATATTTTTTACTTCGCTTTGAAATATTATAGTGAAATATTTTGCACTGTTGTCGCATTTATCTTGTTGAAATCCTCCAACAGGCTCTTTTTTGTAAGTTGACTGGTTTGCACACCAATAATACAGTGCAATAATAGAATAGTAGAATAGATAGTAAAATTATGCAATAGAATGGCCAGAGTAAAATAGTGCTACAGTACAATCAACAGCGGGGTGTATTAGAAGGCTATGGTGAAGAGGTAAGTTTTTAGCTTATTTCTGAAAATATTAAGAGATCTAGCTTCCCTAATGTCCATAGGTAGTGTGTTCCATAACTTTGGTGCATAGTTAGCAAAGGCTGCATCCCTGATTTTCTTTAGACTGTGGCTTGGAACCTTCAATAGACCAGTAGTAGATGATCGCAATGTTTATACTTTGTATATAAGGAGGAGGACCTTGAAATCAATTCTAAATGTTACCGGAAGCCAGTGTAGGTTACTTACTTGTAACTTCGGGTTTGATCCAAGGAGTAAGTTGCCCCATATTGCTCTGTAACATTTCTCTTTTTGTTATAGGACCGACTAGTAGGATTTCAGTTTTAAAAGGGAAAAGGGTTGTAGAATAGAATCCAGTACTGCCGTTTATAATCCATATTTCGGCCGGTAGAAGAAGGAGAAACTTGCATCATTGTTCGTGAGAATATCAATGATGTCTTTGTGCACAAAGGGGAAGTAGAAGGTTACGTTAGCACTTCTGGATAATAGAAGAATATTCAGGATGCTACACACTGTAAACAAAATTATAATAATTAACGGGAAATTCACTGTATTATTTTACAGATTACTTTAGTTTTTCTACTTTAAGTGTAAATGCCATAAACATACAGTAAATTACCTTTTATCAAAATATTAACCATTAAATAAAGGTTGTAATTAGTGCTGTCAGGCGATAAAAAAAAGTATCTAATTAATTACACGATTTGTAATTAATTAATCTAATTAATCGCATTTTAATCGCATAACCATTTTAGGCCTGATATTCTATATTATATAATCATATTTCAAATGGCATGTGTCCGGATGGCAGAATTCAGTACTGTATCTACAAAACCTTCTGTTTAATCATCTTCCATTTATTCATTTGCTTAGATTTTTCAGGTCTGGTCGATTTTAGCATGGTGTTATTCACAGTCAAAGATAAAAAAAAAAAAAAAAAAATTGAATTGATATTCTCATTTGGTTCATTACAATTTACTCAAGCCTAGTAACATACACAATATTTCTGACACTGGGAATACCTACATTCCCTGAGATCCATAGATCTCCTAGAATCAGATACCAAGAACATGCAAATGGACCATTTAAAAAAAAGTCTGTAAATGTTTATTCTACGTTCTTATGAATGAATGAGATTTTCTGAGTTTTTCTCCCATCCCAATTTAGTCGTTATGCCAATGTCAGTATGGATGATCGACCAAGCCGGAGGCACCGCGGCAGCTGGATTAGATCCCACTGTCTCTGCGGTGGTAGGCAGATGCTTAGTCCGCTGCGCTACCCGGCCGCCCAAAATGTATACATTTTGAGTTAATTTTCATAACGCGATAATTTGCTGTGTAATTAATTAATCGAATTAACGCGATAAACTGACAGCCCAGGTTCTCCTCCTCCTCTAGTCTAGACCAGGTTCTCCTCTAGACCAGGTTCTCCAGGTTCTCCTCCTCCTCTAGTCTAGACCAGGTTCTCCTCTAGACCAGGTTCTCCAGGTTCTCCACCTCCTCTAGACCAGGTTCTCCAGGTTCTCCACCTCCTCTAGACCTTCTCCTCATAGGTGTTCAAGGAGCTCGGCCACAGGGTCATGTGTATAGGAAGGCAACACGCTCTCATCAGAAAACGTACATAAAGTACTAATCAACCACAGGAAACAAGGTACATAAAGTACTAATCCACCGGGCGGCTGGGTGGCGCAGCAGACAAGGCGCTCGTCACCAACGCAAGAGACACTGGTATCGAATCCAGCTGTCAGCGTTGCTTCCGTCTTGGCCGGCCGTCATACTGGCTCGATTGGCAGAGTCAGCGGGAGGGAAGCTGGTGGGTGGGTCTGGGTCGTTGTAAACAGCGACTCCTACAGTTCGGTCGGGGCGCCTGCACAGCGAGGGAAGGATCTAAGAGAGGTAGTGTGACCTTCCACACGTTACACTCTCCCAGTGAGAGTCCGCGCTGCCAGGTGAAAAGAAGCGGTGGGCTGGGTCCACATGTGTCGGAGGAAGCATGATAGTCTCCGCCCTCCCAGACCGACGGTAGGGGGCATCGGCGTATTTAGACCACTATCAGTAGGGCACGTGCCCTACTAATGATCATCTGTGCCCCACTGATTTTTTTTTTACAAATGTTTTTTATTTTCCCTTTTTTAACATGATCAAATAATTATTATAATATTTTTTACTTCGCTTTGAAATATTATAGTGAAATATTTTGCACTGTTGTCGCATTTATCTTGTTGAAATCCTCCAACAGGCTCTTTTTTGTAAGTTGACTGGTTTGCACACCAATAATACAGTGCAATAATAGAATAGTAGAATAGATAGTAAAATTATGCAATAGAATGGCCAGAGTAAAATAGTGCTACAGTACAATCAACAGCGGGGTGTATTAGAAGGCTATGGTGAAGAGGTAAGTTTTTAGCTTATTTCTGAAAATATTAAGAGATCTAGCTTCCCTAATGTCCATAGGTAGTGTGTTCCATAACTTTGGTGCATAGTTAGCAAAGGCTGCATCCCTGATTTTCTTTAGACTGTGGCTTGGAACCTTCAATAGACCAGTAGTAGATGATCGCAATGTTTATACTTTGTATATAAGGAGGAGGACCTTGAAATCAATTCTAAATGTTACCGGAAGCCAGTGTAGGTTACTTACTTGTAACTTCGGGTTTGATCCAAGGAGTAAGTTGCCCCATATTGCTCTGTAACATTTCTCTTTTTGTTATAGGACCGACTAGTAGGATTTCAGTTTTACCCTCATTTAATTTTAGGAAGTTGTTCGTCATCCATTTGTTTATTGCTAAGAGACAGGCGGAAATGGAGTTTATAGCTGTGTGATCATTTGGTTCAGCAGAGATGTACAATTGTGTGTCATCTGCGTAACTATGGAAACATACATTGTGCTTTCTAATGATGTCTCCTCAATGTTCAATGTTCAATGCAATGTTCAATGCAAGTAAAGCACTTTAAACTTTAAGTATGACTAAATGCTTTCTTGACTATATATATAGTAACTGTTCCAAAATGCATAGATTTCTATGTATTTTAGGGGTTTGGGGGGCTAGCTCTTTTTAATATAAATGTCAGATTGTTTTATTTATTTCATAGATTTCTATGCATTTCAGGAGTTTGGGGGGATGGCTCCCCAAAATAATTAAATAACATAACCCTAACCTAACCCTAAAACCGAAATAAAGTTAAAAAAAAAATAGTTAAAAAAATGTCGCCCAAAAACCGGCCAAAACCGGCAAAGAAAAATTTCGCGGACGCGCTATGCGCGCCCGCTTCATATACTTCTGTGCCCCCCTGTGCCCCAGTAGAGTGCTGGGTCTAGATACGCCCCTGGTAGGGGGTAGAGTGCGCAACGACCAGGAAGGGGATTGGGAATTGGCATAACGACTAACATTGGAATGGGAGAAAAACGGAAAAAGAAGGGGGAAAAAGATAATAAAAAAATAATAAAAGTACTAATCCACCACAGGAAATAAGATGCATAAAGTACTAATCAACCAGGAAATAAGGTACATAAAGTACTAATCAACCAGGAAATAAGGTACATAAAGTAACTAATCAACCACAGGAAATAAGGTACATAAAGTAACTAATCAACCACAGGAGATAAGGTACATAAAGAATTTGAATATGTAATATATGTACTTATTTGTAAATACGTCAATATATTACTCATTTGGAATATGTATACATTGTACATTTCCGTAAATATGTCAATAATTACTTATGGCTATAACATAGCGTACAATATGTACCTTTTTCCTGTGATCGATAAGTACTTTATTTACATATTTTAATAGGCGAGATCGGGCTGATACGAGTACAGGTTTACTATCAGATTATCTGACGCCATTTCATTTTTTAAAGACACAGTAGGGTTTTTAAGTACTTCCAACAGTTTAGGGCCTGAAACGAGAAAGAAATAGACCACAGAATTGTCCATGGATTAACTGATCAAATCTCTCTCTCTCTCTCTCTCTCTCTCTCTCTCTCTCTCTCTCTCTCTCTCTCTCTCTCTCTCTCTCTCTCTCTCTCTCTCTCTCTCTCTCTCTCTCTCTCTCTCTCTCTCTCTCTCTCTCACAGGTGACCTCCAGCAGGGGACAGCAGCTCTCTCTAAGGCTTATGGAAACCTGACCTCCCCATTGGTGGAGAAGGTGAGTTGTTCCCGGCCCGCCTCTCCGTCCTGTCCGTCTCTCTGCCGCAACGCTGCCAGATGCTGTGTTGTCCACTATATGGTGTGTCATCGACCCGCTGGCGCCAGAGGCCTGAGTCGTCTCAAAGGCATTGGCCTTGTTCTCTGGCAGCGTTGGTTTCATCAAACTCTTAAGTGGTTTAACATCCCGTTAGCCTAATTAAAAGCAAATCAGTAATATTTCATGAGTACATTCCACACTGGCCACGATGGACGAACTAGGAGACCCAGAGGAGGTTCATCCAGTATCTTATATCCCACAGCTTCTCTGATGGTGTTGAATCCTTTCACTACCACACTACAGAAGGTTAACCCTTTCACTACCACCCTACAGACGATTAACCGTATGTAGTGTGGTAGTGAAAGGGTTAACCTTCTGTAGTGTGGTAGTGAAAGGGTTAACCTTCTGTAGTGTGGTAGTGAAAGGGTTATATACCCTAACTTGTCTGTTTAGTTATTATTCAATCATTATTAGTGAATACACTATATGTTTGTTGATTCATTTGATATTACACGACAATGGTTCAATTTGATTAGTCTACGTATTGTTTATGTAATAGCAAAATAAATTACAAGCTTGTGTAGAGATGATTACAAATTGCCGGGTGACAGGATAAGTAAGTAAGATAGCATTTAGATTTCCTTAGTGCGCTCATGTGCAGTGATTGGTTTGTTGGACCATGGACTCTTAGGTCAGGTCATCTAGATTCACTGGCTGGCGATTACAGTTTTGCTCCTCTATACAAACCACTTGCTTTACCTTGAAGTAATGCTCTCACCATCATTATCCCACGTGAAACAACACAGATACAGGAAGGAACACATCATTCAGTAGAAACGATCAATTATCTTGTTTGATCACCCCCCCCCCCCCCCCTCACACACACACACACACACACACACACACACACACACACACACACACACACACACACACACACACACACACTATGTTGTGTATGTATTATGACAGGAACTCGCTTGTGCTGGGAGATAGCTGTTTGGTTAGTACAGACGGTTGTTTGCGTATGCAAGGATGGCCCAGTTCAAACGGTCTTCTCCTGGGATTCCTCTCTGTCTGAGTCGGGAGTAGGGAGCTGGATAAGAGACCTGAGGAACACCCAGAATACATGCTATAGAATATAGAGAATGGTAAAAAAAAAAAAACATGATAAATGGTGCATTTATATAGCGCGTTTATCCAAAGCGCTTTACAATTTGGTTCCTCACATTTGACCCATTCACTCACACATTCACACACACACCGACGGCAGAGGCAACCATATACAAGGTGCCAACCTGCTCATCGGGAGCAGTTAGGGGTTAAGTGTCTTGCTCAAGGACACTTCGACACGCTACCCGGGAGGAGTGGTAATCGAACCGGGAACCTCCGGATTACGAGACGACTGCTCTACCTCCCGAGCTCTATGTAGTATGTAAGATATGGCTCATTAATTTGCACAACATCCATTTGCACCAGTCATAAGGACAATCCTGGATATATTTTTTACTAGACATCACTCAGGTTTTTTACTAGACATCACTCTCATTGATACTATGTTTGTTTCTGAAGTGTGTGTGTGTGTGTGTGTGTGTGTGTGTGTGTGTGTGTGTGTGTGTGTGTGTGTGTGTGTGTGTGTGTGTGTGTGTGTGTGTGTGTGTGTGTGTGTGTGTGTGTGTGTGTGTGTGTGTGTGTGTGTGTGTGTGTGTGTGTGTGTGTGACGTGTGAGATATATAGAGAGAGGGGGGGGGGGCTTTAGTAGACTATTGCATTGGTCCATTCATTGAAGATGAACGCAATGCGACATCCTTTACTAGGCTCACCCACCAACAGTGCAGGTGCTGAACTGCTGATCCGAATGTATAGGTAAAAACCATATTATGCGTTTTCATCAATAAATGAATGGCCAAAAAAAATTCTCTTGCGCGCTTACGCACGCTCGCATTCACTGGGGGCCTACAAATACATTCTTTCATGGGGCCCAGAATCTACAGCTATGCCCCTGTATACAGGTATATATAAAGAGTGTCTTGGACCGTTGGATTTATCTTCTTCTTTCGACTGGTTTTGTTCACACTCAGGGTGAAATGTCTAATTATTTGCCCCATGACTCAACAATGATGGAGTCAGGACCATAGTTTACAGTGGTGGCCTCTGGGTATTGGAGGTGGAGGCCTGGACATTCAGCTATCACCTCCCTCACAAACAAATAAGCGTAGATGTATAGGGCTGGGCGATATTCCCTGAACATCATATCACCATAAATAAAACCATAGTGTTGATGGTAATCGTTTTCCAGTACAAATTACAATGTGATGTGAGATCTTTTTTTTACGTCTTTATCTATTGTAATACATTTGTCATTGTCCTATTTCAATCAAAATGGTCTGTTTTCTTTTTATATTTTTTATATATACCTTTGTATTCTGTATGCCTCGCAGCCCTACTGTACATACTGTAGATGCCATGTTGTTTTGTAATGTTGGCTTATTTTTGGTCATACTGCTTTATAGTTTGCTGCCAAGATCATATTAGTATCATGTGATTTTCACCACCTGTGTAAGATCCACGATACCTCTCCATTGCAGTGATGATATTGAAGTTGGCATAACCTTTTGTAGACCAAATCATAGAGTAATCTACACAGTTTGAAATATTAAAGGTGCTGTAAGTGGTATTTCTTTGTTAAAATATGTGCTAAATAGCTCTACATTCCAACGGCCATCACTGATATAGAGTGTAGAGTATAGAGCAACATGGGTCTCCCAGTCCCTCTGCAGTAAACAGAAATAACATTTTCTGGTATCTCTTCCCACTTTATCCAATCAGGAGAGAGAACCCTAGATATTTTTCTTGAATGTAATTTCAAGAAATCTTGCCAAGCCAGATTTGCTCACTGCACTGGTAGATTATTTTACTTGTTTCAAAGACACATTTGCTCAAAACTAGTTTTTATTTCTTGTTTTCGCCAGACCATTTTTGCAGTGTGGAGTTATCTCTCCTGATTGGATGAAGTGGGAACGGGATACCAGAACATTTATTTTGTGTTTACTGCAGAGCGGAGGGACTGATTGATTGATTGATTGATTGATTGATTGATTGATTGATTGATTGATTGATTGATTGAAAACTTTATTAACAGATTGCAGAATGGGTACAGTACAGCTCAATACATACAATTGTTAAGGGGATGCAGACCAGAGAAAGACTTTTGTCTTGTTTACATCAGGGTCCCCCATTTTCAATTCATAATGACATTCATGACATACGCAACATACAGATATACAGATATATATCATGACATTTATGACAAACATGACATACAAATATACAGTACTGTTACATTTGTGACATACAAGATATGCAAATATACAGTACTGTTAAACAGCGATCCTAACAGAAAATATATACATACGAGGGGGAGGAAACTGTACATTAAGAGGGGGGGTGGGTTCGGACATTTACTGTGGGTAGGGCATTCCACATTGATGTGGCATAATTGTGAAACGTGGTTAGTCCCTTGTTTGAGCCGAATCTGGGTTGAACATGATTTGTGGAACTCCCTCTGGTGTTGTGGTTGTGGTATTCACTGACCTTTGGGAAGTATTTTGACATGTACATGGGTACCTTAGTCGTGTAGTGTATCTTGTAGACCAGGCCCATTGCAAGTTGCTGTACTCGTCTACTCTAAGCCATCCTAGGTTGTCAAAATGGGCAGGGGTGAGGTGGGTTTTAGGGGTAAGGTCAAGCAGTAGTCTGACCAGTTTGTTATGTGATGTTTGTAATCTTGTTTTTAGTGCCTTAGAGAGTCATAGTACCCTTGAATGAGTGCTCCTGCTAGAGTCTTCAGAGTATTCTTGTTTACCAGGAGACCCATGTTACTGACACTCTATATCAGTGATGGCTGTCGGAGTGTAGAACTATTATTTTAACATGTAGAGTTATTAGACTTATGTTAAACTTATTTGAACAAACAATACCTCTTACAGCACCTTTAAAGGCTACATTATACTAGTAGGATAAGGTTAAGCAGGAAAAGGTTTGTAATAGGGGTGTAACGGTACACAAAAACCACAGTACGGTACGTACCTTGGTTTTGAAGTCCAAGGTTCGGTACGGGTTTTTGGTACAGTGGGGGAACGTTTGTTCCACTCAGGGGTGATGTAATGTGCAGTAACTAATTGTACTTGTAGGGCTGTCAACGAATATTCTATATTGAAATTAATAATCGACTTGTAAATTTTTTTATAATAATTATTATTATATTAGATTGTGAAAAAAAACAGCCCCTGGTGGGAGGTCGTTAGTGGTTAACATACCGTTGTATTAGTTCGGTACACAGCCGTGGATACCCAGGGCCGAACGCGTCTATATTTTCTACAACGGAGTTCGGCGATTTGCAAATCTGATTGGCCACTGACGTTTCTGGTCATGTGACATGTGCGCCCAATAGCGTGACAAGCTGTGTCTTTGCCCATTTCCGCGTCGAACAGCCTGCAAAGCACCTGGCGTTCTATCGCCTAACCCTAACCCTAACCCTAACCTTAACCAACTTCGAAAGAGTGCCTAAGCTTAACCGTCGGAATCAGGGCAGGCGTTCTATCGCCATGCTCTAAGACAGGGGTCAGCAACCTTTTTGACATGGAGTGCCTGTTTGAAATATAGTTGTAACTAGTGTGCCTCAACAATATTCCATCGTAATATTTTTTTCTCATAATCAGGTATTTTTAATGATCATTTTTACATTATTACATCATTATTGTTATTGTTATTATTAACAATATTATTATGATGGCTGTATCAACCCTAAATCTGAGTTGGGGGGGGGGGGGGGGGGGGATGCAATGCAGACAAACAGCTGCATACAGTGCAACCATTTCACTCACATTTGCCCATTCATTTTTGGACACATCACACACCATTGGTGTGTGTACTGTACGTGTGCTGTCATAGCTCCACCTACAGGCCTAATGGAGAACACCAGGATGTGAATGGAGGGTGAATGTGAGGTATATCGTGTAAATAAGTTTTGATTGATCGCAAGACTACACTGTAAAAAAAAATATAATAAGTTACCAGAACTTAAAAAATATTGAGTTCAGTTACTGTGCATTAAGGTTTTCAGTTTTCAATCCATAATAAGTTAACAGAAAAATAAGTACACAACCACATTATTTCAACCTAATAAAACTATGTTTATTGTCATTGTTTTAAGAACACAAGTTGACTTGGTAATACTCACATTTTGAGTAAAAAAATGGCTTTTAACATGTGCAATGTTAAATAAAATAGAAAAATAAATAATACAATTTGTTGATTAATCCCACTGGTCACAATGGTGACCGTAATAATGTTTTTGTTATAAGGCTCTGCAAATGTTACTGAATGATGTAGCAATGTATTTCCAGCTAAATTGAAATAATAAACAAATAAAGGGTCTCAATTAAATATGTGGTAGTAAAAAGAACCTGTGGGAGGATTTCAACAAGATAAATGCGACAACAGTGCAAAATATTTCACTATAATATTTCAAAGCAAAACAAAAAAAAACATATATATATATATATATATATATATATATATATATATATATAATTTTCATTTTTTTTTTAATAATTTTTTTTTTATGCTGCCCCCTGTGCCTATGCAAATGCCCCCGCGTGCCTATGCAGGCACGCGTGCCTAGGGTTGCCTACCCCTGCTCTAAGACAAACTCTAACCTTAACCGACTTCGAACGAGCGCCTAAGCCTAACCATGTAGAAACTTGCGGTCCCACGATTGGGCGTATGCGTCACATGACCAGAAATGACACTGGCCAATCAGATTCGCAAATCGCCGAACTAGAAAAATCGCCGTTGTAGAAAAATAACAGGCGGGCCGGACTGGGGAAATAATTCATACCGGGAGATATAGCGCGAAATATAGCCCCAATCAGGCCACTTTTTAAGCAGGGGGTCTGGTGGTCCCCCACCCGGATTTTTTTTGTTACAAAGACTTAATTTCCTGCATTCTGGTGAATTTTTGTGCATGTGAATCACAAACTAATGAGCCAACAATTGCTTAGTACAATGTACTGTTATGAACCTCAAATAAAACTGTTGTGGCACTAGCAATGCTACTCTCTCCACCTTCAAAAAGAAAAAAGCAAGAGCACAACATATTTTTCTATTTATTATTATAATACAGTTAACCACTCTCTCCACCTATTCAAACAGAGCAAGAGCACAATACCATATTCACTTTACTGATGCACTACCCATCAACAGTTAAAATAGCCCTTTACACAAACATTAAATAACAGACCTTTCATTACAATACTATAATAACAGTAGCCACTGCCAGAATAGTGACACATGTATTGCGTGTGGTGAGCACACGCATGCATGCACAACGAAGACAGAAGATTGCGTTGTCTCAATCATTTTAACTATAAAATGAGCTCAAAGTATGAGCTCACTGACTGAAATTTCCAACAAAAAGCATCAATTGTCAAATAATATTGATCACCAGGGGCGTAATTTGCGGGGGGGGTCCCCGGAAAATGTCCCCTGCATGATTTCAGAATGCAGTATTTGTCCCCCCCATGTTTTCCAAACCGCTGCAACTGCGTAGCCTGGCGGCCAGCACTGTGACTCGCTACTACACAGTGCCGGCACTGCAGATTTACCCTACTCTTGGAATTCATTGCCAGTTCCTCAAAGTCATACATAGGGGCGCTGTCTCGATAATGCAGTGTTATTAAAGCAGCGTGTAGCCGAGGCAGTTACAAGAACTATCATAATCCGAGCCCCGGGAGGGTGGTCGAAATCGAATACCTTTTGCGATGTATGCAGGGAACGAATTGAGCTGCCTGTCGCCCATTCTAACGCAGGAGTCCTGGACCCCCGACAGGTAAGGTAAGCGATTTTAGATGTATCACTTTAAGTGTGCGGCTGTTGTCCGAATACTAGTGAATATTGAAAAATAAAGGCATGACATTTAGAGACGTCCCCGTCGTAGCGTTCTGGTGCAGGGATATGGGTCTCTGTGCGGGGGCGCAACAGCAACAGGTGGGGTAGGCTGGGCAGAGATGTATGCATCAAAACGATTACATTGTTTGTCTCGCATACATTCGATTTATAATGCGAGCACCTGCATTACAATCAAATGACTGATCTGTTATGTGTTATGGACCAGAGTCTCGAGAGGCACTTTATAATAGAAAAAAGACAGTGCAAACATGTATATGTCGCTTACAGTTTATTATGCCTATGCAGCTCGTTTATTTTGACAGAGTTAAAAAAATGTCACTAGTATCATTATATTAAATTAGCGGACGTGCAGCTGGACAAGCCCTGGCTCCACGATGACCACTTCTTACAAGAGGCGCCACCGCCTGGGAAAATGCGTATTGCACACCTGGTATTAGAAAAAAAATATTGGGAGGGGGGGGGCGCCCCCCCCTACCCCCCCCCCCCCCCCTGCGACGTCACTGACCACGCCCCCTAATATGTCCCCCCCCCACCGCTGGGACCCAAAGTTCCGCCACTGTTGATCACATTAACTAGACTAGATGTTTTTGAGGAAATTAGAAAGGGAACAACAACTTAACCCTTGTGTCTGATCAGATTCTTATTTTTTTGATAACTTTGCAGTGATTATGTTTGTAGCCAATGTGGCAAAGGTGTGTAATCTTTGAATTATCTTGGAATTATTTTGACTTTCTCTTTCATAAATTGTTTATTCAACTTCAGCCCCAATCATAACGACCACATATTGTTTTTTGTAATGTCAGATTTAACAACTCCTTTCAGAAAAAGTGGGAGTGTGCCATCTGCCATTCCATTCGCCGCCTCCCGCTGTCAATCAGTTGTATCGCCATGGTCCCGCACTCCACCAATCACAAGGGGCAGCACGGCTCCATTGTGTGTGTGTGATCCGCGTGAGGGATTCAGATTCAGTCAGATAGTTCTCCAACTCTGTCGCAGACAGTGAAATCCTGGTTGTTCCCCACCCACCTAGGTTATCTAACTATCGCGCCGCGCCGTCGCCCACAACTAGAAACAATGGCCTGGCAAAAACAATTTTTTTTTTTTTTTTTTTTAA
>NC_140181.1:98533842-98561342 GCF_963971535.1 Notolepis coatsorum | reverse complement strand
TGAACCCCCTTCTTCTTCAATTGAACAGACTGAGTATCCGAACATTCTTCCTTCCTCCAGAGCTTACATCTCTGGGAGGAAACCCCCTGTCTCCAGCGGTACCAGCGTTTCCCCCTATATTGCCATCCTACGCCAGGCGGCGTTTAGTCTAGTACCCCATCGTAGGAATTATTCATTCCAACTGACGTTTGCTACTGACTGACTTATTCATATTCTTCGCCATACAAGCGCAACCTTAATTCCCATCTCTGTACAATTTGCTGCATAACAATAAATATTCTAAATGATATTTCTTTGTCACCGTGCCGTATTATTCCGTATTAGTGTCTGCCCTAATTAACTGTACTTTCTGGCAAGTAATAATAATGATAATTAGCAGTGGTTTAATCTATCACAATCTTTAATACAGTCAGGGTTTTGTAACCCCTCAGTTACAATAACCATCACCGGTGATACATCTGATGGCTGAATGATATACAGAGTCTAAGGGCTTAAGAGTGGAAGCTGCAGGGCACCAGGGTAGCGCACCATGTACAGTAGCTGCGCTGCAGTGCAACGCGGACGTCCCGGGTTCGACTCCCGGACCCGGCGACCTTTGCCGCATGTCCTCCCCCACGTCTTCTCCCAACCTTGCTCTCTGTCGGGCCTGTCCGAAATAAAGCAGTAAAATGCCAAAAAGCTAATCTAAAAAAATATATATATATTTTAAAGTGGAAGCTGCCACATTGGTTTCTTCTAGGGCTGGGAGGTATACTGTTATGGATCCATGCAAAGTTATGGATTTTTACTATACCCTCATCCATTATATACTCATAAAGTGTATACATATTACATAATAAATAATAATAATAATATATATATAGCAGTTCTAAAAGGTAAAAGAAAATAGAACATATCAGTAGGAAAACTGTACTGTCACATACCATTATACCGTCCAAAACTATTAGAAAAATATTCTGATATGATATTTTGGGCATATCACCCAGTCCTAGCCCCCCCTCTCTCTCTCCCTCTCTCTCTCTCTCTCTCTCTCTCTCTCTCTCTCTCTCTCTCTCTCTCTCTCTCTCTCTCTCTCTGTCTTTCTTGCTTTCTTTCTTTCTCTCCACCCACTGTGTCTTGGCTTGAGGCACAGACTATGCTTTGTGTTGTTTATAAAGCACTATATTGATCATTATTGAGCCACATAAAAAATTCTTGTCTCCAGGATAAATATTGACTACAGACACATGAATGCAACTTCCCCTTGTTGGGTTTGAGTTGAGTTGCTAAAAACATAGTACTGTAAAGTTTGGGGTACGATATAATCATCTCTAGTTTTTCAGATATCACTAGCGATATGTTCACATACAAGATACAAGATACAAGATACAAGAGTTTTATTTGTCACGGCATACAGGTATACAGTGAAATGCGGGGGGTCTCGCCCGCAACGATGTGCATAATACAAGTAATAATAATAAGAGTCCAACCAATAGAGCGACATAGTGCAATAAACAAGTAAACAAAGTAGGCATATCGGTATCTGTACATGAGCTATTTACAGAGCATGGTAGGACATGCTAGGTCCTGTGGCAGTGCAGTACACTGTTAGCTACGGATGAGGCCTTGGGTCTTTATGTACACTGCTATACAATGCTTAGGGCGGCCCCGATCACGTGATTTTCCGAAGATCGGGATCGACAAAAAATAAATAAAAAAATCTGGATTATTTTTATTTTTTAACTTTTTTTTTTATTCAACAAACATGAGCATGTTCACGTCTTAAACTCATACTGGGGCCTTAGTTTTGGTTTTAAATTGCATATCATCATTCATTTATTTATTGTCACACAGAGCAGAAGAATTTTGCCAAAACAAACCAATAGTATCCAGCTGCAGAACAGCAGACCAGCCACACTTCAGACCCAAACGCATTTCCTTTGATTTAATTATACATCAAATGATTTATGTCAAGGATTGCAATGCCTCGCTTCAATGAAGTTAACTTTTCACCTGGATAACTTCAACATTCAGGGTGAATGTAATGTGAGAAATTGGGATTAAAAATATATATATATATTTTTTGATCGGATCGGGAAAGATCGGTATCGGTAGATACTCAAAATCACATGATCGGGATCGGATCGGCAGCAAAAAAATGTGATCGGGACATCCCTAAATGCAATATTATACAATCTCAAGCTATACTATTCTTAAAGTGACCTTTCCTTCTGTAAAGTGTCCATAGTGTGAACGTGTGCAGCATGTGCAAAATCACACGATAGATAATCCATTTGCCCTTCATCGCATGATAATGTAAAGTGTGATATCAACCCAAAACATTCCCTATTAATATTGAATACATTTTGCTGATGGAATTGTGAGCAACGATATCACAATATCACAAATCCATCGCAATGTGATCCCGATTACAATATGTTACGCGATAATATTGAATTATCGGCCTACCTGAACTGTAGACCTTGGCTTTCTGATTATGACTCAGTGGAATACTTGTGTTTATATACAGGTATATGGAGGTAGAGGTACTCACCTCTGTTTCTAAGTGGTTAGAGTATATTCATCTAGCAACTTAATTACTGCTGAAAGATAAGTACTAGTATTGGGGGAATGAGAGAGGGGGGGACGGGGGAGGCTGGGGAGGCTGGGACCAGGACAGGCACAGAATGGCTGTAAGGTGTTTTCAAGGGACCAGGTCACATTGGACCGATCCGTTACTCTTAGCCTACTGAAAAGAATAGACACACATAGTTTAGTTTAGATTTAAACAAATTTCGTATGGCCAGCAGACCTTCCTTTATTCAGCTGCAGTACTGTGGAATAGCCTGCCCAGCAGCATTAAACAGGCCCCCAGGTTAACTGGCTTCAAAAAGTATGTATGATCATGGCTATCGGCATAGGAAAGAGGAGGGTAGCATATTTATTTATTATTCTTTTATCTTCAACTGTATATGCATATTGTATCTTAATGTTTTATGTTGATGTATGTCCTGTTTTTTAATACCAGGGACCATGATGGAAATAAGTGCTTGCATTTTATCATGTTTTTATCCCTTGGATGATGTCTCTAATCCACAATAAAATCAATCAATCAATCAATCAGTATACCATTAGTTTGAGGTTACTGGACAAAAGCGGTTGAGAATAGAGTAAATTTTTCTCGATCAGAGATATTTTCTTTAGTGGTGGGACTCAATTAAAAAATGTAATTGAATTAATTCAAGACTTAAATAGTTAAATTAATCTAAATTAATCACATTTATAAATGCATATCAATATTTGATGCGAAAAGCAAACATTTTCAATTCAAATGGATTTTGGTATACGAGTGAATCAATGAATATACATTATACATACGTTTAAGCAGCAAAATCTTGTTTATTAGCTACTACACAGACCAGTCAGATAAATGCAATTTTTAACAAAGTGCAGCAATCTTAGGAATAATATAGCGCAAAGGACCCTTTCTCTTTTGAGGTAACATTCCAAAGTTTCTTACACAATAAAGAAAAATCACATTGAGTGCTAATGAAATAGAGTTACAGAGGTTTGAAAACACTGAAGTAAAAGTTGTGTGTGTACTCACATTTCTGTTTAGTGGTTTCCAGATGCCTGTTTTTAAGTTCCAGCTGAGAGGTAGGAGCTGGAAAACATAACGGTTCCATAGCCTGCAGGCTTATAGTCATGCAGGTCCAAGGCAGTGGCGGCCGGTGTGAACTACATTTGGGTGGGTGCGGGGGGGTGAAGGGGGGGGGGGGCAAGCGGATAGCTGACCAAGCGAATACTGACTCATAATGTTACAGTTTCCAACGTTAAGTCGAGTTCATTCATACTACACTAGTACACGTATGATCAATCCAATAATGAACACATATATATATCTTGTCATTTTAAAGCTTGTCGCACAGCTTGTCGCACAGAACTTGTAAGTCGCTTTGGATAAAAGCGTCAGCTAAATGACTAAATGTAAATGTAAATGTAAACAAGTTACCATTCATTCATTCATCCATTGCGGCGAAATTAAATGAAAAAAAAAAGAAAATTCTTCTTCTTCTTTCTTTTAACCAGGGAGGGCGGCGCTCTAGCACCCACTATCGGCCGGCCGCCACTGATCCAAGGAGTATTTCACAAAGGTTTTTGTTATGTGTGTACTGCAATAATTCAGCGTGATTGTCCAAAATGGCCGTCCACTGCCTTTATTACGCCTCTCGAGTCAAAACAAAGGACTTCCTCGTCCGAATGGCTTGTCAAATGACGCTTGCCGGATGTTTCGTCTTCTAACTCGAGACCCGAAGCACGCAATAGGTTGAGTGGGGTGATGATCGAAAGGCGGCAAATTCAACTTTCCAACATTGTATTGGTTGATCGGCGAACATGTCCCCCTCAATATTGAGATGAGGTAAATTTATTTTTCCCCCCCAAAAGAGAGAAAGAAATTAGGGGGTCAAAGCATTTATATTCCATTATATTTGTGTCAGCGGGTACCTGAATGATGTCCTTTCCTTTACATAAATAAAGACCTTTCCACCATAAAAGGCACAAATTGGTGCATACATGTGCAGGAAAGTGTTTGATGCTCATCATTTCATGGGGGAGGGGGGGCCCCATGACCCCCAATTTAAAGTGACCCCCCGGCCCCCACCCCCCAATGTTGAAACCGAACCTACGCCCTACGCTCACTCACACACACACACACACACACACACACACACACACACACACGTGTTTTCAATTGCAAAGCTCCTGTCTGGCTAGCTATACATATAGGTGGAATCCTTAGCGACGGGGTGTGAATACAAAATGATCAGGAAAGCCAGGAAAAGCCCTCACAGAAGAGTGAGAATCAATGATCCGGAGAGAATGACCCCCATCATCCCAGTGCCACAGTCCCAGGGCTCCGCTGGAGGCGTTCTGAGTCACGGAGCTGAGTCAGTCATCCTCTCGTTTGTCTCTGCTGGAAGCTGTGGCCCTGCGGAAGCTTCTGTGGACATCCAAGAGAACCAAGAGATTTGTTTTAAACATTTAAAATTATTTTGTTCTATTCCAGACGTGGATTTATTTTATAGTTTAATTATGCAAAAGTAGCACGAATAAACAGAGCGGTTAATGCGGACAAGACAGCAGAGTATACTCTCGAGTCGATGAGTCCCTTTGTGCCGCGCAGACTGGTGGGTCCAGTTAGTTGTCTAGCAGTTTGCCTAGAAGAGCTGCCGTCTGCCTATTCTTTAATCCCAGCCCAAGAGTGCTGCCGAGTGCTTCCGCGTTTTCCCTGATTGGCCGCGACAACGCCTAGCACGCCGTAATCCCCCCTGTTTTAACATCGACGGTTAGCTCAACTCGTTCACTGCCTTGCTGTGGAGCCTGCGGTGCGTTGGTGACAAGTTCGAATCACTTCAATTTTTTTTTTATTTATTTTTTTTACATTTAATTAATTTATCATCTCTCTATATAAACGTGCATTCTTTCGCCGGTTAAGTTTAGGCATTCTTTCGGAGTTGGTTAAGGTTAGGGTTAAGTTTAGGCATTCTTTCGGAGTTGGTTAAGGTTAGGGTTAAGTTTAGGCATTCTTTCGGAGTTGGTTAAGGTTAGGGTTAAGTTTAGGCATTCTTTCGGAGTTGGTTAACACTTTGATTGCCGAAAGACGCTTTTAGGCGTCCTTCCCCGCCATGCTCAAGTTGCCGAAGACGCCGTAACTCGTCTTTGATATCAATATTTCAAAAATCTGTGATCGGATTTTCCATCCGCTGGCCTGAGACCCACCAAAAAGCCCCACAGAACCCTCTAGCGGCTCAAGAGCGCCATCTGGTGGCCGATCGGCGCAATCGCCAAAGAGGATGTTACATGGACGATGTGCTATTCGCCCATATTACTTCCGGGCACTCGCTATAGGTTCCGGCACTCTAGCTCGTCACAATACATAGCGATCCTTTGCGAATAACTCGATAAACAACATGATTTGGACGTATATACTATTATACAAGCTGGAAATGGACCCGATATTTCTATATCCCATAATAGGAAAATGTCTGTTCCACGCTCATCGCCCAACGGCGCGCGGAAGATACCGTAAGATTCAGCGTTATTTTTGAACGTGTTCGATATAAACTGCTCTGATGATCATATCACCCACACTAGATGAATGATATAACGCTGCCCACGGAATTCAAGTTCAAGTTCAAGTTCTTTAATAGTTGTCATACAGAAGTACAGAATACTTTCATACAAAATGCTTCTTACTGTTACGCTCCAGAGACTGTGCTAGACAAGATAGTATCAAATAACATAATAACATAATATAGCATGAATTTAGAAGAAGAAAATGAGGTCACAGTGTTCGGTATAGACATATGTACAATGTTCTGAGTTACCATATAATATACAATACACAATACTATGCAGTGTACTAATGTACAGTACTATCTAGTGCAAAGCAGAAATGGGATGAGAATTATAAACGATCCCCCGCCCATCCGGTCATCATCAGATGATACGTAAAAACTTCTAGAAGTACGTCCAATTAAAAAAAAAAAATTCGCACAGATTCCTACCAAACTGTATTTCATCATCAATATAATGCATTTGGGGCTATAAATCACGTTCTTGAGAAAGCTGCAGAAAGAGATTAAAACATACTTATACTTTAGACCATATTTTACTAGTTGGTTAAGGTTAGGGTTAAGTTTAGGCATTCTTTCGGAGTTGGTTAAGGTTAGAGTTTGTCGCAGAGCATGGCAATAGAATGCCTGTCTGTCTTTCTTGACGCGGAGGCAGCAGCCTATTTCCGCTCTACCGCTCTGCCGCGCGCCGCGGTCACATGGGCGTCGTGGCCAATCAGAGAAACGCGAAGCACTCTTGGGCTGGGATTAATATAGACGCCTCCCGTCTGTCCAGTGAGTCTATCATATAGTAAAACGTAGTCCCTGGTCTGTAGTGTGGTAGTGAAAGGGTTAAGCTTCTGTAGTGTGGTAGTGAAAGGGTTAACCGTCTGTAGTGTGGTAGTGAAAGGGTAAACCGTATGTAGTGTGGTAGTGAAAGGGTTAACCTTATGTAGTGATTTGTGATTTTCTATATCTAAGCAAATATCGTGATATATTTTTTATATTGCCCAGAAGAACCAATACGACTAAATTGTACATATCTGTAGAAAAGGAGATAATCGTCTTCACATCTTGTTTCCCCCCCCCCCCCATGTCTTTCATTCAGTCTAATCCAATGGGGTGCAGTACAACAAGGAGAGACGATAGGGGGCGGTATTTTCCCAATGGAGCTCAGAGAGAGTTTGCAGCACTAACGTGAGACTAGATTGATTTCAAATCACTAATAAAAAGAAAAACGACAAAAAACGCTATTTGTCGTCGCTGGCACTCAACGGTCGGCATTAACTAACGACATATAGCGTCGTTGGCACTCAAAGTGTTAATGCCAATATCGGTAGGCCGATAATATCGGACATCCCTATTTAAAATCCACATTTTTCCTCTTAAAACAAGTTTCCGTCTATCAATCAGAGTTTCTGTATCTCACTATGTGGAGAAAAAAAATAATATATATATATATATAAATCATGAATAAAATCGTCCATATTTTTTTCATCTGCAGTCATCCACTCATAACGACTTGAGATACTCCTACGGACCGCGTAACGTCCGTAGCAGTATCTCAAGTAGTTATGAGTGGATGGTGAGCTAGATGGGAGGAGAAGTTTCAAGTAGTTAGATGATGCGAGAGTAAAGCACTGCCACAGCGTATTCCTCCATTCTGAATGAGAGGTAGCATGTGTGTGGACTCAGACTGCTGGGTGTTGTACAACGCAGCAGAATCCGCCCACCTGCGCTACCGACTCTCTCCCTACAGACTACTATCTCTATCTCCTCTCTCCCTTCGTTCGCACGTTTACAAGAGGGCATCCCACGCATGCCCTGCTGCCGCGTAGCCTGTCCAGACGCACTCCTTCGTGCTCGGTCCCTGTTTTGGATGATGTTATCATTATGCGTCAACGTTGCGTAGGAGTGGGCCTCACCTGAGGATGACCGACATAGATATATATTAAGACTAGATGACTCACCCGCGCTGCTGGCCAACGGAGACCGACGTTGCCACATGGCGGCCATCTTGCCACGGGCAGCACGCCCACTCACAACATGAATGTCTATAGTGCATGTACTATTGAAATAACCATAGCTTGCAAAATTTTGTTTGTTAAAAACGTTAGAGAGGTAGTTATCATACTGCATAATGGACTTTCATATGAAAAGAATACTACTTTTATAAAGTTTCTCCCAAGCTTCCAATCATTAATAACGTTTGTAATAAACCAAACCGTTTGTAAATCCGTCAAGATTTCAGCGAGTTAAGAGTATTTATGTTTGTGCAGATCACTCACCTTAAAGAAGTAGTTGACCGTAACAAGATGGCCGCCGGTAAACTATGCGGGAGACTCCGCCTTGCGCCATCTAGTCTTTATATATATCTATGATGACTGATTCCGGGGATTGCAGATGCCGCACATGTCTTGTTTTCCTGCAGATTAGAGAATGTCGCTTTGTTTACTATAGTTGTTATGGTTTGTAAACAACCCCAACAGCACGACACAGACAGGTAGTTCAGAGTTAGCCAAAAACAATGGGCGTATTTATTTACAAACAGAAACGAGCAAAAAATTACGTAAAAGCATTTAGGGGGAATGTCCTTCAGCAGAGTAGGGCTCTGCGGCTCTGCCCAGAGCAGAGTTGGCTCTGTGGCTCTGCGGCTCTGCGGCTCTGCAGCTTATTGAATATCCACTCGGGGAGGAACAGAAAAAAAAGGAGAATGTCATTAATAGAACGTAGGGATTACGAGGCAGTCCAGTAACAAAGCAGAGTCCAGTACTAAAACAAAGCGACACTTCTTCAGTGTTAAGGAACACACAAAAAACAGAATGAAGGTCTTGAGTCCAGGAAAAAATTAGGAAATCAGAGCATCAAAAAATAGACTTCCAAAAACTCACCAAGGCAAAGTGTTATACGAGGCACAGGTCCACAGAGGCAGAGAGAGGCAACAGCGGCGACTTCCAAGGGCGAACTGGAGAAACAACACAAGAGGAACAAGCAGCAGCTGGTGGTGAGCAAAACGACCCGACACTGAACGTTCAGAAACCCCGTGTATAAAAGGGCTCCCCTCGAGCTGATTGGAAACTCAGGTGCGTGATGGTAATTGGTACCTGGAAGCGCGCAGTACTGGGCCAGCCCTCACAATAGTGCTGCTATTCCCTATTTTCCCCATTTGCCTATTAGTCAGTCTGAGTCAACTAGTTGGTAGATGCTTCGGTGTTGCTTTTGATGTTTGTTTGGTTGTTTGTTTGTTTTCATTCTGAATGGGTTTTTTTCTAAAAGAAAGAAAATATATAATAATAATATTAAGAATCCAAATACATTTCTTCAATTAGCACTCGATTTCCAGAGGTCCTTTTGTACGATTGCATTAAGTTGCAGCCGGGCAATAATGTTTCAAATGTAATTTTGGAGATTCGTTGACGATTTATGAATCTTTGAAAATCACACGACTATTCGTGGATTTGGTGGAAGACGACCCTGTTGTTGCCTGCAGCTGTAGTCAGGGGTGTAAAGTACTTGAGTAATTGTACTTTGTTACAATACTTAAGTACTGTTTTGGGGGATTTGTGCTTTACTCGAGTATTATTAGGTATGTATACTTGTACTTTTACTCAATTACATTTCAGAGAAAAAAAATACATACTTTTTACTCCTTACATTTAAAATGCAGACCTACAAAGTACAAAGTACAAATCTCGCAGGTCCAACTATTTTAATTAGTACATTTGTTTCTCTGGCCGAACTAACGTTAACGTTATTAATCCTGCGGCCGCACTTTATTTAAAAACAGCCAATCAAATCCCCATCAATGGAAAATGAACCCGCCCATACCCATGCTGATTGGTCCTTGTGCAAGACTAGAAAGCGGGGATCTTTGATTAAACACCTGCTATCAGAAGAATAGTCAGAAAAAACCTTTTTGACTTTTACTCCAATGTGTTTTTAGCCAGATACTCTGACTTTTACTTGAGTACGATTTTGAGACGGTACCCATACTTTCACTTAAGTATAATTTCTGGGTACTTTCTACACCCCTGGATGGAGTCAGGACGGCGGTGTGGTGTTGCCTGCAGCTGTCGCCTGTCTGCTGGCCCAGCAGGGAGCCCACTCAGGGGGGGGGGGGGGACTCCCCACCTGGATCCACATGTCAGCCCTGGTTTAACTCCCATCCCACCCACCCACACAGCTCTGAAGGCCCCTGTTCAGCTGGTGAACACAATGCAGGACTCCCCTCATCCTCTCTCTCTCTGTCTTCCTCTTTCTTTCTTTCTTTCTTTCTTTCTTTCTTTCTTTCTTTCTTTCTTTCTTTCTTTCTTTCTTTCTTTCTTTCTTTCTTTCTTTCTTTCTTTCTTTCTTGGATTCCATCTTCTTTCTCTGTCTCTCTATCTGTCTCTCTCTGTCTCTCTGTGTCTCTCTCTGTCTCTATGTGTCTCTCTCTCTCTGTCTGTCTCTCTCTCTGCCTCTCTCTCTCTGTCTATCTCTCTCTCTATCTCTCTGTGTCTCTCTCTTTGTGTCTCTCTCTGTTTCTCTCTCTCTCTCTCTGTCTCTCGTTGTGTGTCTCTCTCTGTCTCTCTCTCTCTCTGTCTCTCTTTCTTTCATCAACCCATGAATCAATCCAGCTCTCTTTCCATAAATTGTATTCCTCCAGCTGGCATCCTTTAAGAAATGCAGTGCGTGTGTGTGCATGTGTGTGTGTGTGTGCGTGTGTGTGTGTGTGTGTGTGTGTGTGCGTGCGTGCGTGCGTGCGTGCGTGCGTGCGTGCGTGCGTGTGTGCGTGTGTGTGTGTGTGTGCGCGTGCACATGATATGTGTTGTGTGCACTCAGGGTCCCCAGCCATTGATGGTGGATTGAGCAAATGACTTTGCTTTCGTCTCGACCACCTTCCTTGCCCTTGTCTGATTAATCTGTGTAATGGTTAGCCTCTTCGTTTCCACTCTCTCCGCGGGCCCGGCTCCGTCCTCTCTGGAGTGCTCATGTGGGCTTACAGGACCGTACCGGTATGGCAATAAATGTTCCGTTAAATTTATCTCCAGGTCGCGCTCACAAATTGTTTAGCCACGTGTCAAAGAAATCGATCCATGCGTCGGACCGGAAAGGCGGAAGTCCACAAGGGAGAGGCCATGTTCTCAGAGCTACTGATTTGTTAGATCATGTCGGATAGGTTTTCTTCTATATAATCCTATGGTTTATCACCATAACTGCTGCCCGACAGAACTCGAGAACTGCTAGGAATGTCTGACCACTAAGTGTGTCTGACTCTTCTCCACCAAAGCCTGCACGGATTACAACGTATGACGTATATCTTGCCAGTTAGGGTACCTTGTGAATATTGCACCTTGTGTATACAGAACGTTAGGTACATTTACTCTTACTCATAGTATATATATTCAGATACAAAAAAATGTATTGCCTATATTTATTTTATAACATAGTATAATCGATAGGGCATACGGACCCTCATCTGCACCTTTATTTACACTTAATATTTTTTATATTCATAGTTAATTATATTGTTTTTCCTCTTATTTTTATATTCAGATCAAATTGTATTGCCTATATTTATGTCTTTCTACTACTACCATGCCCATACCTGTACCTCCCCGCCCCCCTCCCCCATGCTGCTATGATGCCCGGATTTCCCCCAAGGGGATCAATAAAGGAATATCTTATCTTATCTTAAAATAAACAGTTGGAACTCTAAGCTATGCTCAGTGAAATCATCAGGTGTAATATAATATATATTGGTATATGGTATATTATAGTAATGTAATGTAAAAGAGTAAAAAAAAAAAAAAAAAAAGGCTAAAACTCATCCTTGGACCGCTATGGTCCTTTTAAAGACGTCCTTGGTGTGGAATGACGTCTTCTGGAGCATTTGCAAGGCAACGCTGTCTGCTGGCAACATTTAACGTTAGGTTATGACTATAACCAAGTTCTGTTAATAGTGGTGACGCTCGGCGTCACTCATGCACTGTCCTCGCACACGTGCACGCGCACTGAATAAAGACCACAATGTACCTTTATATCCCAATATTTGTCTGACCACACCCCTATCAGCTCACCTACATAAGCAGGTGTGTGGTCACCTGCTCTCCTCCTTCCCAAGCTTTCACCACAAGGTGAGATCAAGGGCTGCAGCAGCGTCGGACGCCGAGCGTCACCACTATTAACAGAACTTGGTTATAGTCATAACCTAACGTTCTGTATCATAGTCGGTTCCGCTCGGCGTCACTCATGCACATAGGGAGGCCGAGCGGAGCCACCGGCCGACAAATACACCCCGCTGAAGGCCCCCCACAACCATCAGAACAGGGAGGGCCGAGCCCCCCCGACCCCCCCTAATGGAGGGCACCCCCCCTATTGGAGGTTTCCCGGGAGGGCGACGGACCCGACCGTGCGAAGAGGCACTCAAGCAACTCAACGCACAGGGTGAGCAGACCGTGGCCTGACCCCACGACTACACACACGCACAACCCGCATGCCACCCGGGAACGAACGGAGGGAACAACCTCGTTACTGCCCCCAGAATCACGGGGTCAAGGGCAAACCAAACCCTGTGGCAAGGCCGTAGCAGCGGAGCGCGAAGGAAGACCCAGACCCACTGAAGGGACTGGATCCCCTGGAAAACGGGGGCCCGGAGAGGTCAATGGCGCCAGGCATCAAGACCCCACCAGGCGGTCACTTAGTGACACCGCCCCCCACATCGCCAGCGTATTCAGATAAGGCCCCTCCAAGAGCGGGCCCTTTCCCCCCAATAGCACACCGCCTGGCACACTGACCCTGCAGAACAGGCAGTCAGCATGGCCGTAAGCACACAAAAAAGGTTAACCAACGGAAGCAGGCAGTGCACCGGGGAAAACCAGGCAACAGGCTGTAACCTGAACCTGGAGCACTGCGGACGAGACAGGCGCCAAAGGAGTCAGCTGAGAACAGCCCCCCCGGCGGAACGGGCGTATGCTGGCGTTGTTGCATGACCAAGCCTCCATTTAAAAAAAACCCACCCAGAGGGGTTGAGGCAGAGAAGGCTGACACGATTGGCAGACGTCATGAACGTGCAGGGGCACCCTCAACCGGGTAACCCGGGAGTTGACACTGCTCCAACACACCAGGGAATCAACCACCTTGTCGTTACCCAATGCGGTGGTTGTTCCTATAACCCCTCAAGAAAAAACTCCAAAACACACCTGCGGATACACACTGGCTATACCGCAGTACAAGTGTTTCAGTTTTCAAAAAAGGGTTATCCCAGGCCTACGGGTCGACGAAACATTACTTCGGACCGGGCCCGGCGATACGGGAAGCACAGGGTCACCAGAGGAGGTCAAAGACCACCCCAACAGGCCCCTCTTCGCCATGCGTGAGAGAGGAGCGAAAAGAATGGAGAACCAGCCCCAAGCAAACCGTACTTGGTATTCCCAGGCGGTCTCCCAACCAAGTACTAACCAGGACCAACCTGCGTAGCGGCCGAGATCTGACGAGATCGAGCGTGTACAGGTTGGCAAGGCCGTAAGCCATTACGACAGTGCTGAGTAAAAAATTTACCCAACCAGGGTCTCCATAGCGCTTCACCCTGTGACACCCGGACCGACCTGGCATTTTCCCCCTGAAAAAAGCCCAAGTCCCTCAGGGTACCAGAACAGCAGATCTGCATCCCCGGCGGACAACGGGTTCAACTGATCCGGACCAGCGTGACCAGAACCAGTCCCGTGCCCTAACCACGCCGACATGCCTACTCCAGGAGAAGGGGCAGATATGCGTGTTGATCTTAAACATGAAAAAAAGGCGCCACCCAGACGTTCGGGGCGAACCGCGCCCGGTGACCCACCCCCAGGGCGTGAGACCCCTCTACATATGTTCAGATCCATTCCGTCATCATCCCCCAGATATGAACGAGAATCCGTCGACAACCAAAACAGGTCGTCGGAAGAGAAAAAACCTCCATCCCAGTTGCTTTATAAAAACGCTGTTTTAACCCCAAGCAACCAAGGCGTGCCAGTCAGTCGCCTGATTACAGAACACCCTGAGCTAGCACTATGCGTGCGTCGGGACACAACCACATCAATGAACAGGCTATTTAGACCTATCATTGAATCCCCAAGGCGCCCAGGGGAACGACAAGAGGGGTGTGATACTTCCTAACTCTTTTTAAAAGAAAAGAAGGAAGCACCAACAGTATGTATCCCAGTCTACACAGCCGGGGGTAAATTTATTTTACATTTTTACATTCCACCACCCTCCCATAGAGAGGAGACGGAAATCCCCAGAGAGACTTCCCACGCGAGCTGTACAGATTGAAAAGAATATATTGCACCTTGAGCCATGTAAATGTTTGGTCTTAGGGCTCTCCGGGGAGGAGGCACTGAACCCATACACACTCAATAATCGAATTGAATCGAATACACACACAATAGAGTAGGACTCCTTCTTGAGGTTCCACTCACCGTATCAATCTGAGGAGGAGGCTCTGTACTCTGAGGAGGCTCCCTCACATGGAAGGAGAGTCCCAACTCACAGAAGGCCCGAATAGGAGCTTCGTGAGGAGGAGCCCTGACCACCCCCCGAAACAGATCCATCATATGGACCTGAACAGCACACGGAAGTCCTACCAACAGAGACGCGCACAGTGACGTACTCTATGGCGGGGGAATTTCTGCGGTGCACACGCCCAATATTCCAGGGCGTGGGACCAGGAAACTCCCTCCCCCCCCCCCCCCCCCCCACCCTGTAACGTGCCGAACCGCAACGTGACAGGAACCTTGAAGGACAGGTGGGTTTACCCCTGACCAACAGAAAAAAGGGAGAGGAAAGGTTACCAGTTCACCCCTTTACGACCCCACACCCATGATACGATGTAATGACAAAAAGAGTATGACGCAGTCATAGTCAGCTCCATGAAGCATAGTCAGCTCCATGAAGCGTCTAACAGCTTCACACAGCGCATGTGCCAACCTGCTATCTGATTTTTACTAAGGAAAAAACACAGAATAGAGAGGGCCCTCCAAGAGCCCCGGTACCAAACTTACACATGTGTCTTCTGTGGCCAGCCCAACCCAGTTGCAGGTCACACGACACACACAACCCATCATCACCTCACAAAAAATGGCAAAAACACTCTACAGAGGAACGCCGTTTTTCATAATGAGAGAATACATAATTCTCGATTAGTATCGGCCACAGGCCTTGCTAAGCACACACGAAAAGCGACCAAACAATCTTTTCTTTTAGGAAAATAAAGTTCCTCAAGCAGTTTTAGCACAACCTCAGCAATCAAGCTAAGGGTTACATCGTATCCCTACCACACAGTGACACAATATAGTGTAACAACATGTCTGAGAGGAGGATGAAGAAGTCCCCAGGGAACCGGGGGGAAACACAACCCTCCTACTTTACCCTTAATACGGCCAGTTAAACAGGTAAACCTGTTAATGTGTGAACACACTGTTCATTGTCATTACAGGCTGAGAAAAGAACCATTCTTTACTCATATGTCACTAAGCATAGCTTTATAGGTTAGTTTAACCCCCTTAGTTGTGAGTACACAGTACATAAACACACATGATGTTTCTCACACAACAAACCAGATCATTTTCACATCTGTAACAAACAACCCGATTTGCATGGAGAAGCTAAATACCAGTGACAAAACAGTTCACACATACTCGCGTCGTATCCTAAATGTAGTGCAGCCAAACTCGTTTTGGAAAACATCGTTATTTACAAAACATTTAGAAGGGAAAGCAAGAAGAAGTGTTCAAAGGCCTGGTCAGGACCTTGCCTACCTTGAGCGCAGATCAAGCGAAACTGCAGTCTCTAACATGGCACCGAAGTAAACACAGCCGCCCTGTGTTTGACGGCACGGGCAGCTCGCTGCTCCAACCCGCCGCTACGGTGCTCCTTGTTGACGCAGCCCTCGCCGGCCTGGCTCAGGGCAGGTTCGACGAACATCCTCTGTCAAAGATGACGTCGTAGTCAAGAGTGTTAAAAACATGTTACCGTCACAGCACGTTCAACAGTGTAGCATTAAGCTAACGGCCGCTCTCGGCCGAAAGCAGCAAGCTAACGTTTACCTAGCCTAGTGACACAACAGGCTTGGTAAACACAGCGAGCTAGCGCCGCAGCTAACAGCTGACTGGCTAACACAGTAGGCCACAACTAGCACGCAAGCTAAGCAGCCACCACCTGAACTCGTACACAACGATACAACAAGTCACACTCCGACAGGCCGCCGTTCTGAAACCCTCCTCACTTTTTTAAGAGAAAAGAAGAAACAAGATGTTAACACAGTTTTACAACGGTGATTTTACCAACACCCGACGGAGCCAGCACAATACCCAACTGGGCTGTAGCTGACTTGAACACATATCTTCCGCTAACGAACATCCATGCCCATATTTCCTCGTGAGGGAATACTCTCATTTGTATATGAAAGACGGTGACAGAGAAACATCCACTCGTCCAGAAAACACAGGGATCACCAGTGTTATTGGTCGTGGCCCACTAGTTAACTATAATGGGCTTCAGACCAAGGTCTTCCGCCGTCGCCTAAGAGGCTGAACAAAGGACCCTAGGTCTGGGGCCGGTTTTCATAAACATTGTCAGCTAGCCCCCATAGCACTAACAGACAAGCGGAGCTCGCAAGCAAAACATTACTCACCAAACCTGGAACCCACCGCTTCTCACAACAGCGGCGCGTCCTACAGTCCAGCTGTGCCTTTACCGCAACCAGCACACAGCAAGGACTGCAGTTGGAAGGCATGTAGCGGCGCGAACTCCCAATACGAAAACCGGTGGAGGATTTTTAGAATGATCATCATCTTCCAGACACTCCAGTACGAAGACAATATCGCCGTATTTTCTCGAATATAGTGAGAGAGAAAATAAAGATATGATGTCAACGTATCTCTTGTTTTCCAACTCTTCTCCTACTATCACATTCACGTCAAGTGGGGATCTACCGAGGCACTTCCTTGTGGTGAAAGCGAGAAAGGAGGAGAGCAGGTGACCACACACCTGCTTATGTAGGTGAGCTGATAGGGTGTGGTCAGACAAATATTGGGATATAAAGGTACATTGTGGTCTTTATTCAGTGCACGTGTGCGAGGACAGTGCATGAGTGACACCGAGCGGAACCGACTATGATACAGAACAGCCTGTTCCTTCCCAAGCCAGCCAGCCAGCCAAGCAGCCACACCCGGGGATGAATCACACCTTCGTCCTGATGTGTTGGACTAACCACCTCTCTGACCTCTCTCTCTCTCTCTCTCTCTCTCTCTCTCTCTCTCTCTCTCTCTCTCTCTCTCTCTCTCTCTCTCTCTCTCTCTCTCTCTCTCTCTCTCTCTAACACTTTGTTTGTCACCTTGGGTTCACTGCACCTGCCCTTCCTCTTCCTCATCCTCCTCCTTCCTCCTTCCTCCTTCCTCCTCTCTGTCTCTCCTCCTCTCCCTCGCCCCGCTGTGAGACTCTCACTCTGCCATGTCCCCGCCTCTGTCTCTGTCTCTCCTCAGCCTCAGTCTCAACTCTGTCTCTGTCTCTCCTCAGTCTCACTCTGTCTCTGTCTCTCCTCAGTCTCACTCTGTCTCTGTCTCTGTCTCTCCTCAGTCTCACTCTGTCTCTGTCTCTCCTCAGTCTCACTCTGTCTCTGTCTCTCCTCAGTCTCACTCTGTCTCTGTCTCTCCTCAGTCTCACTCTGTCTCTGTCTCTCCTCAGTCTCACTCTGTCTCTGTCTCTCCTCAGTCTCACTCTGTCTCTGTCTCTGTCTCTCCTCAGTCTCACTCTGTCGCTGTCTCTCCTCAGTCTCACTCTGTCTCTGTCTCTCCTCAGTCTCACTCTGTCTCTGTCTCTGTCTCTCCTCAGTCTCACTCTGTCTCTGTCTCTCCTCAGTCTCACTCTGTCTCTGTCTCTCCTCAGTCTCACTCTGTCTCTGTCTCTCCTCAGTCTCACTCTGTCTCTGTCTCTGTCTCTCCTCAGTCTCACTCTGTCTCTGTCTCTCCTCAGTCTCACTCTGTCTCTGTCTCTCCTCAGTCTCACTCTGTCTCTGTCTCTCCTCAGTCTCACTCTGTCTCTGTCTCTCCTCAGTCTCACTCTGTCTCTGTCTCTGTCTCTCCTCAGTCTCACTCTGTCTCTGTCTCTGTCTCTCCTCAGTCTCACTCTGTCTCTGTCTCTCCTCAGCCTCACTCTGTCTCTGTCTCTCCTCAGTCTCACTCTGTCTCTGTCTCTCCTCAGTCTCACTCTGTCTCTGTCTCTCCTCAGTCTCACTCTGTCTCTGTCTCTCCTCAGTCTCACTCTGTCTCTGTCTCTCCTCAGTCTCACTCTGTCTCTGTCTCTCCTCAGTCTCACTCTGTCTCTGTCTCTCCTCAGTCTCACTCTGTCTCTGTCTCTGTCTCTGTCTCTCCTCAGTCTCACTCTGTCTCTGTCTCTGTCTCTCCTCAGTCTCACTCTGTCTCTGTCTCTCCTCAGTCTCACTCTGTCTCTGTCTCTCCTCAGCCTCACTCTGTCTCTGTCTCTCCTCAGTCTCACTCTGTCTCTGTCTCTCCTCAGTCTCACTCTGTCTCTGTCTCCGTCGCCTTACTTTCCTCTCCGCCCCTCCGTTTGATTCTTACCTTCTTGTTCTTTCTCACATAAAACTCTTAGCTCTCCTTGAGTGACCTCTCTCTCTCTCTCTCTCTCTCTCTCTCTCTCTCTCTCTCTCTCTCTCTCTCTCTCTCTCTCTCCCTCCTCTCTCTCTCTCTCTCTCTCTCTCTCTCTGGTAGTATGTGGTAGTGAAAGGGTTAGCCTTCTGTAGTGTGGTAGTGAAAGGGTTAAAGTGTTCCCCCGACATTGAACTATTGGCACTAAGTCTGAGGCCATATAATCTACCGCAAGAGTGCGAGTGTTGACTGTTTGCATCCCACCGAGCGCAGTGGCGCTGCAAGCGAGTGATGTCCTCCACTCCACGGTCACGGGACTTCAGACAAAAAACGCCCGGACGCATTCCTCCTGATCGATGTCCCCATTTAAAACCATGTAAAACGAAACAAGACCCCGAACGTCACCCAGTTTGTGACACGCAAGACCAGGGAAAACAAGACACTGGACCTGCTGTATGTTAACCCTTTCACTACCACACTACAGACGGTTAACCCTTTTCACGGCGACAATACAGAGGGTTAACCCGTTCACTGCCACACGACAAAGGGTTAACCCTTTCACTACCACACTACAGAAGGTTAACCTTCTGTAGTGTGGTAGTGAACGGTTAACTGTCTGTAGTGTGGTAGTGAAAGGTTAACCTTCTGTAGTGTGGTAGTGAAAGGTTAACCGTCTGTAGTGTGGTAGTGAAAGGTTAACTGTCTGTAGTGTGGTAGTGAAAGTTAACCGTCTGTAGTGTGGTAGTGAAAGGTTAACCTTCTGTAGTGTGGTAGTGAAAGGGTTAACCGTCTGTAGTGTGGTAGTGAAAGGTTAACCTTCTGTAGTGTGGTAGTGAAAGGTTAACCTTCTGTAGTGTGGTAGTGAAAGGTTAACCGTCTGTAGTGTGGTAGTGAAAGGTTAACCTTCTGTAGTGTGGTAGTGAAAGGTTAACCGTCTGTAGTGTGGTAGTGAAAGGTTAACCTTCTGTAGTGTGGTAGTGAAAGGTTAACCTTCTGTAGTGTGGTAGTGAAAGGTTAACCGTCTGTAGTGTGGTAGTGAAAGGTTAACCTTCTGTAGTGTGGTAGTGAAAGGGCTAATGTCAAGGAGGCATACAGTTCTGTTTTTCTTTCAGCCTTCAAGGAGGGGTGCAATAAAATGTTCCCATGATTTCTTGTCTAGAATTTGCATAACCCATCATTGGAAATAATGCAATCTGCATGGGAGGGGGGTTTGGGAGTTGGCGTTGACTGCAGAGCAGCGGGGGAGAAGCCCTGGAAGGGGAACATACGGCCTCGATCCGTGCTCGACGGGGTCTCATTCAATTTAAGGAGCTGCAACGCCCTGCATTTTCTTTTTTTTATTCAAACTCTCTTCTCAAATGTTCCCAAATGTACATATAATATTGTTTTATTGTTTTATTGTGGATATATATATATATAGATGCTCAATCTTCAAAAGAAGATATGTCTTCAATATGGTAATTCAGCTAGATCCTATGATAACTATCTTTGGCATAGTAAGGGGAAACGATGAGAATCTCTCTGGGACTAAACTCCAGATAGCATAATTTGCTACATTGCTGGCACAGAGATTGATTTCTTATTGATTGTCCTCATACAGGGTCCGGATGGTGTGGTCGGGGTAGAAGCGTGTTGCCCTCCTTGGTACACAATTCCACAGGCCTCCGAGTTGTAGTAGGACAAACATATTTGCCAAGTTTGGTGCAAATAAGACAAAACCTTCACAAGTAAAACATCACTTCCTGTACTGTGCATTTTTCTGAAATACAATTGGATATGGTGGTCATATGGTTTGGCATTGGTCCCTGGATGCCACTCACCTTCAAAGAGGCATTGTATAATCAGTCAGGAGAATAGAATAGAATAGAATAGAATAGAATAGAATAGAATAGAATAGAATAGAAATACTTTATTCATCCCGAGGGAAATTTGGCACTACAAATCTCTCACAGTAAACAGTAAACATTTAGGTAGACAAAACCAAAAGTCACGAATAAGAATAAAAATAAGCCTAAGAATAAAATACGGTCCGGGATATACATTTCCTATGTTACATTATAATATAAAATATACAGTAAAAATATACAGAAATATACAGTAAGTGTAAAATTGTACTATGTCATTTTAAAAGTAAAAGGAAAAGTCCAAAGTCACCCTGTGCTCAGTGATGCAGTGAGGCACAGTGATGCAGTATAAAGTCTGATGGCTGTCGGAATGAAGGACTTCCTGTGCCGTTCAGTGCTACATCTTGGGAGTCTTAGTCTAGCACCGAACGTGCTCCTTCTGTCAGTATGTGTATAGTGGGTGGGAGGGGTTGTCCCGGATGGCATGGAGCTTAGCAAGGCTCCTCCTCTCTCCTCCTCTGGCCTTCCTGACCAGCTTATCCAGCCTGTTTGCGTCCCCCGCTCTCAGTCCGCTGCCCCAGCAGGTCACAGCAGGTCAAAGCGCCTGCCACCACTGACTCGTAGAACATCCTCAACATCCTTGTACAGACGTTGAAGGATCTCAACGTCTGTGAGAGAGAGAGAGAGAGAGAGAGAGAGAGAGAGAGAGAGAGAGAGAGAGAGAGAGAGAGAGAGAGAGAGAGAGAGAGAGAGAGAGAGAGAGAGAGAGAGAGAGAGAGAGAGAATGGTAACAGGAGCTGGAGTAAAGTCAGGAAATCTTCTTACCGTAATAGGTTTACCAGGTTGTTGTGGGGGAACACTTAACTGTGCATTAGGAACGTAGTTTTAACTTGTACTAGGTAGCTCAAAGAATGAATCGCGTGCCATTAGACAATTGTATTGTTCAGTAACAATGCTGCTTAAAGTATTTTTACTCAAGTACTGTACTCATTTTAGAGAACTTTATACTTATACTACGGAAATAATGTACTTTTTACTCCACTACATTTATCTGAACCTATTAGTTACTAGTTACTTTGAAGAAAAATATTTTGCATAAAAAACATGGCAATGTATGAAGATTATATACTTTCATATTTGAAGCCTGTCAACTTCAAGATGACGTAATCAGAGCAGCATAACTGGACCACATACCACTTTAACATAACCTTTGATCAGAGCAGCATAACTGGACCACATACCACTTTAACATAACCTTTGATCAGAGCAGCATAACTGGACACACACAAACACACACACAAACCCATATCCAAACACACACACACACACACTGACACACACACACACACAAACCCAAACCCACACACAAACCTATACACAAACACACACACACACACACACACACACACACACACACACAAACCCATATACACACACACAAACACATACACACAAACCCAAACACACACACAAACCTATACACAAACACACACACACACACACACACACAAACCCATATACACGACACACACACAAACACATCACATACACCCATATACAAAGTAAACACACACACACTAACACTACACAAACACTCGCCATCTCCCACATGTCCTGCTAGCTTGTCGGTACATAATGGCAGCGCTACATGTTTGTGTGTGATGATGAGCTCAGACACTCCTTGTCTCACACTGTCTCTGCTCCTCCTAGCGCCTCTTGTGCCTCTGCAGCTCCCTCCCCCTCTAAGCTGCTCAAGTGGCACATTGCCGGGATTATCCCTCCTGCATTGAGAAACGCTGGCCTGGGTGTCAGTCTCCTCTGAGCTGAACGGTCAAACCCATGAAAGTAAAAAAAATAAATAAACCCTCTCATGCCTCTGCCTTTCATATGAACGGCACCAGAGCTTTGGACGACAAGCTACCACCAAGCGGGGACGACTAAGAGGCTTGTGGATATAATTTTGTGGGTTTTTATTTTGCCATAATGGAACTATCTTGGGTAAGTGGTTGTACTAAAGTCTTCTTTGTATGTCACAATACGTGTCTCAGTTCAGCCCCTTGTTGGATGACTTTTTACTGCTAAGCTGGTAAATCAGTCTCATGATATCAACGATGATTAGAATGCAATGGACCCAATCAATCAAAGAAACTCTAATCGTGTGCATGTGTGCGTGTAAAATTGTAGGTCTGCTTCCTAATACTGTCTTATCCTAATACTGTTAGGTTTCTTTAGAATTCTTTTAGACACATGATACTCTGTTCCTGATAATTGTCAGGTGATTCTCTTTTTTTTAGTGCCCACAAACAAACGGGAAATCTGAGATCCTTTTGTAAGACATTTCTGAACATTTTGAAACTTCATACCGCTCATTATACTTTGTTGTCCCACGAATCAGCAAAGATTGGTATACAGTACCAATGTAGGTATCATTATATTACTCCAACTCTCTCTATATAACCAACAGGAAGTGCAAGGTGTGTCGTTCACTATCACTCTTGTGGGTTGACCTAAATAACTTCTTCAGAATGATTACCCCCCCCCCCCCCCCCCCCCCCTCACCTGCAAACCATACAGTAACTCCCTCGAGGGAGAGGTCTGGCTTGTGCCTCCCTCCCATCCGTCTGCCTGGTTCCCTGTCTCCATTGTCCTGTCCATTTATTCGTATTATTTTGCGCCCCGGACCGATGTAAAAATTGGCTGGGGGGCGCATTATAAAGGAAAATATGATGCGTTCTCCTTCAGCGTTGCCTATTGATCAGGAACAGATATGGAAATATTATGCATCTGTGCTGTGCTTTGAGGAAAATAAACTGTGATTTTTCAATCTGGTTGCTAGTTGACATGGCAATCGTCAATGGTAGTAAAATATAATAATAATAATAATAATAATAATAATAATAATAATAATAATAATAATAATAATAATAATAATAATAATAATAATAATAATAACAACAACAACAACAACAACAACAACAACAACAACAACAACAACAACAACAACAACAACAACAACAACAACAACAACAACAACAACAACAACAACAACAAGACGAAGAAGAAACATTTTACGGAAAAAATTCACATTTTCTTATCGTCTATGCTTTTGCACTCCAAGTGAAGCACTTGAGTTAAGAGCAGATAAGATAAGATGTGCCTTAATTAAATCCCCTTGGGGAAATTCAGGGGTCATAGCAGCACAGCGGAGGGGGACGGGAGGTACAGATTGATTGATTGATTGATTGATTGATTGATTGATTGATTGATTGATTGATTGATTGATTGATTGATTGATTGATTGATTGATTGAAAACTGTATTAACAGATTGCAGAATGGGTACAATACAGTACGGCTCAATACAAACAACTGCTAAGAGAATGCAGACCAGAGAAATACTTTCGTCTTGTTTACATCAGGGTCCTCCATTTTCAATTAATCAAGACATTTATTACATACAAGACATACAGATATACACTACTGTGTAAGAAAAAGAGATCATATAAAAATATTTTGACATTTACCGTGGCCATTTTCTAATTGCAGTCAGGGTAATAGAAAGAGTTTAAGACTATTACACTTAATGTTGACCGCCGGAAGTGTATTCCACGCTGGCTTTGTTGTACACAATGTGTACGTCGCTTTGGATAAATGACTAAATGACCAAATGTAAATAGGTGCAATCATATCTTAAAACATTTGCTTTTCATGTTACTGAATAGATGACCTCAGACGGTTCCCCCTTAATACTGTTGATGGTTAGATGTCCTTTAGCGATGTATTGCCACAAGCATGTGTACATGTAAACACCTCCATACCGATTTGACTGATATATTGTACCTAGAGGTTATCTGGTTAAAGAAAATCTCTGGACAATTCTCTGGGAATGTTCCGGTTAATCCAAATGCTTCCTAAACATAATCCAACGCCATTAAAAATATAATCTGCTATAGGGGTCAACGTTAGGTACTGTTTTGTGTTCAAACTGTTCCGAGCCTCGGAGCTGCTTTTGTCATGAGCTGAGATCCTGGCATCCTCCAGGGGGCTTAACCGGCTTTGATGTCAGTGGGACTGTTAGCCAGAAGCTAATTGGAAGGCCAGACTAACGGACAGGCAGAGGGACCTATGGCGTTACAGAGATTACCAGCACTGTTACCTGAAGGCTATGCAATTCCACAGACCCGTGTTGCATCAGGTGGCCTGTTCTGTTGATGGTTTCCCCTCTGATTCTGAACCTTCAGGTGTACAGCCTCACATTAAACTGGACTTTGAAGAAGTCTTTATTCATTGCACACATTGACAATGTCATCATGCAGCGACACACACATGCGATGGGCGGCACACACAGGAACACATGCATGCAATCTTTGGGTCGACAAATAAATTTAGTCTCTGCACTTGATCCATCCCGTCGTCCTTCCCCCCCCAAGGGCAGCCGGGAGCAGACATGGGTTGCGGCATGGGGCAGAGCCCGGGGACCAATCCAAGTGCTCCTGTCCATCTTCGTCAGGGACACGACAGCGTTAGCGATATGTTCTGCATCTTTTTCCATGGGGTTTATATTCTGGAGGGGAAACCCTTGCGAGCACACAGGGAGAACATGCAAACTCCACACAGAAAGGCCCGGGAGACCTGGGTACCTGGCAACGTGGCGACCGGGTCCCCAAGCGGGAATCGAACCCTGGACCTTCTAGCTGTGAGGCGACAGTGTTAACCACTACACCACCGTGCCGCCATGCCGTCACAATGGCTACTGGCCGCTGACGGTATTGGGTGGTAACGTTCTAAAATGCACCCTTAACCCTTTCACTGCCACACTACAGAAGGTTAACCCTTTACTATCACACTACCGACGGTTAACCGAAAGGGTTTACCCTTTGTCGTGTGTCAGTGAAAGGGTTAACCTTCTGTATTGTGGCAGTGAAAGGGTTAAAGGAAATGTACATGTGATAGATAAAGGACTGTATCTACCATATTTACGGTAGTGATATGAGGTCTACAATGCTTGCAATGCTAGGGTTGCACGATACACCTCACCGATACCAGTATCGCGATACCCAGCCGTTTAAAACAGTCCAATACTCCATTTTATTAGTATCATTAAGTTTTGTTTTCCAAATTTAAGAGCCCAAAACTCTCTCTTTCTCTCTCTCTTTCTCTCTCTACTATAATATATTCCATTACTTTTCCTGATGTTCGGATGGTATCGGTATCAAAGTCAAGATTTTGGTATCGTGACAACACTAGTGTCCACTACTGTCCAGTAATCCAATTTAATTATTTGCTTTCCTGTCTCCGCACAATAGTTGTTTGTATTACTATCATGTTAAAAACTACTTCTGTTTTTGGATAATACTGGATGTTGGATATATACTGTAGATCGGACAAGGACAAGCAATGGAGAGGAGGGCCTTTTTGGACCCGCTGCCTGGTAGGAAGACAGACATATAGGCCTACGTCTCTACGTTCCTCTTTAAGACAATAGCACAGCCACCACTCGCATCCCTCCAGAGGCGAATTTGCCTTAAACCCTTTCACTACCACACTACAGAAGGTTAACCTTTCACTACCACACTACAGACGGTTAACCTTTCACTACCACACTACAGACGGTTAACCTTTCACTACCACACTACAGACGGTTAACCTTTCACTACCACACTACAGAAGGTTAACCTTTCACTACCACACTACAGACGGTTAACCTTTCACTACCACACTACAGACGGTTAACCTTTCACTACCACACTACAGAAGGTTAACCTTTCACTACCACACTACAGAAGGTTAACCTTTCACTACCACACTACAGAAGGTTAACCTTTCACTACTACACTACAGAAGGTTAACCTTTCACTACCACACTACAGAAGGTTAACCTTTCACTACCACACTACAGAAGGTTAACCCTTTCACTACCACACTACAGAAGGTTAACCTTTCACTACCACACTACAGAAGGTTCACCTTTCACTACCACACTACAGAAGGTTAACCCTTTCACTACCACACTACAGAAGGTTAACCTTTCACTACCACGCTACAGACGGTTAACCTTTCACTACCACACTACAGACGGTTAAGCCTTTCACTACCACACTACAGACGGTTAACCTTTCACTACCACACTACAGACGGTTAAGCCTTTCACTACCACACTACAGAAGTTTAACCTTTCACTACCACACTACAGAAGGTTAACCCTTTCACTACCACACTACAGAAGGTTAACCTTTCACTACCACGCTATAGACGGTTAACCTTTCACTACCACACTACAGACGGTTAAGCCTTTCACTACCACACTACAGAAGGTTAAGCCTTTCACTACCACACTACAGAAGGTTAACCTTTCACTACCACGCTACAGACGGTTAACCTTTCACTACCACACTACAGACGGTTAACCTTTCACTACCACACTACAGAAGACATTGCTTGAGGCTTGGGCTGATCGCTATACTAACCCGTTTGGCTGGGTTAGGGGGAGGGCAAGTCATGGGTGGGAATCTGGCGTTGTGGACAGCGACGCCTACAGGTCAGGTCTGGGCACTTGCTCAGCGGAGGCAGGACTTGATGAAGGCAGCGTGACCTCCCACGCGTTACACTTCACCAATGAGAGCCCTCGCTGCCAGGTGAAAAAAGAGTCACTGGCTGTCGCCGCACGTGTCGGAGGAAGCGTGCGGATGACTTCAGGATTCCCTTGTACCGACCAGTAGGAGAACATGCGCACAACAACCAGGTAGGGGAGGGAGGGAATTGGCGACTAAATCGGGACGGGGAGAAAACAGAGAAAAATCAGAGAAAGAGAGGATAAAAAAAAAAGGAATAATCTGGATGGCGTTCAGAGCTCCGCTCCTTGTCCTGTGCTTATATACCATTCTGAGTTCATACAATCTGCCTTCTTTGACGTAAACATCTTCAAGTCACAATTAGACCA
>NC_140181.1:98476342-98528842 GCF_963971535.1 Notolepis coatsorum | reverse complement strand
GTCGGAAGAGGAAAAACCCCCCATCTCAGTTGCTTTATAAAAACGCTGTTCCAACCACAAGCAACCAAGGCGTGCCAGCCAATCGCCTGTTTACAGCGAGCTAGCACTATACGTGCGTCGGGACACACCCCCATCAATGAACAGGCTATTTAGACCTGTCATTGAATCCCCAAGGCGCCCAGGGGAACGACAAGAGGGGTGTGACACTCCCTAACTCCAACACTTCTGGAATAGAAAGAAGGAAGCATCAACAGTATGTATCCCAGTCTACACAGCCGGGGTAAAAAATTTTCACATTTTTACATCCCACCACCCTCCCATAGGAAAGAGACGGGGATCCCCAGAGAGACTTCCCACGCGAGCTGTACAGATTGAAAAGAATATATTGCACCTTGAGCCATGTAAAAAAATGGTTTTAGGGCCTCCGGGGAAGAGGCACTGAACCCATACACACTCAACAAACGAATTGAATCGAATATACATACAATAGAAAAGGACCCTTCTAGAGGGTCCACTCACTTTGACAATCTGAGGAGGAAGGCTCTGTACTCTGATGGAGGCTTCCTCACATGGAAGAAGGAGTCCGAACTCACAGAAGGCCTGAATAGGCGCTTGGTGAGGAGGAGCCCTGACCACCCCCCCTGAAAACAGATCCATCACATGGACCTGAACAGCACACGGAAGTCCTACCAACAGAGACGCGCACCGGTGACGTACTCTATGGCGGGGGGAATTCCTGCGGTGCACACGCCCAATATACCAGGCCGTGGGACCAGGAACTCCCTCCCCCCCCCCCCCCCCCCCGTAACGTGCCGAACCGCCACGTGACGGGAACCTTGAAGGACAGGGGGTGTACCCCTGACCGACAGAACAATGGGGAGAGGAAAGGTTACCAGTTCAACCCCTTCACGACCCCACACCCATGATACGACGTAACGACAAAAAGAGAATATGACACAGTCATAGTCAGCTCTATGAAGCGTTTCACAGCTCCACACAGCGCATGAGCTAACCTGCTATCTGATTTTTACTAAGGAAAAACACAGAATAGAGAGGGCTCTAAGAACCCCGGTCCAACATACACATGTGCTTCTGTGGCCAGTACAACCCAGTTGTAGGTCACATGACACACACAACCCATCATCACCTACAAAAAATGGCAAAAACACTCAACAGAGGAACCGCCGTTTTTTTCACAATGAGAGAATACATCATTCTTGATTAGTATCGACCACAGGCCTTGCTAAGCACACATGACAGCAACCAAACCAATTTCCCCTTAGGAAATAAGTTTCTCCAGCAGATTTAGCACAACCTCAGCAATCAAGCTAAGAGTTACATCGTATCCCTACCACACAAAAGACACAATTAATGCACAACATTGTCTGATAGGAGGCGATAAAGTCCCCAGGGAACCGGGGGGGGGAAAACACATCCTCCTATTTTACCCTCAATACGGCCAGTTAAAACAGGAAAACTGTTAATGTGTGAACACACTGTTCATTGTCATTACAGTCTGAGAAAGAACATTCTTTTACTCACTTGTCACCAAGCATAGCTTCATAGTTGCCTTAGTAGTGAGTACACGGTACACATAAACACCATGATGTTTCTCACACAACAACCAGATCAATACATCACGATCTGCACGGAGAAGCTAACTGCCAGTGACAAAAACAGCTCACACATAACCCGCAACGTATCCCAAATGCATTGCAACAACACACGTTTTGGGAAAAAACACCGTTATTCACAATACATTTAGCAAAGTAAAACCAGAAGACGTGTTATGAGGTCTGGCCAACCCCGTACCTACCCGGAACGCAGATCAGCGAAGTGCAGTCACAAGACACCGTAGAACACAGCCGACCTGTGTTGTTCGATCCGGGCAGCGTCGCCGCTCCAACCAGTCGCTACAGTCCTCTTTGTTGACGCAATCCCCGTCCAGGCTCAGGGCAGGGTCGACGAAACATCCCCTGTCAAGGATGACGTCGCGGTCAAGAGTGTAAAACATGTTAAAATCAAAGCACGTTCAACAGAATAGCATCAAGCCAACGGCGATCAGAAGCGAGCTCCGGCGGCGCGCGAGAAGCTAAGCTACCCCGCGCCAGCCATGGCCCTAGCAGCAAGCTAACGTTTACCCAGCGACCACGACATGCTAGCCCCGCAGCTAACAGCTGACCGGCTAATAGTAGGCCTTAAGCAGGCCATGCAGCGATCCAGCAGGCTAACGCAGCAGTTAACAGCTGACTGGCTAACCGTAAGCTATGAACATGTAAACAATGACATAACACTCACCCAGACAGGCCGCCGTTCTGAACCTCTCCTCACTTTTTAAGAGAAAAGAGAAAACAAGACGTAAACACCGCTTCACAACGGTGAACATCCGGCGGAATCAGCACAGTACCAACTGGCCTGTGTAGCTGACTTCGAACATGAATCTGCCGCTATCGCACATTACATGCACATATCCCCTCGTGAAGGAATACTCTCATTTGGATATGAAAGATGGGGTCTTAACACGGTGACAGAGAGAATCCACTCGTCCAGAACACACAGGGATCACCAGTGTCAATGGTCGCGGCCCACTAGTTAAAACTATAATGGTCTCCAGACCAAGGCCTTCTGTCGCCTAGGCGGCTAAACAAAGGACCCTAGCCTGGGGCCGGTTTCCATAAACTTTGTCAAGTAGCCCCCATAGCACTAACAGACAAGTGGAGCCCGCCAGCAAACACTACTCACCCAACCTGGAACGCACCGCTCCTCACAACAGCGGCATGTCCGACAGTTCAGCTGTGGCTCACCCCAACAAACACAGCAAGGAACTGCAGTTGAGAAGCATGCAGCGGCGTGCTCCCAATACGAAAACCGGTGGAGGGTTTTTAGAATGATCATCATCTTCTAGACACAACCAGTACGAAGACAATATCGCCGTATTTTCTCGAAAATAGTGAGAGAGAAAATAAAGATATGATGCCAACGTATCCTTGTTTCCCAAGCTGTTCCTAATCCAATTTCTTCCATCATGGTGTCAAGTGTGGGGATCTACCGAGGCACTTCTTCCTTGTGGTGAAAGCGAGAAGGAGGAGAGCAGGTGACCACACACCTGCTTATGAAGGTAAGCTGATGAGGGGTGTGGTCAGACTAATACTGGTATTAGAGGTACATTTGTGGTTTATTCAGTACGCGTGCACGTACGCGAGATAGTGCAGTAGTGATGCCAAGCTAAGCCACTAACGATACAGAACATGAAGTCACTGCACTCAACTAAACAGAGAGCTTCTATCTCTAAGCTGGTAGCACTCAGGCAAGGTGTTTAAACAAGAGCCCAGGTAGTAGCTATCCAATCAGTGGGAGGATGATATGGTGAGGTGGGACCTGCCACCCTACACAGCCATTACCCACATACTCACTCACTCACACACACATATGCACACACACACACACACACACACACACACACACACACACACACACACACACACACACACACACACACACACACACACACACACACACACACACACACACACACACACACACACACACACACACACACACACACACACACATATTCTATACTGTATGTTACAGGCAAAGAGAAACAACAGAGAGAACATGTCCTAATAGTGACCCAAGGCAGTGACAGTAGTATGAGGTATTTCTGGTCCTCTGTTGCACCAAGCCATTATCATATTTTGTGTGCGTAAAATAAAATTATACCGTCTTTTAATAACTAAAAAATTCCTTCGCTCCCACAATGAATAGAAATATTTTCTGGTAAGATGTCAAGCTGAGATAGAGAACAGAGAAGCACTTGTCTGAGAGAGTGGCGTGTCGTGGTGGTGACAGTAACTAAGGCTTTTGACAAACAAACTGCTACTGTTACTGCTTGTCTGGATCCAGCATCCGAACTGAAGTGAACATGAACTGAATTGAACTGACACTAACTGACACTTGTTATATGTGACTGTCCTGTATGTATTTATGTATTTATTGTGGGGATTGGGAGGTTGGAGGGGGGGGGGGGGGGGGGGTTTGATGTTCCATGTTGATGTCCCAGTGCTTAAATAACATGCTGTACCGCAAACGATTACCACCAACCATAGTTGTGTGGCATTAAAGTATCTTGTATCTTGTATCTTGTATCTTGTGGTGGTCGCGTACGGAGATATTAAACGTTGAAATACCCTGATAGAATATCCTCTGGGAAGTCCTCTGCTCAAAACTATACTCAATGCAGGTTATCACGAGTACTTGATACTTAACCCCTAAAAAGGGTGTCCGGTCCAGTTAAAAATTCTTTGATGGCTTTGGGCCGGTCCAGTTATAAATGCATTGATGGCTTTGAGCGCTCCAGTTATAAATGATTTGATGGCTTTGAACGCTCCAGTTATAAATGATTTGATGGCTTTGAGCGCTCCAGTTATAAATGATTTGATGGCTTTGAGCGCTCCAGTTATAAATGATTTGATGGCTTTGAGCGCTCCAGTTATAAATGATTTGATGGCTTTGAACGCTCCAGTTATAAATGCTTTGATGGCTTTGAACGCTCCAGTTATAAATGATTTGATGGCTTTGAGCGCTCCAGTTATAAATGCTTTGTTGGCTTGAGGCCCTCCAGTTATAAATGCTTTGATGGCTTTGAGCGGTCCAGTTATAAATGTTTTGATGGCTTTGGAGCACTCCAGTTATAAATTATTTGATGGCTTTGAGCGGTACAGTTATAAATGCCCTGATGGCTTTGAGCCGGTCCAGTTATAAATGCTTTGATGGCTTTGAGCGGTCCAGTTATAAATGCTTTGATGGCTTTGGAGCGGTCCAGTTATAAATGCTTTGATGGCTTTGAGCGGTCCAGTTATAAATGCTTTGATGGCTTTGGTGTGGTCTACTTATAAATGCCCTGATGGCTTTGGAGCGGTCCAGTTATAAATGCTTTGATGGCTTTGAGCGGGCCAGTTATAAATGCTTTGATGGCTTTGGTGTGGTCTACTTATAAATGCCCTGATGGCTTTGTTGCGGTCTAGTTATAAATGCGCTGATGGCTTTGAGCGGTCCAGTTATAAATGCTTTGATGGCTTGGGGCGCTCAAGTTATAAATGCCTTGATGGCTTGCACATCGTTGCACACAATGCACATCGTTGCGGGCAAGACCACCCGCATTTCATTGTATACTTGTATGCCGTGACAAATAAAACTCTTGACTTGACTTGACTTGATGGCTTTGAGCGCTCCAGTTATAAATGCTTTGATGGCTTTGGGCGCTCCAGTTATAAATGATTTGATGGCTTTGGGCGCTCCAGTTATAAATGATTTGATGGCTTTGGGACGGTCCAGTTATAAATGATTTGATGGCTTGGGGCGCTCAAGGTATAAATTATTTGATGGCTTTGGGACGGTCCAGTTATAAATGCGGTGATGGCTTTGAGTGGTCCAGTTATAAATGCCCTGATGGCTTTCTCTTTAAGATGGACGTCTTAAAAAGTCAATGATTTGCATGTACAGCATGTCCGCTCCCGGCAGGCACTTAGAGCTCAAGCACTTGTCCTCTGACCAGCCTTGAACCACATGCCCTGCGCTCAGCAGCTCCGTGTGGCCATGAAAATTAAACACCATTACATTATCCAGTCTGCCGCCTGAAGGGGATCTAATGCTGAGAAAATCACTAGTGGAGTGGAAATTAGTAGATCAAAAGCACTTAGTTACTTTCCACAAAATGTCGGAATCGGCCGTTACTTATCAGATACACTGTCTGGACCGGACTGCCTGCCTGCCTGCCTGCGCTCCAGCTACAAGGCGGGAGCAGCCCACCCAGCGTATCACACACGCTGTACAAAATGTTCCTCTGACAACACTGCGATGAGATGAGTACTGTGTCTCTTGCCGAAAGCAAAGACCTTGTTGCAGACACTGCTGCAGTGTGTGGAGGAGGAGGAGGAGGAGGAGGAGGAGGAGGAGGAGGAGGAGGAGGAGGAGGAGGAGGAGACAGTGAAAATCCTGCCCCTCCATCGGCCGGCCATTTAATTGGAGGACCCGTATTTCTCTCAGCAGGATGGCTGTCGTTCCCACAGTGTCCCGCAAGGTGATGGACGACAGGTCCTTGATTGACTGGCAGAGAGAGAGACTGGATGCCAGGTCACGTCTAATTGAAGAGGTCCATTACAAAATGAGATATCCACCATACATGAAAAAGACTTGCTGGAAAAGGGATTGTTTTGTTGAAAGATAAAAGGCTCTGTTGAATATGGATGGAGTTGTTGGGAAATCTTAAGACCTTTTGCTTATAGAAGAGTTACTTTCAGAGATTGTGATTCAGATTCCTTTATTGTCACTTATTTCAGTACAGCAAGAACAGTGAAATTCTATTTATTGTGGTCCCTCGACCATAGCAGCTTCTATCTTAATAATAAGATAGATTCTTAATAATAAAATAAGATAAAAATACAATACATAGAATAAAAGAAGATGACTAAAGATAAAGATTACTATATACAGTTCTAAAAGTGTGCAGTGCAGGTCAGGATGTAGATATTATACTATATACATTTTAAATAACAAAGATGGCTATGTACAGTTCCAAAAATGTGTGTAATGAGTAATGTGCAAAGAGGATGTTATTATCACCTGCTTTTTGGAGAATATTGAACAATTAACATAACGAAAATCCAAAATGGGTTCCCCAAAAAAATCCAAAATTGTATCCCAAATCAAAAGCCTCATCCTCAATGTATTCTTTCCATGCATGAAGATTGCAGCATTCAGAACATTATTCATCATTTGGACAAAATATTTCTTGCGACACGGCGGACTACAGCAGGACTGCAAAGTCAGCGGGAGGCCTGGTAGACACAGTGTCATCTTTCATCTGTTCCCTGTCGGGCATTTCCATAAGCTTCTGTCCGGCACACTTCAATAACACTTAAAGGGGAACGTCACCCATTTTAAGAATTCACATTACAGTGTATGAGCCCTGTGTGCCCTTGGACGGTTTTCGGTCAGTATTTGTGAACATTAGGGATGGGTACCGAATCCGGTACTTTTAAGGGTGTCGTCTGAATCACGTCGGTACTACCGAGTACCGATTCCCGTGAGAGAAAAATATATAATAATTTGTATCCGATGACGTCAACGTTTCATTTTTACCGCAAAACGAAACCTATGAAGTGTGCCACACGTTCACGTCAACGTTTGCTTACCTAGGATTTGACTTGATTCAACAACAACAAAGCAGTCGGGGCAATGGCAAGCCGAAAACACTCACAAGTGTGGTTACACTTTACAAAGCTAGATGCAGACAATGCTCGCTGCAATATTATATATTACAAATAGTTCTAAATAAATAATAATGATAATAAATCATTTGAAGTTTGGACAAATGTTTTACAACTGAAATAGGTAGATTACATTTTTAGATACGAAAGTACCAAAAAAGGTACCGGCGGGTACCGGTATCGATTCAAATGTGAACGGTACCAAACCCTAGTGAACATGCAACACTCTCTCTACCTAAAGCTACAAATAAGAGGACCCTCAAATTTGTGAGGTCACCTGGATGTAGAATCTGGGCTGCTTTATAGATGGGCATTTCCATGCAAACGTCAACCTCAGCATATACAAACTATAGGCATAGACATGACATAACTGCCCAATTGCACAGCCCTGCTAAATATCCCATCCCACTGTATTGTTATTTTTATTCTAACTAGTGTATATACTTGAGCACATCTTGCACAGTTGTACAGCCCCTGGCCTTTTTAGATTTTTTTTACTTAATAATTATATAATTCATAATTCTATTCTATTGTGCTTCTATTTAATTTAGTTAGACAGTAATTTAGTTAGACTGAGACAGTTAAGGAAGTTCAGAGTATTGGGGAAGATACTCCAGTCCTTCTACTCCAGAGCTGTAGAGAACAAGAAGGCCCTACAGAGAGTGGTGCGCTCAGCCGAGCGTACTACGGGTATTGCACTACCACCCCTGCAGGACTTATATAACAAGAGGTGCAAATCCAGAGCCTGCAGAATAATGAAAGACCCTCACCACCCCAACAACAGCCTGCGAACACCAGTAACGAGGACAGAGAGACTTCGGCTCAGCTTCTTCCCCCAGGCCATCAGAGTCTTGAACACTGAACTCTCCACACACAAGCAGACATGAGCACACACACAACACACTAGGGTTGCATGGTATACCGGTATTAGTATAGTACCGCGGTACTAGAGTGTTCGAAATGATACTATAATGCGTTTGGAAAAAAATGTATTTTTTATTTATTTTTTATTTATTTTTTTATGCATGCGAATGCCTTACTATTGGAGCACAGCGCTGCTGTCAGTGGTGACGTTGCGCTAGTTTACCGGAAGCAACCTTCTGGAAAAAAGAACAACAAACTAGTCACGAGAGCTAGCATAGCTCGTCCAACGAATGTTGGCATCAATGGAATGACTACAGTACTGATAGGAGCTACTGTAGCATGTAACGTTAGTTATCACAACCATCGGCAATCGCAGTGAGGATCTTTATTGATTAACGTTAGCTAGCTAGCTTTAACTAGAATTATAGTTCGCTAGCTATATAAGCTAACGTTAGCCGAGTTTATTCTATGCAAAATGTGCTAGCTAGATAACGTTAATCAATAAAGATCCTCACTGCAATTAGTTAGTTATCATAACCATCGGCAATCGCAGTGAGGATCTTTATTGATAAAGATGATTTGTGTACTTAATATGCTGCTAAAAAAAAGCGGAGGTTAGGTTGCTTCTGAGTGGGGGGAGTCTACTTTAAACTACTTCTGTAGTTTAAAAAAATTCAAGGGGTAGAAAAAGAATGGTTGTATTATTATACATTTGTCATAGCAGAGGGCCTAATTAGTTTGAGATACCATAACCTAGAAAACATTTTGATGAGTGAGACTGATTATAGCCTATTATAATCTAGAACTAGGTTATGTCATATTGTAGGCTGTTTAACAAAAATTAAATTGATTTCCGTTGTCTTTATACAGTATGTATGAACCATTAATGGGCAATTGTCAAAAGTCTCTAAATCACGTTTGTGACTAAGCCATATAAATGAGATGACTCGGAAGGTGCAGACGAGGACTCTGACTTGTTACTTGATAACTTGTATATTTTTTATATTTTGTAATAGGCCCTAATCATTTGGCATAAGATATTGATGGCTAGTGCATTTGTTTGGCTATTGTGTCACAAAGTAAATAAACTCCCTGCTGCACACAGCAGCATCACACCTGGACAAGAGGCAGGGGAACTATGTGAGAATGCTATTCATCGACTACAGCTCGGCATTCAATACCATAGTCCCCTCCATACTCATAGCCAAGCTCAGGGACCTGGGCTTGGGCTATGACCTCTGCCAGTGGGTCTTGGACTTCCTGACTGGCAGACCCCAGGTGGTGAGAGCAGGCAACTGCACCTCCTCATCCATCACCCTCAACATAGGGGCCCCCCAGGGCTGTGTTCTGAGTCCCCTCCTCTACTCCCTGTACACACACGACTGTGTGGCTCAGCGGAGTAGCAATACAATCGTCAAATTTGCTGACGACACAGTGGTGGTGGGCCTGATCTCTGCCAACGACGAGAGGGCCTACCTGGAAGAGGTCAAGGTCCTGGCGGGATGGTGCCAGGAAAACAGCCTCTCCCTGAACGTCAGCAAAACAAAGGAGATGATTGTGGACTTCAGGAGGTCGGGGGTCAAGGACTACAGCCCCCTCAGCATCGACGGGGCACCGGTTGAGAGAGTCAACAGCTTCAAGTACCTCGGAGCCCACATATCCGAGGACTTGACATGGACCATACACATTAACAGTGTGGTGAAGAAGGCACGACAACGCCTCTACTTCCTCAGGCGCCTAAGGAAGTTCCAAGTCAGCCAGAAGATCCTTAAGAACTTCTACTCATGTACAATAGAGAGCATCTTGACCGGCAACATCACCTCCTGGTTTGGGAATAGCACTGCAAAAGACCAAAGCAGACTACAAAGAGTGACACGTTCAGCCGAACGCACAATTGGAGGGGGGCTCCCCACCCTCCAGAACATTTACTACAAGCGTTGCAAGGGCAAGGCTAAGAGAATCATTAAAGACTCCAGTCACCCGAACAACTGCCTCTTTGAACTGCTGCCGTCAGGCAAGCGATACAGGAGTCTCAAGGCGAGCACAGAAAGACTCAGAAGTAGCTTCTATCCCCAGGCCATCAGGCTGCTAAACGAACAATGAATGAACACTACACAACAACAACCACCAAACACACATAGCACACACATCCACACGCACACACTCACTTTAAACAAACACACTGTAGCACCCACTACACACACTTTATAGCACACACCCACTTTAAACAAACACACTGTAGCACCCACTCCCCACACTTTATATTTATGGATGAAGGATTGCACTACAACTCGTACACCTTACTGTAAATTGTACCTAAAATTGTACCTCATCCCATTTCTGCTTTGCACTAGATAGTACTGTACATTAGTACACTGCATAGTATTGTGTATTGTATATTATATGGTAACTCAGAACATTGTACATATGTCTATACCGAACAACTGTGACCTCATTTTCTTCTTCTAAATTCATGCTATATTATGTTATTATGTTATTTGATACTATCTTGTCTAGCACAGTCTCTGGAGCGTAACAGTAAGAAGCATTTTGTATGAAAGTATTCTGTACTTCTGTATGACAACTATTAAAGAACTTGAGAACTTGAACTTGAAACAGTGACCGCTGTGTCATTTATGTTTAATGTTTAATTTTTTAATTTTTTATGTCAACTCAGACTAAATCTTGATGACTTGGACTCGGACTCGGACTCGGGTAATGGGGACTCGACTCTGGCTCTTCTTTGGTGACTCGGACTTCGACTCTGACTCGAACACTGGGGACTCGAGACTCGACTCGAACTCTAGATTTAGTGACTCGACTACAACACCGTGATTAGCTACAGTACATGTGTGTGTGTGTGTGTGTGTGTGTGTGTGTGTGTGTGTGTGTGTGTGTGTGTGTGTGTGTGTGTGTGTGTGTGTGTGTGTGTGTGTGTGTGTGTGTGTGTGTGTGAGTGTGTGTGTGTGTGTGTGCAGGCAAGAGCTGGAGGTGAAGCATAAACACACACACACACACACACACACACACACACACACACACACACACACACACACACACACACACACACACACACACACACACACACACACACTTAGTGAGTCTTAAATCCACACGAAGGAGTATAATCCATATTACATTGAATAGTAGTAGTTGCAGAATGAAGCCTATAAATTAATCATTCAAACCACAGAAAATTACAATAATCTTACCCTCCGAGTTCCCCTGGTTTCACCCTAATGTTAACCCCTTCTCCCCCGGTGTTCCCTTTTTGCAATTTCTCCCATTAATCTTGTGTATTTCAGAGCCATTCTCATTAATAATAGTTAGTGTTGTTGCATCATCAATTGAACTGGTGAGTTGCATCGTGCCCATCGTGCGTTCCCTCGTGCACACCGTGCGTTCCCTCGTGTACACCGTGCGTTCCCTCGTGCACACCGTGCGTTCCCTCGTGCACACCGTGCGTTCCCTCGTGCACCGTGCGTTCCCTCGTGCACACCGTGCATTCTCTCGTGCACACCGTGCGTTCCCTCGTGCACACCGTGCGTTCCCTCGTGCACACCGTGCGTTCCCTCGTGCACCGTGCGTTCCCTCGTGCACACCGTGCATTCTCTCGTGCACACCGTGCGTTCCCTCGTGCACACCGTGCGTTCCCTCGTGCACACCATGCGTTCCCTCGTGCACACCGTGCGTTCCCTCGTGCACCGTGCGTTCCCTCGTGTACACCGTGCGTTCCCTCGTGCACACCGTGCGTTCCCTCGTGCACCGTGCGTTCCCTCGTGTACACCGTGCGTTCCCTCGTGCACACCGTGCGTTCCCTCATGCACACGTGCGTTCCCTCGTGCACACCGTGCGTTCCCTCGCACATCCCCTATTCAAAATATACATGCAAGGAATTATATGGACTATATACAGATATTGCCATGTCAATAATTTCCATACACTATCACTACAACAAATGACATGCTGTAGAAAGTGTGACAATCATCAAGATCCAATCTACAAGAGGAAGTTGACAATTCGATTTATTGTGACAGATGTAGGCTGAATTATATCATTTTCATTTGTGTGGGGGGTATGTGTGTTTTGGGGGGTTATGGCTATATGTGTTTTGGGGTGTGTGTGTCATTGAGGGAACATTGGCCAGACCCCACAAATCACAGGAGCTATTTCCAGGTTAGAGGTAATCGAGCTGATCGAGCTCGGTCTGAGCTCCGCTCTGAGCGCCTGGATACTGGACTTTCTGAGCGATAGGCCCCAGGCGGTCAGGGTGGGGGGTCAGACCTCCAACACCATCACCCTGAGCATCGGGTCCCCCCAGGGCTGTGTTCTGAGCCCCCTGCTGTACTCACTATACACACACGACTGTGTGGCCAAGTTCAGCTCCAACTCCATAGTGAAGTTTGCGGACGACACAGTGGTGGTGGGGCTGATCTCGGACAACGACGAGAAGGCCTACCGGGAGGAGGTTGAGGTACTGGAACGCTGGTGCCAGGACAACAGCCTGCTCCTGAACATTGGTAAAACCAAGGAGCTGATCGTGGATTTTAGGAGGAGACAGCAGGAGACACACACACCACTGAGGATAAACAGGGCTACCGTGGACAGGGTGAGCAGCTTCAAGTACCTGGGGGTCCACATCTCAGAGGACCTGACATGGACAACACACATAGACTCAGTCGTAAAAAAGGCGAAGCAGCGCCTCTACCACCTGAGACAGTTAAGGAAGTTCAGAGTATCTGGGAAGATACTCCAGTCCTTCTACTCCGGAGCTGTAGAGAGCATCTTGACTGGAAACATCACTGCCTGGTATGGCAACAGCACGGCACAGGACAAGAAGGCCCTACAGAGAGTGGTGTGCTCAGCCGAGCGTACCACGGGTATTGCACTACCAACCCTGCAGGTCCTATACAACAAGAGGTGCAAATCCAGAGCCTGCAGGATAATGAAAGACCCTCACCATAATAATACCAGTATAATATAGCATTGTATAGCAGTGTACATAAAGACCCAATGCCTCATCCGTAGCTAACAGTGTACTGCACTGCCACAGGACCTAGCATGTCCTACCATGCTCTGTAAATAGCTCATGTACAGATACCGATATGCCTACTTTGTTTACTTGTTTATTGCACTATGTCGCTCTATTAGTTGGACTCTTATTATTATTACTTGTATTATGCACATCGTTGCGGGCGAGACCCCCCCCATTTCACTGTATACCTGTATGCCGTGACAAATAAAACTCTTGTATCTTGTATCTTGTAATGGTTAGGGTTCGATTCAGGTTAGGAACCAAGTGTTGGTTCCTATGTAGTCATTATGGTTAGGGTAAGGAGTTAGGGAATGTGCGTGCGTGCATGCGTGCGTGTGGTGTGTGTGTGTGTGTGTGTGTGTGTGTGTGTGTGTGTGTGTGTGCGCGTGCGTGCGTGCGTGTGTGTGTGTGTAATATGGCCAACTAAGATAAGATAAGATATTCCTTTATTGATCCCCTTGGGGAACTTAGGATATGTTCACCGTCTCAACAGTATCAAACTGTGGTTGTACTGGTCAGCACCCAGGTGTAAATGTATGGCACTGTGTGAGTGAGAAGCAGGATGTTGCTAAGCCTTAAGCCATAAAAAAGCCTTAAGCTATAAATCGATCAATAGAGACCGTATTAGATCCCCAATTATCATATCATGGGGTATCTTTGGAAAGCCACACTCATTGGCTACAACCCTGTGCAAAGATTTTCGAGATCGCCAAATGATGGACGGAGCTAGAGCCCCGGGAGTCGGGGTGGTAATGTGTACTTTTGCATACTTTGGGGCACGCCTCACATATCGGCATGTAACTCGAGAACCGCTGAACGGATCTTGTCACCTGAAAGGGCAATCGACAGGCAACAAATAGGGCTTTAATTCTATCTATATATTGTATTAAAAGAAATGCACACCCGAGCCACTAGAGGTCGGCAAATAATCGTCCACATGTGGGCCCTTGGATGTTAAGAGGTCAATGTTTTTAAATATTTTTTTTGTAGCCAAGAGTAAAGACCATAACCCTATCAAAAACAGGTTAATAAAGAACCTACCATGGGTTAATAAATATAATAGAAGTACTTTACTGATCCCGAGGGGAAAATAACCTACCCTGGGTTATTAAATAACCTACAGTACTCTGGGTTAATAAGGTACGGAAGCCCTAAGCGGCCGTACATTCATACATTTTATTTACTCCGTTTTCCCATGCTAACGAGATCTCGAGAAAACGAAACGATAGTCTAGACTCTAGTATATATTAGATCACTGCAGGAAACATCATTCAGTGCCAGAGGAGCAGGTATCACAGTCACGAAAGGGGCTAAAGGAGCAGGAGGATATTGATCACCGCGTCACATTCACATATCTCTTCAATCAAGGCCTGAGACAGGCTGAAATAGCCTTGCTGTTACAGATAATATATATATACACATTAGTGTGCGTCATCTAAGAAGACGGTTAGCAAAGGCTTCAGCTTTACCGGCGGCGCAATTAAAGTGAGCTCTCAAAGAACACCTGGCTACAGGAGGCTGCAACTCGAAACGATAGGTTATGTAGATAACCTAGTTATATTAGTATTGGCTAAGCGTCCCGCTCTGAGCCTTACGAGATACTCCTATCTCCTGTGATACCTAATGTATCTCCCACGAACAAAAACACATGCACCCCACCTGTATGGGGCCCCGCCCCTTATGGTGGCCCGCCCATATAACCATGACCCTGGTCATGAAACACCCTTCCTCGCCAAAACCCGTCCCAGGAAAAGATCCCTCAAGAGGGAACTCAGGGCGCGCAGAGCGGGACGCTTAGCCAATACTAATATAACTAGGTTATCTACATAACCTATCGTTATATTTCGTATTGCATCGCGTCCCGCTCTGAGCCTTACGAGATAATGGGGAAGAGCGGGCGCGAGACCCGACAGATGTACCCCCTGAGGACCCGTAAGCCCACATCAAGGGGTGCGGGGAGCCCTGTCACCCCATCCTTCCTAACGAAGGGGGGGCGCAGTCAACTCCACCTGAATGCGAACAAGAGGGAGCCAGAACCCCTTGAACACACCGTACAGGCGGAACCACGTGTGACTCAACACACTGCGGCCCATATCCATACACTCCTGCTACCCGACCAAAGGACGGGAAGCAGGAAAGGCCACAGACCCCAGGACCGCCTGGGAGACAGAACCCCCGGTCATGTCCATGAGGAAAAACCTTACAAAGGAGCCCGGGGAGGACCATGAAGCTGCAGCACAGATGGCCTCCACCGAGGCCCCACCCAGGAGAGCGGCAGAGGCAGCCACCCCACGAGTGGAGTGCGCCCTGACGCCCCCAGGGGGATCCTGCCCAGCCAGCGTGTAGCAGAGGGTAACACCCTCGCACAACCAATGGGACAGGCGCTGCTCCGACAGTGCCTTACCAGCACGAGCCCCACCGTAACAGACAAAAAGCTGGTCGGTAACCCTGAAATCCTGAGTACGGCTGAGGCAAATCCCCAAGCACGGACTGGACATGACAGGTGAAGGCCCGCATCTAACTCACCAGTGTGAGGAGGAGGACGAAACGCCTGAACCACAATATCCCGGGAGCGGAAGGAACTCCGGATATTCTTAGGCACGAAAGCAGGATTAGGTCGCAGAGTGACACCGCAATCGGTCCGAAAAGACAGGCACTCTGGATGTACCGAGAGAGCACAGAGCTCACCTACGCGTTTAGCGGAAGTGACAGCCAGAAGGAACGCGGTCCTGAAGGACAGCTGTCCCAACGGCGCCCGCTCGAGCGGCTCAAACGGGGCCAAGGACAACCGACCGAGGACCAATTGAAGATCCCAAGTCGGAGCCAAGGAGCGTTGCACCGGCTTAACGCGTCGAGCGCCAAGCAGGAAACGCTTCACAAGAGGGTGGCTGAACAAGACATCCCCTCAAACCCCTCATGATAGGAGGATATAGCTGCTGCATATACCCTCACCGTCGAAGCCGACAGTCTATCAAGGAGAGACTGGAGGTAACTAAGGACAGCAACCAGGGGGCAGGAGACTGAGTCCTGGCCCCCCGCCTTACACCACACTTGGAACATACGTCATCTGCCCGCGTAAGCGCGACAGTGGAGGGAGCATGCGCATTCCAGATGGTAACACCATCAGGATCAAGAACCTGCGCCCCTCAACGTACCCGTCCCAACAACTGACCTAACAGATGTATGGGGAAGAATCCCTGGCGGCACGGCATCGGTCCCAGACCTGCCTGGCCATGTCCAGACGCAATCCTCACCCGTCAGGATGAGGGCCGCCCCGCGACAGTACACCTGCACCCACATTCTCCCTGCCGGGGATGTGGGGAGCCCTTAGGCCGCGCAGATGGAGGACGCCCATAGCCAGCCGCCCGCCGCCTGGTGCAGACAGGGGGAGCGTACTCCTCCCTGTCTGTCGATACACGACACTGACGTCGTATCGTCCGTCCTGATCAACACCATTTGTGGACCAGAAGGACCGCTTTCAACACCAACACATTGAACGTAGCGCAGACCGGGCAGCATGGTTTGCCAGCTGCCCCCTACTGCGTTGGCCCGACGCATCACCAGCGAGGGAGGCGTCGGTGAAAACGCGACGTGAGACAGCGCCGTAACCGTCCTAGGACGGAACCTCCCGAGCGTGTTGACAACACGCTCTGAGATGGATGCCCATAGCCCTCCAACCGTTGACTGGGAAGAGGAATACTCTACATCCAGTCTACAGCAACCCCAGGCTGGTAGAGACCTGCCTGGTACGAGACCTGACGATCCACCTTGACCGCGAAGGACCAGAACGTCATCAGGGCAGAACACTCCGTAACCCCGGATGACGCAGAGGCCCCAGTGCGGCCTCCACGCACTTGGTGAAGATGCGGGGAGCCAGAGAAAACCGAACGGCAGCCTCTGGTACTCATACGCTAACCCTGCAAATGAAGCGTAGGTAAGCCCTAGGATGGAAGATCGGGGATGCGCATACGCATCCTACAGGTCTATGGAGGAGAACCAGACCCCCACCTGACAGTGTTCAACAGGTAGGAGACGATCCAAAAAATGCTGAACCTTCCCATGGGACAGGTCCAGCCTGGGTCTTACACCCCTCCCTCCCGACTTCTCGGGCAGAGAACACCGGGAGGAGAACGCCACGACGATGGCTTGCTTCGTCCACAGAGATTGGATCTCGTCGACCAGAGCTGTCCCTGCTGGAGACCCCGACAACAGGGTCTGTACCAAACCTGAAAACGGGTGGGGTTGTGTAAACACAAGTCCCCGCCTCACCATTCTCTCCATCTACCTCGACATATGGTACTGCCGTAGTTATATGTGACGACACTCCCAACGCACCCGCCGTCACGTGGCGCAGGTCCGCCAGGAACTGTAGATAGTTGGCCCGGTCCCCCCCGCTGTGCGAAGACAACCCTGGAATCGTGCGAGGAGCGCGTTCCGTGTCGGAACACCTGACCCTGACACCACCCACGAGGCAATCGCACCCAAGGGGGAACCCCGACAGAAAAGGGCCTGTCTGATACGGGGGGCTTCCGATCAAAAAAGCCCCCCCACTGAACACCCCTCCAGAACATGCTGAAGGAGTTGTTCTGCAGCCGGACATGCAAGGTGTAAGGCCCCCATGGGTTCCTACACACCGTAGCCCTGCAGTGATATCACTACCACCCCAAACCATGTGAGCTGCGACCACTTGCCAATATTCCAGGAGTGGGAGCACCAACATGATACCTGGCCTGGCGAAGGCGAGGCCGGGGAAGCCCGCACTGTGTGCCTCAAAAGGTTTCGAGCCCCCCTGCTGACAACACTTAAGTTGACAGACGTAACACCAGGCTCAACCAACACAGTTCAAGGTGTGGGAGCCGCTTGACAGCACAACATTCTCACGGACAGACCCAGGCTCAGCCATCAACTGGGTGTCAGCCCCTGTCTCCATGAGAAGCGAAGAATGGGGCCGCATACGCTTCAAGAAGGTTCGCGGCCCGCAGCCAAAGGAACACACCCAGAGCCCCGCTTCTGAGGGTAACAGAAAGCGGACTGAGCGGGGAGCGGGCTGCTCGCGGCAAAATGACGACGGAGTGGTTTACCAACACCGAAATCACCCAAAATGGCCGATCCCTCGGCCGCCAAGACTGTCGGCCTCGCGATACCCTGTCGATTCTCCAACCAGGGCACCACTGGCGGGGGAAACATGGCCGCCTGTCGAGGGCCCCGTCATCGCCGCTGACGAGGCCGTGCTCTCTCTTCTTCTGGCTGCGCGGTGTGAGGCGGTGTAGGGCCTAGGACAATACCGCCCGCGCTCCAGCAGAAGACCAAAATCCCCTGCGGAGAGGGGAACCCTGAGCGGTTATAGCTTGCGGCTGGGTCAAAGCTAATAACGTCAACAACCTCGCGCGATGTGTCGACGTCGGCTGGCCCCAAGGCCCCTCCACCAGACACAATTTTTTTTTTTATAGAAAAAACACCAATTCGAACACAGTTCTAATCGTTGCCAATTCCATACCGTGGCGGTACAAGCCTTAACAGCCCACCAGCCACTCGCCAGGCCGACCCATGGTGTCGGCCGGGCGGGGCATTGTTTCAATATATCAAAAACAAAGGACTGACGTTAACATGGAGCACCAGTGGTGATTGCAAACAGCACCCTCCACTGTGGTGTGGACCATGAAAAGGTTAAATGAATAAAAGAGCTAAACCACAAAAACTGTAGAATGAGCAAACCCATACACACAAAGTTTAAGGGGAGACGGACCAGACCCGTCTTCATTCAAAATATTCACAACAGAACACCAGCCCTAGTTTAGCCCATTTACCAAAAAAGGTAAACAAAGCCCCCCCCCCGCACTACTCCCCCAGTATACCGATTGACCGTCAGTATGAATGGTTTGAGAGGAGAGAAAGCTGTAGCAAGACAGACCTTCTCATAGCAGAGTGACAAAATGAAACAATAGCCCCCTACACAGGGCCGCCCCAGGAGATGGGGGGCCTCGCGTCTAAAAACGCACAGGGCCTCACATTTCTCCCAAGCGGCCCTGCCCTTATACTACTGCAGCCTAACGCCAGGCAATGTGGAACCCAAGACAACAATTGCCTGTGCACAGACACGCAACATGTTTACCATGTCGGCTGGACCCATAGCCCCACTACCCGACGCCAACCCAGATGGGAACACCGTTCAACAAACCCCGCCGGAACACAAGGTAATACCTGGCTAGAACCTAGCCACGACCTACCCCGTTGTCAACCCATTTACCCGAAAAAGGTAAATAGAACTCAAAACCCCACAACAGCTACCGACTGACCTTCATTGATGAACCGGGCAAGAGGCGGGAGAGTGACAACATCTCACGGCGGAGACATTAAAACAGCATAGCAATTAGCAGTAGTGATAGCATGCGGCAGTAGCGATAGCATGTTAGCATAGCTTTAGATGTTTTAGCAGCACGCCCAAGACAGCTTGGAAACCGTTCCCTGCAGAGAACGTTCACCAAACCATCTTGCCCCTGGCGCCAACACACAACAAGGTTGTGTTAACAACACAAACCAGCATTACTAACACTAATACCCATGCCTGAAGACACAGGGCCTACCTGAGTACAAGCTGGCCCGACAGCCAGCCTTGTACAGCTGAACCTCGATGTGCAGTCATCAAACGAGGAACATCACAGGCCCGTCGTGTCGCCGAAAACATGCGTCGAAGATGCCAGGGGCCAGCAACCTCCGGTAAGCTTCCAACATTATTAATCTTCCTTAATCTTTTCATTCCGCTAGCTCGTATGGTGCACGCATCCAATACGCTGGGACGAAAATAGAGGAAGGGTGTTTCATGACCAGGGTCATGGTTATATGGGCGGGCCACCATAAGGGGCGGGGCCCCATACAGGTGGGGTGCATGTGTTTTTGTTCGTGGGAGATACATTAGGTATCACAGGAGATAGGAGTATCTCGTAAGGCTCAGAGCGGGACGCGATGCAATACGAAATATAACTGGCCCCCGTATGTCCAAACCCCTCCCACCCCCTCCAAATGTACAGTTTCCTCCCCATCCATTGTATGTATATTTTCTGTTAGGATCTCTGTTTAACAGTACTGTATATTTGCATATCTTGTATGTCACAAATGTACCCCCCTGAAATAAGTGTATCCGTTATCACGAGAAAACGGACTTTGTTTTCTCGAGATAACGAGATAAATGTATTTGTTATCACGAGAAAACGGACTTCGTTATGTCGAGATAACGACATAATAAGTAGTTATCACGAGAAAACGGACTTTGTTTTCTCGTGATAACGAGAAAATTATCCCGTTATCACGAGAAAACAAATTAAATTAACTCGTTATCACGGGAAAACAAATTAAATTAACTCGTTATCACGGGAAAACGGAGTAAATAAAATGTATGAATGTACGGCCTCTTAGGGCTTCCGTAATAAGGAACCTAGCCTGGGTTAATAAGGAACCTACCCTGGATTACCACCAAAGATGTTTGCCATAAATTAAATCCACACTTTTCACACACTAAGTCCACACTAAGCCAATGCTAGTGCCAATGTTAGTGAATTTCCACACCTGTTTTAATATAAATTATATCAATAATGAACATACTTCATTGAGAATATTGCTGTCTGCTCTGTGTGAACATTCAGATTATCATCGGTACCGAAATAAACCTTTATAAACATACTCTTGACTTGACTGTACTCTTGACCTTTGTGGAAAATCCTTTCTTTACTAAAAGTAACAGGAGAAATTCCACCACACAGCGCATGCATAGACGCTGGTCTAAATGGAAATAATTGTTTGTATTTTTTAACCAATGTATCAAGTTCAAGTTTCAAGTTTTGTTTTATTTGTCACGTATAAAGTACATGTACATTACAGTGAAATGCTTGGTTTTGTATGTATCTGTTGACATTCTGTGTTGTACGTCATTTACCAGTGACTTCAAAAAGGCAAGAAAAAATACGACATGTATGACAGATCCTTGGATACAAACTTTTTTTTTAGCAGGAAGTTTGTAGTAGTCAGTCACAAAAGCCTGTTTATTTTACGTCACATCGATGAAGCAGATTGTTTGTCATTATGTTGCCGTATAATGAAAAATACATAAAGCGTTGTGCTGCGTTGCCATCAGCATCAAGGCCATTTACCGTTCTACCTGCTCCACAGAAGGCATTGTGTTGAATAATGTACAACTGAACGTCAGCCTTGTATGGATTGTGCCTACACATGCACTCACACACACATATATACACAAACACACACACACACACACACACATATACACACACATATATACACAAACACACACACACATACACTCACACACATATATACACAAACACACACACACACACACTCACAGATACAAAAACACACACACATACACACAAACACACACACACACATCTCTCTTAGCTGTCCATCGTGTTCGATGATGACGCTTGCTCCAGGGATGGGGAGAGGGGGGGGTGGGGGGGGGGGGTTAGCGACGCTGCCGCTGGTGCCACTTCTCGTGGGCGTTGAGTCCGATCCTTGAGCCGCACACCCGTCCACAGATGGCGCAAGGGAAGCCAGATACCTGGGGGATGCCAGCCGCCCGCTGGTGTCGTTGCGTGCGCCTCTCAGATCTTCGGTCTTGGTTCGTTTGGTGTATTTGGGAAACTGCAGTGGCACAAGTGACTTGCCAGGCTGATCTGTCGAGTGCCAGAGTTTCAAGCTGCGTGATGTTTGCACACTTTAGGAGGTCCCTGGTGTAGTCCTTAAAGCGTCTCTTTTGGCCTCCAGCAGCCCGCTTTGCTCCTCTCAGTTGGCCATAGAGGACTTGGCGGGGCAGGCGGTGGTCAGGCATACGTATGGTGTGCCCTATCCAACGAAGATGTTTTTTGGCCACAGCTGCGGCCATACAGATTGAGTTGGTGTTGTTGAGGATGTCTGTGTGGGGGACTCGATCTTCCCAGGTCAGGCCGAGGATCCTTTGGAGGCAACGGATGTGGAAAGCGTCCAGGTTGGTGATGTGCCGGCGGTATGGGGTCCAGGATTCTGCTCCATAGAGCAGAGTGGAGAGACATACTGCGTTGTAAACGGCAACCTTGGTGCTGATCTTCAGGTTTCGGTTTTCAAAAACCCTGCTGCGTAGGCGTCCAAAGGATGATGCCGCTTTATTGATACGTGTGTGTATCTCCGCGTCAAGGGAGCAGCATGAGGACAGAGTGGAGCCGAGGTAGGTGAAATGATCCACTGTTTTGAGTGGAACACCGTTTATGTGAAAACTGGGAGGTGTAGAGGTTCGGGAAGTGAGTTGGGACATGACTTCGGTTTTTTGTATGTTGACCTGGAGACCGAAGGATTGGTACAGGCTGGATATGGTGTCGAGAGCATGCTGCATAGACTCTGGACTGTGAGCTAAGATGGCACAGTCATCAGCGTACTGTAGCTCACATACTTGGCAGGATTTTGTCTTTGTGTGTGCCTGGAGCCGGCGGATGTTGAAGAGGCTACCATCAAGGCGGTATTCCACATGGACACCGTCTTCATGTCCCATGGCTCGGCGGAAGAGGCAGGTGACGGCAGAGAGGAGGAGATTAAAGAGCACCGGAGCCAAGACACAGCCCTGCTTCACCCCAACATTAACCTTAAAGGATTCTGACTGGAGTTCACCCGTCTGGACTCTGGCTTGCATCCCGTCATGCAGCTGCTGAAGGATGGAGAGAAACTTGGGTGGTACCCCAAGTTTGTTGAGGTGTTTCCAGAGCAGCTCACGGCTGATGGTGTCGAAGGCTTTGCTTAGGTCTATGAAGGCTATGTAAAGATCCTTGCGATGCTCTCTGCTCTTCTCTAGCAGCTGCCTCAGGACAAAAACCATGTCGGTGGTGGATCTGGTCTTCCGAAAGCCACATTGAGTTTCCGGAAGCGCAGCTTCAGAGATGTTTTCCACCAGCCTGTTCAGCATGATCTTCGCCAGCACTTTCCCTGCGATGGAGAGGAGAGAGATTCCTCGGCTGTTTCCGCAGACTGCTCTGTCCCCTTTCTGCTTGTAGATGACCACAATGTTTGCATCCTTCCAGTCCTGTGGGAGGGTCTCATGTTCCCAGATGTTGCAGATCAGGAGGTGCAGACGGCGCGTGAGGAGGTACCCTCCGTGTTTGAAAACCTCTGCTGGGATGCCATCGGGTCCAGGGCTTTTATTGTTCTTTAGACCCGCAATGGCTTGACTGGTCTCAGAGAAGTGTGGTGGGGTGTCCAGGTGCATGACTGGTGGCATGTCTGGGAGATTATCCAGGATATGTGGGTCAGTGGGGTTGGTGTGATTGAGTAAAGACTCAAAGTGGTTTGCCCAGCGGGTGAGAATCTCATGTCGGTCCTTAAAGAGTTTAGAACCGTCGACTGATCGAACTGGAGCAGTCGCCCGCTTCCTGGGGCCATGCAGTGCTTTGATGGCATCGTAAAAGCCCTGGATGTTGTGGCAGTCTGCCAGGCTTTGGATTTCCTTCGCCTTCTGTATCCACCAGGCATCCTCCATAGTCCGGAGGGCTCGCTGGGTTGCTGTTCTTGCTGCAGCAAAGGCAGCTTTCAGGGTGGGAGAACCAGGGCAGGACAGGAGGGCTTTGTGGGCTTCATGCTTGGTTTTTAGCAGGGACTGTATCTTGGCTGAGTTACAATCAAACCAGTCCTGGTGTCGTTTCCTCGTCTGGCCAAGTGCCTCAGAGGCTGCGCTGTGGATAGCCTGGCGCAGAGCTGGCCAGTCAGCTGATTCCTCCGGGATCTTATTGAGGTTTTCAGCAAGGAGCTGTCGGAGGTGGTTTTTTGAGGTGGGGGTGTTCAGTGCTGCAGATACATACACACACACACACACATACACACACAGATACACACATACACACAAACACACACACACATACATACACACATACACACATACACACACAGATACACACACACACGTATACACACATACTGTATATAGACAAACACACACACATACACACACACACAAACACGTATACATATACATACTGTACATACACCAAAACACACGGACACATATAGATATGTGCATGACCACACACACACACGCAAGCACACACACACACACACACACACACACACACACACACACACACACACACACACACACACACACACACACACACAATGATTGGAATTCATTCCACACAGAGCGGTGGAGTGCCTTTCAGTGCTTTGAAAGGAAGCGTTCCTTCGACGAGTGTCGCGGAGCGGAGCCATTATTGATCTCTCCCTCTGCGCGTTCTTAATACAAATAACATCGGTGCAGTCGCAGTGCACTGTGTTTGTTCAGTTCCTGCAAGTGTTTTCAAATAAATCGCTCTCGACAACAAAGGAGAGTGGACCGATAATAACGAGACACTGCGGTCTAAATATGATGTGAATAATGACGACGCAACGTTCCCGGTTCGATTCCCGCTCCTCCCGGGCAGCGTGTTTCGATGTGTCCTTGAGCAAGACGTAATAACCCCTAATTGTTCCCGATGTGCAGGTTGGCACCTTGCATGGTCACCTCCGCCATTGGTGTGTGAATGGGTGAATGTGAGGAACAAAATTGTAAAGCGTTTTGGATAAAAGCTGTATAAATGTACCACTATTTACCATTTACCATTTTATGTGCTTGTGTTGTACATGCCTCGGGAGCAGGGAGGTGGCGCTGATGAAGAGATCGCTGAGAGGAGAGAGAGAGAGAGAGCGGTATTAGTCATGTGAACTGAATGGATTAGGTTTCAATTAGAGCTCAATACAGCGTCAACCAATCTGTGCTGTTCTATCCTCAGTGGTAAAGTATCGACCGGCCGTCAAAGAAATAGATATAAATAGTCTCAGAAGCTGGAGGCGTTCCAGGAGCCACTATTATTTTGTGGACAGCGGAAGGGCCTTGCGAACGTAATTGGTGGTTTAATCACATCATTAAAGGGCATCTAGAGCTGTGTAACCTCTTCCACATTGATGGGAACGACTAGGATTGATTTGCCGTTTGTTTTTGCAAATGTGTCGGTTGCTTAGGTTGCACGTCATGTGGCGTTCCAAGGGCACTATCAAGACGTGTGTGTGTGTGTGTGTGTGTGTGTGTGTGTGTGTGTGTGTGTGTGTGTGTGTGTGTGTGTGTGTGTGTGTGTGTGTGCGTGCGTGCGTGTGTGCGTGTGCGTGCGTGCGTGCGTGCGTGCGTGCGTGCGTGCGTGTGTGTGTGTGTGTGAGAGAGAGACAGAGAGACAGAGAGAGAGAGAGAGAGAGAGAGAGAGAGAGAGAGAGAGAGAGACAGAGAGAGACAGAGAGAAACAGAGACAGAGAGAGACAGAGAGAGACAGAAAGGGAGAGGGAGAGAGAGACAGAGAGAGAGAGAGAGAGAGAGAGAGAGAGACAGACAGAGAGAGAGAGATAGAGACAGAAAGGGAGAGAGAGAGACAGACAGAGAGACAGAGAGAGAGAGAGAGAGAGAGAGAGAGAGAGAGAGAGAGAGAGAGAGAGAGAGAGAGAGAGACATGTCGGTTGCTTAGGTTGCACGTCATGTGGCGTTCCAAGGGCACTATCAAGACTGTGTGTGTGTGTGTGTGTGTGTGTGTGTGTGTGTGTGTGTGTGTGTCGTGCGTGTGTGTGTGTGTGTGTGTGTGCGTGCGTGCGTGCGTGTGTGTGTGTGTGTGTGAGAGAGAGACAGAGAGACAGAGAGAGAGAGAGAGAGAGAGAGAGAGAGAGAGAGAGAGAGAGAGAGAGAGAGAGAGAGAGAGAGAGAGAGAGAGAGACAGAGAGAGACAGAGAGAGACAGAGAGAGACAGAAAGGGAGAGGGAGAGAGAGAGACAGAGAAAGAGAGAGAGACAGACAGAGAGAGAGAGATAGAGACAGAAAGGGAGAGAGAGAGAGACAGACAGAGAGACAGAGAGAGAGAGAGGAGAGAGAGAGAGAGAGAGAGAGAGAGAGGAGAGAGAGAGAGAGAGAGAGAGAGAGAGAGAGAGAGAGAGAGAGAGAGACATGTCGGTTGCTTAGGTTGCACATCATGTGGCGTTCCAAGGGCACTATCAAGACTGTGTGTGTGTGTGTGTGTGTGTGTGTGTGTGTGTGTGTGTGTGTGTGTGTGTGTGTGTGTGTGTGTGTGTGTGTGTGTGTGTGTGTGTGTGTGTGTGTGTGTGTGTGTGTGGTGTGTGTGTGTGTGTGTGTGTGTGTGTGTGTGAGAGAGAGACAGAGAGACAGAGAGAGAGAGAGAGAGGAGAGAGAGACAGAGAGAGGACAGAGAGAGACAGAGAGAGACAGAGACAGAGAGAGACAGAGAGAGACAGAAAGGGAGAGGGAGAGAGAGACAGAGAGAGAGAGAGACAGACAGAGAGAGAGAGATAGAGACAGAAAGGGAGAGAGAGAGACAGACAGAGAGACAGAGAGAGAGAGAGAGAGAGAGAGAGAGAGAGAGAGAGGAGAGAGAGAGGAGAGAGAGAGAGAGAGAGAGAGAGAGAGAGAGAGAGAGAGAGAGAGGAGGAGAGACCTTGTATCCGCGCTGTACTCGTTTGACCGTACGAGCGTGTGCGTCCATGACATTCACAAAGGCAGCGTGAGCGCCACGTCACGCTGTGAGGATTCGGGGTCAGAGCTCCACGACGACAGCGATGCCGTGGTCCCTGTGGCGACTTTGCTCTCTTTTCTGGGACACCTGAAGCCTACGATGCGCCTCTCATCTCCCACAGGACGGCGGAGCAGTGTGCAGGACGAGGAAGGACAAGGACACTATTTATATCTCTTTATCAGAGAGACGGTTCAAACTGAGGGTTTCCTCGTGGTACTGGGTCGCTGAGGAAAATAGCAACACGCTGCACTGCCACAGTTGTTCCAGGATGCAGTAGACAGGCATGTTGTTAGGTCTGTCGGAGGGAATCATTAGCTGGTCAATAGTTGGTTAATTTAGGTTAATTATTAGGTTAATACAGGAGATTGGCTTAGGAAGACCCAACGGGACGACCCAGATTCACATCGATATTTATACACAACCAGGTGGGAGGGGGTGATTTAAAGATAGGAGGATAGGAAGATGAGACAGGGGGGGGGGGGGGGGGGGGGGGGGGTGGAAGACAAAGGAGGGGGCGGGGGAGGGTGACTAGAAGGAGGGGGGTGAGACAGGAAGGTAGGATAGGGGTGGGAAAGGTAGTCAAGGTAGAACGGTATCGATTAGTGGGGCAGGGGGGAACACAAACAAACAAACACTCACCTTAACACTCACTTTAGAGACTTTAAACACTTTAACACTACATCATGTTTATATATTTATGCATACGTTCACTCGTTATCCCTTGGTGAATATAAGTATAATTTCAGAGTGATACGGGATCATTCATGGGAAGCGAGTAATAGGGTGCAACGTGAATCAAGTTTTCAAGTTTCTTTAATAGTTGTCATACAGAAGTACAGAATACTTTCATACAAAATGCTTCTTACTGTTACGCTCCAGAGACTGTGCTAGACAAGATAGTATCAAATAACATAGTATAGCATGTAATTTAGAAGAAGAAAATGAGGTCACAGTGTTCGGTATAGACATATGTACAATGTTCTGAGTTACCATATAATATACAATACTATGCAGTGTACTAATGTACAGTACTATATAGTGCAAAGCAGAAATGGGATGAGGTACAATTTAGGTACAATTTACAGTAAGGTGTACGAGTTGTAGTGCAATCCTTCATCAATAAATATAAAGTGTGGGGAGTGGGTGCTACAGTGTGTTTGTTTAAAGTGGGTGTGTGCTATAAAGTGTGTGGAGTGGGTGCTACAGTGTGTTTGTTTAAAGTGAGTGTGTGCGTGTGGATGTGTGTGCTATGTGCGTTTGGTGGTTGTTGTTGTGTAGTGTTCATTGTTCGTTTAGCAGCCTGATGGCCTGGGGATAGAAGCTTCTTCTGAGTCTTTCTGTGCTCGCCTTGAGACTCCGGTATCGCTTGCCTGACCGCAGCGGTTCAAAGAGGCAGTTGTTCGGGTGACTGGAGTCTTTAATGATTCTCTTAGCCTTGCCCTTGCAACGCTTGTTGTAAATGTTCTGGAGGGTGGGGAGCCCCCCTCCAATTGTGCGTTCGGCTGAACGTGTCACTCTTTGTAGTCTGCTTCGGTCTTGTGCAGTGCTATTCCCAAACCAGGAGGTGATGTTGCCAGTCAAGATGCTCTCTATTGTATCGTACTATAAGCGTTGGTGTTTCTTGCCTGGACACGCTACTATTTCCAAATCAAATGTATATAATAGGTATTGTGTTTCATCATGAATGCATGAAAGGGGGGGGGGGTCATTTCTGATGCTTTGATTGCCAGTAACAGCATTCGTATTGAACACTAAAAACACTGATCAGCTGGATCGGTATCAAAACATTGTTGGATCAAGCTGAAATTGATGTCAGATAGTCCTTACCTGTGTTCGGTGGTATTCCAAAAAGAATGTTCCAATTGTCTGATCGCGATTTCCAGTATTGGTGTGGTGTCCGTCTGGTCCCGGACATAATTTGGCACAACTTATGGATAGAGAGTGCCAGATGCGTTTGGAAGTGCTCGGATGAAGCGTCTTACTCAGCTCCGTGTAAATATAGCACCCGGTGATATTTTAGTGTAACACAGAGTTAGATATAAGGTTTCAAAGGGTGGGCGACACTGCCATCTGGCAGGATGCGGCCGGTGTTGCACTTTGGCGATCTCAAAATCTCTTCCTATGGCAACACCAAGGTCAATGGATGAGTAATGAATAAAAATAGCGAATAAAAGAAAAAACGACCAAAACCGGAGATATCTCGGGTCTGGCAATTAAAGAGTTAAGAGGTAAAGAGATTTGCACTACATACAGGGGTGTAAAAAGTACCCAGAAATTATACTTAAGTGAAAATATGGGTACAGTCTCAAAATCTTACTCAGGTAAAAGTCAGAGTATCTGGCTGAAACACACTTGAGTAAAACTCAACGTTTCTACTTTTAAATGTACTTAAGTACTAAAAAGTAAAGATTGATCCCCGCTTTCTAGTCTTGCACAAGGACTCATATTGTATAAAGTAAATTTTCCATTGATGGGGATTTGATTGACTTTTTAAATAAAGTGCGGCTGCAGGATTAATAACGTTAGCGTTAGTTCGGCCAGAGAAACAAATATACGAATTAAAATAGTTGAGGGTGGCTGGGTGGCGCAGCGGACATTGCGCTCGTCACCAACGCAAGAGACACCGGGTTCGAATCCGGCTGTCGGCGTTGCCTCCTGCTTGGGCCGGTCGTCATACTAACTCAATTGGCAGAGTTAGCGGGTGGAAGTCGATGGGTGGTAATCTGGACATTGTGGACAGCGACTCCTACAGGTCGGTTGGGGGACACCTGCACAGCAGAGACAGGAAATGGCGGGGGTAGTGTGAGCCTCCCACACGTTACCCCTCGCCAATGAGAGTCCGCGCTGGCAGGTGAAACGATGTGACAGGATGCCTCCTCGTGTATCGGAGGGGACACGTGATGCAAGGCTTCTATCGTCGCTACAACCAACCAGTGGGGGGCATATGCGAGCAACGTTCAAGACAGGGGAGGGAAGAATTGGCACAGCGAAATTGGGATGAGAGAAAAAATTTAAAAAGAGGAGAAAAAGTGGATAAAAAATATAAATAGTTGGACCTGCGAGATTTGTACTTTGTACTTTGTAGGTCTGCATTTTAAATGTAAGGAGTAAAAAGTATGTTTTTTTTCTATGAAATGCAATTGAGTATACAAACCTAATAATACTCAAGTAAAGTACAAATCCCCAAAAACAGTTCTTATATTGTAACAAAGTACAATTACTCAAGTACATTACACCCCTGGCTACATCCATACCTCATTCGCCGTCGACTAAAGATGCACTTCTTCAACCATTATCTGAATTTTTTTTAAAAAACAATAAAAAAAAAAATCTAACCCTAACTAACCGTACTGTCATGCACTTGTCCTAATAAACTAACCTACACTGTAGCACTCAACACTTTGATGAACATTGTTGCTCAGCTGATAGAGTTGTGCCCTTCCTGATGGCTTGTCGTACAGAACTTGTAAGTCGCTTTGGATAAAAGCGTCAGCTAAATGACTAAATGTAAAATGTAAAAAATGTAATTTAGCATTTTGCATCTTGACTTTTTAAAGTTTTTGTACCTCATTGTCTTCATTTTTACTTCATTGTACTTAGGTTGTACTTTAGTTTGTATATTGTATATTTTGTATAGTGTTGGGACTTATTCCTCTTTTACTTCCTTTTTTTTTACTGTAAAAAAAGCACATTCTCAGGGGCTCAAGCATTTCACTGTACTTTATACGTGACAAATAAAAGCAACTTGAAACTTGAACTTGAGTTTCTACCACAGTCTCATATTAGCTATGATCCACTTATACTACGTTGTCATTTTATTTCTATACTGTTTGGATGTGTGTGGGTACTTTAATTAACCCTTTCACTACCACACTACCAAAGAGTTAACCCTTTCACTGCGACAATACAGAAGGTTAACCCTTTCACTGCCACATGACAAAGGGTTAACCCTTTCACAACCACACTACAGAAGGGTAACCCTTTCACTACCACACTACAGACGGTTAACCTTCTGTAGTTTGGTAGTGAAAGATTAACCTTCTGTAGTGTGGTAGTGAAAGGTTAACTGTCTGTAGTGTGGTAGTGAAAGGTTAACCTTCTGTAGTGTGGTAGTGAAAGGTTAACTGTCTGTAGTGTGGTAGTGAAAGGTTAACTGTCTGTAGTGTGGTAGTGAAAGGTTAACTGTCTGTAGTGTGGTAGTGAAAGGTTAACCGTCTGTAGTGTGGTAGTGAAAGGTTAACGTAAGGTTATGTATATAACCAAGTTCTATGAATTCTGGTGACGCTCAGCGTCAGTCTGCACTGACTTCACTTCGTGCACGTGCACTGAATAAAAAATTCCACAATGTACCTTTACATACCAACATTCGTCTGGCCACACCCCTATCCGCTTACCTTCATAAGCAGGTGTGTGGTCACCTACTCGCCTCCTTCCCAAACTTTCACCACAAGGCGGCAAGGGCCACAGCGCCGTCCTGACGCTGAGCGTCACCAGAATTCATAGAACTTGGTTATATACATAACCTTACGTTCTATTTCATTCTGGCCTCCGCTCAGCGTCAGTCTGCACAAGAGGAGCTGAGCGGAAGCCAGAAGCTCGACAAATGTACCCCGCTGAGGCCCCCCACAACCATCAGACCGGGAAGGACCGAGCCCCCCGACCCTCCCTAATGGAGGGATACCCTCCCTATTGGAGGACGGGAGGGAGACGGATCCGACCGTGCGAAGAGGAACTCAAGCAACTCAACGCACAGGGTGAGCAGATCGTGGCTTGACCGCACGACTACGCACACGCACAACCCGCATGCCACCAGGGAACGAACGGAAGGAACAACCCTCATTACTGCCCCCAAAATCACGGGGTCAAGAGCAAACTCAACCCCGTGGCAAGGCCGTAGCGGCGGAGCGCGAAGGAAGACCCAGACCCACTGAAGGGACTGGATCCCCTGGAAAAAGGGGGGCCCGGAGAGGTCAATGACGCCAGGCATCAAGACCCCACCAGGCGGTCACTTAGTGACACCGCCCCTCACATCGCCAGCGTATTCGGACAGGGCCCCTCAAAGAGCGGGCCCTTTCCCCCCAATAGTACACCGCCTGGCACACTGACCCTGCAACACAGGCAGTCAGCATGGCCGTAAAGCATTCAAAAGGTTAACCAACGGAAGCAGGCAGCGCACCGGGGAAACCAGGCAGCAGGCTGTAGACCCGAGCCTGGAGCACTGCGGACGAGACAGGCGCCAAAGGGGTCAACTGAAAACAGCCCCCCCGGTGGAAGGGGCGTATGCTGGCGTTGTTGCGCACCATGACAAAAGAAGACTGACACGATTGGCAGACGTCATGAACGTGCAGGGGCACACTCAACCGGGTAACCCGGGAGTTGACTCTGCTCCAACACAACAGGGAATCAACCACCCTCTTGGTACCACATACGGTGGTTGTTCCTATAACCCCTCAAGAAAAAAGGGGTTATCCCAGGCCTACGGTTTCAACGAAACATTACTTCGGACCGGGCCCGGCGGCTCGGGAAGCACACAGGGTTACCAGAGGAGGTCCAGAAGACCACCCCAACAGCCCCCTCTTCGCCATGCGTGAGAGAGGAGCGAAAGAAAGGAGAACCAGCCCCTTATAATAGTGCCAGGTACAACGTGTACCCAACAAAGGGTCTCCATAACGCCTAACCCTGTGACACCCGGGCCGACCCGGCATTTTTCCCCCCGAAAAAAGCACAAGTCCCTCAGGGTACCAGAACAGCAGATCTGCATCCCCGGCGGACAACGGGTTAACTGACCTGGACCAGCGCGACCAGAACCAGTCCTGTGCCCTAACCACGCCGATATGCCCACTCCAGGAGAGGGGGCAGGTATGCGTGTTGATCTAAAACATGAAAAGAGGGCGCCACCCAGACGGTCCTATTTATACAGCACTCAGTGGCCTACCCCAAGGGCGTGAGACCCCTCTACCTATGTTCTGATCTATTCCGTTAACATCCCCCAGATATGAACGAGAATCCGTCGAGACCCAGTAACAGGCTCTCGGAAGAGGAAAAAATCCCCCATCCCAGTTGCCCTATAAAAACGCTGTTTTAATAACAAGCAACCAAGGCGTACTAGCCTCCCGCATGATTCTTAACAGAAACACCCCGAGCCAGCACTATGTATGCATCGGGACCCAAAACATATCAATGGACAGTCTAACCAGACCCCACATTGATCCTTCAAGGCGCCTGGGAGAACGACAAGAAGGTTGTCGTGCTTCATATTCTCCACTCTTTTTTATTAAAAAAGAAAGAAACACAGACTGACATGAATCCCACGTGACGCAGCCGAGGGTAAATTTTTTTTACATTTTTACATCCCGCCACCCTCACCACAGAGGAGAGACGGAACTCCTCAGAAAGACTTCCCACGTGAGCCATAGATTGAAAAGTCATGGTAACATTGAGTCATGTGACCAACCGACTCAAGTTACACGTATATCGAGCGTAGTAGAACAGTAAGTTCCTACGCTCTGCCCCGACAACTTGACAACAACAGATCCTACATACGGGTCTAAACTCACGGAAGCCTTCGTCCAATAGAAACGTGCCTAGTGACGTTTGCTATGACGGTGGGAAACCCAAGACTCAATCGCCTGTGATAGGTGCGGAGTCTGGGAAACCCCCCCCCCGTGCCAAGCTGCCTAACAGCTTGACCCTGACCGAATGAAAAGAGAGTCCCAGAAACCCCCTGACCAATCAGAAGAGGGAAGGAGGGGTTTATCCGGTACCCCCTCGCAAGCCCAACCCTTGCATATGACAACAACAACAGCCATATGATACCTTCAGTAGCAATGCCAATGAATAGCGCAAGCTAATTCAATGCACGCTAGCCAAAGATACATCTGTGAACAGGGTTTATAGCAAGGCCAAGTTGTGTATGTGTGAACCCGACACCCATATCTATGTTGTAAGACACAGAAAATCTGATAGAGAGAGAGAGCGGCTGAGCCGTGATACGTTTTCATACGAGCATTACTGCAAACCAACACAATAGTGTTGCAGCTCAATATCACTGTTTAAGCAACAGAGCACACAACTAACCTCTACCTTTATGTGAAGATTCAGGTCGAGGCAGAAAAACCCTTTTTCAACCGAGTGTAGGCTGCAGGCCTTGCTTAAGCTCTAACATGAAAGTAACGTCTAGCCCTCCTATCAAACCCATACTAGCGAAAGATTCACACGTTGCATCCCCATCATATGTTTGGTGAATAAACACACAGTTTGTTAACAAAAAATACAGTCCCTCCTTGGGAGGGACTCTTTATTTTTCAACAAAATCATAGTGGGGAAGGGAACAGGGGGGGACCACAGAGGGAAAAAGTCAATGAACTTAGCGACGCCTGCCACGAGCCGCTCTGGGCTTTCCACCCCGTGGAGCCCCGGAGGGACGGTAAACGATCGGCGGCTGGTCTCGACGATCCCTACCCTCACCTCCGGGCGTAGATGGGCCGGCTGCAGTGGCGGAGGCGCCCTCTCTCCTCCTGGCCTTCTTCGCCGAAGGTCCAGCAGTGGTGGTGGTAGCAGCGGCGGCCACGGCGGAGGAATCTCGACGACGCGGCGGCCGTCTGACTCCACCGGCAACATCGGGCGGGGGGAAATGAGGCTGGAGCACGGAGCGCTCCTCCTGCATCTCCCTGCAGGTTGAGGTCATCAGCTGCAGTGCCGACCCGAATAGTCCAGCCTCGGAGAGGGGTGCCGTCAGAAGTGGAGTCCTCTTCTTCTTTGGCACACGTGCCTGCTCCAGCCAAAGGTGGCGCTGGATCAGAGTGGCCAGGGCGCGCACTTTCCCAGCGGCTATAGCCTGCGGCTGAATCAGATGCAGGATGGCTCCTGCCGACTGGGCGAGCTGATCATGTTGTAAATCAGTCAGCTCCGTGCCCCCCGTCAATATCCCGGACATGAATCTCGCCAGCTGCGCGATGTTGGAAGTGGCAGCTAGAGATTGTGTCCCGGAGATAAATGACTGGTCACTCCAAAACGCCAACCGCCTCGCTGATTTCCCTTGGGGAACCGGCTTCCGTAACGGCTCCCACACCACCTCAGGACAAAGGAGCGCCGCCATCGGCCTATCAAGCCATGGCACGCCCTCCTTCATGCCGTCTACCAAACCCACCACCCGTGTGACTTGCACGTAGGCGGGAGTAAGGCCCATGATGTGGGAGACCACCTCTCCCTGACGGACGTAGGCCGCCATTGAAGGGAAAAATGGGTAGACAACATCCACCCCTCTCACCGGGCGACATTGCCATAGATGACCTATGAGATCGTCAGGGACAGGAACAGGCAGTGGCTGCGGCAGCGGCACGCCGTTTGCGACTGCCGCCGCCGTCATGAGCTCGGGGAATAAAGCATGCAGTTCCCCCTGCATACTTTCCCCCTCCAAGCCCGCGTCCCTCACATGCAGCAGACTACTGGTTAAGGAGCCACATTCTGATGTGGCTGATAGCAGGGCATCCCGCCGCCGAGTCGGAGGTTCTAACCCAACATCTGCGGACGAGGAACCCCAAGGAGACATCTCACCCCCCTCCAGTGTTACCTGGACGGGCGGGAGACATGTCTCCACCGGGCCTTCAAACAAGAACCCGTCCGCCTCTATCATGTAGTCCTCTGTTTCCATCGGCCATGTAGAGACAGACGCATCCTCATCCGGCTCCAGCAACTCACCAAAACCAGGCCGTTCGCGTCTGCAAGCCACCATCTTGCAACGGGAGCAAGCTGACGCAAAAAGTTTGCGTCTCAAATCCCCCGCAGCCAAAGGCGCCAGCCGCCCAACAGCGGACGACTCCCCGGAAGCAGAGGAACCAGAGCCGGAACCAGGCCATTGCACAGGAGACGGCACTGGTGAACCAGCTCCTTGGAGAGGCAAACTACCCATCGGACGCCTACCGGGCGTGGCTGCCGACCACGAGAGAGGCCTCAACCCCGCTCCAAGACGCACGCCAGAGGCGGCAATGGAGAACCGTTGGTGAAGAGTGGCGTTGCGAGCGCGACCCTCCGAGGTAGACATTATGACTTAGCTTTTTTCTTTTGAAATATATGAGAGAAGAAAAAAGCAAGAAAAAATGTAAACACGTATCAACTTTCTTCAACTAACAACCTCGTCAAGTGTGGGTATCTACCGAAGGCACTTCCTTGTGGTGAAAGTGAAGAAGGAGGCGAGTAGGTGACCACACACCTGCTTATGAAGGTAAGCGGATAGGGGTGTGGCCAGACGAATGTTGGTATGTAAAGGTACATTGTGGAATTTTTTATTCAGTGCACGTGCACGAAGTGAAGTCAGTGCAGACTGACGCTGAGCGGAGGCCAGAATGAAATAGAACCTTCTGTAGTGTGGTTGTGAAAGGGTTAACCCTTTGGTAGTGTGATAGTGAAAGGGTTAAATTAATGTGTGTCCTCCTCTTCTCTCTCTCTCTCTGCTTCAGTGCATGAGGAGCCCAGCTGTGCTGCAGACACGTTCAGTCCTTAGCGTGCTTTGCTACATCCAGGAAAATGTCCGTCTCCTACGATGAACCTGCGGGTGCAGACGACACCATGGACAGCTTCTGGGAGGTGGAGTAACACCCCACGTGCACTCACACACACATATACAAACACAAATATACACACAAATATACACAAACACACACACACACATGCACAAACACACACACATGTACACTCACACACATATACACAAACACAAACGCACAAACACACACACACACACACATACACATGCACAACTCACTGTTATGCACCCCAGTAGGGGGACGCAACACAAGGCCACAGACAGGGTAGGTGAGGGTGCTGTGACACAAAACCACAGAAACAATTTGCAAAATAATTGTATTTATTTCACAAAATCAAAACACAGCAACACAGAGAGCAAGGAGGACTTCCTAGTGGCACCAAATAAAATACAAAAGGAAATGAAAACCCACCCTCCCCTTTACAGGCGCTGAACGCCAAAAAGTACAGGTGGTGATGCTCACTCTAAAGCTGGTGTCTTTAACACTTTGATGACCGTTCGGCGCCGTCTAATATGGTGCTAGAGGACCAAGGTTTGTTGACAAACCGATGTGTCTTTGTAGAGCTATATCTATACTTTATAGTATTGCTATCTGTCCATTCTCATTGTCACTTGAGTTCATAAAGAGTCCATTCAAAATGGCTTAAAGAAAAAAAAATCCATCAATAGGTTGTCATTTTATAGCGCCGTGAATATAAGCTTTATCGCAGATTTCGTCTCATATATTTTCTGGAAAGCTACTTATAGAGCTAAAGGCTACTAACGTTATATTCAACGGCATTTCTGTTGTATATATTCTAATGAAATAACGCAAACTGTTTATGAACTGGACTATCCCATAGCATCTATGGATGAAAGGGGGGCGGCGGGGAACATCGATTAGTATTATTGATTATCAATAGAGTGTCCGTGGAAGTAGCCACATTCACTGATCGAATGCTTGCGTCTCACAACAATGTCTAATCCGGCTGTAATTTAGGTGAATAAGGTCTTACCATCAGCCCGTGGGATACCCTACAGCATTTCCCTGTTATCGACCGGCATCTGGTAGATCGATATGTCCATTGGTTGATGATAAATCCCCTTATTCCATGGTGAGATCTGCGATTCGAAACGTGATACACGGTTCATGATGTTCGCTTGGGATTAGAGTAATATGATACTCTGTTGGAGGGTAAAAAAAAAGAAATCCATTCGCCCACAATGATACTGCAGTGGAGCGATGGCGCCCCTAAGAGGATCTGGCCGGTATTGCATGTTGCCGATTCCACAGAGTCGGGTAGATCTGCAGAGTCGATCGGCGATCTTGATCCGGTTATTAATATGGAATAAAACAATAACAACTTGCCACGGCTATATACGTGGCTCTGGTCCACAACGCATGGATTCTAAACACGTATTAACTTGTGGCTGGTCCCCATTGTGTTAACATCAGGTCACCTATGTGATGCAAAATGTAGACCCAGGGTATCTTCCTGTCCTCAATGTCCCTGTGTGCGAAACAAAAGATTAATACACAAGAAAAGTAGTCACCATAGGCTGGGTGAACAAGGGAACCAATATACAAAGGGTTAATACAGAAATGTACAACAAACTATAATGACCAGAGCTTTTACCAGCTTTACCAAATGTACCATGAACCGCTAAAGATATTTCCTATACTAACAAGAACCAGACCTTTTACCAGCTCTACCAAATGTACCTCAAGAACCAGAGCTTTTACCTCTGAAGAGCCACTGCTCTATATCCCCAAGAACCAGAGATTTTACCTCTGAAGAGCCACTGCTCTATATCCCCAAGAACCAGAGCTTTTACCTCTGAAGAGCCACTGCTCTATATCCCCAAGAACCAGAGCTTTTACCTCTGAAGAGCCACTGCTCTATATCCCCAAGAACCAGAGCTTTTACCTCTGAAGAGTCACTGCTCTATATCCCCAAGAACCAGAGCTTTTACCTCTGAAGAGCCACTGCTCTATATCCCCAAGAACCAGAGCTTTTACCTCTGAAGAGCCACTGCTCTATATACCTATAAAGAGCCACGGCTCTATACCAAACGACACAAAGAGAATTATCACCAAAGACACAGAGAGACACCCACCACCACAATGAGCCAAAATAGCTAACTAACACTGCACACAATGGGATATATAAAGGGAGAGTGGATGTTGATTGCAGATCAGCTTCAGCTGCCGTTGCACTGGGGTGAGTTGCTGATTGACCAGCTGCTGCTGGAAGCTGGAACTGAGAGACACCTGAGAAATAGATATGTAGGCACAAGAGGGAGTCAAAAGACAAACAACCCAAAACATGCCTATATACACAACAGATAACATACATAACTCCCTATATATATATATACATAAGGACACCGTCCGTAACACTCACACACACATACACATATACACTCACACAAACAAACAATCAATATTACACAGATCAAAATACAAACACACAAGGTAAACAAACAATCAATATTACACAGATCAAAATTCAAACACACAAGGTAAACAAACAATCAATATTACACAGATCAAAATACAAGCACACAAGGTAAACAAACAATCAATATTACACAGATCAAAATACAAACACACAAGGTAAACAAACAATCAGTTCAAATAGATATTACACAGATCAAAATACAAACATACAAGGTAAACAAACAATCAGTTAACACTTTGATTGCCCAAGGTTAAATTCATGATATACCATCCCTTGCCAGCTCTATTTAACATGGAGAAGTTCCCCTTCTTTGCAGGGCTATAACTTTTTAAATTATATTGCTAGATTGCCATTATTAGGGCCCATTCAATGTCCTATATGTATTGTTCATGGTGTAGCAACGTTAAACTTTTTCATTCACATATTCATACTAAAATATGGTCTAAAGTATAAGTATGTTTTCATCTCTTTCTGCAGCTTTCTCCAGAACGTGATTTATAGCCCCAAATGCATTATATTGATGATCAAATACAGTTTGGTAGGAATCTGTGCGAGATCAAAAATTTCAACTGGACGTACTTCTAGAATTTACTACACGTCATCTGATGTTGACCGGATGGGCGAGGGGGCGTTTATAATTCCGTGGGCAACGTTATACCATTCATCTAATGTGGGTCATATGTTCATCATAGCAGTTTATATCGAACACGGTAATACTACACGCTAAAACTCACCCCAGTCTCCTCGGGCCGTTGGGCGATCAGCGTGGAGTAGACAGTTTTCGATTATGGGCTGTTGAAATGCCCGATCTATTTCCAGGTTGTATAATAGTATATACGTCCAAATCATGTTGTTTTTTCGAGTTATTTCCACCGATGGATGTTCACTGTGTGAAGACAGAGTCTCTCTAACATTAGCGAGTGCCCGGACCCCATATGGAGTGAGTCCTGCCGGGTTAAAGGTTGATATCCGGTTTCGATCTGCCGATCGGCCACCAGATGGCGCTCTTGAACCGCTAGAGGGTTGAGAGGAGATCAGCATTGTGTGTCAAGGCTCCGGAACGGAAATATGATTTCGATCACAGATTTTTGAAATATTGATATCAAAGACGAGTTACGGCGTCCTCGGCAACTTGAGCATGGCGGGGAATGACGAGTTCCGGCGTTTTCGGCAGTTAAAGTGTTAAAAATAATACAAATACAACCATACAAATCAACAAACTAAATCTAACACTTTGCCACCCAAGCATGAGTTAACTCGTGTTTCGATTCCACCCATTGAGGACCAGAGCCACGAGTTAACTTGTGGCAAGTTGTTATTGTTTTATTCCATATTAATAAACGGATCAAGGTCCCCGATCGGCTCTGCAGATTTACCCGCCAGATTTAAATCGGCGACATGCAATACCGGCCAGATCCTCTTAGGGCTGCCATCGCTCCACTGCAGTATCATTGAGGCCGAATGGGAATTTTTTTTTACTGTCTGGGGCGTTTCATATGAGCCTCGATCCCAGCCGAACATACTCCATCTTTGATCACGTTACCGAACGCAGATTTCAGCCTGGAATAATGGGATTTATGATCAGCCAATGGACATATCGATCTACCAGATTCCGATGACTAATGACGAAATGCTGCCGGCGATCACATGGGCTGACGGTAGGATACTATTCCCCCAAATTACAGCTGGATTGGACATTGTTGTAACACGCAAGTGATCGATCAGTGAAAATGGCTACTTGAACGCACACTGTATTGCTAATCAATAATACTGATCGGCGTCCCCCGCCGCCCCCATTTCATCCATAGATGCTCTGTAATAGTCCGGATGCTACGCAGTTTGTTTTATTTCATTCGTATATATACAACAGAAATGGCGTTTGATATAACATGACTAGCCTTTAGCCTCATATCTAGCTCCCCAGAAAAAAGACGAGGCGAAAACTGCGATAAACCTTATATTCACGGCGCTATAAAATGACAACCAACCGATGGATTTTTATTTTCTTTAAGCCATTATGAAGGCACGGTTTATGCACTCAAGTGACAATGAGAATGGACAGATAGCAATACTATAAAGTATATATATAGCTGTTAGAAAGTACATCGGTTTGTTGACAAAGCTCGGTACTCTGGGCTATAAATCGCCGCGGGACTCTGGTCGCCAAAGTGTTAAAACAGTTACAGGCAGGGCGGTTAGGTGGCATAGCGGAGATTGCGTTCGTCACCAACCCCGAAGCTGTGAGCTGGATTCGCCTGTTCGAATCCAGCTCACAGCTCCGGGGTTGTCACCAGCTTGGCTGGCCATTCACACTAATACAATTGGCTGTATTAGAGGGTGGGAGAAGCTGGCGGGGTGGGTCCAGGTCGTTGTAAACAGCTACTCCTACAGTTCGGTCGGGGCGCCTGCTAAGCGCGGATAGGACCTGAGTGGGATAGTGTGATCCTTCCACACGCTACGCCCTCTCGGGGAGGATCCGTGCTGCCAGGTGAAAAGAAGCGGTTGATTGGCTGGACGTGTGTCGGAGGAAGCACGTGATAGCCTCCACTCTCCCAGATGATCTGACTGTGGGGGGTAAGTGCGCAGCGACCAGGAAGGGATTGGGAATTGGCATACGACTAACATTGGGATGGGAGAAAATCGGAGGAAAATGAAGGGGGAAAAAAGATAAATAAAAAAAAAAAACAGTTACAGGCAGGTAGGGCTGTCCCCGACTAAGGATTTGGATGGTCAACTATGATTGGCCAAAATTTGCCGTTAGTCGACTATTGGTCAAAATTTTTATAAATATTATTTTTATTTTTCTATTAATTTTTAATTTTTTTTAATTTTGTATCACTCCATTTGGGCTGTGGGGGGTGCTTAATGTCTGAAGGAGTCGACTGAAGGCTTCTTGTCCTCTGCAAAAGCATGCAATTGGTCTACTGATGGATACATCTTGATATTTGTCTAGTCTAGTGTGTTCATTAGATGGGTGAAATCCTCTTTCAGTGCCTCTGTGCCTGTTTTCGTAGGCAGTTAGCCTCTGGTATGCGTGCCATTAGCATTAGCCATGCTTCTAGGCCTCTTTTCTTTTGGAAAGAATGATAAAAGATTATAAATTAAAAAAATTATAAATATATATATATTTTTGTATTCGACTAAGAGGTTGGCTAGTCGACTACGGCTCCTTTCGACCGATTAGTCGACTAATCGACTAATAGGGGTCAGCCCTACAGGCAGGTAATGGACAGTTATTAATTGCAGTCCTAAAGCGTGCTGCACTCAAACTAAAAGGCATGAGGTACCTGAAGAACCAGCCAAGTCACTGGAGTGAGTCAAAAGTGGACCAGGGTTCCAATGCATCATAGAAATAAATAATATATGATGGTAATTTTCCAACCAGATATGCAGGTACCAGTGATTATTGCAGTGTCTCAGGCTGAGGTTACACCTTTCGTATCATCTTCGTATTGTTTTCTTATACGCATCGCCGCGTATCGCCGCGACGTCATGCGCCTCGAGTCACACTTTCGTTTTTTTTTCGTTTTTGTCACCAGAGCACACTGATGAAGTACACTGCCAAAGCAGTAGGTGGCAGTAGGTGGCAAACATGAAGGCAATTTCAACCAATCAGAACGAATGTGCCAATACACTTCCTGGAAGCTCCAGCAAAGAAAATGTCAACAAGCCAGGCGCCTATGCCGCGCCACCATCTTGCTTTACTCAATGCAGCAATAATTTTTCGGCAAAGCCTAATAAAAGTGCAATAAACAAAACGGATACATTCACTGTGTGTTCTGCCTGTCATTTGTTGATGAAACAAAACTAACATCAACACAAGTGACACACAGGGGCGGATAGTTTAGTCTAAAAAACGATCGGTAGCATTGTTAGCGGTAGCATTGTTAGCTGCATGCTAACGTCAATGGAGTATGCCATTATAACAATATAGCATTGTGGCTAGAAGCTAACGTTAGCTCACGCTACTTAGCCAGCATCAAAACTGATGATATCGCGAGCTATCAGTAGTTAGATAACATTAGAGACAACGCTGTGTGTATTAAACAAAGGTGAATAGATGACTGGGCCATTTTGTTTAATGCTTGTTAAGTTGAAAGAGGAACTCTGAGCTAACAGGGTCTGAATCCTGATAGCTCACGTTAGCCAGTTGCTCATGCAATCGGTAATGCTAGGAGAATGAATGGATGTAAACTTTATTTAACATATTGCATATGGGTACAATACAATACGGCTCAATACAAACAATTGTTAAGGGAATGCAGACTGTTGTAGCTTGGACTGGGGTCCTTATAACAATAACTTGACAACACATGGTAGCTGAAGCTATTTGGGACACGGAGCCGGGAGCTCTGTCCCAAACACACACATTGTTGTTACCAGAAGGGCACGCAGATGGTATCTACTGCGCATGGGCGTTTTCGCAACAACGGCTAGCGTGCTGACTACACGCTGTTGTCGACTCGTTTTTTTTGCGTATCTCCAAACGCAAACACAATTTTGCGTTTCAGCCGTATCCACAAAAAAACGCCAAAAAACGCGTTTCTGTGTAGATAGGACATCATACGTCGTCAAAAACGTATAAAAAAACGCCAGGAATACACTAGTCTAACCATAGCCTCAGTCAGAGTCATAGCGAATACAGTGGTGGGTACAGTAGCTATCACCAGTAATAAACCGCAGGGCCGGTAAACAGAATCCAGCCCAGCAACGTGTGGAGGAGGCGGCAGCGTTTGGAGGCACATTGTCACTAATGTAAACAGTAGGTTTTAGATAAAGGTTTACAGCTATAATTTCTACTACAAACTACAGTTTAAAACTTGTGTAGGTCTCTTTCTTCCAGTATGGCAGCCTGTAACCATTGGTAACCACTTTCAAAAGAAAACACAGTGGTAGATTAGATTAGATTAGATTCTAATTTATTGTCATTATTATACAGCACAAGTACAGTACAATGAAGATAAGTTTGGCATCCAACCAGATTGCAATGTAACAGTAAAGTGCAACAGCAATATACAATGTACAGGGGGTTAAACGGAGTACAAAACTGAGTATAGTGCTATCAGATGTACTGTATGTACAGAGTGTATTATATAAATAGAGACAGTATGACTATGTAGTAGAATCCTAACAATAATCTAAGGTTATTGTACAGTACAAGGAGGTCGCTAACTGGAAGGAGGGGAAAGGATCATAAGTGATAGAATTTGGTCTCCTCATCTGACGTCCAATATAGCCAGCAAGGAATAAATGTGCAGTCCAGACAATAGAGTTTGAATTCAACTCGTGGATTTATTTGTCTCGGCGGCCAGGAGTGAATAAAAAGGTTGCTTTTCACATACAAGGATTATCAGAATACATTAATCATGTCTGTTTTGTACACAGGATCAACAAGGTTTGCATCTCAAAACCCCAACATGTAGGTACAGTACATACAACAGTCATTGTTAACATAAATGAAATTAGAGAATTTTACTGTAAGCATTACACATGAGTAAATCTGGTTTACAGATCAGGGATCTGTACATTACTCTAATCTAAACAACAATTGGTGTTTCCCATGATTTACTCACGTATAATCAGCAGTCTGGATGGGAGCGGTGGAGCCGCAGACCTGGGGTGGGGGTCTGGGCTCCTGAATAACACTATGTTTTGCTCTTAAGTACTATCATTTCCCACCAATAGCACATGTTACTAATACATTTTGTCCAATCCGATTGGTTCTTCTGGAAGGGCGGTCCACCCTTCCCCCTGGTTTCCTCTGGGGGGGCTGGTTGCCCCCACCTCCTCGATTTCCTGTGTGGGTCTTCCTTTAAACATAGGGGGGCCGCCAATGGCCCCCGTCGGTGTGGTTCCTGTGTGAGTCTTCTTTCAGTAAACAGAGGGGGCCGCCTGATGGCCCCCGTCGGTGTGGTTCCTTTGATGAGTATCGAGGAGGGCGCTTTTGATGGCCCCCCTCCTTTGGCTGCTCAAATCTCCTCTGACTGAATAAACATTCCTTCTATATGGTTATAGATGTCTAATATCACCCAAGTACAGTCAGTGCTTTCCCAGACTGATACCAGACATCCTATGAAACCACACAAACCTTTATTCAAGTGTACTTTATTCACCAGACTGAAACTCTGTCTATCTGTGATACATATACCAGGATTCCATAACAAGAGTGTAATAACACTATTACTTTCATACTCGGGTGACATTCTAAATGGTATTCTTCTTTGTAAGTTGCCTTCTACATTGATATGGTTAATGTAATAAGTTATGTAATAATAAGATTTTCCTATATAAAGTATGCTGACTTGATAGTTCCTTGAATGTGTCTGCTAGTTATCTGCTAGACCGGCTGTTCCTCTGCTATTTAAAGTGAGCCACTGTTTACTGTGGGGTGTGACTTCCCCTGTGGCCTTTTATGACCGGCAACTGTTGTTCTCTAATCCAGTTTTACCCCTGAGCGGGGGTTTGTTTGGAATGCACTTTTGGCTAAGCCCTGTTTTTACATTATGGATTCATTTCTTTTATTCACACATATTAGTTATGGAATTCAAGGTCAATATTACCACAACTACTACTGGCCAGCAGTGTAACTAGTAAGAGTAGGATATGTACAGATATAGATATAGTAAGGGACTATCTGCAGGTAATAGACAGAGGATAATGCGGTGATAATAAATATATATATATGGTATATACAGCATTATAGTACATGCTATGATACAGAGCTAAGGGTTATGTGCAAGTGTACAAGCAAGTATATGAGGAGTTATATGCAGGTATATTATTAAGCACTGTTGTACATGCTATCATACAGAGTATATGGGTAGACAGTCAAAAGCAGTTGGTAGGTATAAACAAAGTAGGTAAAACACTGGCAAAGACTTCTACTGTGAATTATGCAATATATTTCTCACAAGGAAACTATAAAAGAAGGAAGGGTCACTGTGAAACGCGTGAACGCACATTGGCGCCAAGTGTGACATTGAGTTGAATGGGATCAGCCGTCTCCCCCTTTATGTGCATTGTATGTACTAGGGCTGTCTTAAATACTTCGAAGTTTTGAAGCTTCGTTCGATGGACATGGGATTAGAATATGAAAATAAAATTTGAATGTAAAAAAAATTTTTTTAATAAAAATTAAATCTTTTTTGCATAATCAACTCTGCCTCTCTTTCGCGGCCATTGGGATGAGTCTAATTAATCGCAAGAGGACCGTGAAATGTAAACAGACGTGGGGCTGTTTGTAGAGCTAAATCTATACTTTATAGTATTGCTATCTGTCCATTCTCATTGTGAATTGAGACCATAAACCGTCCCTTCAAAATGGCTTAAAGAAAAAAAAATCATCAATACGTTCTCATTTTATAGCGCCGTGAATATAAGCATTATACCGGATTTGGTCTAGTATATTTCCTGGAAGCCGAGATAATGGGCTAATAGCTAATAATGTTAAATCCAATGGCATTTCGGTTATAGATACGCTCCAGTTAAAACTCAAACTGCATATGATCGGCATGATGAAAGGGGGGGGGGGGGGGATTACCAATAACCGCGTTAGCCTCATTAGCCTCATAGGCCGAACGCCTGGATGGCTATCAAAACAAGGCCCGATCGGGATGTACTTTACGTGAAAAAGATCTTACCGTGGTCCGGTGAGATCCCCCCGAGCATTTCCCCGTTATCGATCACCATCTGGTAGATCGATATGTGCATTGGCTGATGATAAATCCCCTTATTGGTGAAATCTGCGATGCAAAACGTAATCCAAGCTACACATCTAGAATCCTGCTAACTGAAATCTCCATTGAAAGTAAAAAAAAATACTAATCCGTTCAGCCACAGGGCACACTGCATTATCGCGATAGCGCCCCTAAGAGGATCTGGCCGGTATTGCACCTTCTCGAATTCATAGAGTAGGGTAAATCTGCAGTGCCGCTCGGCGACCTTGAATAGGTTATTAAAATGGAATAAAAGCAATAACAACTTGCCACGGATTTATCCGTGCTTCTGTCCACAACGGGTGGAATCGAAACACGGATAAATATGTTGTTCGTCCCCATTGTGTTAACTACAACAAGCAATGCTGTTTGTTATTTAAGATGAGGTCAGACTCGGCACTGACAGATTTGTGTTCATTGTGCTGCTTTTATAAAGCCTCAAATGACGGCTTACAATATTTCATGAAAGCAAAGTGTTTAGTTTGTCTAAGATTTAAAAAGGTTTAAACTTTACAGCACTGACAAAGTTGAACAAAGTGCTGTACAAGTCCCACAACATAAAAAAAAAATAAAAAATAAATAAATAAATTGAATTCCAATTGAATTCGAATTAAAATCTAATCTCGGCCCCGAAACTTCGAATTCCAAAAAATAATTCGAAGGTCAGCCCTAGTATGTACTGTATGTATGTAATTTAAACAGGTTGTTACCTCGGATGTCAGAATCATCCGCAATTTGTTGTATCATAATGCATCACTGTGCCTCACTGCATCACTGAGCACAGAGCGGCAGCTCAATAGTGGCAGGAGGACGCGACTAGCGGCCTCCAGGCTCCACAACAGGGGGCAGCGACGGCTGCCAGACATTGATCTAAGGCAGGGGTTACACACAGTGTTTTTGTGCTCGTTTTTATACGTTTTTGAATACGTTTCATGTCCCTTTTACACAGAAATGCGTTTTTTTGGCGTTTTTTGGTGGATACGGCTGAAACGCTAAATTGTGTTTGCGTTTTGGAGAACCCCTAAAAAACGCGCCGACAACAGCCGTGTAGTCTGCACGGAGCCGTTGTTGCGAAAACACCCATGCGCAGTAGATACCATCTGCGTGCCCTCCGGTGACAACAGAGTTTGTGTGTGTGGGTGTGTGTTTGGGACAGAGCTCCCAGCTCCGTGTCCATGTGTCCCTGCAGCTACCATGTGTTGTCAAGTTATTGTTATAAGGACCCCAGTCCAAGCTACAACAGTCTGCATTCCCTTAACAATTGTTTGTATTGAGCCGTATTGTATTGTACCCATTATGCAATATGTTAAATAAAGTTTACATCCATTCATTCTGCTAGCATTACCACTGGCTAACATGAGCTAGCATTAGCTATCAGACCCTGTTAGCTCAAAGCTCCTCTTTCAACTTAACAAGCATTAAACAAAATGGCCCAGTCATCTATTCACCTTTGTTTAATACACACAGCGTTGTCTCTAATGTTATCTAACTATTGATAGCTCCCGATATCATCAGTTTGGTGCTGGCTAACTAGCGTGAGCTAACGTTAGCTTCTAGCCACAATGCTATATTGTTATAATGGCATATTCCATTGACGTTAGCATGCAGCTAACTGTAGCTACCGATCTTTTTTTAGACTAAACTATCCGCTCTTGGTGGTCACTTGTGTTGATGTTAGTTTTGTTTCATCAACAAATGACAGGCAGAACACACAGTGAATGTATCCGTTTTGTTTATTGCACTTTTATTAGGCTTTGCTGAAAAAGAATTGCTGCATTGAGTAAATAGGCAAGATGGTGGCGCCCATAGGCGCTTGCCTTGTTGACATTTTCTTTGCTGGAGCTTCCAGGAAGTGTATTGGCACATTCAAGTTCTGATTGGTTGAAATTGCCTTCATGTTCGCCACCTACTGCCACCTACTGCTTTGGCAGTGTACTACATCAGTGTGCTCAGGTGACAAAAACGAAAGTGTGACTCGAGGCTGCCACGTTGCGGCAAAACACCTCTGACAATGAAACGAAAATGAAACGAAAGGTGTAACCGGCGCCTAAGTCTTATTGGAACCCAAGGAGGACAATACACTACCTAAAGCATACACTACCTAAAGCACCTAGTTACACTGAATACTGGAATATATATTTCATATTTCATTTAGTTAGATTTAAATTATAATTATATTGACCAAATTGTTTACCCCATGCTCAGTATGCTCAGTATATTCTTACTGTATTTATTTCTGTATATTTTATTTCATTTAATTGTATCCTTTTTATTTTACTCTACTCTTATCCTAGGCAACTTGATTTGATTTGTGTTATTATTCTAATTTGTGACCTGTCCTGTCTAAATGTTTAAATGTTGAGCGATTTGCAGTGTCTAATTTCCCACGGGATAATAAAAGTATTTCTATTCATTCTATTCTATTCTTGTATTGTTAACTAGCAATATAATTTCCAGATAGCTGGTATATTTAGATTTAATACAGGCTTCAATAGAACTGGCACCAAAGTCTGGCACCAAGCAGAGCATAGAATGCTGGTATTCTGCTGTCATCATGACCCTTCCTTCTTTTATAGTTTCCTTCCACAGCAACCCTTGTTTTGCACATAGGAATCGTTGTCTCTTGCACAACAGTTGCTATGTTACAGGCAGCCATCCTGAGAGAGAGAGAACCGCATAATCATTCTGTTGTTCCTGCCGTACATGGATCCAAATGCTGCTCATCCAGTTATCAAATGTAATACCTGAAAAGGAACAAGAACAAGTTGTTTTTATGAACAACGACATACTGTAGCTCAGTTTCTATCTGATGGATTATGGCTTCTGATTGACGGAAGGATGTCTGACTGTCGACATGATATTTAATGCTGTTTCAAACAGCTGTTAACATGACGATCTGACTTTGAAGTACATAACAACAACACTCTTCACCGAGCAACAGACGTTGTAGGTGTGAGGCAGTGGAGAAAAGCCTCATTAACACCACTGTCCCTAAGGACTTTCACAAATGAGCTTCCGTTCTTCCGTTCTTTTCTTTCTTTCTTTCTTTTTTTCTACCTGAGCTGTTTTTTTTTTTTTTTTTCCACTTTTTCTCCCATTTTCTACAATTTCTTATCATCCAATTCAACCCTCCCCTGTCACGAACGCTGTTTCTTGCCTCCCACAAGCCGGCTGCAATGTGGACTAAGTCATACATAGCACAAGTCCCCTCCGGTACTTGAGGTAACAGCAGTCGCATCTTTTCACCTGCGCAGCTCGATCTCTCAGTGGCGAGGAGTAACGCGTGGGAGGCTCACGCTGCCCCCGACACTTCCTGATTCTACTGCGCAGGCGCACCAACCGACCTGTAGGAGTCGATGTCCACAACGCCCGATCCCCACCCATCAGTTTCCCACCCCCTAATACGGCCAATGTGTATTAGTATGAACGACCAGCTAAACTGAAAGCAATGTGGAGCGCTGGGCTCGAACAGGCAAGCCCAGCGTCTCCGTCATTCGTGGCGAGCGCCTTGCCCACTACGCCACGTAGCCGCCCTACCTGAGCTGTTATTAACATCCCTTAGAAAACTGAAAAGTTTGCGGTAGATTGCCACAAAAGTCACCAGAGGTTTGCCACAAAATCCATTTGCGTATCAAAATAAGGTTTGCCACAACTGTTTGCCAGAAGGAATATATTTTTCTAAGGGGTAAAACAACGGCTCAGTTTCTTCTGAACGACAATTCCAAAGCTCTGCAGCGACGTGACCCTTTCAATGCTTTTTCCAAGGGCCATGTCACAGTGCATTCAAACAAGTGCTATGAGTACCGCTAGTTATGCCAATGTGTTTTTGTTTTGCTGCACAAACCCCCTCAATTAGTGTTAATGAATTCCATCAGTACAAAGTCCTCTTTGTGTGACTGGCTTAAACACCATAGAGACAAGGACAAAGCCTCCCAGTCATCAGGCCCACTGAGGCGGCCTTTCAGCCACACGCACCTGCCTATAGCATCTCCATATGGCCAAGAACATAGCAGCCGGACCAGGGCTAAACCAGGACCTCTGCTTTGTAGTCCTCATACATATCAATGTTATATATATCTCCACACTGATCTCTCCACACACACATGAACACACACATACACACACGCAACACAACATTCTGCACTCGCTCACACACAAACGCACCATATGTCACTTTAAACACACAAGAAAAGGACACTTTAATTAAAGGAAGGGAAAAAAGGATACTTTAAGAAAATTACTTGTTGTGATTATTGCATAGTATAGCTAGTAACAGCAAGTATAGCATAGAGACATAGAAGTAAAACTGTATATTGTATAGGAGTGTACATAGGACCCAGTGCCTTGAAGTGATGTACTAACATGTCTATTTTATCATGTGTAATCTACTTATCTTTATTACTATTTACTATTATTACTATTGTATAATAACCTTGAAATATGATGTCGGGGTACCTCAAGGATCAATCCTGGGACCTTTCTTGTTAAGTGTGTTCATAAACGACTTGCCCTCTGTCTGTGCTGGCACAACAGCCCAGATTCAGATGTATGCAGACGACACAGTGGTTTACGTGCACGCAATGAACAAAACCCAGGCAGCACACAAACTGAACGCAATAATGGCACGCACAGTAAAATGGCTCTCAGAAAACTGTCTCCACCTCAACGCAAAGAAAACAGTCTGCATGTTCTTCGAGAAATCTGTAACACCTGACCCAGACGTGTTTGCAGCGAAGGAGAGGTATAGTAAAAGATTTTAAATACCTTGGAAAAACCTTGGACTCAAACCTCACCTTCAAAAAACAGGTAAAAAAAGTCACACAGGTCGTAAAATTTAACATAGCCAACTTTAAATACATCCGAGACTGCCTCAACATGGAAACAGCCAAACTCTACTTCAACTCAGTAATTATGTCCCATCTGACATACTGCATAACCAGCTGGTCTCAGACCTGCAAAACCACATTGACACCAATTCATTCAGTTCATAAACAGGCCCTGAAGGTGTTGGACAAGAAACCCTTTCGCCACCACCACTGTACCATCCTCCAAAAACATGCCCTGCTAAGCTGGGAAAACATGCTGAAACTAAAATATGCCAGCCTGATATATAAAATCCAACACGGTCTAGCCCCACCACCTCTCTCACAGTTTTTAACAGAAAGCAGCAGGTTCACCAGAACAGTGCTAGAGGGAAATTTCATCATCCCAGGGAGAAAAAGCACATTTAGCAAATCAGCCTTCTCGATCAGAGCTGCAGAGTTCTGGAACACCATCCCATCACACATCCGCAGTACTAATACACTCAGGTCCTTCACACACACTCAAATCATTATTTTAATTGTTTTTATTGTTTTTTTTAAGGTTCAACAACATTATATACATACATACAAACATACATACAATACATGACTACATATAACCACACAATACCTAAAATAAATGAAAAATAAAGTAGACAAAAAGAGAAAAAAGAAAATAATAATAATAATAATAATAATAATAATAATAATAATAATAATAATAATAATAATAATAATAATAATAATAATAATAATAATAATAATAATAATAATAATAATAATAATAATAATAATAATAATAATAATAATAATAATAATAATAATAATAATAATAATAATAAAAGAAAATTGCATCGTTCTTATACAGGTTGTCACTTGCCATACAGAAATGTCCTATCTAATAGATCACCGTCTTATGCCTAAGCATCCTCAGCCGGGAATTTTAGATTAAAATAGTCTAAAAATGGCTGCCAAACTTGGAAAATGTTCTGGGTATTTAAAGGAAAACTCCAACATTTTGGGAAATTAGCTTATTTGCCATCTACCCTGGAGTTAGAAAAGAAGATACATACCTTTTTTCTTCTCTGTGCATGCAGAATTACAGTAGCATTACAGTACAGTAGAATTACAGTAGCGACCCAGCGTCGCAGTGATGGAGGAATGGCTGACTTCCAATTAAGAAAGATAAGGCGTCTAGCCAACAAAGAGGAGAAGGCCACAGCATCTGATTGAGCGACAGATACCCACATTTTT
>NC_140181.1:98466342-98471342 GCF_963971535.1 Notolepis coatsorum | reverse complement strand
CGTGTACCGGAGGGGACACGTGATGCAAGGCTTCTATCCTCACTACAACCGACCTGTGGGAGGCATAGTCTATAGCAACGTTCAAGACAGGGGAGGGAGGGAAGAATTGGATATACGAAATTGGGATGGGAGAAAAATAGAAAATGGGGAGAAAAAGTGGATAAAAAATAAATAAATATGGAAAGGTATTTGACGACATAGACAGATCAGGAGTTAAGATGAGGATTTAAGTAATACGTGAAACAGTAATAGAAAACTATAGTAGTAGTAGTAGTAGTAGTAGTAGTAGTAGTAGTAGTAGTAGTAGTAGTAGTAGTAGTAGTAGTAGTAGTAGTAGTAGTAGTAGTAGTAGTAGTAGTAGTAGTAGTAGTAGTAGTAGTAGTAGTAGTAGTAGTAGTAGTAGTAGTAGTAGTAGTAGTAGTAGTAGTAGTAGTAGTAGTAGTAGTAGTAGTAGTAGTAGTAGTAGTAGTAGTAGTAGTAGCAGTAGTAGCAGTAGTAGTAGTAGTAGTAGTAGTAGTAGTAGTAGTAGAGTAGTAGTAGTAGTAGTAGTAGTAGTAGGCAGAGCGTTCTCTTTGATCTACTACTAAATTGTTGGGGAACACCCTGGTGTAGGCCTACACCTATAATGAAAATTCAAGTCCTTTTTATTTTTTTTTTGTTTTTTATCTATATCTTTTATTTGATATGTATGTGGGGACGAGTAGGGATGTATACTATGGATGGTTGGATATGTATACTAGTCCAGGATCAGTAACATCTGGTACTCACTCATACTGGTACTCACTCTTTTGTTTATGTATGCACTTATGTTTTTGTTTTTGTATGGGTAAAAAAAAAAAATGCAAAAAACTGTGTCAAGATTTTAAATATACATATGTATTTGAACAGGAAGGAGGGCTGCAGCGTCTTCAGCGTTCTAATAAATATGCAGCATATTTATTAGAACATTTAATTACAGCACTATGTTATCAATACACATTTATAAAACGAGGCATATTTAGCCAAAATATGTTGCCAGAACATAAAAAATAGATAATGTTTTTACTTACCAATTTTTTTACTTACTGTCACCTACCCACGACCCCATTTTGGGTCACGACCCGTAGTTTGAGAACCGCTGGTCTACACCCTCCCCGGGCCGACAGTAGGGCAGCGCAACGACCAGGAAGGGAATTGGCATAATGACAAGATTGGGGATGGGAGAAAACGAACCGTTTAAAATGAACCGCTGTGTCGCTGTGGGCTCCACCACCGCAGGTCCTCAGTACGGCTCCGTGGAGAGAGCCTGGCTGGGAGTGATGACCGAGGCGGAGCGGGTGAGCGAGCTGCACCAGGAGGTGAAGAACGGCCTGGTCAACGAGGACGTGGAGAAGGTGAAGAACTGGCAGAAGGAGGCTTATCACAAGCAGATGATCGGAGGCTTCAAAGAGGCCAAGGAGGCGGAGGAAGGCTTCAAGAAGGCCCAGAAGCCGTGGGCCAAGAAGCTCAAGGAGGTGAGTGAGCGTCGACCGGAGAGGTGGAACTGGGATTATTATTATAATTATTCTTTTCTTTCTTTTCTTTTACGTTAAACATAAAATATGACAACACACAATATAATACCGGTAATAATATTAAACAGGACTTCACAGGACAATGATAATAATAACAATAGCAATAATGACAATAGAAATGACAATAAAAATAACAAAAATAATAAATAAAGAACATAAAAATAAATAAAAATTATATTATCACAGACACCACAAAAGACATTTCCTGCCCCACTCCCACCCCCCCCCCCCCCCCCCCCCCCACCCCAGGACCCCCGGACCCCCCAGGACCAACACCCCGACTAACACTCCGCCGATAGATTGTGGCTTTAACTTTCTCTGCCGCTGAGACCCACAGCTCAATGCTGGCCTGTCCAACCCCAATCATACGCGCAGTAGAGATTTCCATATAAATGACATCCAGCAGTGTCAGGAACTGGGATTTATTTTTGAACTCTTAATTATGTGCATCGTCAGGCTGCGTAGTATCCAAAATCAAGTATGTAGTAGAGGGCAAACCTGCTTACAATTAGTTTTTACACACATTCTCATCTGTGAAATAGAGTTTACGTCCTTTTTCTTTTTGGTTGTTTACGTTAAATGGTAAATGGCTGCGTTTATATAGCGCATTTATCCAAAGCGCTTTACAATTTGTTCCTCACATTTTACACTCACACATTCACACACCGATGGCAGAGGCAACCATGCAAGGTGCCAACCTGCACAGGAGCAATTAGGGGTTAAGTGTCTTGCTCAAGGACACTTCGACACGCTGCCCGGGAGGAGCGGGAGTCGAACCGGGAACCTCCGGATTACCAGGCGACTGCTCTACCTCCTGAGTCACTGTCGCCATCACGTTACTGTGATTCATCATCAATTGGAGTTCATAGTTCACCTCTTTGTTTTACCACTGCATCATCGATACACATGTATTTTGGTCATGGCCGACTTTCTAAAGATGTCGTTACACTTCTCTACTATACAAACGTCGCAACGACTCCTCTGTACTTCAATGGGAAACTGAAGGTTGATACCTTATCATACATAGGTGTAGATTTAATGTCCCCCTTAATATTGAGAAGAGGTACATTTGTCCCCCTCAAAAAATATAGCTAATATGAACGACAACAAAAAAAAGAATAAGGGGGTCAAAGCATTTATATCCTTCTTTCTCAATACAGAACCTTACTGCATTAAATTCCATTATATTTGTGTCAGCGGTACCTGAATCTTGTCTTTTCCTTTACATAAATAAAGACATTTACGCCTGCGGGGTACTCGCTCTGGGGCCTCCCTGGCAGAACCAACAGGACCACAAATAGCTTCTTCCCCTCAGCTGTCAGACTACTGAATCAAAACACTACCCTGTCTCAATCTGCCTAGCCCACCCAGTTGCAACTGTGTTTTGGGCATAGATCATGCTGTTTTACTGCCTTTATTTACTGTACATATATTTATCCCCATAGCTTAGAGCTGTAGTACATTGCACTGAGCTTACCATTGCACTACTTTATTCGGTTATATAGCCCATAGCTTGTGTAGATTTTTTTTTTCACATTGTGCTAGCCATTGTACTGTACTGTACAGATTGCTATAGTGTGTTTCATTGCAACTAATTGTTGATTGTCACATCCTGGTTAGATGCACATCATTTCGTTGCACTTGTCTTGTACTGTGTAATGACAATAAAGTGAATCTAATCTAATTTAATCAAATTTCCACCATAAATTGGTCCAGAAAAGTACACCAGAATGCAATAAATTATGTGTTTGTTAATTGGTTCACTACCACACTACCAAATTGTTAACCCTTTCACTGCGACAAGGAGGGAGGGAGGGAGGGAGGGAGGGAGGGAGGGAGGGAGAGGGAGGGAGGGAGGGAGGGAGGGAGGGGTGGTGGGATGGAGGGAGGGAGGGAGGGAGGGCGGGGGGGAGGGCGGGGGGATGGCATGTGTTTGGTTTTTTATTTTGTATCTGCTTTTTTGTTTTTACCCTCTGAGGTAGATATTGTTAGATATTGAGGTAGATATTGATATTGTTGATTGCTGAGTCACATTGACTGTGGAATTTGAACACCTCTTTTCAATAAAAGAGGAATGAAAAAATTTCAACACGTCAAAGAGAAAGCAAGGGAGCTAGGACTGTCTTGGCTGTCTTTTAAAGGCTTTTAAATCAAGTACCCTTAATGGGTTTATTAGGCCATGTGAAGGGCGATCTGGGATGTCAGTCAGTCTGGGATCTGCAGCAGGGCTGAAGTTCAGCTCTCCTTGGCCCGGGTCCTGTTGGATTAACCGTCTGTAGTGTGGTAGTGAAAGGTTAACCTTCTGTAGTGTGGTAGTGAAAGGGTTAATTGGGTTTCTACAGATAACTTGACTTTGTATAAGACAAACAGGAAGTGGCTCCTCTCCATTGATATTGAATCAGAGAGACGAACACTATCGGCCATATCTCCCTCCATCCAGCGAAATATTCCATTATCGGTACTATTATCAGTAGGTTTGTTATTACTTAATGTTTTTTTATTAGATACATTAGATACAGTACATATTAGATCTCATTAACACATTGCCCGCCGGGCATTGTACCCAGTCTGCCAGCGCTATAAGTCTATGGAGTGGCTCACCTTCTTTGCAGGGCTATAACTTTTTATATTTTATTGCTATATTGACATTACTATGGCCCATTCAACATCGATTATCTATCGTTCAGGATGTGGGAACATTATACTTTTTCATTCATACATTCATACAAAAATACCTTCTAGAATATAAGTATGTTTTTATCGTTTTCTGCAGTAATTCCTAGAACGTGAGTTATAGGCCTAAACGCATATAGATTATCGATTGCCGTTTCCCCCCTATACACTCTATATTAAAAATGTAACTGTATATGATCGGTGTACGTTATGCTTCATCATGCATGGAGGAAAGGGGGGGGTCGTTTATAATACCCCGATCATCAGTAAATGCAGGTTGGGTGGATATATTGATCAGATGGTTTGCAAACAAGGAAACTCACAATTGGGTTGAAAATAACGTTATATTCCTCTTACCGTGGGTCAAAGAGACTGGCGGTGAAAGATCCCAGGTATACGACGCCGATCGCCTAGGTCCATTTCCGGTTTGTATGTCGCAATAAACGCCGAAATCATATCGATTATTAAGTTTAGAAAGCGATCCATTATGTACATTGTGTCTGTCGGGAGTCATGCAACTATATCTGACGGCCGGATGAATTTAATCGACGCACAGCCCCCATATCCTGTAGGTGAGTGTAACTCGCCCGACCATCCACCAGGTGGCGGTATTGAGCCGTCATTGCCTTCACCTGTATGTAGCAGGGTGGATTATCCCTGCTTCGTGGGAACGGGTGGGCACAATCACTGGGTAGCGAGACACAGTAGAGCTCTGTCTGACTGCACCTCCGTCTTTGAGTCTGGAGCTTCGACTGGAGGCTGGTAGTGTGAGTG
>NC_140181.1:98198842-98461342 GCF_963971535.1 Notolepis coatsorum | reverse complement strand
GCCTGGCCGCGCAGATTCTCACCGGGAGAGTGTAACGTGTGGGAGGCCGCACTACCTCTCGCCTGCTGTCATTGTTAAGATTGATTTATGCCGTGCGTGGAAACTTTGTTTTCTGCTCTGCTCTCTATTGCATATGTGTTGAGCTTTTGGTCACGTAGCTCAATGTTTACATATATCTTTTCAATTATTACTCACGTGGGAGGTCTCTCTGGGGGTTCCTGTCCCCTCTCTTTATACAGAGCAGTGTTGACAGGGTTTTCTTCCCTCAGACGCGTCATATGGGGCCCATATCTGTGTCTTGGCCAGCTTCCTACCGCTCGTCCCAGGCGGCATGGAGGGAACATTATCTGGGTTCTTGTTAGAATTACCATTGATGTGTTTTGGGTCTCGACGTGTACATAGCGCTGGCCCTGGGTGCTTCAGTGTGGAACCACGCATGGGCTGGCGCGCCTTGGTTGCTCATTATAGAAACTGCGTTTTTTGTAGAGCAACTGGGATGGAGATTTTATCTCTTCTGAGCGCCAGTGTACTATGTTAGTCAAGATAAATTCTCGTTCATCTCTGAGGGGAGATGACGGAGTAGATCGAAACATTGGCAGAGGGGTCTCACGCCCATGGGGTAGGCCGCCGGGCGCGGTGCGTTCATGTTCTGACCGTCTTGGTGGCGCCCTCTGTGATGTTTTAGATCGACACACGTACCTACCCTCCTCTTAGGACTGGGGATGGTGGCGTGATTAGGACATGGGACTGGTTCTGGTTGCGCCGGACCAGGTCAGTTAACCCGTTGTCCGCCGGGGCTGCAGATCTGCTGTTCTGGTACCCTGAAGAACTTTGTGTTTTTTTCGGGGGGGAAATGCCGGGTTGGCCCGGGCGTCGCGGGGGTTGATGTTATGGAGGTGTGTTCGTGATTACGTCACTACGAGTTATCCTTCGCAGTTGCTTGGTCCATATTGTGTTGTACCTTGCGCTGTGCTAAGGAGCCTGGTCCTTCTCCATTCTTTTTCGCCCCTCCCTTCCCCTGCTTGGCGGGGCTGGGAGGGGGCTGTCGAGGTGGTTCTATTGTACCCCTCTGGCGTCCCTGTGTACGTCCTGGTCCGCCGGGCCCAGGTCCGGACTCGTTCGTCGACCTGTTGGCCTGGGTTAACCCCTTCTTGAAAACTGAAACGCTTGTACTGCCTGTATAGCCGGTGTATACGCGCAGTTGTGTTTCGGAGTTTTTTTCTTGGGGGGGTTAAAGGAACAACCGCCTCCTGTTAAACTAAACATAGGGGGGTGGTTGGTTCCCCGTTGTGTTGGTAGCAGAGTCGACTCTCGGGTTAGGCCGGGCTTGACCCCGTCTGCCAATCGTGTCAGCCTTCTCTGCCTCGGCCTCTCTAGGGGGTAGGGTTTTTGTGGAGGCTGCGACATTGTGCACAGCATACCGAACGCCCCTTCCACCGGGGTGCTGTTCTCAGTAGACCCCTTAGGCGCCTGTCTAGTCCGCAGTGATCCGGGCACAGGTCGAGTTACGCTCTTGACCTGTTGCCAGGATTGAGGGATCAACCTCTTTGGGGGTTGTCTCCCCGGTGCGCCTGTGGAGTGCTTCAGGGTGGCGTACTGTAGGGGGGAAGGGCCTGCTCTTGGATTGGGCCCTGTCCGATACGCTGGCGATGTGGGGGGTGGTGTCACTAGTGACCGTCTGGTGGGGTCTCGATGCTGCGGCATCGTTGGCCTCACCAGGCCCCCTTTCCGGGGGGTCCTGACCCTGAGGCTGTTCCTGGGGCTGGGTCCTCCTCCGCGCTCCGCTGCTATGGCCTTGCCACGGGGTTGGGTTCTTGACCTTTGACCCTGTGATGTTAGGGGCTGTAACAGTTTTTTTTTTTTTTTCGTTCGTTCCCTAGTGGCATGTGGGATGCGCGCCTGTGTAGTCGCGGGTCCTTCTGTGTGACGGTAAGTCCCACGATATGCTCACCCTGTGCGTTGAGTTGCTAAACCCTCTTCGCACAGTCGGATCCGATTCCCTCCCGTCCCCCTCTAGGGGGGTCCGGGGGCTCGGGTCCTCCCCGGTTCTGATGGTTGTGGGGGGCCTCAGCGGGTACATTTGTCGAGCTTCCGCTCTGCTCAGCTCCTGTGTTCCACTACGAGCAGAAGGTAAGCTATATGATAATATAGCATACGGTTATCCTATAACCATAGTTATATGAGTATAGCGAGCGCTCTGCTCGGACTCACTGAGGACCCCGTGGTCTTCGCCTTCGGTGGTGAAAGACTTGGGAAGGAGCTGTTAGTATGGCCACGTCCCCGTTTATGTAGAGGAGCGGATGTGGGTGTGGCCAGGCGGATGGGTGTGTACATGTGAAGAAATTTATTCAGTATTAGATTGATAAGGGATAGGGTTCCACTACGAGCAGAGCGCTCGCTATACTCATATAACTATGGTTATAGGATAACCGTATGTTCCATAGGTTCCAAAATTCCATTCCAATAATGATAGCTTATACATATATGTAACTTATAATAATAATAATAATAATAATAATAATAATAATAATAATAATAATAATAATAATAATAATAATAATAATAATAATAATAATAATAATAATAATAATAATAATAATAATAATAATAATAATAATAATAATAATAATAATAATAATAATAATAATAATAATAATAATAATAATAATAATAAAATAATAATAATAATAATAATAATAATAATAATAATAATAATAATAATAATAATAATAATAATAATAATAATAATAATAATAATATAATAAACTTTATTTGTATAGCACCTTTCATACAGAAACTGCAGCTCAAAGTGCTTCACAACAGAAAAAAGAGTACATAAAGTGTAGACATATAACACCACAGTTTTTCACATTAGGATCTAACATCCCCAACAGGCCGCCTTGTTTATGGTTTGATTCAGTTTTAAATAGACAATAATAAAAAGAGTAAGACACATATAACTTACATTAGTGCACAGGAATTCTCAAGTAAAGAACTGTAGCTTATATAGTTTAACTGTCTTATTTCTTCTTCTGTGTCCACGGCAGGCCAAGGAGAAGTATGAGAAGTCCCTGGAGGAGCTGGGCAAGTGCACCCCCCAGTACCAGGAATGCATGGAGCAGGTGTTCGACCAGTGCCAGCAGCACGAGGTGAAGCGGCTGACCTTCCTCAAGGAGGCGCTGCTGGACATCAAGCGTCACCTCAACCTCACCGAGAACCAAAGGTTGGTGGTCAGATGGCCGGGGCGTGTGTGCTCATTAACCCTTTCACTGCCACACTGCCAAAGGGTTAACCCTGTCACAACCACACTACAGAAGGTTAACCCTTTCACTACCACACTACAGACGGTTAACCGTCTGTCCGTCTGTAGTGTGGTAGTGAAAGGTTAACGTTATGTAGTGTGGTAGTGAAAGGGTTAAAGTGCTCATTAAAGTGCCCTGTGAAGCAGGCTCTGTTTTGTCTTGTTATGTGTCTGGGATGTACTGCACAGATACATTATGTACCATATGCAAAAATATTTATGAAAAACACTGCATTTTCTGATATTTTACATCAAAATTTTATTGTTTTCTATTCCTGGAAAGTGGCAAAATTGTGTCATTGTAACTCATCTCACACTCCAGAAGGTTTTATGTAGGAATTGTTATTATTATTATATATTTTTTTAAGAATCGCACTTGCCACCTCCTCTACAGCTTTCTTCCTATTGGTCGTCAACGAGGGAGTGACGGCAAACAAGGCTGCCACATTCCAGTTTGCCATTATTTTTGGTTAATATTCAAATGAAGTCCCTCCCGGTCCCGCCTAAATAGCCTGTTTCATTTGGAATATGTCAAATCCAGAAGCCAAGACACATTATTAATGGCACGTTATGGAGACTGAAAGCCTCTCGGAGCGCTTCATGCTGAGTCAACTCTCACGTTGATTCAGCATAGGTGACCTTGATCATTATGTAACTCGCTATGATCCAAGGCTATAGGGAATCCTGCCTTACTTTGTCCTTGATGCGTTCATTGATGGCGGGTGTGTAGGTTGTAATAACAGGATAAGAGCGAGAAAAAGGGAACCCACACACTGCAAAGTATCAGGATAAAAGCTCTCCTTGCAGGACACACAGTGTCATATAGATGCAACGCATTCTCACAAAGAGACAACTGGTCTTTACACAAAGAGACAACTGGTCTTTACACAAAGAGACAACTGGTCTTTACACAAAGAGACAACTGGTCTGACACAAAGAGACAACTGGTCTGACTCAAAGACACAACTGGTCTTTACACAAAGAGACAACTGGTCTTTACTCAAAGACACAACTGGTCTGACACAAAGAGACAACTGGTCTTTACACAAAGAGACAACTGGTCTGACACAAAGAGACAACTGGTCTTTACACAAAGAGACAACTGGTCTGACACAAAGAGACAACTGGTCTTTACACAAAGAGACAACTGGTCTGACACAAAGAGACAACTGGTCTTTACACAAAGAGACAACTGGTCTGACACAAAGAGACAACTGGTCTGACACAAAGAGACAACTGGTCTTTACACAAAGAGACAACTGGTCTGACACAAAGTTACAACTGGTCTTTACACAAAGAGACAACTGGTCTTTAAACAAAGAGACAACTGGTCTGACACAAAGAGACAACTGGTCTTTACACAAAGTTACAACTGGTCTTTACACAAAGAGACAACTGGTCTTACACAAAGAGACAACTGGTCTGACACAAAGAGACAACTGGTCTGACACAAAGAGACAACTGGTCTTTACACAAAGTTACAACTGGTCTTTACACAAAGTTACAACTGGTCTTTACACAAAGTTACAACTGGTCTTTACACAAAGTTACAACTGGTCTTTACACAAAGTTACAACTGGTCTTTACACAAAGAGACAACTGGTCTTTACACAAAGAGACAACTGGTCTGACACAAAGAGACAACTGGTCTTTACACAAAGAGACAACTGGTCTGACACAAAGAGACAACTGGTCTTTACACAAAGAGACAACTGGTCTGACACAAAGAGACAACTGGTCTGACACAAAGAGACAACTGGTCTGACACAAAGAGACAACTGGTCTGACACAAAGAGACAACTGGTCTTTACACAAAGAGACAACTGGTCTTTACACAAAGAGACAACTGGTCTTTACACAAAGAGACAACTGGTCTGACACAAAGAGACAAATGTTCTTACACAAAGAGACAACTGGTCTTTACACAAAGAGACAACTGGTCTTTACACAAAGAGACAACTGGTCTTTACACAAAGAGACAACTGGTCTGACACAAAGAGACAACTGGTCTGACACAAAGAGACAACTGGTCTGACACAAAGAGACAACTGGTCTTTACACAAAGAGACAACTGGTCTGACACAATGAGACAACTGGCCTTTACACAAAGAGACAACTGGTCTTTACACAAAGAGACAACTGGTCTGACACAATGAGACAACTGGTCTTTACACAAAGAGACAACTGGTCTTTACACAAAGAGACAACTGGTCTGACACAAAGAGACAACTGGTCTGACACAAAGAGACAACTGGTCTTACACAAAGAGACAACTGGTCTTACACAAAGAGCCAACTGGTCTGACACAAAGAGACAACTGGTCTTTACACAAAGAGACAACTGGTCTTTACACAAAGAGACAACTGGTCTGACACAATGAGACAACTGGCCTTTACACAAAGAGACAACTGGTCTTTACACAAAGAGACAACTGGTCTGACACAATGAGACAACTGGTCTTTACACAAAGAGACAACTGGTCTTTACACAAAGAGACAACTGGTCTGACACAAAGAGACAACTGGTCTGACACAAAGAGACAACTGGTCTTACACAAAGAGACAACTGGTCTTACACAAAGAGCCAACTGGTCTGACACAAAGAGACAACTGGTCTTACACAAAGAGACAACTGGTCTGACACAAAGAGACAACTGGTCTTTACACAAAGAGACAACTGGTCTGACACAAAGAGACAACTGGTCTTTACACAAAGAGACAACTGGTCTGACACAAAGAGACAACTGGTCTTTACTCAAAGAGACAACTGGTCTGACACAAAGAGACAACTGGTCTGACACAAAGAGACAACTGGTCTTTACACAAAGATACAACTGGTCTGACACAAAGAGACAACTGGTCTGACACAAAGAGACAACTGGTCTGACACAAAGAGACAACTGGTCTGACACAAAGAGACAACTGGTCTTTACTCAAAGAGACAACTGGTCTTTACACAAAGAGACAACTGGTCTGACACAAAGAGACAACTGGTCTTACACAAAGAGACAACTGGTCTTTACACAAAGAGACAACTGGTCTTTACACAAAGAGACAACTGGTCTTTACACAAAGAGACAACTGGTCTGACACAAAGAGACAACTGGTCTTTACACAAAGAGACAACTGGTCTGACACAAAGAGACAACTGGTCTTTACACAAAGATACAACTGGTCTGACACAAAGAGACAACTGGTCTTTACACAAAGAGACAACTGGTCTGACACAAAGAGACAACTGGTCTTTACACAAAGAGACAACTGGTCTGACACAAAGAGACAACTGGTCTGACACAAAGAGACAACTGGTCTGACACAAAGAGACAACTGGTCTTACACAAAGAGACAACTGGTCTTTACACAAAGAGACAACTGGTCTAACACAAAGATACAACTGGTCTTTACACAAAGAGACAACTGGTCTTACACAAAGAGACAACTGGTCTTACACAAAGATACAACTGGTCTTTACACAAAGAGACAACTGGTCTTACACAAAGAGACAACTGGTCTTACACAAAGTCCGGCAGCAGTATTTTGGCAAAGTCCTCTTATAGACCACTGCACTTCCGCGTTACATTGAGCTCATGGTGGAGAGAGCGGGGGGAGAAAATGAATGTGGATGAGAGCCTTGACAGTAAGTGGTTGTAGCTACGGCTGTGGGGGTGCGGAAGACCTGAACCCCAAGTCAATCAGCACTTATCATCGGATCATCATCAGTGTACACTAGGGGTGTAAATATTTGACCCCACAAAGATTCAATTCGATTACAATTCGATGCGATTCGATTCGATGAATTTTTTATCAGTTAATTCCCCCAAAAGAATTGTATACACAAATGTGGCTGGGGGAACTGATTCACTCAGTATGAATGGACTATAGGTCAATAAAAAATCTACCCAAAAAAGAATATATAATAATAATAATCTAATCGATTAAAAAAAATTCAAAACGATGCAGTTGAATCGTCACGATCGATGCATTGTACACTGTACTGGACACAACATAACAAATATATTCATAATGACATAGTTCTATAATGAGATAGGTCTTTCAGTTTTCACCATAAAAATGACTTCCAGACCACATTAATTCTAAAATGATACAATGTGTCATATTCATTATAATTAATATTTCAAATGTATTCATCACAGCACAGTCCTGAACCAGGCTTGTATTTCCCCATTTGCTTTGAGTCTCAGCTCTAATTAATTGATGATGCAGCTAATGATGTTTCACCCAAATTGAATTAATTCTGAGTGAATATTTGTCACATTCTTGGCTGTTTATAAGCTGTGTGTAATACAAGGTGTGGTTCTGTGGGGGTTGGGAGTTCCTTCAAGCTCTTTACAGTTTGACAGACTCCACGTTGTATTTGTACTCAAGTTGTACTGCATGCTGCCAGCCAGGTGTAGAGATTACATTATGCAGAGGTAAACACTGCATAATGACTAGAATAGGACTAGAATAGAATATAAATACTTTATTCATCCCGAGGGAAATTTTGCACTACAAATCTTGCTGATTATCTAAGTTAGTGTCTGTAAATCACACTAAATATGCATAAAGCATTGACTGTGGTCCATGCCATCAGATTCCTCCACTTTCAGGAGGATCACTGAGTCATTGTTGTTATCTGCGAAGGCAAGTGCTTTGCTGCTTTCGTTTTGTTTTTGTCGCCACCTTCTGGAGAAATGATGTCTGTCCATAATCTATCTATGAAAATTGGTTTCAATTCATTCCTCCACTTAGTTGTTGAAATGTTGAACGGGTCAAGCCTTACAAAGATCCTGACAGCCACGTGAATGTGCTTGAATGCATTTTCAAACAACCCATATTAATAATATACACAGGTATATATATATTTTTAAATGTAGGCTATTGTATTGGCTAATCGAATCACATTATTGGGCATTATTGGGCAAATTATTGGTGTTATTGGTAACTAATCTGCTAGCCGAATGCATTGTGCGTTTTTGCAAGAATTTGAGAGGGCTATGGCAACAGAGAGAAAGAAGCTTCATGCTAAATATGAATTGTTCAGTCAAAATACTTCAGCTGTAAAGGGCGGCTGGGTGGCGCAGCGGAGATTGCCCTCGTCACCAATGCGAGAGACTCCGGTCTCGAATCCAGGTGTCAGCATTGCCTCCGGCTTGGGCCAGCCGTCATACTAACTCGTTTGGCTGAGTTAGCGGGAGGGAAGTTGATGGGTGGTAATCTGGCGTTGTGGACAGCGACTCCTACAGGTCAGGTCTGGGCGCCTGCTCAGCAAAAGACAGGAAGTGGTGAAGGCAGCGTGACCTCCCACGCGTTACACTTCACCAATGAGAGTCCGCGCTGTCAGGTGAAAAGAGAGCCGCTGGTTGTCTCTGCATGTGTCGGAGGAAGCATGTGGTAGACCTCAGGGCTCCCTAGACCGACCAGTAGGGGGCACATGCGCACAACGACCAGGTAGGGGAGGGGGGAATTGGCATAACGACTCAATTGGGATGGGAGGAAAAAGCACCGAAAATCAGGCGGAGAAAAAGAGGATAAAAAAATATATAAAATAAAATACTTCAGCTGTTGAAGGCATGAATTGATTTCTCCAGAAATCCCGGGAACCCATTTGAATCTTTCTGTGACTGTGATTTCGACCTTCTCTCCTATACTGTTGTCGGCAGCATCCTCTGATGCCCTTCTATCTTTCTCCCAGTCACAATGTTCCCTTGTCCTGTCCTCAGCTATGCCACAGTGTACAGAGAACTGGAGCGTACCATCCTGGCTGCCAACACGCAGGAAGACCTGAAGTGGTTCAGCAACAGCCACGGCCCCGAAATGCATATGAACTGGCCTGCGTTTGAGGTAATCCACTCTTAACATCTCATCAACATAGACCTGTTCGCTGTCCGCGTGAGATTCAGTGTGCGCGCGCATCAAGGGGGTGAAAGGAGCGTAATCCTGGTCAGAACAATGGGGCAGACTACAATGTATTTGCATTTGTTAGCCGCGCTAGCGATCTAAACAATCAATCCATGCCAAAGCTAGATATGTAAAAGGTGAAAGACTCACATTCACAGCCATGCTGATTTGGCCAAATGACATCCAGCCGTTTTCGTTTGAAACAACTTTTAGTCAGAGGAGTGTCATGGTTTCTCCATAGAGCCATGTCATACTTTCTTAGCGCAGCAGCTCGCGCAGGTCCGGGGCAACTTCGTCACGTGACTCAGTTGGTATTGCTGATTGGCTCGAACGCGGTATGTTTGTAAACAGCGAACAGGTCTATATAGACCACCGCAACACCGGTATTTTCAGCTCATGGGAGAGCGCTGGGGGATTAAATGAATCAATGTTGATTAGAGCCTTGGCGTAAGTGGTTGTAGCTACGGCTGTGGGGGCGCTGGAGACATGAACCCAAAGTCAATCAGCACTTTCTCGGCCAAGCTATAGTCACTTTTCCGCACCTACTCCACAACCGGAGTGCCCAGGGTGTCTGGCTTTTTCTCTCTCTCTCTCTCTCTCTCTCTCTCTCTCTCTCTCTCTCTCTCTCTCTCTCTCTCTCTCTCTCTCTCTCTCTCTCTCTCTCTCTCTCGTGCTGCTGTCAGGGAGTGTGTCTGGACAATCCAGAGAGACTCCCTGGGCAATCTGCGCATGCAGAGTTTGGGGAGTAGGTGCGGAAAAGTGACTATAGCTCGGCAGAGAATGTGCGAAATCGACTTGGGGTTGGTCTCTCTGTTTTCAGGAGACTCAGGCATATAAAAAGTCTATTGGATCATGTCTCCAGCACCCCCACAGCTGTAGCTACAACCACTTACTGTACGTCAAGGCTCTAATCAACATTCATAAATGTTATCCCCCCGCACTCTCCCATGAGCTCCATGTAACGCGGAAGTGCAGTGGTCTATACCTCCTCTTGCTATTTCCGTTCTTTTCATTCCATTTTCTCTTTTGACACCTCAGGAATACAACCCAGACCAGGCCAACGCTCCTCCTAAGAAGAAGAAGCCAGACGGAGCCCCGCCCACCCCCAGCACCGACCATGTGGCGCCACCTGGTGACCGCAGCAGGTTAGTTCAACAAATAACACCATTCATCCCTCGACGGAATCCCACTTCAGAACAGACTCCTGACGATGTAGTCGAGTGGTGGAACTTTGTAGGAGATAGAAAACCCTCCTTGGTCATTTAATTGTCACAGCTGTGGAGGTTTTCCTCTAAGGCAGGGGTTCTCAACGTTTTTTATATCACGACCCCACACTTAATGTATCGCGTAATTTCAACGTGGAAATAAGGAATATCAAAATAAAAGCACAGCTTGTTGAACTTGATCTTGCATATTTATTAGAAAATGAAATGACAGCACTATGTTATCAATGAAATTAATGAATATTATCAACAAAAGCAACGGAATTGTTTCTGTATACACATTTATAAAACGAGGCATATTTGGCCAAAATATGTTGCCAGAACATAAAAAAAATAAAAGAAAATGCATTCACATGCGCTTTTCAAGAATATTAAAAAACTAGACTTAATGGGAAGGGTGTGCTTGTACATTTGAACAGTTCCATGATACGTGGCTGCGCTGTGCTGAGAAAGAGGCGGAGATCCGCTTTATAGGCGGAGATCTATTGTAGGATCAAAGTAGGATTGATGTCATATAGTCCTTACCTTTGCTAGGAGTTATTCCAAAATGAATATTCCAATTGTCTGATCACGATTTCCAGTATTGATGGCGATCGGGTCCCTTACATGAAATGGGACAAAATATGTTTCAAGTGTGCTGGACTCGTTCCAAGTTGCTCGAATGAAGCGTTTCACTTGCCCGGGTCCAAATTCTCCGCCCCGGACCATATAAAATGTAACACACAGTGTGAAATAAGGTTTCAAAGGGTAGGCGATACTGCCACCTAGCAGGATTCGGCCGGCATTGCACTCTCGAGGTCTCAGAATGAGTTCCAATGATAACACCAAGGTCCGTGAGAGTGTATAGAATATTAAAATCGAAAAAAAGAAAAAACGATGAAAACCCGAGATTTCTCGGGTTTTCGGGGGTTCTGGCACTCAACCGCTGGCGAGATAACCCGAGAAATATCGGGGTTGGCGCAGAAAGTGCTTTTTTTTGTGTGCTTAATTATAGGTTTACAGTTTATAAACACAAAAAAGAGACAAGTAGGCCTACAGTATAACCCCCACCCCCCCTCAACCAGCCGAAGGCCATAGTGAACAAACATTTTAATAATTATATATATATATATACACACGCGTACGTATACATATTAATACACTATAATAATAGTCGTATTAATAGTAATGGGAAAAAAAGGGGGAAATAATAATAAATAAATAAAAAAACATGTTATGTAGTTGTGGCCAATTACTAATTGTGACTTCCATTGGAGAAGAATACGCTTCCGGGCTAACAGCGTTCTAAATGCTATTGTTTTTTCTCTTTTTAAGTTGCTTTTAATGGCATCCTATCAGTTGCCTCTGTAACAGTCTTCCTCTGTGTGTCGCCTCTGCTCCTCCAGCGTGAGCAGCTATGAGAAGAACCAGGCCTACTCCACCGAGTGGTCCGATGACGAGCAGCCCGCGGCATGTTCCGGCAACGAGAACGGAGGGAACGGAGGCAACGGAGGGAACGGAGGGAACGGAGGGAACGAAGTGAGCGGAGGGAGCGCAGGGAACGCGAACTCATTTGAAGAAGACTCCAGTGGCGGGAAGGGGGTCCGCGTGCGCGCTCTCTACGACTATGATGGACAGGAGCAAGACGAGCTCACCTTCAAAGCAGGTGGGTCGTCCGCAGTGGCGAATATTCATGGAGGCCAAGGGAGCCAAGCTTCCCCAAAAATATGACAAGTAAAAAATGTAAAATTTAATTAAAAAAAAAATATATATATATATATATATATATATATATATATATATATATATATATATATATATATATATATATATATATATATATATATATATATTTATTTATTTATTTTTATTTATTTTTTATAGTTTACAATAAAAATAAAATCATAATTTTTCATCTCTGTGTTATAATAATTGTCTCCCTCCTGGAAGTGAAACTGCGCCCCCACTCTCTATAACACTGAGGCAGCCCAGGTACACTGCTGGTAGCATTATTTTGATTGACATTGAAGCCAGGCTTGGATGTAATTTTCTGGCATCCCTTATTAACATATTATTAGCCAATAAGATTCAAGCTTAATTCAATGAGGTTGGGTTTAACGGCGCACCAGCCTGGTGACCTGGGGATTCCACTAGGATCTGGCTGCCTCCGCCTGGGCGGCTGGGCCGGAAGTTCAAGACCAATCAAATCACATTAAAAGCTAAACGTGACAACGTCATCACCTCGCGGCCTCGTTCAAAGTTTTAGTAGCTAGCAATCAATCAACAACAATGGAAGGTGACAGAGATCTTGTCGAGTATATATTACTAAATGATTTCACTAAATACATTTTTTTACAACAATTGCTCATCAAAGCAGAAGGAAGGCCGACACCACAGCTCTGCATTGTTCAGGCAAGAGCTGGGAAGGGACAACATACTTTTAATGTTGATAACTATAAGCAAACTGGAATGGCTAACTGGTTCGGCTAACAGAGGACAATTGTTTTGTTGGAGATGTTTCAAGATTCAAGAGGTTTATTTTCGACAAAGCGGCTGCGGGACTAAACAATCCCTGGACCACCACTGGATATTCTGATTGAACAAATCTGTCCAGGTCCATTGACAAGGTAAGCCTACGGTACTTCATAGTGCTGACCAATGCCAATAGTGTGCTATTCCATTTCTGTGATGCTGAATTCTAACTAACGTTAGCAATCTATAGTTCACTGCCATAGCAAGCTACCTTCGTTGTAAACAATTATTTAATATTTGACAGCAATGCAAAGGGTGGAAAACAGCCAACATGGGCATGGCTAGATTTAGTACTGGGTGAATGACAAGAGATAACGTTACATTAGTCGACCGGAATCAAACACCGGTCACTGGTGCTAGCTGGCTAACTAGCTAACGTTAGTTCCTGTCAAAACGAATTGGTTTGGTATGACCGTAAAGTTATTTATATTTGACATTAGCTATTTATATGTAGAATATTCTAATTCTAGCTCACTAGATCACTCAGTCACATTAAACTGTTTCCTTTTTATAGCTTGCTTGCTACTAACCTAATGTTATGTGACTGGTGTAAACAAACTGCACCTCGCTGGACTACTTCCGGGGGTGTTCCAAGGGTGCATTCCAGTTGACACGCATTTTCCGTCTGAACGTAACATTAGTGGTTTTGACACCGCAACGTTTAACGCATTATCAAAACATAGGTTGTGAAAAAAATTATCTGACTTGGCAATTGGCATGATGGCATCCTCGGTCATTTACCTCATGCGACGCCACTGGTCATCCATCGTCCGCGCAAAGCCATCTGTTCCCGGCAGTTGGGGGGGCGACAGTGGATCGAGCAGTTGTCTGGTAATCCGGAGGTTCCCGGTTCGAGCAGTTGTCTGGTAATCCGGAGGTTCCCGGTTCGATTCCCGCTCCTCCCGGGCAGCATGTTGAAGTGTCCTTGAGCAAGACACTTAACCCCTAATTGCTCCCGACGAGCAGGTCGGCACCTTGCACGGTTGCCTCTGCCGTCGGTGTGTGAATGTGTGAGTGAATGGGTGAGGAACTAATTGAAAACCGCTTTGGATAAAAGCTGCTGAATGCAGCCATTTACCATTCAACAACTGGTGGGCCCCTAAAAGCAACGGGGTGTCTGTATTCATGACCCCCATAACACGTAAAACAAAGACAGAAGAGGGGATTTTGACACCAAAGAATGATTTCTATTTCAGCCATTAGTAATTAAAGGTGCTGTAAGTGTTATTTTATCTTGTTAAAATAAGTGTTAATGAGCTTTATACAACGGCATGCAAATTTCTCGATTCTGATTGGCCATTCACACATCTTTATTGGTAACAATCCACGGTCCTGGGCTCAGGACCCGCCCACAACCAAATCACATAACCCTCCCCGGCTCACTCCGGGAGAAAACAGGATCGCGGAGAACAAATGGTTATGTTGAAAGCACCATAACGACTAAATATGAAGCGATTCTGTCAAGGGGAATGTGTTAGTATTTTAAACAATGTTGGATGATGTAATTGATGGGTCTTGACTCAATCTAGAACAAAAGAAAAATCGCGGATTGATTGATAGATTAATTGATTGATTTAAATTTCTTCCTTCCTACTTTCCGACTGCAGCGTTCTCTCTCACACTGTCCGACGCTGGCGTACCCACAAACACACACATACACACACACACACACACACACACACACACACACACACACATACACACACACACACACACACGCACACACACACTGTGACACACACACACACACACACACACACGCACACACACACACACACACTCCTGTCTGCAACAGCGGGGGAGTCAGACTGAGAGAGAAGCAGCGCTGTTTTAAGTGAGCATGGTCTATTGAATTGATTGATTGGTTGATTGCTAATTTTATTACTGTACCCCTGGTTTCCAACTGGTTAAGTTTAGGCTAAAAGAAATAAATAAAAAAATAGGGCGAAGAAAACGTTTTTTTCCTATAGGGCAAAGAAAACGTTTTAATAAATGTTCAATCAATCATTCCAATAATACACAGTTGGATGTGTTAGTTGGTTGGATGCACTTCAAGCTGCTTCCACATGAGGCAACTTCTCTCAATCATTCCAATAATACACAGTTGGATGTGTTAGTTTGGTTGGATGCACTTCAAGCTGCTTCCACATGGAGTTGTGGGAACTACTTTTTCTGGCGGATGGTTTTTTCAATAAATCTTCGATTAATGTGTGTTTATTGTATAGAAATAAGGTTGGATGAATCTGGCAGTTGTATAAAAGCTTTACACCACGTGCAGTCGTGATTTGTGACCAATAAACCATGCCTAGGGGGGTCTAACGACCCTCGGCTGCGCCTCGGGCCTAACAACCACCCCTAGGCATGGTTTATTGGTCACAAACCACTCCTGCGTGTGATGTAATGCTTAACTACATTCCATCCATCACTGATAGAGAGTGTTTGGTCAGTAACATGCGTCTCCCAGTCCCTCGCTCTGCACGTAAACAGTATCCTGTTCCCACTTCATGCAACAAGGAGAGAAAACCTGAAATATTTACTTGACTTATTTCACGAAATCTTGCCAACCCAAATTTGCTTAGTGCACTGGCAGATTATTTTACTTCTTTCAAGCACATAATACTATTAGCTTAAAACTTCTCTCATGATTGGATAAAGTGGGAACAGGATACCTTCTGTTTACTACAGAGTGGAGGGACACTCTATATCAGTGATGACTGTCAGAATGTAGTTATTATTTTAATAACACGTAGACCACTTCTTTTAACAAATAGGTACTACTTTCAGCAGCTTTAAAAGAGGGCTGTAGACTCCAAATATCCATTATGTCGCATGGAGGGGGAAAAGGCATCTGTGATTATAAAAATTATGCATTTGTATATTATTATTTAGCGACCCCCGAAAATCATCCCGACCCCCAGGTTGAGAACCACTGCACAACAAAAGAATACGTTATTCTATTTTTGTCCACCATTATATGGCCGAGCGGCGATGCGGTCTTGATACATGTTGCACACTAATTAGGGTGTTGGGAGGAAATAACAAGCTCCTATAATGAGGCCGCGTGGTCACGGGTCACCGGCCCCTCCTCTATTCTCCGCTCCTTCTGTTCCCTGCGGAAGATAGTAATGGTTAGTCAATAATAGCCACGTAGCAGACCAATCACAGGCCACCTGCCACACCGTTAGGTACCAGCTCCCTGGCGATTGGTCAGAGGGAGTATGTGACGCTTTTTCCTGCAGTGACATCATCGACAAAAGTGAACGCTTAGATTCTCCCCTGATTCTCACCTGATTCTCCCCTGATTCTCCCCTGATTCTCACCTGATTCTCCCCTGATTCTCCCCTGATTCTGCCCTGATTCTCCCCTGATTCTGCCCTGATTCTGTTCCTGATTCTGTCCTGATTATCCCCTGATTCTCTCCTGATTCTCCCCTGATTCTGTCCTGATTCTACCCTGATTCTCCCCCCGGATTCTCCCCTGCTATGCAGTTGAACCTCATTCCGACGAGATTGTGACTGGTGTAGATAACCACATAAGAGTGTTGTCAGCTAAATAACAAAACATTAGGGCTGTGAGGTCACAAGGGGCTTTTAAAGAGCAGTGTGCAGATCCTGTTTGATCTATTATTAGGTTGTGCCATGTTCATCAAAATACCAAGATACAGGAGAAATGACTCTATACTATATGAGATTGATGAATTTGTGGTACAAATTACAGAATTGGGTCACCAATTCAGCATCGCCATGTGTTTCTTTTACTCTTGGCAAAGAAGGGGGGGAAACAACAGGTTTTAATAAGGCATGGTGTGTCCTTCACAGGTGACGAACTGATCAAGACCGAGGATGAAGACGACCAAGGCTGGTGTAGAGGTCGCCTAGACAACGGGCGAGAGGGACTGTACCCGGCCAATTACGTCGAGCCCATCTAGTCGCACCGTCGGAGGAGGACGTGCCATTGGAGGCAGCTTTGAACTGTCCCATCCAATCGCACCGCACATATCCAGAGACTTAAGAGCAACACATCCCTTGCCCAACTGATGCGCCAAGCAGTCTTGCCTAAATAAAAAAAACTTAGTAACGTAAAAAAAATAAAGACAATATATCAGTATAATATATTTATTCAGCATTCGGGGTGGGTGGACCTAAACATTTAAAAGAGGAGCAGCAGTTATTTCAGTATGTACACACGCCAGCATAACATCAAGCCAATGCAGGGACACATTGCTTATCTGTGTAGCTGTGTTTAATATATAATTACAGCTGATCTTAAACTCGCAGCACACGGCAGTGTGTTTCTCCTATAACTAAATACATGGGAAGATAATATAACCAATTATACCTGGTCAAAGACGAGCTTCTCAACCTGCGTTGTGTATATATTATACGGTACAGTCTGAAGCCATTTTTGTGTAGCATTTTCAATGCTGTGTGTGTTCAGTCGTCATCCTTACATGGGGAATGCTGTGTGTAGTGTTTAAAGTACCACAAATTGTATCCTATATTTTTGTTATTTTATTTCCGCGTGATATATGGTCCAATCCCTTTTCCAGTGTGTGCAGTGCTACGTGTTTTTAACTGTTTCCGAGCTAGCTTGCATAGCAGCATGTGCTATGCAACTTTGCATTCCCTGAATCTCAAGGCCATATTTTAGCCTTTTAACACAGATGCAAAAACTTCAGCTACCAATGCAGAGGACCACAGATCACACTCAGACACAGCACTGGGACAGCGGCATAACCCTCTGGTTTCACGCCGGGAGATGACTTTTGTTTTTATCATCGTGACCCAATTTTGACTACACCGTTACCATTCCTTCCATCGCAAAGGTTGCATATCTTAAAAACACCTTAAGTGTTCGTTCTTAGGTTCGGTAAATTAGACCATAGGTCCGGCGTTTCTTGGATTTCGACCCGGCGCCGGGTGCGAAATATGTTATTGTCCGAGTGATGCGTTCACTCTGACATAAGACGGATCAAGTCATTTCTTGCGGTGAACCGCTGTATAGTGCAGGAGGAGGGTTTTTGAACAATGCCTCATCCAGGTGCTTTTCTTCCAGAGAGACAGGGCCAGTGGAAGCTATGTTGTTATGTTATTGTGCTCCAGACCTGAGGCCTCTCAAACAGGACATGAATGTACTAGTGTGTGGGCTTGGAAGGGGACGTGTTGGCAACATGTCCCCCCCTCCGCCCCGTCACTGGGAGCCCTACCTAGCAAAAACAGCACTAGTTACGCGGCCCGTTCCCCTGCTGAGCCAAAGAACGACCCGACAACACCGTTGACTCTCTCTCTCTCTCTCTCTCTCTTATCTCTCTTGCTTTCTCTCCACGCAATAACCTCACATGTTGCACAACCTCGCGAAAGAGCTCCAACCATCAGCTTGTATAACTGCCTCCCTGTCCGCCCCCAAACATTATTCCACCCCTTTTAGACGAGAGCACCGCCTGTGACGACGCCACCAGTTAACGTACTGTACTTGAATAATTACTCTGGGAAAAGTGTACAGTGGATTAATTGGTCATATTTCAGTCTTTATTAAAAAAAAATAACCTTTGACCCGTAGAACCAGGAAATGCAACGGTACCCCGGCCCCGCTGAGTGATTGTGTCTTACGTCGCTCCACTTTGTACGACGGCGCTATACTTAGTGGCGCCTGGACCTCTTTACATCTCGAGGACGAGGGGGACGTTCTGTTGTGTTTAGGTGTCCCTGGAGGTGTCCCCCCTGAAGTTATATTTCACTGAACACGTAGAGCGGCGGTGAGATAATGTGTTTTTAGATCATTTCCACACAAGGGATTTCAACGGGTTCAGGTCTCACAGAGCAGCACAGAGAAACACACCACCAGCTCAGACCTTGTCTTAGTGTAAGCTGTCCAGCCTATAGCAAAAATAACTCATGTCATTTACACTATCCCTTACCTTGCACACACACACACACACACACACACACACACACAGTACATTTCGCAGAGTAGATTTTACTCAAACTGAGTACATTTTACTCAAACTGAGTAAATGTACTCAGTTTGAGTTAAATTTACTCTGTGAAATGTACTGTGCACACACACACACACAGTCAGACGCATACATGTAGATGACACACACCGTACACACACAATACAGTTTGCAAAAACACACGTGAAAAATTATGAAAAAACATTATGAGGTTAATACTTTTTTGGGGGGGGGGGAAGCCTCTTTATCATCCAGTGTGTATGAGTTGTGTAAATGTAAAAGAAAAAAAAGAAGTAAAAAGACAAAAAAAAAGAAGAAAAAAATGCAAGTGATCGAATATTAAAAGACAAAATGTAGTGTTATATAAATGTGTTTCATCAAAATAACAGCAATGGAAAAACATATTAAGTAATAGGTACTATATTGTATGAATTCCATTGCAATGGAATTGTCCATGTACCATATAATGAGCGTGAAGTTATCCCACGCGGTCAGATTTGTATATGAAGATGTAATTTAAAGATTATATTCTATTGTAACTGTACAACTGTGTTGAGTTGAAAATGAGACCTATGTTCAGGGCAGTAAAACAGAAAAAAAACAAGGTGTTTATGTAAATGCTTTTTTTTATGTTGATTCTTCCTTATGCACACAAGGGGGCAGCAAGCAGCTCATGTTGTGAAACCCCTATATTAGCGGTCTAGAAGATAATATAAGTATGTATGTTCATAGTTAGTGATGTACCTCTATCTCCCCCGACTGGTGTAGTGCCTGTTCATCTTAATGTAACAAAAAGGTTCATTTAAAATATGCATAAAGATGATTATGATCAACAATAATAATAATAATAATGACGATAGTGATGGAAAAAAATACCTTGAATCAAATTTGTTGTGATGGTGTTAATATTGCAATATTGGTTTGAAAGGAGAAAACAAGTTTGTTGAGAAAAAAGGAATGTGGTTGGTGTCTTGTGTGTTCCTTGTGACAACTTATCAATGACTTGTCCTTGTGATGGACATGTTATCAATGACTGGTCCTTTTGATGGACATGTTATCAATAACCGGTCCTTTTGATGTACATGTTATCAATGACTTGTATTTTTTTACGGACATGTTATCAATGACTTGTCCTTTTGACGGCCATGTTATCAATGACTTCAGGATAGAGATAGAGATTTCAATTTCAAGAATATGAAATTGTTTAGTTTCAGACGTTCCAAAAGATATCAACACAGAGGGACATGAATGTACAGGAGGTGAGGTCAAATAACGTCGCTCTGCAACATCAAAGGAGTCACCTCTCCTGAACAGGAGACAAGAGGAACATACAGCAGCAAGTGCCACTGGTCGACGTGTTGTGTTTCCACATAAAATGAACATAAAAATGGTTTAACCCTTTCACTACCACACTACAGAATGTTAACTCTTTCACTACCACACTCTGTAGTGTGGTAGTGAACGGGTTAACATTCTGTAGTGTGGTAGTGAAAGTGTTAACCCTTTGTCATGTGGCAGTGAAAGGGTTATCCTTCTGTAGTGGTGGTGAAGGGGTTAACCTTCTGTAGTGTGGTAGTGAAAGTGTTAACCCTTTGTCGTGTGGCAGTAAAAGGGTTAACCTGTATTGTTGCAGTGAAAGGGTTAACCGTCTGTAGTGTGGTAGTGAAAGGGTTAACCCTTTGCCGTGTGGCAGTGAAAGGGTTAACCTGTATTGTCACAGTGAAAGGGTTAACCATCTGTAGTAGTGTGGCGGTGAAAGGGTTAACCTTCTGTAGTGTGGTTGTGAAAGGGTTAACCCGTTGTCGTGTGGCAGTGAAAGGGTTAACCTTATGTATTGTTGCAGTGAAAGGGTTAACCCTTTGGTAGTGTGGCAGTGAAAGGGTTAAGACACTTCTGAAATGTAAGACTGGATAAATCCCCTAAAGTCAACAGAGAAACAACACCCATCTCTCCAGGGAGGACAGTCCCAGAGCACAGTGACAGGTCGAGAGGCAGGAGTGCATGTTTCAGTAGGCAGTCAATCTTAACAACTAAAGAAGAAATAACAACAGCATGGAACAAGACGAGTGGAGCTTCGGAGTTCTTGTTACTTTTTATGTCCAGCATATTTTCTCTTTGGCCCCTCCTTCATCTCTTGACATCCGCCCGTTCTCTTAAGGTTGATCGTCTTCATCATCACACAGGCTTGACAAACTGGTACACAAGTCTCCGTGAAACGTCGGGTTTGCGGATGATGCCCTTCTTGTAGTACTGGCGTATCGAGCGACTCAGTTTGTCATAGTTCATGGCGGGGCGGTTCTTCCTGATGCCCCATAACCTGGCCACGTATGCGGAGTCTTCTATTTTGAATATTCCTGTGGACAGAATGATTAAAACCATGCTTAGACAGAGTCCAAATAATTTCTCCTTCAACCTCCTGGACAATCGGAAGTTATTTTTATTGAAGAAGTACATACTGTGTGTGTGTGGGCTATGCTATTTGTAGCAGTCTGGAAAATATGGTATATTATTCAGAACTGCTGACTGTGTTTGTAATGTATTGGATATTACATATAGAGTGTCAGCACCATCTACTGGCCACTATTATCATGCCCTGTATTACGTGCAGTCTAGACCCATTAAACCAGCTATAAAGCACGTATCTGTCTCCGGAGTATTCTTATAGATCATAAGAACCCTAATATGTTACAGTGGCGACGAGGACGGTGAATTCTAGGAAGAATATACCTGGGAGGAGACACAACATGCAAACTAGCAACTAAGTTAGTTAATTCCGTGGACTTTGTAGCTCTGAAGAAGAGGAGGCTAACGGAGTAAGCTAAAGCTAGCTGACGGAGCTAACAAGCTAACAAGATGGCTATGTTTAGGATCGGTAACTTATCGGAATATAAGGAGGGACAAGAGGATTTCGAATCTTACTTGGAAAGACTGGACATGTGGATGTTGGCAAATGAAGTGGATGAGGGAAAGAAGGTCAGTGTGTTCCTAACAGCCATTGGAGCAGAAGCATACAGACTTTTGAAAAATCTACTCAGTCCTGACAAGCCAAGTGCAAAGACGTACAAGGAGCTATGTGATACGCTCAGTGAGCATTACAAGCCAAAGCCAATCGTGATTATGGAAAGATTCCGTTTTCAAAAGAGAAATCAGCAGGATGGTGAGTCAATTGCGGAGTATGTAGTAGCATTAAAGCAACTGTCAACTCACTGTGATTTTGGTGCACATTTGAACGATGCACTTCGCGACCGTTTTGTGAGTGGATTAAAAGCCGAAGAAGTGCAAAGGAGACTGTTATCGCGGCAAGCGCTGACGTTCAAGGATGCATGTGAGACTGCATTAGCAATGGAGATGGCATCACTCAATGCACAAGAATTTTCAAGCAAGCTGAAGGAGACGGGGAATGTAAACAGTGTGAGGGAAAATGAAAAAAGGCAGTGGAAAAAGAAATCTGAGCCACACCGTACACAAAAGAGCTGGCAACCAAAACAAGATGGTGACCAAAAGAGCTGGCAACCAAAACAAGATGGTGACCAGAAGGAGTTTAAGCCTTGCTACAGATGTGGGGGTAAGCAGCATTCACACGAGGCATGTAAATTCAAGGATGAAAAGTGCCACAATTGTTCGAAAGTGGGACATATTGCACGGATGTGTAGGAACAGGAAGACGCATTATGTACAACAGGAGGCTGGGGAAAGCGATACAGATGAAGAGCTTTCTGTGTACACAGTGTACACTGCTGCTAACAAAACACATGGCATTCACATCCCTGTTACAGTTGAAGGCAGGGTGGTGAATATGTTACTGGACACAGGAGCTCAAGCAACTCTAGTGTCAGAGACTGTTTACAGAAAGTCGTTAGCTCATCTAACCCTGAGGAAATGCAACACAAAACTGTTCACTTTTACGGGAGAGAGAATCCCCACGCTGGGAGAAGTGACAGTGAATGTAGAATATGAGCGGCAGACAGACAAGTTGCCCCTGGTGATTGTGAAGGGAGACAGACCAGCGCTGCTAGGTTGTGACTGGCTGAAGATACTCAGGCTGAACTGGAGAGAAATATTCACGGTGAGAGCCAGCAGTGACAGTGATGGAGACATGGAGGCTGTGTTACAGAAACACAAGGCTGTGTTTGAGGAAGGCCCCAGCACAATCCGTGAGTTCAAAGCCTCTATCAGAGTAAAGCCAGGAGCCCAGCCCATCATCAGGAAGGCTAGACCGATGCCATATGCCCTCAAAGAACCAGTTGAGAAGGAGCTGGATCGACTGGAAAGACTAGGCATCATATCCAAGGTTGACAGAAGTGAGTGGGCGTCGCCCATAGTCATAGTCCCAAAGCCGGATAAGTCAATCAGGATCTGTGGTGACTACAAGGTAACCATAAACCAGAGTGTGGAGGAAGAAACATACCCACTACCGAACACAGAGGATCTGTTCGCAACATTGGCTGGAGGAAAGTTGTTCACCAAATTGGACTTGTCACATGCATATCAGCAGTTAGAACTGGATAAAGACACGGTGAACACACACCGGGGACTGTATGTGTATCACCGTCTCTCATATGGAGTCTCCAGCGCACCATCCATCTTCCAGGGAGTGATGGATCAAATCCTGCAAGGGCTAGACCACGTGACATGTTTTCTGGATGACATTCTCATCACAGCGGAGTCTAAAGAGGACCACTTGAAAATGCTGGACGAGGTCCTGAGTCGTCTGGGGAGATATGGCGTCAGAGTGAAACGTGCCAAGTGCAAATTCATGGAGAGCAGAGTGGAGTATTTAGGGCACATGGTGGACAGCGAAGGACTCCACCCCACCAAAGAGAAAGTGGAAGCGATAATGAATGCTCCAAGCCCCACAAATGAATCGGAACTCCGTTCATTCATTGGATTATTGAACTACTATGGGAGGTTCATAAAGAACCTGTCTTCTCTGTTACAACCACTGTATGCGCTACTGAAGAAGGACAGACCTTGGAAGTGGACAGTGGAATGTGACCAAGTGTTCAAAAAGGCGACAAACCAGCTGTTAGAGAGCACAGCGGTTGTACATTATGACACCAAGAAGCCAATGAGGCTAGCATGCGATGCATCACCCTACGGGGTGGGTGCGGTGATATCGCACATCATGGAAAATGGAGAAGAAAAGCCCATTGCATTTGCGTCACGCACCCTGACGGATGCAGAGCGTAATTATGCGCAAATTGAGAAAGAGGCTCTAGCCATCATTTTCGGAGTGAAGAAATTTCATAAATACCTCTATGGAAGAAAGTTCACCCTGATCACGGATCACAAGCCGCTCTTGGTGATCCTGGGCCCAAAGTCAGACATTCCTACCCTGGCTGCTCTGAGAATGCAGCGGTGGGCACTGATACTCATGGCGTATAATTATGACATTGAATATTGCAGATCTGCCGATCATGCCAACGCTGATGCGTTATCCAGGCTGCTGAGACGTGACAAGGACAAAACGGCTGAAGATAAAAACATCTTCTACTTCTCAGCAGTAGATGACCTCCCTGTGCATGCAAGCGACATAGCACGGAGCACTCGCAAAGATCCAGTGCTGAGCAAAGTCAGAGAGATCACTTTAAATGGTTGGCCAGACCACATTGAGGATGAGGCTCTCAGACCGTTCTTCATTAGGAGGACAGAGCTATCTGAAGAGCAAGGATGTGTTCTGTGGGGCAGGAGAGTTATTGTTCCTGCAGCGCACAGGGCCAAACTACTGAGTGATCTACACACTGGACACCCGGGGATCTGCCGTATGAAAGCATTTGCAAGATCGTATGTGTGGTGGCCCCACATGGATAATGACATTGAGAAAACAGTACAGCACTGTGGAGCGTGTCAGTCAGAGAGAACACTGCCCGCCGCAGCCCCGCTGCACTGTTGGCAGTGGCCAGCCTGTGTATGGCAGAGGATACACATAGACTTCTGTGAGAAAGACAAACAGTACTTCCTGGTACTCGTTGACAGTCACTCAAAATGGCTCGAAGTTGTTCCCATGACAACCACTACAGCAGTGAAGACCATTGACGTGCTCCGGAACATATTTGCTTCTCAGGGCCTACCAGAAGAAGTGGTTTCAGATAATGGACCACAATTTACATCCTGTGAGTTCAAGCAGTTTCTGAGGAGCAACGGTATCAAACAGACACTGGGGCCAGCATACCACCCCGCCTCGAACGGGGCAGCGGAGAGGTCCGTACGAACCGTTAAAGCAGCACTCATGAAACAGGTTATTGGAGAAGAGGTTCTGCAGACCAAACTGTCACTACAACACAGACTGGCAAACTTCCTGTTGATGTACAGGAGCACACCGCACTCGGTGACAGGAGTCACACCAGCGGAGCTGTTCTTAAAACGTCAACTGAGAACCAGATTCAGTCTACTCAAACCAAGCCTGGCGAGAACAGTTGAAGAGAAACAACTAAAGCAAAAGACCTACCATGACAAAACAACAACAAAGCTGAGAGACCTACAGCCAGATGACCAAGTGCGTGTAAAAAACTTCCGTGAGGGAAAGGAAAAGTGGTTAAGAGCAACAGTGGTAAAGCGCCTCGGACCAGTCAGGTACCTGATCGACGATGGAGGGAGACAGCGCTCAGTCCATATTGACCACTTACTGTTCTCCAGAGAAGAAACACCATACCAACACACCAGTGAAAATGTGACACAGACTCTTGATTGCACAGAGCCGTCTGTCAGACCAACCACTAAAGAGACTCAGATCACCAGGGAGTCCACACCAGGACCAGCTCACACTCCGAGGAGGCCTGCAAATGACAGCCCTGAACCGCCACCACCACCGCAGCGGCAGCAAAGCCCAACACAGCATAAACCATCGCAGAGTACAGCTCAACCCAGAGACACTCTGCCGACACCTGTTAAAGCAAGCAGTCCTACCCTGCGCCGGTACCCGCAAAGAGCGCACAGGACACCAGCAAGGTTCAAGAATGATTAGATGAGACTCAAGCGGGTTAAAGAGAAACGAATGTTCTTTCGTATTAGTGATGTTATGTTCTGGGAATGTTTTAATAGAACAAAAGGCACTTTAAAGATACGGGTGTTGTTATAACGTATTAAGTTATGCCAGTAATTGTTGAAGTGATTTTGGTTATGGGGATAACAAAGGAAAAGAAAAACGAAACAGTACGAGTTTGTATTTACAGGGAAGGAGTGTAATGTATTGGATATTACATATAGAGTGTCAGCACCATCTACTGGCCACTATTATCATGCCCTGTATTACGTGCAGTCTAGACCCATTAAACCAGCTATGAAGCACGTATGTGTCTCCGGAGTATTCTTATAGATCATAAGAACCCTAATATGTTACAGTTTATATCCCTTTTTGTACACAAAGACATTCTAACTCGTGTCATTGATTCACACGAACAATGACACAAACGTCCCCGTCCGAAGAGCATTGGAATACGGATTATAAATTACAGTATTGATTCATATTCTACAGTGCGTCTCCCCTTGTGACTGGCAGGTGGGACCAGCAGGGGGCAGTAGCAGGCAGAGAGTGGCGGAGAGAGCTGAGAGATGATAAAGGGAGGAGCCCAGCGGAAGTCGCTCTCTTCGGCCGTGAACTTGACAACGAGAGGAAACAGCTAACGGGAGCTCTGGATAGCCCCGTTGCTGACGTTTATGCCGGAGTGCCCCGGGAGAGGACAACGGGTGATAGGAAGTACTGGCTAGTGGATACGATATCCTAGCAGTACCAGTGGTATGATATGAACAATAAGTGCAGAGTCAGGCACTAACACTTGTGTTATACTTAGTTACAGTGACGGTATAGTCTGCGTGCCAGAGACGTGCGGGACCTCCAAGCAGTCTGCCCGGGCGTCAACAGCTGTTTGCACCGGAGTGCTGCAGCACACCTGCTCCAGGCTGCCTGCAGGACACGGGGAGTTCTTTACCACCAGCAGAGGTCGTCATCGCCAGCATCAGCTCAGCCAGCGCTGCCTCTCTGCTAGCTCCGCCTGCTGACATCCTCGCGAGAGCGTTCGACGCCATCTTGCCTCCCGGACAACAGTGGAGTGGCGAGGCGGCCATTTCGGATGAGTACAAACGAGCATTGATGCTCCCGATTCCATACACAGTATACAGTGTGGTGCTGCCCGCGGGCGAAGTTAACGTTGTTAACCACAGTTCAATAGGGGACCCCCAGACAATATATACCGGTATTAGGATAGGACTTTTGCAAGGAATTTTGTGGGCTCACTCTTTTATTTTATTCCTTTTCTTTGAGCGTGATAAGGCGTGTATTTCCTAAATAATTCCCGTTCTGTGAATCCCTTTATTCTCTTCCCTATGCTCCCCCCTTCCTTCCCCATATTCTCAACCGGGGACAGTAAGAGTGTAATTCCTTAGAGAAGGTAGATACTGTGTACCGCCCAGACGTGGGCAGCGTTTAGTCTGGGTACCGGAGAGCACTTGGTGCCTGTGTGTAATATTATAATTGACTTATGCTATTGATTCATGCCATTGATTCATGCCAGTAATTATTGTATGGATACTCATGGTGCAGTAATCACCAGACGTAGCATTGTTGTAACTAGGCTGAGTTACAATACAGTCATCCAGAACGGGAGCACTGTGTGTGTGTCTTTCATTATTTCTAACCCTAACCCTAACCCTTTGATACGGGTAATATATGTAATCGTAACCCCTTGCTATTCTACCTTTTCCATTTCCATTGTAAGGGTTCTGGTGTCGCTAAGGGAGGGTACTGCTTGCGGGGGGAACCAAGTTATTTCTCTACCATCCGGTCATTAGGTGTGGGAGGGCAAAAGGGGCAACTGTGGAGGGTGAGGGTGTGTTGGGGAGTACTGCTGACTGCTCCACAGAGAGGGAGGAAGACCAGAGTACCGGACCAGGTTTGTAAACCCTGGGCCTCATCCATCCCCACTGCCAGCCTCCAGTTGACGCTCCGGACCCCAAAGACGGAGGTGCAGCTGGCCAGAGTGCTACTGTGTCTCGCTACCTATTGACCGCACACCACAGTTCCCACGAAGCAGGGATAATCCACCCTGCTACATATTGTAAACTACTAACGCGTCGGTCATGGTCAAGCAGCTCCTGCTAACGGGTCTGAACCTTGAGCTCAGCTGGTTAGTGCGGCCGCCTGTGGATCCTATGGGCCCAGGTTCAAATCCACTCGTTTACATTGGTGACAGAAGTGGGGTCCCACTGCCCTGTGAATCTGTATCCAGGTTCACGTAGAAATGGGGGTGGGATCATGGTGCCTTAACCCCCGGGGGAAAGTGTGCGCTTGGACGAAAGAACGTGCGAGGACGCACTTCTCGGTCGGGAGAACGACTGTAAACTACTAACGAGTCAGTCGCAGTCAACCAGCACCTGCTAGAGGGTGTGACTCTTTAGCTCAGCTAGTTAGTGCAGCTGCCTGCGGATCCTATGGTCCCAGGTTCAAATACGTTCCGTTACACTATTCTTGTCATGCTAAACTCATAACTTTCACCTACTTCTCTTCTCAGCCTACTTTTACAAACCTCCAGTCAGCTCACCTTTCTCCCGGTTGAGCCAGCGGATACAGCGGCTGTACAAACCATCCAGTCAGCTCACCTTTCTCTCGGTTGAGCCAGCGGATACAGCGGCTGTACAAGCTGGACAAGCTGATCGAGCTGGGTCTGAGCTCCGCCCTGAGCGCCTGGGTACTGGACTTTCTGAGTGAAAGACCCCAGGCGGTCAGGGTGGGGGGTCAGACCTCCAACACCATCACCCTGAGCATCGGGTCCCCCCAGGGCTGTGTTCTAAGCCCCCTGCTGTACTCACTCTACACACACGACTGTGTGGCCAAGTTCAGCTCCAACTCCATAGTGAAGTTTGCAGACGACACGGTGGTGGTGGGGCTGATCTCGGACAACGACGAGAAGGCCTACCGGGAGGAGGTTGAGGTACTGGAACGCTGGTGCCAGGACAACAGCCTGCTCCTGAACATTGGTAAAACCAAGGAGCTGATCGTGGATTATAGGAGAGGACAGCAGGAGACACACACACCACTGATGATTAACGGGGCTACCGTGGACAGGGTGAGCAGCTTTAAGTACCTGGGGGTCCACATCTCAGAGGATCTGACATGGTCAACACACATAGACACAGTAGTAAAGAAGGCGAAACAGCGCCTCTACCACCTGAGACAGTTAAGGAAGTTCAGAGTATCGGGGAAGATACTCCAGTCCTTCTACTCAGGAGCTGTAGAGAGCATCTTGACTGGAAACATCACTGCCTGGTATGGAAACAGCACGGCACAAGACAAGAAGGCCCTACAGAGAGTGGTGCGCTCAGCCGAGCGTACCACGGGTATTGCACTACCTCCCCTGCAGGTTCTATACAACAAGAGGTGCAAATCCAGAGCCTGCAGGATAATGAAAGACCCTCACCACCCCAATAACAGCCTGTTCCAGCTGCTGAGGTCAGGCAGACGCCTGCGAACCCCAGCTACTAGGACAGAGAGGCTTAGGCTCAGCTTCTTCCCCCAGGCCATCAGAGTCCTGAACAATGAACATTGAGTACCACTGTAACACTTTAGCATGAGCGGGCACACACTCAGACCGCACGCACCCTCACTTATTGCCAAAAGGAAAGGCCACTTTAAATTAGTATTAGCAACAGTAACAGTGTATTGCACTACTATTACTACTACTGTTAACTGTTAACTGTTACCCGTTATTGCACAAATTTATTGTTACCTGCTACCTGTTATTGCACAAATGTATTGCACAATTTTTTTTGTATTGGATTCTATTATATGTTATATGTTGTACCAATTGCACATCGTTGCGGGCAAGACCACCCGCATTTCATTGTATGCCGTGACAAATAAAACTCTTGACTTGACTTGACTTGACTTGAACCATCCAGTCAGCTCACCTTTCTCTCGGTTGAGCCAGCAGATACAGCGGCTGTAGTTGTGAGGTTTGAGGAGCAACTCCCGGAGGAACTGCCAAAGGTGTATGGGCTGGCGGGTGGAGACCACATCTGGCCAAGGATCATCAGCACCTGGATGTGGTAATGGAGAGAGTTGAGAGACCGAGGGTTTGGTACAACATATTTGACATCATCCTGCATCCTGGAAGTAGGCTATAATTATTCCTGTTACATTTTAACCATAGAATAGAAGTACTTTATTGATCCTGAGGAAAATTCAGCACTAAAGATCGCTCACAATAAACATTTAGGTAGTCAAAAATGTAAAATAAGAATAATAATACAGTAAAAAATGTAAATGTCCAGGAAGATATGAGTTTATACTGTTAGTGAGGCACATTGAGGCGTTATATAGTCTGATGGCCGTTGGAATGAAGGACTTCCTGTGACGTTCAGTGTTGCATCTTGGTAACACTGAACACTGAACGTGCTCCTTCTATCGGCCAAGTCCATGGGTGGGAGGGGTTGTCCATGATGGCGTGGAGCTTAGCAAGGCTCCACCTCTCTGACACCACCGCCAGTGTGTAACATGTGTGTAAGATCTCGATTGATGAAAGATCTACATTTTGAGATTGACTTACCAGATTTGCCATTTCCTTGTGGGCAGCGTTCCTTCATACCTGCAGCTAAAGAAACAACAAAAGCAGAGAGCCACATCTTCATTGTCTACATTCTCCTCACACAGCGAATGTGGCAGACGTTCAATCATTGAATAATTGCAGAGTTAACGTGTCTTCGTGTCGTCTCTTACCTGATCTCCAGATGTCCAGGTGGGCATGCAGCACGTCTCCGCACTGTAGCGAGCGCTGTCTGAAGTGCTCCTCCGTCATGGAGCACAGGTCCTTCCCGGTCAGCTCCTGGAACACCTTGCACACCTGTGGCAGCCGGTACAGGTGCTCCGACCACAGCAACCACTTTTGGACCTGGATACAGTTCCAGTCCGTGGGGTCTGAGGAAGAGGAAGGTCTGCTTTAGTGCTTGTAGCCCTGCCTGAGGCCTTGTAAGCCTGGACACAACTTCAGTCCGTGGGGTCTGAGGAAGAGGAAGGTCTGCTTTAGTGCTTGTAGCCCTGCCTGAGGCCTTGTAAGCCGAATATTCTCCCAGGGTCATTGGGAGATTGGCGGTTGGCTTTTGGCTTTCCCACGCGGGGGACCCAGGCATGAATCCCAGTTGGTTTATGCGGATTTATCTCCTTTGCACATCTCACCAGTATTCAGCTTTGGATTTCCTATGTGTGGGACATTATATACATCCACATATTGTGATAACACAATGTTGGTCTGTCCCTCTAATGTATTGTTAGCACTTGGGTTGAGATGGGTGTCTCTTTCTACATTATCTAACATGCACACAAGGCAAAGCAGATGACATATAACTGGGCGCTGTCCATCAAACATTTATTATAACAATTCTATTACTTTAGATACGGGATGTTCTGCTGTGTTGTTTTCACTGCATGATTCCTTGGAAAAGTTCCTGGTAAGAGCAAAGTTATTGAGAATGGGAGATGGTGTATTGTCAACAGAGGAGTTTGCTCAAGGCGGGCAAGGCCTCACGCTGCTGCTCTTAGCGGAGAGTGTCAGTTACATCAGCAAGGAGGGTGATATGGTTGAAAAGTAACAAATGATGGCCTTTAAAGGTTTGTTTGATTTGCTATTAGGCTACCAGGTATGCCAATAGTTTGAGCAATGATAGACTGCCTGCTTAAAAGGCTCTTTGTTTAAATCCATTTAGTTGTACAGAATGTGATATTAAAGGCGGCTAGGTGGCGCAGTGGGCAAGGCGCTCACCACCAATGTAGGAGACGCTGGGTTCGAGCCCAGCTCTCCACATTGCTATCAGCTTGGCTGGTCGTTCATACTAATACATTTGGCAGTATTAGGGGGTGGGAAGCTGATGCGTGGGGATCGGACGTTGTGGACAGCGACTCCTACAGGTCGGTTTGAGGCTTGTGCAAAGTACACAGTATTGCGCAAAATACCACTCCCAACTCAGGCTGCAGTAGTTCCGTCAATCTAGATCCAATCTCGAAAATGATTGTGGATCGTTGTAGCCAATGAGTGTGGCTTCCAATGATACCCCATGTGGGGATGTGTGAATCAGGGATCTAGGTGAACAACTAAATTCTTTAACAGGAAGCCAAATTAATTGAAGTCTATGAGAAAACTGAGTCTTTCTTTGTACACAGTTTACCAAAATCACTCCTAATCACTCATTTTTGAATGGATCTTTATGAAATTTGGATATGTACTACATAAGGCTTCATGCTATGGCTCCGTCTGGATTTGTAAGCCATACCACCTTCTGGGGAAATACTACCTCTGGACTACTAACTACTACATAAAAACTTGAGTAACAAGTTTTTCTACAACTCAAGTTCAGACCTATGTTACTCTATTACGTTAGCACTAAAAGTGAATTTTTCTGGAATCAGAAACTTCAGAATGTCATCTTTCAAAAGAGACCAGGCTCATGCATGTGCTATAAGTATAAAGTATGTTGTTTTGGTTTGCAAAAAAAGTATGCAGTCCTCAAAAACGAAAACTAAAATGGCCAATTTTGGGGGCGCTTGCTAAGAGGTTTCGTCCAAATCTGTTCTTACCAAGGTATGTTGCATGATGAATCCCACTCATTCTTAAATTCAAATGCGCGTTCGCGCTAAAAACATTTGCATACAGACACGCCCGCCATCTCCTTATAAGGCGAATGAGGCGTGTGTAAAACAGCAGAGTTTCAGCATCTGATCGCTGTCTGATCCATTCAACAGGAAGCGATTTGCGACTGATCTCAAAATTACACACGCACACAAACACACACACGTCTCACGACTCAGTGCATGTGTGTGTGTGTTCCTGTGGGTCGCTCATCGCATGTGTGTGTGTTAATCTGATGACAAATAAAGACTTATACTTGTACTTATACCGTGTACTGTATAGTGCGAAATAAATCGTTCCAGCAAAGTAGGCTTTGTCAATACTGAAAGACTGCGCGCTTGTCAATAACCCCTAGTGGCTCGGGTGTGCATATTTTGTAATACAATATATATATCGAATTAAAGACCCATTTGTTGCCTGTGGATAGCCCTTTCAGGTGACAGAATCCATTGAGCGGTTCTCGAATTGTTATTTGTCAATACTGAAAGACTGCGCGCTTGTCAAGAACCAATCATGCAGTAGGTTGGGAAATACTGGATCTGTCACCTGTCATCTCTCTCTGAAAGGTCCCTGTGGCTAAAACCCCGAATTCGCTCAGAACTTATAGGAGCAGAGAAGAGAGGAGAGGAGAGGAGATGTTGTAAATATGCGTTCTATGCGTACGCCTGGGCAGCCAGCATCTAGCTGTTCTAACAGCAATATATAATCCATTTCAGAAGAAGACTGCACGCAATAAGTTATAATAATAATTATTATTATTGGAAAGTTCTGGGTTTATAAAGTTGTATTTGGGGGTATTTGGGGGCAATTGACCAATGGTTTGCTTTCAACCCATGAACTCCTTCCTCTCTCACCTTTTTATATATATTTGTTATTTATACTAAAACTGTATTGTATTGTTTGTTTTGTAAAGTGTCTTTGAGCATTAGGAAAAACACTATATAAATCTGATGTATTATTATTATTATTATTATTATTAGGAATGGTAGGCTTTTTTAAATGTTTTTCTCGTGGGTAAGAGTTTCTTATCTGGGTAAGAGTGCTCTCGACCACTCTTAGAATTTGGTCTTGCCTGAGAGAAAAGCAACAATAAGAAAACATTGCTGAATCCCAGGTAAGAACAAAATAAGAGGAAATGCTAGTTAAGAACAAAATCTGTTCTTATATCGCTTCATGAATGAGGCCCATGTTCAGTAAGGTCTAGGTGTCCTACCTGGTGTGATGTTGAGAAGCTTGCAGGCTGTGTCTATGTCCTTCAACACCTCCCCTACCACCATGGTCTGGACCTGCTCCAAGCAGCGCTCTTCCACCTGACTACTCTGCTGCTCAGGGGGGTGGGGACACAGGCTACTGTGACTACTGACAGCGGGGCACTGCTCTGGGTCCTTGGAGGGGGGCAGAGGAGCCGCTACCTCCGCCATCTTCAGGAGCCACGAGGCGTCCTCCTCAGGAACCAGTCTGTCACAGCAGGGTATATAGACGCCGGGCCAGCTGAGTTCGGGGAGCGCCAACAACAGGCTACGGGGCGGTTTAACGTCCTCTTCCTCATCCTGCCAGCAGGGGGTGGCGGTGTCCGTGTGGGGGTGGGTGTAGAGAGGCAGGTGTGTGGTGCTCCCCACCTGGTGGCAGCCGGGACACCCCAGGCTAACGCCTCTACTGCACTGGAACAACAAAGCAATAATTTCAGAAACACAAAGGCTGTATACATTTGCGTGCATCACAGCACACTTTACATTGCGTGTTTGTTTTAGGTGGTGTGTTGATCCAATTAAGTGACGAGGTTAGAAGCAGAAGAGGTCTCTTTGCTTTATTAAAGGTGCTGTGAGAGGTATTATTTTGTTAAAATAAGTGTTAGCTACCTTCTGACAGCCATCACTTATTTGAGTTGAGTTTAGTTGAGTTGAGAGATATATAGTCAGTAACGTGGGTCTCTCAGTCCCTCCACTCTGCTGTAAACACAAAATACATGTTCTGGTATCCCATTCCCACTTTATCCAATCAGGAGAGATAACCCTAGATATATATATATATATTTATTTTTTTACTTATTTCAAGAAATCTTGCCAAGCCACATTTGCTTACTGCACTGGCAGATTAGTTTACTTGTTTCAGGCACATATTTCCTTAATACTAGTTTTTGAAGTGGGAACAGGATATCAGAAAGTGTATTTTGTGTTTACTGTTAATTAATGACCAAACACCACCAATTAAAGGCCCCTCCCACCACCCTCTAGCTAGTGCTCTGTCTCTCTGTCCACATCTATACGTCACAGCTTCGTTTTCTAGTCTAACTTACACCGGAAGAAACTCACAGGTAATAACGTTTTTCCCCTAGCAACGGGGGCCATCCCCATAGCCCCGCCCCTTCTCTCGTTACTAAGTGACACAACGCCATGGCAACTGCGCTCTGGTCACCTCTGACACACTAACGTCCTTTCTCTATCTCTCCCCATAGCTCTCTCTCTCTCTCTCTCTGACCTTAGCTCCTCTGTTGATGTTAACAACTCGGCCGATGGTGTCCTTGGCACTCACACACCCTGCTTGCTGCTCTCTACCGTGGAAACACACACTGGCTGCCGGCTACTTTTAAAATCTATAGATCCGTCTGAGTAGATGCTGTCATCTACAGATATTTACATTATGTACACATTGAAAAACAGGGCTATTCTATCAGTACCTTTAAGACAGATCCTCATGGTTGTGAAATGATAATAAACTGTATTAACAGATTGCAGAATGGGTACAATACAGTACAGCTGATTGATTGATTGATTGATTGATTGATTGATTGATTGATTGATTGATTGATTGATTGATTGATTGATTGATTGAAAACTTTATTAACAGATTGCAGAATGGGTACAATACAGTACGGCTCAATACACACAATTGTTAAGGGGATGCAGACCAGAGAAAGACTTTTGTCTTGTTTACATCAGGGTCCCCCATTTTCAATTCATAATGACATTTATGACATACGCAACATACAGATATATATCATGACACTCTGACATACAGGTATACAGTACTGTAACATGTGTGACATACACAGGGGCGTAGCTGAGGGGGGGTCGCTTAGGATGATTCCAAGGGCCCAGCACTGGCCCCCCCCAGCTACGCCCCTGTGTATGTCACACATGTTACAGTACTGTATACCTGTATGTCAGAGTGTCATGATATATATCTGTATGTTGCGTATGTCATAAATGTCATTATGAATTGAAAATGGGGGACCCTGATGTAAACAAGACAAAAGTCTTTCTCTGGTCTGCATCCCCTAGTATTATTGATGCTCTCATTGATACTATGTTTGTTTCTGAAGTGTGTGTGTGTGTGTGTGAGATATATAGAGAGAGAGGGGGGGGCTTTGGTAGACTATTGCATTGGTCCATTCATTGAAGATGAACGCAATGCGACATCCTTTACTAGGCTCACCCACCAACAGTGCAGGTGCTGAACTGCTGATCCGAATGTATAGGTAAAAACCATATTATGCGTTTTCATCAATAAAAAATGGCCCAAAAAAAATCCGCGCGCGCGCTCGCATTCACTGGGGGCCTACAAATACATTCTTTCATGGGGCCCAGAATCTGGAGCTACACCCCTGGACATACAAGATATGCAAATATACAGTACTGTTAAACAGAGATCCTAACAGAAACTATATACATACAAGGGGGAGGAAACTGTACATTAGGAGGGGGTGGGAGGGGGGATTTTGACATTTACGGGGGCCATACAGATATATATCATGACATTTATGACAATACATGACATACAGGTATACAGTACTGTTACATTTGTGACATACAAGATATGCAAATATACAGTACTGTTAAACAGAGATCCTAACAGATAATATATACATACGAGGGGGAGGAAACTACATTAGGAGGGGGTGGGAGGGTGGGTTTGTACATTTATGGGGGCCAGTTTCGAATTTCAGCCTCCCGTAGGTGCTCTTTGAGAGCGGTTTTGAAGGTGGGTAGTGATTCACATTTTTTACGTCTGTGGGTAGGGCGTTCCACATTGATGTGGAATAATTGTGAAACGTGTTTAGACCCTTGTTTGTGCCGAATCTGGGTTGAACATGATTTGTGGAACTCCCTCTGGTGTTGTGGTTGTGGTATTCACTGACCTTTGGGAAGTATTTCGACATGTACATGGGTACCTTAGTGGTGTAGTGTATTTTGTAGACCAGGCCCATTGCAAGTTGCTGTACTCTGTCGTCTACTACAAGCCATCCTAGGTTGTCAAAATGGGCAGGGGTGAGGTGGGTTTTAGGAGTAAGGTCAAGCAGTAGTCTGACCAGTTTGTTTTGTGATGTTTGTAATCTTGTTTTTAGTGCCTTTGAGGTGCTTTGGTACCATGAGGTGCAAGCATAGTCGTAGTACCCTTGAATGAAGGCTCCTGCTAGAGTCTTCAGGGTATTCTTGTTTACCAGAGAGGAGATCCGGTACAAGAATCTTGTTCGTTGGTTGACTTTTTTTTATTACATTGGATGCCATTTTGTCACAGGAAAGATTTGCCTCTAGGATGGAACCCAGGTATGTAATTTCATCTTTCCTTGTGACAATATTGTCACCCACTGTAACAGAGAAGACGTTGGTTTTGCTGAGTTTGTTATTTGATCCGAAGAGAATGGATTCTGTTTTACCCAGGTGTAATGATAGTTTGTTATCAGCAAGCAAGCCAGGTGCAGATTCTGCCGAGTTCTGAGCTGAGGGTTTTTTCAACCTGTAACTTGTTCTTGTCAGAGACCAGCAGGGCTGAGTCGTCCGCGAACAGGAACAAGTTGCAGTCACAATACTAACAACTGCTAAGAGGATGAAGACCAGACAAATACTTTCATCTTGTTTACATAATGGTCCTCCATTGTCAGGGGTTACATGTAATCAGAATACGAATCAGATTCAGAATCAGAAAGGTCTTTATTGCCAAGTAATTTTACACATAAAAGGAATTTGATTTGGTCATTTTTTGGTGCGGCATTAACTGACAGACAAGTACGGTAGAGTCAAATAAAAAGGCAGAATAAAACATGGAATATAAACTAAATTAAAATAGAAGCACAATAGAATATGATATAATTATAAAATTAAAAGTATAAAAATAGGCCAGTAATGGGATTATCCTACAGTAATCTGATTGCAAAGAGTTGAAGTTACTGATTACAATTTTAATCAGTAATCTGTAACTTTTTAAAGTACCCTTCCCAACCTTGGAGCTTTTTCCCCCAACAGGCCTCATCAGTGTGGACGACATGTCTGTCTTCTTCTAACCACAGACACATAAATGCTACTTTCATTGTTGACATGCGTTGACAGCGTACTGTATGATTTACACCTTCCGACATAGTGCCGCATTGATGTGGAACTGGAACCATACCCAAATTCCTAATATTTAAACAGTAGTAAATCCTAAAGTAAACTTGACATTTTATCAATAGAGTCTGTGGGTACTTTGAAAACATGAAAGCAACCAATCAACTTTTTATGACTGGTACACTTTGTCACCGTACAAGCTAATTATTTGCGAGCGTCAGTGTGAATTTGATATCCATAATCTGTAAGAAATCCTACAAATACTGCAGATTTTGGACTTTGGAAAAACTGGATTGTTTTTCAAATGTTTTATCAATGGAACATTATTTACTGAACCTCAGACACAGAGCCTAGTGTGAACTTAAAGTTTAAATCAATTCACTTTAATTTCAAAATGTAAACAGGAAGTGTTGTTTACTTGCTGATGATGGAACATTCGTTCAACTTTTAGTAGTTTGGACAATACAACCTTTTTCATGCCAAAGGTTTTAATATTTAATATCCACTTTCTGGATTCATAGAATTGAACGCTGTTTGATCGCAACCATGCATGCATGGTGTAAACTGAAACCAAACACTTCAATCAAAACATAAGAGGTATGTATGCCAAATCTTACTGTATAATTTGTCAGTATAAGATGAACAGAGTGAAAAGTGTCCTCGATACTATAGGTCGCTAACAGAACAGCAAAACCCAGGGCAGGCAGCAGTTCTCAAGTGTTTTTGGTCATCGAGAAACATTTGAGGTTACCGTTAACGTAACATGCCCAAATGATGGGAAATGTGCTTACTGTCTTCTCCAGAGTCAGACAATAAGATATACCAATTCCCTCTCTGTGCGTTTAGTAGAAAGCTATTCAGCTGTAAGCTAGCCTAGCTTAGCACAAATTAATGGAAGCGGATACGGATCAGCTAGCCTAGCTTAAAACTCCACTTCCATTCATTTGTGCTAAGCTAGGCTAGCTTTCAGCCGGATAGCTTTCTACTGAACGCACAAAGAGGGAATTGGTATCTATTGTCAGACTTTGGCAGTTTTTTGCTAATGTAAGAATATCTATAAATCTATCTATCTATAAATCTACCATATCTATCTACCATACTGTATCTATCCGTCTATATTTATATCTATTGTAAATGACATAAGCAGTGTCTACAATGAATGTCTGTTATTTACTGTGTTAAAGCTGGCAAATTCTATTTGTGCTCACAGCAGGGAATGTCATACATTCATGTGGACCTACAACGGTTGAGCTCAGCTGTAATCCTAGACTCTATAGCTGAAGTCCTATTATAGAAGAACCAATAGCTATTTCCTTGTTTGGTTTTCAAATATTTTCTGAAGAAGCATTTTCCTTGGCTTATGGACGTGATATAAGTCACTTGTTTCTTTCTGTTCTGGGAAGATGTCTTGGCGTCGCCACGCTACAGTATACAGTACAGCATTCATTTAATTAATTCATTTAACATTTTATTTTGGATTTCCTGGTGTTTTTGTTTTGTTCTTGATTCATTCAGTGATGTTTCTTCTTGAGTTGTTTAAAGAAGACGTGTCTGGCCCATTGGGACATTACCGTGTGTTGTCGGGCCTTACAAATACATTTTGATTTGATTTGATTTGATTTGATGAGTATATTCTGCCCGTTGCAATATACGTTTCCCTTGCAACGTATTCCTTTCCTGTCTGTACTATTGCTTGATTCACTCTTGAATAAACCTCTGAAAGATGTTTTCTACCTTTCATGAGTGAATATTATCAGATAAACACCACTATCTTCTTGGCTGAGATTGGAGAAGACGGCAAGCGTATTTCCCATGACGTTGGCGTGTTCCTTTGACTGCGACAGAGAGTACGGCACCACCAGAATCCAAGGGGCAGGTCACTGTGGGCATGAGCTGTGCCGGACCTGTGGGGTGCAGTCTCCTCTGACACACTCACCACAGAATCTCTAGCTTTATGTTCTATTGATCTATTTAAATCTATTCAATCTATTCACACACTACACCCATAAAGCAAGCTGGTGAATCATGACAGTGGGATTGTATGACCTGTACAGTATATGATGCCGTTGTTTGTGCACCAACTGCTGCTTCCTAGATTGATACAAATATGTATGATTGATCTTTGTATGATGATTTGATATATTGAAAATATCTTTTGAATGTTGTGTTTTTTTATTTTTTTTTACAATAATTTGTGATGCCATCACACACACTGGCATTTAAATGGTTACAATTATAAAATGCATTTAATATTAGGTGGTTATAATCAGGGCTGTAGTTGAATAAAAGATTTATGGGAAATAAAGTGGAAAATTATTTCAACATATAATATATTTATGACGAGTGTGATTGGCCGACTTTGATTGTCCGAAATGTTCAGATACCCCCCCCCCCCCCCCCCCCCCGAATGCAAAAAAGAAAAAATTATGAATATTTTTAAAATAATTTTTTGTATCATTCCATTTGGGCTGTGGGGAGTGCTTAATTAATGTCTGAAGGAGTAGACTGAAGGCTTCTTGTCCTCTGCAAAAGCATGCAGGGAGGTGTAGTCTGACGTCACTGGTTGTTCCACCCGTATAGGGATTCATCATTGGGAAAATGGATTATCGGCTATTGTAACAATTCTGCCACATGGAAATTGAAAAGCTTTCCATTTTTGCACAAGATTTGTTCCCTTCTATCACTAACAGATGCGGGCAGAAACGTTTGTTCGTTTTTGAGGACTGCATACCTTTTTTGCAAACCAAAATACTATACTTTATACTTATAGCACATGCATAAGCCTGGTCTCTTTTGAAAAATAACATTCTGAAGTTTATGATACAATAAAGAAAGATCACTTTTAGTGCTAATGAAATAAAGTAACATAGGTCTGAACTTGAGTTGTAGAAAAACTTGTTACTCAAGTTTTTCTGTAGTAGTTAGTAGTCCAGAAGTAGTATTTCCCTAGAAATTCGTATGGCTTAAAAACTCCCGAGATCCATAGCCTGAAGCCTTATGTAGTACATGTCCAAATTTCATAAAGATCTGTTCAGAAATTAGTGATTATGAGTGATTTTGGTAAACTGTGTATAAAAGAAAAGCTCAGTTTTCTCATAGACTTCAATTCATTCCGCGTTTTTTCTCTTCCTGTTTTCGCTCGTGAGTTTTTCAATAATTTTCGAGATCGCCAAATGATTGACGGAACTAGAGCCCCAAGAGTCGGGAGTAGTATTTGCACAATATCGTGTACTTTGCGCAAGCCTCAAATATCGGCATGTAACTCGAGAACCGCTTAAAGGATTTTGTCACCTGAAAGGGCTATCGACAAATGGGGCTTCAATTCGATATATATATTGTATTAAAAAATATGCGCACCCGAGCCACTAGAGGTCGCCAAAGTGCCTGTGGGCAAATCGTCTTCAAAAAGGCCCACATGTATGCCCTTGCAGCTTAAGAGTAATTAAGCATTTTTGGTTGAAATTAAATTCTGCGATTTTTATTAATGATTAATTGCGAATATTTTCATGTTGAGCTATAGATTGTGGATGAATAAGCACAGAAAGGTACACCATGCAAATGTTAATGCTTTATTTGTTTTAAACGAGACAATTTCGAAATGGGCAATGGGGAAATACATTGCGTTGGACAGAGGGTGGAACACGAAAAGCGGCAATGATGTAACCACTACACCTCCCTATTGGTCCACTGATGGATACATCTTGATATTTGTCTAGTCTAGTGTGTTCATTAGATGGGTGAAATCCTCTTTCAGTGCCTCTGTGCCTGTTTTCTTAGGCAGTTAGCCTTGCTGGTATGCACGCCATTAGTGTTAAGGCCTCTACATGCTACAGCAAATTCAAAGCAACTTCAACACAACATCGGCGCAATTTCAGCGCGCTTGTTGCAGACAGTCTTGTAGACTGTGTTGCGAGGACGTTGCGTACCTGTCTCCAAAATCTAATCTAAAGACCCGTTGCGTTGGTATTGCGTAGCAGTGATTGGTTGGTAGTGAATGGGGGCGGGGCTGTCTGTCACTTCTAGTGTTTTCCTGGCTCGAGACCAAAAGAAAACTTTCTGACAGGAGCTCGAGACCAAAAGAAAACTTTCTGACAGGAGCTCGATAGCTAGTGTATTGTTTCATTACACTTGTTTAATTGTTTGTTTAAAATGAATCAAATGCAGGAACGTATTGCAGAGGAGGTCCGAAAGTACAAACATTTATATAATAGCGGGTCTAAAGACTACAAGGATAGCATTATGACGATGAATCCGTGGAAGGAGATTGGGGAAACAATGGGGATGGACTGGGTTGATGTGGCGATATAACGTTAGGTTATGACTATAACCAAGTTCTGTTAGTTAGGGGCGATGCTTGGCATCGCCTTCTGCACTCGTGCACGTGCACGCGTACTGAATAAACCACAAATGTACCTCTAATACCAGTATTAGTCTGACCACACCCCTCATCAGCTTACCTTCATAAGCAGGTGTGTGGTCACCTGCTCTCCTCCTTCCCAAGCTTTCACCACAAGGTGAGGACAAGGGCTGCAGCGGCGTCCGATGCCAAGCATCGCCCCTAACTAACAGAACTTGGTTATAGTCATAACCTAACGTTCTGTATCGTTAGTGGCTTAGCTTGGCATCGCCTTCTGCACAAGGGAGGCCAAGCGGAGCCACTTGGCTGACAAATACACCCCGCTGACAGCCCCCCAAAACCATCAGAACAGGGAGGGCCGAGCCCCCCCGACCCCCCCTAATGGAGGGTAGCCCCCCTATTAGGGACGTCACGGGAGGGCGACGGACCCGACCGTGCGAAGAGGCACTCAAGCAACTCAACGCACAGGGTGAGCAGACCGTGGCTTGACCCCACGACTACACACACGCACAACCCGCATGCCACCCGGGAACGAACGGAGGAACAACCTCGTTACTGCCCCCAGAATCACGGGGTCAAGGGCAAACCCAACCCCGTGGCAAGGCCGTAGCAGCGGAGCACGAAGGAAGACCCAGACCCACCAAAAGGACTGGACTCCCTGGAATGGGGGCCCGGAGAAGTCCATGATGCCAGCATCAAGACCCCACCAGGTGGGCACGTAGTGCCCCGCCCCCCACATCGCCAGCGTATTCGGACAAAGGCCCCTCAGTTACTGCACCTGGTATTCCCAGGCGGAACCAACCAGGCCAGAACCTGCCCAGCTTCCGAGATCGGACGAGACCGGGCGTGTTCAGGTCGGTATGGCCGTAAGCCGAGCGGGCCCCGTCCCCCCAATAGTACACCGCCTGGCACACTGACCCTGCAGAAAAGGCAGTCAGCATGGCCGTAAGCACACAAAAAAGGTTAACCAACGGAAGCAGGCAGCGCACCGGGGAAAAACCAGGCAACAGGCTGTTAACCCTAGCCTGGAGACTGCGGACGAGACAGGCGCCAGAGGGGACAGCTGAACACAGCCGCCCCGGCGGAAGGAGCGTAAGCTGGCGGTGTTGCATGACCAAGCCTCCATTTAACAACCCCCACCCAGAGGGGTCGAGGCAGAGAAGGCTGACACGATTGGCAGACGTCATGAACGTGCAGGGGCACCCTCAACCGGTGAACCCGGGAGTTGACACTGCTCCAACACACCAGGGAATCAACCACCTCGGTGTTACCCAATGCGGTGGTTGTTCCTATAACCCCTCAAGAAAAAACTCCAAAACACACCTGCGGGTATACACCGGCTATACCGCAGTACAAGTGTTTCAGTTTCCAAAAAGGGTTAACCCAGGCCTACGGGTCGCAAACATCACTTCGGACCGGGCCTGGCGGTACGGGAAGCACAGGGTCACCAGAGGAGGTCAAAAAACCACCCCCACAGGCCCCTCTTCGCCATGCGTGAGAGAGGAGCGAAAAATAATGGAGAACCAGCCCCTAAGCACACCGTACCTGGTATTCCCCGGCGGTCTCCCAACCAAGTACTAACCAGGACCAACCTGTGTAGCGGCCGAGATCCGACGAGATCGAGCGCGTACAGAATGGCATGGCTGTAAGCCATGACGACAGTGCTGAGTAAAAACATACCCAACCAGGGTCTCCATAGCGCTTAACCCTGTGACACCCAGACCGACCTGGCATTTTTCCCCCTGAAAAAAGCCCAAGTCCCTCAGGGTACCAGAACAGCAGATCTGCATCCCCGGCGGACAACGGGTTCAACTGATCTGGACCAGCGTGACCAGAACCAGTCCCGTGCCCTAACCACGCCGACATGCCTACTCCAGGAGAAGGGCAGATATGCGTGTTGATCTTAACATGAAAAGAAGGCGCCACCCAGACGTCGGGACGAACCGCGCCTGGTGGCCCACCCCAAGGGCGTGAGACCCCACTACATATGTTCAGATCCATCCCGTCATCATCCCCCAGATATGAACGAGAATCCGTCGACAACCCACCCAGGTCATGGGATGTGGTCGCCGGAAGAGGAAAAACCCCCATCTCAGTTGCTTTATAAAAACGCTGTTTCAACCACAAGCAACTAAGGCGTGCCAGTCAATCGCCTGTTTACAGCGAGCTAGCACTATACGTGCGTCGGGACACACCCCCATCAATGAACAGGCTATTTAGACCTGTCATTGAATCCCCAAGGCGCCCAGGGGAACGACAAGAGGGGTGTGACACTCCCTAACTCCAACACTTCTGGAATAGAAAGAAGGAAGCATCAACAGTATGTATCCCAGTCTACACAGCCGGGGTAAAAAATTTTCACATTTTTACATCCCACCACCCTCCCATAGGAAAGAGACGGGGATCCCCAGAGAGACTTCCCACGCGAGCTGTACAGATTGAAAAGAATATATTGCACCTTGAGCCATGTAAAAAACTGGTTTTAGGGCCTCCGGGGAAGAGGCACCGAACCCATACACACTCAATAAACGAATTGAATCGAATATACATACAATAGAAAAGGACCCTTCTAGAGGGTCCACTCACTTTGACAATCTGAGGAGGAAGGCTCTGTACTCTGATGGAGGCTTCCTCACATGGAAGAAGGAGTCCGAACTCACAGAAGGCCTGAGTAGGCGCTTGGTGAGGAGGAGCCCTGACCACCCCCCCTGAAAACAGATCCATCACATGGACCTGAACAGCACACGGAAGTCCTACCAACAGAGACGCGCACGGTGACGTACTCTATGGCGGGGGAATTCCTGCGGTGCACACGCCCAATATACCAGGCCGTGGGACCAGGAACTCCCTCCCCCCCCCCCCCCCCCCCCCCCGTAACGTGCCGAACCGCCACGTGACGGGAACCTTGAAGGACAGGGGGTGTACCCCTGACCGACAGAACAATGGGGAGAGGAAAGGTTACCAGTTCACCCCTTTACGACCCCACACCCATGATACGACGTAACGACAAAAAGAGAATATGACACAGTCATAGTCAGCTCTATGAAGCGTTTCACAGCTCCACACAGCGCACGAGCTAACCTGCTATCTGATTTTTACTAAGGAAAAACACAGAATAGAGAGGGCTCTAAGAACCCCGGTCCAACATACACATGTGCTTCTGTGGCCAGTACAACCCAGTTGTAGGTCACATGACACACACAACCCATCATCACCTACAAAAAATGGCAAAAACACTCAACAGAGGAACGCCGTTTTTTTCACAATGAGAGAATACATCATTCTTGATTAGTATCGACCACAGGCCTTGCTAAGCACACATGACAGCAACCAAACCAATTTCCCTTTAGGAAATAAGTTTCTCCAGCAGATTTAGCACAACCTCAGCAATCAAGCTGAGAGTTACATCGTATCCCTACCACACAAAAGACACAATTAATGCACAACATGTCTGATAGGAGGTGATAAAGTCCCCAGGGAACCGGGGGGGGAAACACAATCCTCCTATTTTACCCTCAATACGGCCAGTCAAAACAGGAAAACCTGTTAATGTGTGAACTCACTGTTCATTGTCATTACAGTCTGAGAAAGAACATTCTTTTACTCACTCGTCACCAAGCATAGCTTCATAGGTTAGTTGCCTTAGTAGTGAGTACACGGTACACATAAACACCATGATGTTTCTCACACAACAACCAGATCAATACATCACGATCTGCACGGAGAAGCTAACTGCTAGTGACAAAAACAGCTCACACACAACCCGCAACGTATCTCAAATGCATTGCAACAACACACGTTTTGGGAAAAAACACCGTTATTCACAATACATTTAGCAAGGTAAAACCAGAAGACGTGTTTATGAGGTCTGGCCAACCCCGTACCTGCCCGGAACGCAGATCAGCGAAGTGCAGTCACAAGCCACCGTAGAACACAGCCGTCCCGTGTTGTTCGATCCGGGCAGCGTCGCCGCTCCACCAGTCGCTACAGTCCTCTTTGTTGACGCAATCCCCGTCTAGGCTCAGGCAGGGTCGACGAACATCCCCTGTCAAGGATGACGTCGTGGTCAAGAGTGTAAAACATGTTAAAAATCAAAGCACGTTCAACAGAATAGCATCAAGCTAACGGCTGCTCCAACCGTTCGGGTGCTATCGCTTCCGCTCGCGGGACGCCGATCTACGACGCACGCGATCAGGAGCGAGCTCCCGGCGGCGCGCGAGAAGCCAAGCTACCCCGCGCCAGGCCACCGACCGGCTAACCGTAAGCTATGAACATGTAAACAATGACATAACACTCACCCAGACAGGCCGCCGTTCTGAACCCTCCTCACTTTTTAAGAGAAAAGAGAAAACAAGACGTCAACACCGCTTCACAACGGTGACATTAACACGTCCGGCGGAATCAGCACAGTACCAACTGGCCTGTATAGCTGACTTTGAACATGAATCTGCCGCTATCGCACATTACATGCACATATCCCCTCGTGAAGGAATACTCTCATTTGGATATGAAAGATGGGGTCTTAACACGGTGACAGAGAGAATCCACTCGTCCAGAACACACAGGGATCACCAGTGTCAATGGTCGCGGCCCACTAGTTAAAACTATAATGGTCGCCAGACCAAGGCCTTCTGTCGCCTAGACGGCTAAACAAAGGACCCTAGCCTGGGGCCGGTTTCCATAAACTTTGTCAAGTAGCCCCCATAGCACTAACAGACAAGTGGAGCCCGCCAGCAAACACTACTCACCCAACCTGGAACGCACCGCTCCTCACAACAGCGGCATGTCCGACAGTTCAGCTGTGGCCTGACAGGTTTCACCCCAACAAACACAGCAAGGAACTGCAGTTGAGAAGCATGCAGCGGCGTGCTCCCAATACGAAAACCGGTGGAGGGTTTGTAGAATGATCATCATCTTCTAGACACTCCAGTACGAAGACAATATCGCCGTATTTTCTCGAAAATAGTGAGAGAGAAAATAAAGATATGATGTCAACGTATCCTTGTTTCCCAAGCTGTTCCTAATCCAATTTCTTCCATCATGGTGTCAAGTGTGGGGATCTACCGAGGCACCTCTTCCTTGTGGTGAAAGCGAGAAGGAGGAGAGCAGGTGACCACACACCTGCTTATGAAGGTAAGCTGATGAGGGGTGTGGTCAGACTAATACTGGTATTAGAGGTACATTTGTGGTTTATTCAGTACGCGTGCACGTACGCGAGATAGTGCAGAAGGCGATGCCAAGCTAAGCCACTAACGATACAGAACTATATTACACTATATACAAGAACACAAGCGAAAACAAACATAAACAGGGCTATTATTATACTAACGATGTATGGTTGAGAAGGGAAATCCGTTTGTAATTGCTAGAGTGCGCACCTTCGGCTGCCCAAAGTATTCAGGCGGGCTGGGCGCGCTCGAGCCGCACATCCGGGGTACATTTTGTTGCATCATAGGCTGCGCGTTGATTTTGCAGAAGCATAAAGGTAATGTGTCTGCAACACCGTTGCTTTGTCGATGTTGTGTTGAAGTTGCTTTGAATTTGCTGTAGCATGTAGAGGCCTTTAGCCACGCTTCTAGGCCTCTTTGCTTTTGGAAAATTATCATTTTAAATAAAAAATAAAAATAGCATTCGACTAAGAGGTTGGCAGTCGACCAAGGCTCCTTTCGACTATTTGACTAATCGGGGTCAGCCCTACACTGTATACACATGTACACAACATTTGTTGACAATACTGGCAATCTCTGCTAATGTCGAGAACTCAAAATTAGACTGGTATCATCCTTTTAAATAGTTCTACATTCTGACAGCCATCACTGATATAGAGTATTTGGTCAGTCTCCCAGTCCCTCCACTCTGCAGTAAACAGAAAATACATTTTCTGGAATAGAGTTCCGACTTTATCCAATCAGGAGAGAGAACTCCACAAAGTGGGGTGTGGGTATGGAGAAATATTGCTTGTAAACATTCTCTTTTTTCAACTAAACAGTTCACAAAAAATATGTTTGACAACATTTTAGGGCGAGAAATAGGATGTGCAATTGCTGGATCTTAATTCATATTTGATCTGCAATGCCCAGTTTGACAGGAGGTTAGCCAAAATGCTGATATCACTTACAGCACTTTATATTTTATGTGTTGCAGGGGCATTTAATTGTGATCATTATGATCATAGACTAAATACTTGCATAAACAACCAAACATACCTGTTCATACTTCACTGACTCATACTCTTTGCACATAACTGCACAATTGCACAGCCCTGGCCTATTCCTATTTAATTATTATTGTACTATATTCTATTGTGCTATATTTAATTTAGTTTATATCCCATTTAATATTATTTAACCTCTTTATTTACAGTTGTATAGCCCTGGCCTATATTTTATTTTATTCCATAATTATATTATATTCTATTAGTTCATATTTCATTTTATTTTACTCCGCCTCTTTATTGTATTATCTGTCTGTTAATGTCTGTCTGCCAATGTTGCACCGAAAAAGACCAAAGCAAATTCCTTGTATGTGAAAACTACTTGGCAATAAAGACCTTTCTGATTCAGATTCTGATAGATTCTCTCTCTCTCTCTCTCTCTCTCTCTCTCTCTCTCTCTCTCTCTCTCTCTCTCTCTCTCTCTCTCTCTCTCTATCTCTCTCTCTCTCTCTCTCCTCCCCTCCTCCCCTCTCTCTCTCCCCCCCCCCTCTCTCTCTCTCTCTCTCTCTCTCTCTCTCTCTCTCTCTCTCTCTCTCTCTCTCTCTCTCTCTCTCTCTCTCTCTCTCTCTCTTCCCCCCCCTCTCTCTCTCTGTGTGTGTGTGTGTGCATGCCTAGCTGTTTGCATTATGTGAGTGTATTAAATGGAAGCAGTATGTGCATGAAAGCCCAGCGTTTAAAAACAGAGAGTTATCAGAGAGCAATGTTTCACACTATTATAGATAGCTGCCAAACTGATAGCAGAGGCATTAGTCGATATGGAAAGGTTTGCCCATTTATTACTCACTGCATTCCTCTACACTTCAGACAAAAGCAGCTAGTTGATAACACACCTGTTTGTTTTTTAATCTGTGTTCTATACCTCTATCTGTGTGCGTTTTAGTGTGTATGTGAGAGGGGAGGGGTAGAGAGAGGGGGTAAAGAAAGAGGGAGAGAGAGTGTGTGTGAGTAAGTGAATGAGAGAGAGAGTGTGTGAGTAAGTGAATGGGAGAGAGAGTGTGTGAGTAAGTGAATGGGAGAGAGAGTGTGTGAGTAAGTGAATGAGAGAGAGAGTGTGTGTGTGTGAGTAAGTGAATGAGAGAGAGAGAGAGAGAGAGAGAGTGTGTGAGTAAGTGAATGAGAGAGAGAGTGTGTGTGAGTAAGTGAATGAGAGAGAGAGAGAGAGAGAGAGACTTTTTTTTAAAGTAATTTATCCTGCTCAAGTAGTTCGATCATCTAGACTTGCTAATTATGGAGAAGAAAGGAAACCAAAATGTAGTCGCCTAGTGAATTCTTTAGAAGTGTGAATTGTATAAATCACCTTACTCTACACACACACACACACACAACAATACCACTTACAGTCTTGGAATAATGAAATTAGAAAAACATCACTCGTCTTAAACCTTAAACCAGACCAGGTATCTATAATACAAAGAAACTAAAGGCTCCTGTTGAAAGTTCAGTGAGTTCAGGCATAGGAAAGAGAGGGTATTCTTTTATCTTCAACTGTATATGCATATCTTAATGTTGTATGATGTTGTTTTATGTTGATGTGTGTCCTGTTTTTTAATACCAGGGACCATGGTGGAAATAAGTGCTTGCATTTTATCATGTTTTTATCCCTTGGATGATGTCTCTAATCCACAGTAAAAATCAATCAATCAATCAATTCATTCAAAAAGATGATTTACCATCGTCTGCCAAAAAAGTGGACCGCCGTCCTCACCTGATCAGGATGCATCGTCACAGTGGATTGCAGTGGAGTGACGAGGCTGCCTCTGCTTCTTACACTTTGCTCCACGACCACAGGGTTATCAGGCTCCTCTGGGCCAACTGCTCCACAGTCGTGAGTCCCGACCCACACAGGTGACAGGCGTACAGGTCCTTTCTTCTGCATGCGACAGTTATACGCTAATGGTCCTGAAACTCTGGCCAGGGGTGGTCCCCCCCCCTTCCTCCAGGTGAAGATATGTCAAAAGATAAAGGGCAAGATGGGATGGATATAGTCATGCCGGGCGCTCAGAGCTGTACGGGGGGAACCTTCTTCGACCACTCGGACTCACTGAGGACCACCTTGTCCACCGTGGACTGCTGAATATGGATGATTTATCTGGTGGAGATCTGACTTATACCTTTGTGACATATGCCTGATGAAGGATATACACTTGAAGGAGAGGGCGTGTCCCAAAAGCAGGGGAGTGTGCTGAACATGCCTCCTTCGTGATGACGATGGCCCCAAGTCATGTTCACCTGGTGAGCGCTTGAAGGTAAACAAACTGTAGCTTGAGTCATACTAACAGCCAGGAGGCCTGACACAGCAGTATGTCCCTCCTACTGGCGGCAGTTAGACTGAATTCAACTTTTTCCACATAATGTTATTCTACTTTTTGAAACAACACAACTATAATTTTTTCATTCACCGATTTGTGGACTTTTTTTTTAGTGTCCTGAAAGGCACCTTATAAATCAAATGCATTATTATTATTATTATTATTATTATTATTATTATTATTATTATTATTATTATTATTATTATTATTATTATTATTATTATTATTATTATTATTATATTATTATTATTATTATTATTATTATTATTATTATTATTATTATTATTATTATTATTATTATTATTATTATTATTATTAGTAGGATAGTAGGGACTGCATCTCTGCCTGTCCTGACCAGGAAACACTTTGCAACTGTGATCTCCTCTGGCAGTAGTTGGATATTGTAATGTGTGGCGAGGGGTTGCAGCAATTCCACTGAGAGAAACTGGTCTGAGACTGGATAACATCAGTGGCGGCTCGCCACTAGGGGCGCTCGGGCGCCGCCCCCCCCTCAGCCCTACCCTGGTTATATGAGAGAACAAGAAAAATAAGTTTTTAGTTTTTTGTTTTATAGCCCTATAAATAATATAAACATGTTTAAAATTAATAATATTTACTCATTTTAAGTATGTTTGTGTTTCCAATGCACAATATAACGTTATTATATAAAAAAAAAATACTTGTTTTCTTGAACAGGAAGTGACTCACTTTTATTTTTTTTTATTATTTTTTTGTATTTCTTGGCCCGGGCTAGACGCGATAGCGCTCTGAGTGCGCGTCACGGTTTGATCGCTGTATCCGTCGCAGCCAATCAGTGCGTAACGCGCTGTGCGTTGAAATATGACTATTATGTTGGAATCCGGGCGCGATTTGAAGCGGTCTAGCCAGTAGCGTCAAGAATTTCTGTAGCCGCATTTCGTGGAGACGCTCTCTGATTGGCCGACGCCAGTATTTTTTTCCGTAGCAGAATTTCACAGAGACGATCTCTGATTGGCCGAATCCAATTTCTAATGTTCCAATTCTAGCTTATTCCTAGGTTGGTCCGTTGGTGGTAGAGATAGTTGTGTTGTTGTGAGATGCAGCTGTTTGTCTTAGAGCGTGCCGTGACTGCAAGTTCTTTAGACTGTTAAGCTTAGGCACTCTTTCAAAGTTGGTTAAGGTTAGAGTTTGTCTTAGAGCATAGCGATAGAACGCCAGGTAGTTTGCAGTCTGTTCGACGCGGAAATGGACAAAGGAATGAAGTACTTGTGTTGTGTGGTGCTAACTGCTAACAAGCTAACACTTGGCTAACAAGCTATATGGCGGATGCAGTCTGGACACAGTGGACAGTGGTCTGGAATACATCAACAGTGGATTATACACTTTATCAAGGCAAGCCCTCCTGCCCTGGACGTGTCAACTAAACAGTGAGTCTCTCTCTCTCTCTCTCTCTCTCTCTCTCTCTCTCTCGCTCTCTCTCTCTCTCTCTCTCTCTCTCTTTCTTTTGGATTGAAAATACGTGGGTTATGGCTTGTTCAATATCGTCTATGTTTGAATGAATGAATGAATGAATGAAAACTTTATTAACAGATTGCAGAATGGGTACAATACAGTACGGCTCAATACACACAATTGTTAAGGGGATGCAGACCAGAGAAAGACGTTTGTCTTGTTTACATCAGGGTCCCAGATTTTCGATTCATATCGATAGTTTAATAGCTAGCCTTGGCTCGTTTAACAATATGCAAAATATGTGTACAGCCCTGTACTCATACTGAAGTTATTCTTGGTATATAATAGGTCTGATTGTGTAACGAATCGATTCCACGTCGCGCTGTGTGTGAGAGAGAGAAGGAGAGAGGGAGAGATCTGCGTGTGTTTGGAGACGGAGCGAGTTTTGTTTCTAACTTTTCTATTTATATATTGTGTTTCAAGTTGTGAATTAGACTATACTTTATTTGACTGGTTGTGTGTTGTTGTAGTAACAGCTGAGCGACTCGTTCATAAGAGCCGATTCATTGCCGTGAGCGTGAGTCGAATCGCTCACGTCTTGCCATGAGTCGGTTGCGTGGTACTGTACATGTTTGCAAAATGTTTTGGTATAGCGCCCCTAGTGGAGAGAGAACCAGCAGCCGCTACTGGATAACATGCCTGTATGCCTCTCATAAGTTGTTATCCAACTCATGAGAACCTGCTCTCAAGCTCTTGCAGCATTCTGTCGACGACTGGATAGAACAGTCTCTGTCTCAGCTGATCTCCTGAGCTGAGGTCTGAGCTTGTGCCACAAGATGACTCAACTACATACTCGTCCATCCTTTTCTGCTTCCTCCTTTGGCTGGTAGTATGTTCCTCAATCCAAAGGCCATTACATATGTATATAATGAAACACACAATACGGTTTTTTTTCGATTGCTTAAGCATGATTTTGAAAACGGGGCCCGGTGTTTCAAAACACACAATTAGCACAACCACATACAATTATCAGAACACCTCAGATCCTTTGCTAAATTAAACACTTGTCAAAACCATACACTAATTTATAAAAACTACATTTTGTTACCATATGAAACACACGTTTCATATGACTTAATTCTGTTTGAACCAGTTACACACACTGCTGTGCTTAACCTAAAACACATTTAGCAATTCTACTTCTCAGTGATTAGAGTACTGTAAGTGAAGTACGCAGAGAATGTGCAAATATACAATAAATTCACCAAACACTACACAAGACCAATGCTGTAGACTGATGAAAATATGTTGTATTGTTTTGCAAAAAGTGTGAGGCTGACATTGTGCTTATAGGGGTGCAAATCTGGGCCTATGTTTTGCTCCTTGAGTGTAAGGTTTTGATAATTGTGTAATACTTTTGATTTGCGTGTTTATGCAATTGAAGAAAACTGTAAAGACTAGAGATGAACTGTTTATTTCTTTTGTACATAGGCTGTGCATATGTTTGTTTGTTTGTTTATTTGCTTATATGATTCTTAACTGTGTTTTTATTTTGTTATTGGTGTATATGTGTGTATGTATGTACTGTACAGTATATGTATATATATGTGTATATGTGTATATTTGTACTCCTGTTGGGGCCTCTTGGACCAGATCAATGTTTTATCCCCCCCCCCCGGGCTGAAGCCCCCAATGTTTTCTAACCCTAAAAACGCCCCTGGTTAGCAGGTATACGCTGACGCTGTGTTGTGCGTTACGAGGGAGTATTAAACTGTAAACCCCATATTGAGCTGGAATTAAACCACCATATACGAATACAACCTCTCCTCGTTCTTCCTGACATTACTGCATGCCTGATCGCTATGATACGTTCATTACCACCGATTGGACAAGTATCGTTATGCAGCTGCTGAAAGAGAATGTTTTTTTCACGGAAGACGCAAGCTGTTTTGTTCTCAACCATCATTTTCTTTGGACAATAAACTTTACAAACTACATCAGCTGCAGCCTGGACATTAAACTCTGTCAACATCCACAGCTTCTTTTGTTACCCGAGTATAAAACACTAGTAGGTGCATCGTGGCGCATTGTTCATTTATTAGTTAATGACAAGCGGCCACTATAGCTTCTCAAACTAACGTTATTTATTTAAATTGTTCCCGTTAATAATAATGAACATAAGTAGCATGATAATAATACGTAGGTTATTGATCAATGAATGTATTGTAAAGGTGTACAAATGATACACCAGTAGAACTTCTGCACTTCTACTGTAGAAGTCATGTTATTTCCTCATTGTCCTGCCTGCCGTCGCCTAAAAAAATAGGATTGAGGCGATATTTAGTGAGGCGACAGAAATAGCTTGCCGACCGTCGCTTCAAAATCTCCTGCCGTGTGTGTTCTCTCATTCATAACAATGGAGGCGATACAATTCTGTCGGTCGGCTCGCTAAAAAAATCGGTCGCCTGGCTAAAATCGCTCGCCGTGTGTGGACCCCTCTACAGTTCGGTCGGGGCGCCTGCACAGCGGGGGAAGGATCTGGAGGGAGGTAGTGCGACCTTCCACACGTTACACTCTCCCAGTGAGAATCTGCGCGGCCAGGCTGGCTGCCGGCTGGCTGCACGTGTGTCGGAGGAAAACATGTGACATGTCTCCGGCCTCTCGGTCCAACAGTAGGGGGGGGGGTGCGCAACAACCAGGAAGGGGGTTGGGAATTGGCATAACGACTAACAGTGGGATGGGAGACAAATCGTAAAAAAGGAAGGGGGGAAAGATAATAATAATTAAAAAAATAATAATAATAAAAAAAATATAAAAAAAAAAGATTTGCACTACCTATCTTTGTGAAAGTGGCTTCTCAGCTCTGGTCCAGCTGAAGACAAAGCGGAGCAACAGATTGGACATTGAGCATGACCTCAGAGTTGCTTTGTCTACCATCACCCCAGACTTTGAGACTCTTGTCAGGAGCAAACAACATCCCCAGTTATCCCATTAGTTCCCTGAGATGTTAAGCTAAGAAGTCTGCTAAGAAGGATATATTATTTATTATTATTATTATTATTTTATTTCATTGTGTTTTTAGCCCTTAGTTGCACTTGCAACCCGTTATCCCATTAGTTCCCCCAAACTTACTGTAGGTCTGTTATGTTAAGCTAAGAAGTCTGCTAAGAAGCATAATTATTTATTATTATTATTATTATTATTATTATTATTATTATTATTATTATTATTATTATTATTATTATTATTATTATTATTATTATTTTATTTCATTGGGTTTTTAGCCCTAGTTGCACTTTTGTTGCAACCCCAGTTAACCCTCTCAGTTCCCCCAAACATAGGTCTGTTATGTAAGCTAAGAAATCTGTTAAGAAGCATATTATTTAACTGTTTTATGTTTTTCCATTTTATTATTTTTTTTATAGTTTGTGGAATTTCTGCTCATGTCAGTATTTTTTATTTTGTTTTTGACTATTAAATTTTGTCTTTATTGTTTAGTGTTGTTGATGTTATTGTGTTGTGTTGTATGTCTATAAAGGTTTAATAAAGATTTAAGTTTAAAAAAAAAAATCATATTATTTATTATTATTTTATTTCATTGGGTTTTTAGCCCTAGTTGCACTTTTGTTGCAACCCCAGTTATCCCATTAGTTCCCCCAAACTTAGGTCTGTTATGTTAAGCTAAGAAATCTGCTAAGCATATTATTTATTATTATTTAATTTCATTGGGTTTTTAGCCCTAGTTGCACTTTTGTTGCAACCCCAGTTATCCCATTAGTTCCCCCAAATTTAGGTCTGTTTTTTTTTACATAAATCATAGTGGTTCAAAATTTTGGGTCGCGACTTAATGACTAAGGAAAATGTTGGGTCCCGAGGCTAGACCAGTTGAGAACCACTAGACTATGCCCACATCAGCAGCCAATATGTAGGCTCCTGGCTGCCAGGGCAGGTAAATAGAAATACTGACATCTAGTTAAAAACACAACCAGATAAATAAGTAAGGGATAATGTATGGCTACGAGGTCATTGTCGCAAAATAATTGACCGACACAGAGTTTAAAATACCGAGCCGCCGCGGCGAGGTGTTTTAAACGTAGTGAAGGTCAATTATTTTGCGACAATGACCGAGTAAAGCTATACATTATCCCGCTTATTACATGGCTAACTTACTAACAATATACCTAATTCATTTGACAAATCGCAGTTGTTCTGTGGCTCTGTCAGCCCAAATAAAGTGATTATTATTATCGCGGGCAGCAGCCTCTGTTCTGGCTCCGCTGTGTTCTGGTCCGCTCGTCGCTCCGCCCCCTGTCATCGCCGGCAGCACTGAATTGCACTGAAACAGTGTGTGTCAGTGGGCTTGATTGCGAACAGCTGCGCTCTGCGGTCATTATTGAAAAATCTGCGGTCATTATTGAAAAATAATGACCGCAGTCGGGGGGCTGTTGACCAATCACAAGCAAGCATTTCGGCGAATGTGAAAACGCCATGTAATAAGATGTAATATCCCATACCGAATCAATCTCAGGAGATGTTTCAGTCATGAAGAACTGTGAAACCTGTGCTTGGGTCCTTTGAGTTCTTATATTTCGGGAATATTTTTGTTCTCCTGAGGCATGCTGTTTGACGTCAGTCAGTCCACCATGCGCCACAGAAAACACACTCATACTTTGCAGTTTGCTTTATAAACATCTCCACTGACACTATTAAGCCAGGGGTTTTCCAGTTCGCACTCACGTCTGTACTTCTGGAGGCGTTTTGTCTTTTTAGGACGCGCCGGTGGAGTAGTGTCTGCTGTATTCAAACAGCCCGGTGATGCAGTGACTGAGCTGAGCAGAAGACCGCACAGAACGTATTTTAGCAACGTGAAAACGCAAATTCTCATTGGTCGTGAGCTGCTGAGCGCACGCCCATCATACCAGAGTTGCCAAGTCTGTTTATTTTCCGCAACTTTTGGACACAATTTTGCTTGTTTTTGGCTTGTTTTTGTAGGTCGGCTGGCTCATTTCTCTCACAATACTGGCAACCTTAAAATACGGGACAAAGTGCGTCCTGTATCAGTTCAATACGGAAAGCGTCTTTTAGTTTCCAATTACGGGACGATTCCGTATTTTACGGGACGGGTGGCAACCCTATGCGACGCTGCCGGTAGCTACACCTAGCTACCGGGTACGATGCTACGCTAACTGCTAGCCCCACCCCATATTACGATGCTATGCCCACAGCTAGCAATGCGACGCTGCTGGTAGCTACACCTAGCTCCCGGGTACGATGCTACGCTAACTGCTAGCTCACTTGTGCTCTATTGGTTACCGGCTGCTCCGCTCTCCATCAGGCCCCAAGAGATGACCACCACGTGTGTTGATTCACTATATTTTTGGGGATACGGTGTAATCCCTCAGCTACTGCTGGGGTTGTGCTCTTGCTTAGGGAGAGTGCAGTTTTCTCTGAAAATTGTTTGGTCGCTATTATGGACTTAGCAAGGCCTGTAGCTAGCACTTGGTCGAGGACTTATGTCTTCTCTCATCATAAAAGACGGCGTTCCTCTTGCAGTAGTGAGAGTGAACTATTGCCTTTTTTATTGTGTGAAGAGGGTTGTGTGTATCGTGTTTTTACGTTTAAGTAAACGTGGCATTGAGTCCACAACTGGGTTAGGTGTTAGCCTACAGAAGTTTACATGTATAGCTCTTGTACCAAGGCCTTTGGCCCCTCTCTTTGGTCTGTGTTTTTTCATTACTTTAGGGTAAAGGTGTAAAAATTCAGGTGGCAAGTTTCGCACATGAGCCTGAAGCCGTGTATAAAGCCAGTTTTTTGCACAAACGAGGTTATCGTCTGTGGCTGGCGTGCAGAATGTGAAGCTATTACCCTAACAGGTATATGCGCTTTCATGTAGCGCGCTACGACTGGTGTCATGGCTCTGCTTTGTTGTTGCATCGTATCAGGGGTGAGGGGTGATAATGGGTGGACTAATAAACCCCTCCCCCCTTTACTGATTGGCCGGGAGGTTGGACCTCCTGCCTGTCAGTCTCCCTGTCGGCTGAGGGGTCAGCGCGTCACACTCGTCACAGGGAGGGGGAAGGGGGGGGGGGGTTCCCTGGTTCCACTCCATGTTAGGATGGATGGGTCACAGGATTTCTCCCCGGCCATGGAATACGTCACTGGGCGCGTTTTTCCTATTGGCCATGAGACATCCGTGAGTTTTTAGGCTCTGACAGCTGCAGACCGCTGTCATTGTCAAAGTTGGATGATGCGATGCATTCAAAAACTGTTTGTTTTCTGCTCTGCTCTCTATTAAAGTGTGTATTGGGCCGTTGGTCACTTGGCCCAATTATTACATGTATCTTTTTCAATTGTTACTCACATAGAGGTCTCTCTGGGGTAACTTCTGTCTTCCCCTCTTATGTAAAGAGCAGAATTGACAGGGTTTTACCCTCAGACGCGTCATATGAGACCCTTGTCTGTGTCTTATAGGCCGGCTTCCTGCTGTTCGTCTAGTGTTTCTTATTAGAATTTGCCATCGATATGTTCTCGACGTGCATATAGCGCTGGCCCTAGGTGCTTTCCATGTGGAACCACTTTATGGCTGGCGCGCCTTGGTTGCCCAATTCATAGAAACGGCGTTTTCTATGCGGGAAGGAGATTTTATCTCTACCGAGCGCCAGTGCACTAGGTTAGACTCGCCGGCTCACGTGCATCTCCGGGGGGAGATGACGGAGTAGATCAAAACATTGGCGGAGGGGTCTCACGCCCATGAGGTGGGCCACCAGGAGCAGTGCATTCGCGTACTGACCGTCTTGGTGGCGCCCTCTGTGATGTTTTGGATCGACACGAGTACCTACCCCCCTCTTAGGACTGGGGATGGCGGCGTGACTAGGATGCAGGACTGGTTCTGGTCGCGCCGGACCAGGTCAGTTAACCCGTTGTCCGCCGGGGCGCAGATCTGCTGTTCTGGTACCCCGAAGGACTTTGTGCTTTTCCGGGGGGGAAATGCCGGGTCGGGCCGGGCGTCGTGGGGATTGATGTTGTGGATGTGTGTGTCATATGTATGCCACCACGGGTTGCCCTTAACAGTGACGTGCTTGGTCCATACTGTGTTGTACCTTGCGCTGTGTTAGGGGGCTTGGTCCCTCTCCATTTGTTTCACCCCTCCTTCCCTGCTAGGACGGGGATGGGAGGGGACTGTCTGGGAGGTTGTTGTCAACCCCTCTAGGCATCCCTGTGTAGGTCCCGGTCCGCCGGCCCAGGTCCGAACTCGTTCTCGTCGACCTGTTGGCCTGGGTTAACCCTTTGAAAACTGAAACACTTGTGCTGCTTGTATAGCCTGTGTATACACGCAGTTATGTTTCTGAGTTTTCTTTGTGGGTTAAGGGAACAACCGCCTCCTGTTAAACTAAACATAGGGGGGTGGTTGGTTCTCCGGTGTGTTGGTAGCAGAGTCGACTCTCGGGTTGAGGCCGGGCTTGACCCTGTCTGCCCGAGAGTATGCCCCGCATCTTTCATGATGTCTGCCAATTGTGTCAGCCTCTTCTTTGAACCTCGACCCCGCTGGATTGGGGGGTCGGGTTTGTGGAGGTTATGGCATGGTGCACAGCATACCAAACACCCCTTCCGCCGGGATACTGTTCTTGCAGTAGACCCTTTAGGCACCTGTCTAGTCCGCAGTGCTCCAGGCACAGGTCGAGTTCTGCTCTTGGGACCTGTTGCCTGGATTGAGGGATTAACCTCCTTGGGGGTTGTCTCCCTTGCACGCCAACTGGCCCCGCAGTGTTGTGGGGGGGTAGCCTCTTGAGGAGAGTGCTTCAGAGCGGCGTGCCAAGGGGGGAAGGGCCTGCTCTTGATTTGGGCCCTGTCCGATATGCTGGCGATGTGGGGGGTGGTGTCACCAGTGACCGTCTGGTGTGGTCTCGATGCCGCGGCCTCGTTGGCCTCACCAGGCCCCCTTTTTTCGGGGGGTCCTAGTCCTCAGGTTGTCCTAGGGCTGGGACCTCCTCCGCGCTCCGCTGCTGCAGCCTTGCCTCGGGGTTGGGTTCTTGACCTTAAACCCCGTGATGTTGGCGGCTGTGACAGGGGTTTTTTGGCTTCCCGTCCGTACCCTGGTGGCATGTGGGATGCGCGCCCGAGTGGTCGCAGGTCCTTCTGAACGAAGGTAAGTCCCACGGTCTGCTCACCCTGTGCGTTTGAGGTGCTAAACCCTCTTCGCACAGTCGGATCCGATCTCCCTCCCGTCCTACACTAGGGAGGACCGGGGGGCTCGGGTCCTCCCTGGTTCTGATGGTTGTAGGGGGCCTCAGCGGGTACATCTGTCGAGTTTTTCGCTCTGCTCAGCTCCTGTGTTCCAATAGAGCAGAGCGTAAAGCTATACGATCTATAACGTAAGGTTATCCTATAACCCTAGTTATTATGAGTATAGCGAGCGATCTGCTCTGACTCACTGAGGACCCCATGGTCTTTGCCTTCGGTGGTGAAAGACTTGGGAAGGAGCTGATTGTGTGCCAGGCGGAGGTAAATAGGTGTGTACATGTGGAGAACGTTTTTCATTGTTAGAATGGATAAAGGGATAGTTCCAATAGAGCAGAGCGCTCGCTATACTCATATAACTAGGGTTATAGGATAACCTTACGTTATACACAAGGAGGCCGTGTTGTGACTTGTATTTGATCACAGTTATACACAAGGAGGCCGTGTTGTGACTTGTATTTGATCACAGTTATACACAAGGAGGCCGTGTTGTGACTTGTATTTGATCACAGTTATACACAAGGAGGCCGTGTTGTGACTTTTATTTGATCAGTTATACACAAGGAGGCCGTGTTGTGACCTCTATTTGATCACAGTTATACACAAGGAGGCCGTGTTGTGACTTTTATTTGATCAGTTATACACAAGGAGGCCGTGTTGTGACCTCTATTTGATCACAGTTATACACAAGGAGGCCGTGTTGTGACTTGTATTTGATCAGTTATACAGAAGGAGGCCGTGTCATGACTTCTATTAATTGCTCACCAGAAAACACTGCTGCAGCTTATTTTAAATGCCTGTGACAGAGAGTGAGAGGGAGAGAGAGAGAGGGAGACAGATAGAGGGAGAGGGAGAGAGGGAGAGAGAGAGGGAGAGAGAGAGGGAGACAGATAGAGGGAGAGAGAGAGAGAGAGAGAGAGAGAGAGAGAGAGAGAGAGAGAGAGAGAGAGAGAGAGAGAGAGAGAGAGAGAGAGAGAGAGAGAGAGAGAGAGAGAGAGAGAGAGAGAGAGAGAGGGAGACAGATAGAGGGAGAGGGAGAGAGGGAGAGAGAGAGGGAGAGAGAGAGAGAGAGAGAGAGAGAGAGAGAGAGAGAGAGAGAGAGAGAGAGAGAGAGAGAGAGAGAGAGAGAGAGAGAGTAAATGTTTGCTTAAACTAAACGGCAATGTTTGTGCAGTTCTGTTGAAATAAAGAGTTACCACCCACATTAATGACATCTTTCAGAATGGCTGAATGCAGTTAGAGCTTCTATTCAAATGAAAGGGGAAAAAAAATGTTGGGTGTCAACGGTGCCATCACATCTGTCATCAACAAATACATGCATTCGATTATTGTAGGTGATAAGCAAGCGAACCGTGTCAAAACTGTCTGAGTAACTAATACATTAATCTTGACTTGGACCTCAAACTTGTATAACCTGCCTTCAAATTTATTCTACACATTATATGTGACATATACATACAACCTCGGGGTACAAACACAAGGTGTTCTCCCTGCCTGGGGCTGTATGCTTATGCAGAGCTGGCTTTCTGGCTGCTGCATCCAGGGTTTGACCGGTAAGACCTCCAGGCTAGCGTGCAATCTGACACCTTCAACTGTAAAAAGATTCCAATGCGATGATCCATTCTGGTCGAGTGCTGTCCCTTTCTTTAGCCTTGGGGGCTAAAGAAACATAGAAAGTCTGTTTTTTTTTTAACCACTGCTCTGACAGAGATGTCTGATAGTGAAACCGTGAGCAGAAAAGCCTGTTCTCAATACTGTATACATTCTGCCCTTATGCCAACTTCTGGAATGAAATATGAAATCAAATTGACCTGCCCTTCTCACTCTCTATAAAACTTTGTATGAACCGCTCATTAATTACTGTAATGTCATATGGTGCAACACTTACCCCAGCCATCTCAAGAAACTTGAAAGTTTGCAAAAATAAATACTATGAGTAGTGTCATAGTTTAATACGCCCCCACACGTCCTTTATTCCATCGCTTTGGTCTCCTGAGGCTTGCTGATTTTAATGTACACCAAAATGCATCAATTATGTATCAAGTTGTAAATAACATGAATCACAGACTGTCTGAGCTTGTCCCAGTCTGCCGTCCACTGCACATCCATAACACAAGAAATAGGCATCTTATCTTTGGCAAGAGGAGAAAGCTCAAAGGTGCCTAAGTATAGCATGCAGGGGCCCGCAGATCTGGAACGAGCTCGACGAGAGTCTGAAACTGTCAAAATCCATCTCCACCTTCAAAAAATCACTGAAAGAGGAATTGCTCAAATCATATCTCTAAATAGAATCCATACTTAGGAATATTAATTGTCTGTATTTATGTATCTATGTTGTATGTATAGTAGGTATATGTAAGCCTATCCACGTTGTATGTTTTTGTTTGTTTATATTCCATCCAAAAGCTTTAAATAGCTTCTTGTGAGACCTGGCACACGCACACAATCTCGACGATGATGTTCTCACCATGAAGATATGTATGTAATATATCGTGTGTGTGTGTGTGTGTGTGAATAAATTCATTCATTCATGCATGAAGGAAACAAGATTGTGAATTTATACTTTTTTCCACATCCCCCTGAAATCTCCTCAAGGACCACTGGAGGCTCCTGGACGGACCGCACTTTTGGGAACCACTGACTAGGGTCGCATGTGTGGGGTGTTTGGGGGACTGACTGTTCCCGGGGGGGGTTCACATGCCTTCGAGCGACATTGTACTTATTTTATGCCTACTCTTAAGTCTGCACGTTTACATTGCACTACTTTTATTGTCTTTTATACCTATTCTTATGTCTGCAATTTATGCATTGTTTTTTATTGTCAATTGTGTGCTGATATTATGCCTATGTTCATTTTATACTAATTGCTGTGGGGCACTCTGGACTGCGGTCCATGTGTGAAGAAGAAGTACTATATAGATATTCATATTTATTATTGTTATATTGTAGAAATGTGTGCATTGAAATGTCTGTAAAGTCTCGACGACATTGAAAATGAGGGTGACCTCAATTGTCTTTTCGAGAATAAAGGTTTGAATGAATGAATGAATGTGGACCTGAAATAAACCTAACCATACCGTGTGGATAGATACCATTATGTGATGTGGATAGAAAAACAAACATTCATCACCATGTTTAAGATGTGGGATATTGCTTACATTATTAGAGAAAACTATAAACTTGTTTGCGGACGACTCAGCCCTGCTGGTCTCTGACAAGAACAAGGTGCAGGTTGAAAAAACCCTCAGCACGGAACTAGGCAAAATCTGCATATGGCTCGCTGATAACAAACTATCATTACACATGGGCAAAACAGAGTCCATTCTCTTCGGTTCAAATAACAAACTCAGCAAGACCGACGGCTTCTCAGTTACAGTGGGTGACAATATTGTCACAGGGAAAGACGAAATTACCTACCTGGGTTCCATCCTAGAGGCAAATCTTTCCTGTGACAAAATGGCATCCAATGTAATAAAAAAAGTCAACCAACGAACTAGATTCTTGTACCGGATCTCCTCTGGTAAACAAGAATACCCTGAAGACTCTGGCAGGAGCACTCATTCAAGGGTACTATGACTATGCGTGCACCTCATGGTACCAAAGCACCTCAAAGGCGCTTAAAACAAAATTACAAACATCACAAAACAAACTGGTCAGACTACTACTTGACCTGAACCCCAGAACCCACCTCACCCCTGCCCACTTTGACAACCTAGGATGGCTTAGAGTAGACGACAGAGTACAGCAACTTGCAATGGGCCTGGTCTACAAGATACACTATACGACCGGGGTGCCCATGTACATGTCAAAATACTTCCCAAAGGTCAGTGAATACCACAACCACTACACCAGAGGAAGCTCAACAAATCATGTTAAACCCAGATTCGGCTCAAACAAGGGACTAAACACGTTTCGCAATCATGCCACAACAATGTGGAACGCCCTACCCAAAGCTGTAAAGGAATGTGAATCCCTGCCCACATTCAAAACCGCTCTTAAAGAGCACCTACGGGAGGCTGCAATTCGAAACTGGCCACCGTAAATGCCCAAAACCCCCACCACCTCCTAATAGACAGTCTCCTCCCCACCGCATGTATATATTCCCTCCCCGCCGTATGTATATTTCCCTCCCACCCACCCACCCCCTCCTAATGTACAGTCCCCTCCCCATCATATGTATATACTCTGTCAGGATCTAGGGGTAACAGTACTGTATATTTGAATACCGCTTATGTCACAAATGTATCAGTACTAAATACCTATATGTCCCTATGCCATAAATGTCATGTATGTTGTGTATGTCATAAATGTCTATATGAATTGAAAATGGGGGACCCTGATGGAAACTAGACAAACGTCTTTCTCAGGTCTGCATCCCCTTAACAATTGTATGTATTGAGCCGTACTGTATTGTACCCATTCTGCAATCTGTTAAATAAAGTTTTCATTCATGCTATGCATAATATTGACTGGTATGCCAATACAAATATGGGTAGGCAGCACTTGACTTATAAAAAAGGGTAATAAATGTATGTGTAATAACAACACATCATTTAATTACTCAGTAATGACAAGTATTTGTAATTATAAGTGTTTTATCAGGTAGGTTTACCAGGTAACTTGTTTATTTATGTTATTATACACAGTAATTAGGCCTATACCATGTCATTTCTGTACAGTAATATGAAGTGCTTCCCAAATAATTATTTGTACATATCTGTAGAGATAGTGATACTATATCTATATCTGTACATATCCCTTACCTACTCTTACCGCTGGCCATTATGACTTACTACCAGTGTCTTTATACCTGCATCAATGTAAAAACATCAGATTAACAGTATACTCACTCAGTACTACTCATTTATATATTTTATACCCAGTTTAATCACCTGTACATTGTAGCACTGTATTGTTGTACTGTACTTGTGCTGTATAGTGACAATAAACGTGTATCTAATCTAATATGACATTCGGTATTAAGCACACATTGGACTAAAGAACAAGTCATTGGTGATCTTTTGAGAAATTCTACATCCACGCAGTGACCAAATACGCGGCTAATGAAATCTCTTAGAACCAGAACGTGATAAACCGTGATACAAAAACAAACGTGGAAGAAACGCAATGTTTATTTTCAGTGATAATTTAATCATACAAACGTTCATCAAACATACAGAAAAAAAGAAAAGAAAAAACGTTCATCTGTTTTGCTCGTCCTCTTCGCATCTCATAAATGTGCTGTCGTTATGAGAACAGTTCTGAGTCTAGTGCCAACTGATCCATCCTGCGATCTGACCCCATGGAAATGAAAAACCACACTAACATACCAAGAAAAAGAAGCACACTTCACTCTATATAAGACATCACACTCAAAACAGAGGAGAGAAAGAAAGAGAGAGACGGACAGTGTATACCTTTTATGGCAAGGAGAACCATTTGTCATGTACATTATATATAATAGAACAATTGTTCTGTGACGTGTAGCAAGATAGGCCGCCGGTTGATCGCGAGGGTATCAGGCATTGTTCCGATGGTGACATTGTCAAAGCTCAGTATCCCTGGGGGCTGACTGTTATAGTGGTTAAATGAAAGGAGGCTTTATAACTGATAAAGGTACTCAAAGTCAGTGAATGTCAATAAGAGATGGATAACTTGAGTCTGCCTGAGCGGAATATAACTGAGCAGGAGCAGGGAGAACATCTCAAACAGGCCCACTTGGCATGGAGGCTAAACGACTCAGTGCATAGATCAGCCAGGTAGTGCAAGTAAAACATTCAGCAAGAATTCTTAAGGACAAAGTGGGGGCGAGGTCTAACTCTTGCATCTTGAGACTACTGGTTTGTATGGTTAAAGGAACACGCCAACTTTTTGGGAAATTAGCTTATTTGCAATCTACCCTGGAGTTAGACAAGCAGATACATACCCTTTTCTTCTCTGTGCATGCATTAGGCTTAGGGAACAGCTGCACCGTTAGCATAGCTTAGCGTCATTCACTGGAAGTAGGTGTGCCAGTGTAGCCTAGTTCCCAACAGTCATGAAATACACTCCAAAACATTCCTGTAAACATGTTGACCTGTGTATTTACCATGTGGAGAAATACATTTAAAAAAAATTGACATTTACATTTTTTTTTTGCAGAACCACTGCTGCCTGGCCGCAGTGATTTCATCGCCTCAAAGGCCCTGTTTTTTTTTATTGGTGCGGCTGTTCCCTAAGCCTAATGCATGCAGAGAAAAAAATGTTATGCATCTGCTTGTCTAACTCCAGGGTAGATGGCAAATAAGCTATTTCCCAAGAAGTTGGCGTGTTCCTTTAAGATTGCATTTGCTTTTTTCATTATATGGGGACTTTAAATGTAAAATGATCTGGTCTGTTTTGGATCATCAGCAGACATATCCCCTGGACTTTTGATGTGGAATGCTCCCGTCGTAGATAAGATACATAGATAACACAAGAGTCAGAGTGTCAGATCAAGGCAAATGTACAGTATAGAATCTTTGGGTAAATTTAAAATGCTTTGCGAAAACATTATTCGATTCTACATTCATCAAATACATTCAACTCAAAGAGGACAAAAGTAGCATTCTTCTTTTTTTTGACAAATCACCAAACGTCACAGAACACATTTATGTTGGGGTGGGTGGGGTGAGATATAGTATACAGATAAACCTCTTGGGTATTTGGCAAATGTTATGTTAACCTATTAAACACACCTGAACCAGAATTCTCACAAGTTCATTATATGATCCTTTGACGGGTCAATTCATATCTGGGAAGGAGAACTAGTACTCTATCCCCCCCGACATTTGATCACAGAGTACCGTGACTATTCTCCACTACGTTATCAAGGAGATCTTTTCCGCTACACTGACGATGTACAGGAGTTGCTTTTGTGGACGAGCAGACTGTTTGTGCTTCAAACAGCCAACATTCTGCAGGTGATAAGCAAGCAAACCATGTCAAAACTGTCAGAGCAGATTTTCAGCTCCTTTGCAGAGGACCACACCTCTTAAGATAATCTCCCTGGTTACCATCTCCCTGGTTACCGGGCTGGCAGAGAAGGGCAAACGTTTTTTAGCAGATATTATGGAAGCGATGTAACTTGCAATTGTATTCCTAAGGTTTAACTTGTGTTTAAAAAAAAATCCATTTCCTTTCCAGATAGTTTAAAACTCTTTCAGGGGTAAAATGTAGACCGATCTGCCTGCTATGTACGTCTAGCATAATCCTATGGCATTACACGATCTACCGTTGGATTTGTAAAATTGTGTTTGTGAAGCTGCCCTAAAATTCCACTTTTAATTTTTTTTAAGTATCTATTTTTTTATAATGATGTATCCATATTCCACTTTTTGCAATATGGACACTTGGTTCGTTCATACTGCAATATCAACACCAATCAGGATATATTGTCAGAACAAACGTCCAGAGTCTGCAGCAGCCAGAAGAGAAGCTCCAGGAAGTTTCACTTGATGACATCACAAAGTGTCTCCGCCCACTTATGTCCACCTGCAATCTGGGCAAAACTGCACGACTTTCTCTTCGACTAAAATGTTAATGAATGACTCCCTCTAGTGGAAAGGCGTCATACTGCATCTCAACCGGCAGGAACATTTGAAGCACAGGACATGATGGACAATAATAATAATGGTGTGGGGCACTAGCCTAATGGTAAAATTATTTGTATTGGTCAAAGCCTTTAACATGAAACCTCCTTAGAAATGACCGATCTTATGTCGATTATCAGAACAATATGGAGAAAATTACTCGTTCTCCTCATCTTAAAAAAATTAATAAGGTACACACCATAAAGTTCAGAATAAAAAGTAAACAGAGGATGATTTCAGTGGTTGGTTGTCTCGGCAACAGGGCTTTAAACTGGATCTAGTCGGGCTTTAGTCGGGCCTAGAGAACCAACCAAAATGTATTTGTTTTAAGTCAGGGCAGAAAAAGTTGAGAATCAGTTGGCAAAATAAATGGCTTTTCCTCCCTGGTCTCTCTTTCAGGTTGCACAACGTGCACACACGCACACACACGCACACACACACACACACACACACACACACACACGTACGTACGTACCCACACAAACACACTGTCTCATCTGCACTCAAAAAAATAAAAATAAGAATAAAATAAAAGATCAGGGAAAAGAAAAAGAAAAAGTTATCTCTGAAAAAAAAAGGGGGGGGGGATTCATAGCACTCATATTTAACTTAGCATTCACACATGCATACAAGTAGGATGGGGGGGATGTTGGTTGAGCTGTACGTCAAGTGGGCAGCATTGACCTCTGGCCTCTTCTGTAGCGTCGAGGAGGAGAAGGAGGAGCAGGAGGAACAGGAGACTTTGCATAAGTGTTCGTATGGATCTCTCCCAGACAGTCCACCGGCCCACGGGAGAGCCGCTTCACCTCTCCTGGTGTGGCCCGACTCCAGAGGTAATGTGCTGCTACTCGACTTGTGGTGATAATTCCCATGTTTTTTTTCAATTTATTTTATTTTTATTAAGACTGCCCAAACGGATAGGGTCCGTGTATACCCTGTGGGGGAAGGGGGGGGGAGGAGGGGGAAATTAAAAGGGGAGAAAATGAAATATAGAAGGAAATGTCATAAAGAATCTGTACCTGGTGCAGGGTTCCTGCGGGGTTTCAATAAGTTAGATTTAATACTTTTTAAAGACCACTTTGAATAAAATTTAATACCCATTTCACAGTTCACAGCCATACTGTCCAAACAAGTATGGGGGGGGGGGGGGGGCCGACTGATTGCTTCTTATTTTGCAGCCTGGACATTTCCCCCCAAAACATATTTAACCCTTTCACTACCACTACAAAGGGTTATCCCTTTCACTGCCACACTGCAGACGGTCAACCCTTTCATTACCACACTAGACGGTGTTACTGTAACTGCCTGCAGGGTGGTAGTGAAAGGGATAACCCTTTGTAGTGTGGTAGTGAAAGGTTAACCTTCTGCAGTGTGGTAGTGAAAGGGTTAACCTTCTGCAATGTGGCAGTGAAAGGGTTAACCTTCTGCAGCGGGGTAGTGAAAGGGTTAACCTTCTGCAGTGTGGCAGTGAAAGGGTTAAGAAATATTATTGTGACATAATCCAAATCCAATCCATTTTAAGACCAATGATCAAAATCCTATTTAACCCTTAAAGGGTTAACCTTTGCACCACGACAATAGAGAAGGTTAACCCTTTCACTGCCACACGGCAAAGGGTTAACCCTTTCACTACCGCACACTACAGAAGGTTAACCCTTTCACTGCCACACTACAGACCGTCTGTAGTAAGTGTGTGGTAAGTGAAAAGGTTAACCTTCTGTAGTGCGGTAGTGAAAGGGTTAAAGACCTTTTTTTTTTAAGTCCAAAGATAATGGTGGTGATTAAAAGTAAGACCTCCACGAGCCCCCCGCAGGAGCCCTGCTGGCGGCGCCCTGTGGGGTTAGCAGTGGAACAGGGAGCCTCCGCGGCCCTTGGTGAGCCCTCCTACCTGGTTGTAAGTCATTACTGATAGGTTGCTCTGTAGACTGTTGTTTCCCGCTAGGTTCACAGAGTTGAGTGAAAGTCCGTTGTTCTGCTCTTGCTGCATGCGGTTGGGGTCGGCGCCCTCCCAGTGCTCCCCGGCGTCCTTGAGGCCGCCGCCTCCTCCTCCGCCGTCGTCGTCGTGGATACTGTCGTCGTCGCCACGGTCGCCGGGGAACCTGTTCTTCTGCGGCGAGGCGAACGGGTTGTAGTCGCCCTCCAGGCTGCGGTGGGGCTGCGTGTTGAACTCCGCCTGGAAGGAGGAGAGCTGCTGCGTGACGCCCAGGAGGCCGCCCACCTCCACGCTCAGGATCACCCAGATCACGTCTGTGTGGAGGAGAGAACACGGGCTTTAACACGGACCACCGGCAGCCCGTTCACACAGAGCGGAGGCTACATTCACACCATTCACATTTATTGCTCAGATCTCATTTTCTTTTAATTCGGCTGTTCACATTATTATTATTTATTTAAAATTTTAACTCATTGAACACCAAAAACATACGGTTATCCTATAACCATAGTTATGAGTATAGCGAGCGCTCTGCACTCTAGTCACTAGAGTCTAGTGCAGGGGTCGGCAACCTGCGGCTCCGAGGCCGCATGCAGCTCTTTAGCCAATCAGCTGCGGCTCCCTGGCCCAAAAAAAAAGATAAAAAAAAAAACATTTACCTTTTTTTTTTTTTTTTTGGAGATCGATGTCATACTGTGACACTGAAATGAAAAAATATTTCATCAACTAAGATATTTAGTCAACAAAAAGTCTTACCTGTATGCCTGATATGTGGTGCGAAATTTGCGAACAACGAAAAATTAACTTTTTATTTGATAGATTTTCCACAAATAAGGGAAGGACTCTAATAGAGCTGCATAGTTCAGGGTTTTATTTCAAAGTAGGTCTACAGATGCCAGTGTTTTGTCTCCTCTTCTGTGTTTTATTTATAAACAGGTGTACACAGCCAGTATTTTTTCTCCTCTTCATAAGAGTTTGAGGTTTTCCTTTGTTATAACAGGTCAAAACAGCAATAAAAAGTCAAAAAAATTATTTTTGTCCCTTTATAATCCCATTAATGCAACAAACTGTGTACTATAAGTATAAAGTATAATAAATCGCAAATTACTTTGGGTATGCAATTGTTAGGCGTTTTATGCTAAATGTGGGGTATGCTTGGGGATATATAAAACGTTATACACTGTGTTTATCTTCATTTTAAGGGTAAATAGGTTGTGCGGCTCCCTGAGCATTTTATTTTGTGGGACGGGGGAAAAGTGGCTCTTTTGATAGTAAAGGTTGCTGACCCCTGGTCTAGTGGAACCCTATCCCTTATCAATCTAATACTGAATAATTTTCTTCACATGTACACACCCATCCGCCTGGCTACACCCACATCCGCTCCTCTACATAAGCGGGGTCGTGGCCATACTAACAGCTCCTTCCCAAGTCTTTCACCACCGAAGGCGAAGACCACAGGGTCCTCAGTGAGTCAGAGCAGAGCGCTCTCTATACTCATATAACTATGGTTATAGGATAACCGTGTTATATTATCGTATAGCTTACGCTCTGCACTCTAGTGGAACACAGGAGCTGAGCAGAGCGGAAGCTCGACAAATGTACCCGCTGAGGCCCCCCACAACCATCAGAACCGGGGAGGACCCGAGCCCCCGGACCCCCCTAGAGGGGGACAGGAGGGAATCGGATCCGACTGTGCGAAGAGGGTTTAGCACCTCAACGCACAGGGTGAGCAGATCGTGAGACTTACCTTCACAGAAGGACCCGCGACCACTCAGGCGCGCATCCCACATGCCACATTTGTCTGATTGATTGATTGAAAACTTTATTAACAGATTGCAGAATGGGTACAATACAGTACAGCTCAATACAACAACAGTGCTAAGACTGGAGGATGAAGACCAGAAAAAGACTTTCGGCTTTTTTACATAAGGGTCCTCCATTTTCAATTCATCAAAACATTTAAAGACATACAGTAGTTTCATAAAAAAAAAATTGACTTTTTTTCTTCTTTTTTGCCACAAATATCGGTATCGGGCGATTGTGTTAGTTGAACAATCGGTATCGGCCGCAAATTTTTATATCCCTACCCCTAACACAGCGCAAGGTACAACACAGTATGGACCAAGCACGTCACTGTTATGGGCAAGCCGTGGTGGCATACACATGACACACATATCCACGACATCAAGCCCCACGAAGCCCGGACCGACCCGGCATTTCCCCCCCGGAAAAGCACAAAGTCCTTCGGGGTACCAGAACAGCAGATCTGCGCCCCGGCGGACAACGGGTTAACTGACTTGGTCCGGCGTGACCAGAACCAGTCCTGCGTCCTAGTCACGCCGCCATCCCCAGTCCTAAGAGGGGGGTAGGTACGCGTGTCGATCTAAAACATCACAGAGGGCGCCACCAAGATGGACAGAACGTGAATGCGCTGCTCCTGGCGGCCCACCTCATGGGCGTGAGACCCCTCCGCCAATGCAATGATCTACTCCGTCATCTCCCCCCGGAGATGCACGTGAGTCATCGAGTCTTGCACTGGCGCTCGGTAGAGATAAAAAATCTCCTTCCTAGTCGCCTGCATAAAAAACGCTGTTTCTATGAATTGGGCAACCAAGGTGCGCCGGCCCAAAAACGTGGTTCCACATAGGGCTGGGCGATATAACGATAATTATCGAGATATATTTTAATAATCGATATAAAAAAATGTCTGACCTGCAACAGGGCAGTTTTAAAACCAGAGTGAAGTGTTGCGCACATCCCGGTTGCAGTGGTTGCGTGTGGGCATAGAAACCGAGGTTATTTCCAGTGTTTACAGCAGAGCTGTCCCAAGTAGCGTTATATGAAAATGATTGTAACAAACTTTTGTTCGAAACGTATCGTCTGTGTTGAAGAGTGTTGTAATCGACTGATGATGTCTGTTGTCGCATTCCTGACCTGACGCTCAGAGTAAACCTGTAGCTGCGGCTAAACTAAACTCATGTGTTGTCAAGTTATTGTTATAAGGAACCCAGTCCAGACTGCATCCCCTTAACAATTGTTTGTATTGAGCCGTATTGTACCCATTCTGCAATGTGTTAAATAACGTTTGCATCCATTCCATTCGTTAACGTTACCACATTATTACGTTAGCATGTAAGCTAACAAAATCGCCTCAGCTAGCCTCGATGCTAACTATATACATGGAGAATGCCATTCACATTAGCATGTAGCTAACAACACCGGAGATCTTTTTGTGAGACTAAACTATCCGCTTTTGGTGGTAAATTGTGTTTATGTTGGTTTTGTTTCATCAACAAATGAGAGGCAGAACACACAGCGAATGTATCCGTTTTTGTTTATTGCACTTTTATTGCACTTTGTTTTCTTGCTGAAAAATAAATGCTACATTGGCTAAATGGCTGTGAGCAAGGAGGGATGTTTGTGTCAGGTCAGTTTCCGGTATTAACCCTAAACCCTTCTGGTTGGTTGAAATGGCCTTCATGTTTGAACTACAACGCCACCTACTGCTTTGGCATTGTACTACATGTATATGACGTCACTCTGTGCGGAGTTTAAACCAGTCGTGTGGACAGAGTTTTATTTTTTTGCATAATTTTTTAAAACCCGGTGTCAAAAATACCCGTGATCGTGTGGACTGGGCCTTAAACTAGTGTGTGTTATCATGAGTGAACACAACCACCACTCCTGAAGCCCTGATTTAAACTAGTGTGTGTTATCATGAGTGAACACACCCACCTGAAGCCCTGTTTTATAGCCCCCCCCCCTCCCCCCAAACATACTACCATCCCAGATTAATCCCCAATACCCAAATGTCCTGTCTCCCAGTCAATCCCCTTGTCTCCCCTGATCAATCAGTCACCACCCTTTGTCACTCACCCCCTCCCCCCTTCAACCCTCCCCAAATCACCTAAAAACCACGCCCCCTCCTAGCTCACCCCTCTTTCACTCCTCCAACCCAATCTTTCCCATCTCTCGCCACAACCCCCTTTTATCCTAGTATAAAGGTCTACGTTTTAACATGATTAAGATAAGATAAGATAAGATATTCCTTTATTGATCCCCTTGGGGAAATTCCAGTGACACACACATACATTCAGGAGCTCTATGGAGGATACTAGGCCTGTATCTTCCTGGACTCATCCAGCAATAATGTATTTCGATACTCTTGAGCTAAATAAACGAAGTCTATATTTGACTCAAGTACATCCTTTTGATCCGGTTAAATTCCTCCACAGTTGTAAAAGGCAAAACGTGCTTCACTCACCTCCGTAGAACAGTCCAGTAGCCGTACACATCCTCCACTGGCCCTGGAACATGCCGGGGGAGACGGGACTGTGCATCTGCACACTCACATCGGCTATTTCCTGGGAGTCTAGCGACCGCACCATCACCATGTTGACGTGGCCGAACTGATCGCCCCCGACGTACTTCAGACAAACCCCAGGGGGCCAGGACTCCGGTCCTGCAGAGACACACGTAAAAGGTTATTTGACAGGTGTGAAAACCTTGAGTTAATGTGGTTTAGTGATGCAGATAGAGTCAAATGGATTTTTGATGACAGGGTTTTTGCACTTGCTGAATATTTAGAGAAAGCTTGGGATAAACGCACAAAAATAACATATGTGATGTATTTTGGCCTCTTATGGTGTGCACGGTGTAGCTTAGAAACCATGGGAAGTAGGGGTGGACGGTATGGTCTAAAATTTATATCACGGTATAATTTGAAGCATAGACGGTAACGGTATATATCACGGTATCATCGTTTTTGATAATTTTTTTATTTTATATAATTTTTTTTTTTTTTATAAAATATATATATTATATAATTAGACTTGTACTTGTATTATCTGCGAGACATCGCCACCACGCAACAAGCTCCACTGTCTGTGTGTACTCTAGTAGCCTCCAGCTACGGCCAGGATTCTCCGGAGCTGCACCTGGACCTATACTAGAGTAGCCTCGAGCAGAGCTACGGCCAGGATTCTCCGGCGCTGCACCTGGACCCTATTGTATTGGTATAACGCTACTTAACTGTGCTCAGCAAGCCCTCAGCTCGAATACGCATCGAATCAGTGTTATAAGACATTGATATCAGGAGCTATCTGTAGCTACTGCTAGCCGGATATATAACGTTAATACAACGCCTCAGTGAATTATTTAGTTCAATGGGACATTTCGTTTTGAACGGTGAACTAACTTGCGTTAACGTGAGCTAACAGCTAACAGGTAGCACACACGTCTCTACTAGACTTTGTGGAGCGTTTGTTGATGTCAGGAGCTATCGGTAGCTGGCCGACTAGATACCGTTCGGTTAGACAATGCCTCATCATGTATTAAACTAAAAGTGAATAGTTGACTGGGTCATTTTGTACCGGTAGCTAAGCTAACGTTAGCTCAGGGAGACGCCGCCGTCCTCCCGTGTACCGTCCCACTAGACTACTAGACCCGTGTTTACATGCGTGCGGTAGGGGCTGGCACGCCCACTGCGCGAAGCCTCCTAAATAACTTTTTCCAGTTCGCACATATCTATTATCTATGACTAATTCTATCTATTTTAGGGGCAAATGCGAGTGAAATAGTCGCGCTGTGGTTACATGACGTCATTGCTATTTTAGAGCTGCACTACCGGTTACACGGTATAGTCAAAATCCATACCGTAGAGCAAATTCATACCGTTTATACCGTATACCGTTTATACCGTCCACCCCTAATGGGAAGTGATTGTTATGTTCAATTGTTGTTTTTGGTGTCTTATAATCCCGCAAGGGATGGGTCGTCGGACATGACACGCAAATACAATTTCATTCATTCATTCACACGAGTATGCCAAAATATGAATGAATGAGCATTACATTTATAGAGCGCTTTTCTTTAGACTCTAGACTCAAAGCGCTCCCCACAATGTAGGGTGGAAATTGCCTCCTTCACCACCACTGTGTACCACCCAACCTTGGGCTATGCAGCTTCAATAATGGCTGCCATACACACCGGCACCAGGCACATGTCACACTACCGGGGTTCCCACAGACATTGCAAAATTAAATTCAAGGACTTTCAAGTACTTTTCTAAGCACTATTTTCCATTTTAAATGGGCATTTAAAAAGGATGCAATTCACTTTTAGATGCTGTTTTTTACTGAAAAGAAAATCGGATCCTATATTTATGGCTTTAAACCAATTTCCGACAATTAGTTACTTGCCGGTAGGCCGAGAAACACCTGGAGACGTTCCACACTCCAAGACCTAAAGAACATCGGAGTGAGCTGGCAAGAAGCAAAGGCCCTGGCCCAGAAGAGAGTGAGATGGAGAGCTCTGGTGGACGCCCCCCTATGCCCCCCAACGGGGTAAAGAGGATTAACTCAAGTAAGTCAGTTACACTTTAGATACAAAAAATTATATTTCTTGATTCAGAACTATTTTATCATGGATGAACAAACATTTCAATGCGAATGGTTGATTTGAATTGCAAGGACTTTTTAAGCACCTTGTTAACCCTTTGATCGCCAGGGTTAAATTCATAATTTACCATCCCTCGCCAGCCCTATTTAACATGGAGAAGTGCCCCTTCTTTGCAGGGCTATAACTTTTTAAATTGTATTGCTAAATTGACATTACCATGGCCCATTCAAAGTCCTATATCTATTGTTCAGGGTGTAGCAACTGAGAGAAAATGGTGGTTTTTTCAATGTATATTTGGTTTATAAACTGCTTTAAGAGGGTAATATCATTATCATCACGGGATGATATTGACGGTGGAGAAGAAGCGGTTTCACAGGCACAGGCCGCGAGGAGGGTGTTTGTTTTGAATTCCGAGCTGAAGACACAACACTGATAGCGAGTGTCTCCCAGAGCGAGGGAGAGCGGTTCATCTTAATGAAACAGTAGAAACTGCATTTTAATGTGTGAAAGGTTAGCAGTTGTCATGACAGCACGTCGCATGACAACCAGAAGGCGGGGCCGTCGTTGCTACGACGAAGATCTATAAGTTGAACGGTGCTTCCGAGTGTAGGGCAGACTAAAATCTGACTGAGACTAAGAGGGAAGAAACCAGAAGAGACTCTCTCTCCTCTCATCACGGAGGGGGGGGGGGGGGGGGAGAATACCACATCATTATTAGCTTCGGCTACCACGAGGATGGTCTTGGCTAACGACCAGGCCTGATCACCATTGGACTGAATAGCAAGGACGATACAATTCGATGACATCTGATAACATCTGATTATGAGGTTCTGTTTATTGAATAAACAACGCTTCTCCTTATAAGGTATTACGCTGTGTCGAAGTGTCGAATTCTTACGGGGTGGAGAATTATTATGGTTTGCGGATCGTATCTAACGGGGAGAGATAAGGATTTTATCAGCCAGTGTCGGAGACGTCAGGACCATTAAAACGACACAACGCAGAGGAATTGGATGGAGAGCCAAACAGACGAAGATGTGATACTGGCCAGATTGATCAGGATCTAACAGTAGCAACGTTATACTTTTTCATTCACATATTCATACTAAAATACGGTCTAAAGTATAAGTATGTTTTTATCGTTTTCTGCAGCTTTCTTCAGAACATGATTTATAGCCCTAAATGCATTATATTGATGATTGTATACAGTTTGATAGCAATCGGCGCGAGATAAAAAATTTCAAATGGACGTACTTCTAGAAGTTACTACGTATAATCTGATGATGACCGGATGGGCGGGGGGTCGTTTATAATTCCGTGGGCAACGTTATATCATTCATCTAGTGTGGGTGATATGATCATTGGAGCAGTTAGTATAGAAGACATTACAAAATAACGCTGAAACTCACCGTAGCTTCCTCTCGCCGTTGGGAGATGAGCGTGGAACAGAATTTTTTCTATTATGGGATATAGAAATACCCAATCCATTTCCAGGTTGTATAATAGTATATACGTCCAAATCATGTTGTTTATCGAGTTATTGGCAACGGATCGATATCCATTGTGTCGAGCTCGAGTCCCATAGCGAGTGATCGGACCAAATTGAAATGAGCACCAGCGTCCACTTCCCTGTTTCTTCCCTGGGCGATCTGCCGATCGGCCACCAGATGGCGCTCTTGAACCGTTAGATAGTTGACAGGGGCTCACCAGTACATATAATGTCTCCGGGGGAGATTTTTGAAATATTGATATCAATGATGCTGTACAGCGTCATCGGCAGAATAAGCATGGTGGGGAATGACACTAAACAGCGTCAACGGCGATTAAAGGGTTAAAAAGAATTTGTTGTTTTCCAGGAATTCCAGGCCTGGACCTTTTTTGGACAAAAATCAAGCACTTTAAGCACTTCAAGGACCTTGCGCGAACCCTGCTCTACACAATGGGTGCCATACACTGGCACCAGGCACACATCACACTACACAATGGCTGCCATACACTGGCACCAGGCACACATCACACTACACAATGGCTGCCATACACTGGCACCAGGCACACATCACACTACACAATGGCTGCCATACACTGGCACCAGGCACACATCACACTACACAATGGCTGCCATACACTGGCACCAGGCACACATCACACTACACAATGGCTGAACGGCTCAGGAGACGGGATTGATGTCGGGACGATTAGGTAACCTTGATGTCAGAGACCTGATTGGGAATTTGGCCAGGAACGTCTGGGAACCCCCTTAGGGCCCGCGTCCACCTGCCACATATTTCTGGGCGCAAGCGTCTTTTGTCAATTGATCCCAATGGGGAGGGAGCGTATGTGGCCGCATGCTGCCGCCTACAGGAAATGCGCTGCAGTCGGCTTCTTTTTTCAGCGCTTTTCAGCTTTTTTGTGCGGCAGCACCCAGCGTTTAAAGTTGAACACTTCTGAACTTTTCAGAGCGATGCGCTGAGCGTCTTTTCAGACAACCAATCACAGCCGTGGCGCTCGTGACACATTCGTAACCTGACACCGGAGTTGCCTGCCTGCCTACCCACAAGAGACAGGAGCAGTATGAGGGCGAGCGTCTGCTGGTTGGTGGTCATTGCGATTCGTGACAAAGCACAAATACACTAATAACTACACGAATACATTAAAAGCTAATAAAAAGCAAAGGGCGAACTGTGGTTCGTGTCAGGCAATAACTATATATATAATTATTTAATATACAATAAAGTGTATTAAAATATGCTATATGTGCAAAACCGCGGCAGTAAAATACGATAAAGTAAAATCGCTAGATTGCACGCCTCTCTGGCATCTCGCCGCAGCACTACCAGCGCTCCTCCAGCGTTCTTCAGCTGGAAATGTGCGCTAGGTGGACGCATGCCCTTACTCTTTGCGATAGGCACCCTTGGGTTCTTTAACGACCTAATTCAGTCAGGAGCTCAGTTTTAACGTATCATCCGAAAATATGACTTTGCTCTTGTCCAGCGTCAGCTAAATGACTAAATGTAAAAAAAATACGTTTTTTTTTACTTCGAACGTGTTGTTTTGCTACATCTGCCAATGGCTTTGAACCGCCACTGTTTACTCGTGAACGTTTCTCTGGAATTCAAGTGTAATAGAGTTTGTTTAATGTGTGTGAAGTCTGTGTGCAAAACCACACGTTTCTACTTAAATTAAGTTCCTCCCCTTGCCCGCTTGTTTCCTGGTCAAACGCTAGAAGCGCAGCTGTGAGCATCGCTAGTACAGAGAACAAGGGGGGGAGGGGTGCAAGGAGCTATACATCATCCTGGTTGCTAAGGAACACAGGGGTTAAGGTAACACCGACATGCGACACGGTGCGCCTCAGTTGAGACATGTTCCTCTTGGAGCTCCACCAAAAACACCCCGCTCACAAAAACGTGAGGCGTGTCATCTGGAGGAGGCGTGTCATCTGAAGGAGGCGCATCCACCGGCTTTGGAAGAGCTGCCCCCTGTCCGTGCTTTGTTTTCTCCGCGAGGAGGTAGTTTAAGCCAGCAATGCATTTAATTTAGGGATGCACCGATCCGATATTGATATCGGCCCCGATACGAGTAAAATAGCTAGATCGGGTATCGGAGACAATCATTTAATTTTTTTTTATAAATAATTATATATATTTCTTTTTTGTGATTTAATTTGAATAATAAATAACAATTCACTACATTTATATCCATGTGTTCATTTGTTACATTTTGTTTCACTAAGTTAGGAAAGTAATGTTTTAAGTCAAGCCTGATGTTGCCTTGCACAAAAGAATGATCCCAGTCTCTTCCACACAGTGAGGCATAGTTTATTAATTGAACAATGGGTATCGGATCGGTACTCGGTATCGGCCGCCCGATACCCAAAGCCCAGGTATCGGGACTGAAATAGGGCTGATCGGTGCATTCCTAATTTCATTGTAGTCATTGTAATTTAGCCATTGAAACTCTGCAAGAAAAAGATACCTTTGCTGGGCACACTTCTACACTACACTACACACTTCTTCAATCAATATCCAAAATGAAATCTATACTACTATGCACTCAAAGACTGTAGCACTCAAGTTCAACACTGTTTGACAAACCATCTTTACTTACCCTTAGCTGCCAGAATTGTACCCTTCCTGCTGACTTGTTGTATAGAACTTGTAAGTCGCTATGGATAAAAGCGTTCAGCTAAATGACTAAATGTAAATGTAGGCAGGACATTTACCTGGCTGTCCCTGTATCTTCACTCGCCTGTTCTGGTTTAGAATCCGAATTCTGTCTTTCTGTTCATCTGCTTGTGGTACTGGTTGATTCTGTATTTCTATTCATCTGCTTTTGGTACTGGTGGATTCTGTCTTTGTTTCATCCGCTTGTGGTACAGGTTGATTCTGTATTTCTATTCATCTGCTTTTGGTACTGGTGGATTCTGTCTTTGTTTCATCTGCTTGTGGTACAGGACGGTTGATTCTGTCTTTCTGTTTCATCTGCTTGAGGTACTGGTTGATTCTGTCTTTGTTTCATCTGCTTGTGGTACTGGTTGATTCTGTCTTTGTTTCATCTGTTTGTGGTACTGGTTGATTCTGTCTTTGTTTCATCTGTTTGTGGTACTGGTTGATTCTGTCTTCGTTTCATCTGCTTGTGGTACTGGTTGATTCTGTCTTTGTTTCATCTGCTTGTGGTACAGGACAGGTTGAATCTGTCTTTCCGTTTCCGTTCTGCATGCAGATTTTTCTTGAAATATGATGCAGAGCGCAGACTGTTCGCAACAAGACATAGAGAGAGAGATGCTCGAACCAAACGTGCAGTTTATCTTGAGCAGCAGATTAAATGAAGAGACTTAGATAACGGGATGGACAATGTACACTTGTTGTGTACTCTTTGACCAAATATTGGAAGTCGTTTCTTTCTATTTGAAAATCACACCAGGGTGACCTAAAGAAAATGAATTGGTGCATCGAAGTAAAAAGGTGCAAAATGGTGTTGTGTTTCAGTGAAGCTAAAGCCATACTTGAGAACATTTGCTTATTGTCTAACTATCGCTTTTGAAGATCATGTGAGACCACTGGCTGGGCAGTAGGTGAGAGAAAAGTGTTTTGCAACGCTCCCCGACCACAAAAGGGCGATTGATGGTCGTTATGCATAAGGTGCAGCACTGAAATGAGGCACCTAAATTGGTTAAGTGATTGCTAAATTGGTTAAGTGATTGGGTCCGGGTGGTATCCAACATGTCGTCACCGGTACCACTTGGTACCCCGATCTCTTTGAATTACACAGCATAACGCAGAAATACATTTCACATCCGTATGTATTAGGGGGGGGGGGTCAAAAATGTTAAAAGAAAAAAAATATCTACATCCAGCTGCATCTATCTGTAAAATGTATTATCGATATCAATCAAAAATGAATGTGTGTTCATCTATTTGATTGATTCATTCATAAACATAACACAATGAACTAATAACTTGTAACTAACTGCATATATTCAACTATTGCCTACTGAATCAGTCCTGACATATGCATACCTAGTGAATTTCGAAATAAATATCTAAATGAATAAAATTGAAGCGTGGTAAAAATGTACGGTGCATCGAATCATTGCCTAAATAACCGGAATCACATCGTTGTTGGATTGAGTCGTTACAGAGCTATACTATGCATAGTTCCAGCAGACCTATGCCTATGCAGACCTATGCCTATGAGAAACTTGCAATGGGCCTGGTCTACAAGATACACTACACCACTAAGATACCAATGTACATGTCGAAATACTTCCCAAAGGTCAGTGAATTCCACGACCACAACACCAGAGGGAGTTCCACAAATCATGTTCAACCCAGATTCGGCTCAAACAAGGGACTAAACACGTTTCGCAATTATGCCACAATAATGTGGAACGCCCTACCCACAGCCGTAAAATAATGTGAATCCCTACCCTCCTTCAAAACCACTCTCAAAGAGCACCTACGGGTGGCTGCAATTAGAAACTGGCCCCGGTAAATGTCCAAACCCCCACCCACCAAACCCCCTCCAATGTACAGTTTCTTCCCAATCGGATGTATATATTTTTTTATTATCTCTTTTTCTTACACAGTACTGTATATTTGTATGTCATACATGTCTTGATTAATTGAAAATGGGAGGACCCTGATGTAAACAAGACGAAAGTATTTTTCTGGTCTGCATCCTTTTAGCAGTTGTTTGTATTGAGGCGTACTGTGTATTGTACCCATTTTGCAATCTGTTAATAAAGTTTTCAATCAATCAATCAAACCCCCACCTGTGTTCTGTATCCTCCAGGTTTTAGTGAACGTCGTATCAGGCGGAACTGACTCCCCCTCCCCGATCGTCACATCCTCCACAAAGGACATGCATGGCGCATTTATGTTGGGGCTCTCAAAGTCATAGTACGCTCCGATGGCTGCTTGTAAATTCCTGCCGAGCAAGGGAGAAAGAAAACAACATTATGACCACAGCATATTGGTAACAAACACACATGGAGAGGGTTTGCAGACGGGGGAGTCCATGACGATTCAAGGGCAGTTTTGCACGACCACATAGCCTGAACGTTTCATAATATTTGTATCCAATGTTAAATCAGCACATGTCTATGCCAGATATTATTATGCATTATGTAAACATGAAGACCACAGAGAAGCCAAGCATTCACATACAAGAGCAGGGTTTCCCATTCATTACCTAGACTGTGGCGTCAAAAAAAATATATATAGGCCTATATCTATATATATGCGGATGTATCAGTAGTATTGGCAGTGGTAGTAGTCGTAATAGTAATCCACTATTTTTTTTATTTTTCTAAGAAATAAACCAGTTCAACACAGGTAACCACTTTTGCTTCATTTCTTTGATGGCTCAAATGTCTGCTCTAGTCCAGTGGTTCCCAAACCTCTCCTCGAGGCACCCCAGCCGTTCCATGCATTTGTTAAATTCCACCACCAGCACACCTTGATTCAACTAATAAAGGGCTAGTTAAGTTGAATCAGGTGTGCTGGTGGTGGAATTTAACAAATACATTGAACGGCTGGGGTGCTTCGAGGAGAGGATTTTGGAAGCACTAGTCTAGTCGATTTTGTGTTTTGAGCACAAAGTTCATCATAGATCTAGCCTCTTTATTTTGCTCTCAAAGTGCACCAGATTGATGCATTTAACTTTAAAATGTACAACAACAACAAATGTCCTAGAGGGACGGAGGTTCCACCATAGTCTCTGAAAATCCTGTGGGAAACACTGAAGAGGGTTTTGCAGAATAGTTAGACCCATGATAATTCAAGTGCAGTTTTGCACAACCCTGAATATGCTTTAAACATTTAAATGTGTACATTTATGTTTTATCTTGTGCACATCTTTATTTTTTTTATCTTGTTAAATCCAGATTACACGTTAGAGAATCACGCTCATGTCGATGTAGGTGACATTTGTAAGACAATTTAGGATACCACCGGTACATCTATTGATTGATTGATAATGTTATTAACAGATTGCAGAATGGGTACAATACAGTACAGCTCAAGACACACACAATTGTTAAGGGCATGCAGACCAGAGAGAGACTTTCGTCGTAGGATACCACCAGTACATCTATAATGCTATAACAGTGTACTGTCTATCCTGTATGTCGTGTATGTCATATATGTTATGATGAATTGAAAATGGGGGACCCTGATGTAAACAAGACCAAAGTCTTTCTCTGGTCTGCATCCCCTTAACAATTGTATGTATTGAGCTGTACTGTACTGTACTGTACCCATAGTGCAATCTGTTAATAAAGTTTTCAATCAATCAAGTGTTTAAAATATTAAACGAATGAGTCTGGATACCAACTGTGAGCTTCAGTAGTGGGACTCCTATAAGACACACCAGTCATACATAAACCAGCGTTTGTATTTTTAGAACTCCCCTTCTAGAAACGCAATTACAGGCCATCATCACGTGATAACACCTCCTGACACCCTGCAGGCCCTGTGTGTCGAGCACCTTCCTCTGTTAGGGGACACCACCTATCTCTCCATGCATGATGATGCTCAGATCAAACGGGAACCGTTGGGTCGAATAGTTCCTATCATGGCTTGCAACGTTGCTGCAACGTTGCTACAAGCTTTGTTTGTTTGAAGAGCTGGAAGCAGTTAATGGAGTCAGTGTTGTTACGTTGCGTGAGAGGGCTGAGCCCCGCAGGCGACACTGTTTTCGTGGCCAAGACAGACTGCTCTTTCATTGGACAGTTTTTTTTTTAAAAGATATAGAAAGATAGATACTTAGATAAAACAGTGAATAAATAAAGAGTTATGAGTAAGATCAGACACTACTACTAGCCAAGCAATCACACAAGTCAGGGACGGACAGTCACGGTTTTACGCATAATAAACAATGTTAGCCTGTTAGCTAACACTAACTTAGCCATCGCCATTCATTGTCCAAACAATCACCACCTACAATTCACAAGGTTATGGATCACAGCATGTGTTATCATCATCACCCCATAGTTTAGTCAGTCCACATGCACTCGTATGTGTGTAATAATAACAGCAGCTTTTAGCTAATGCTAGCTAACAAGTGGCTAACGGAGACAAGGCCGCAGCGAGTCCCCGGGCTCACCAGTTGGTCATGTCCAGGAAGAAGGCGCATCCGGCGGGGTTGAGTTGAAAGCCCAGCAGCCTCTGGAACTCCGAGATGAGGATGTCTTTATCTGTCGTCCCCATGCAGCTGAACTTCTGCATGAGCTCCTGGTCCAGGTCCAGGTCCAGATCCATGCCCTCCATCGTCGCGGACAGAGACAGAGGGGGGTTCCTTCTTCTTTCCTACTTTAGTCCGAGGCCTCGACTTGTCATAACAAACTCAACAACAACGCGAGTGCGCATGATCTGTAGTGAGCGCTGTGGTACCTGCTGCTGCTGCTGCTGGCGGCGCGCTGCGCTGCGTCAACCCGCCCCCCGGGTGTGTTCAGGGGGGGCAGCGGAGCGCGGCTTTACGCAGGACGTGCACACATTTTAAGTTTCAAGTTTTGTTTTATTGGTCACATTATAACTATAAGATAAGGTACATCATGATCATGTACATTACAGTGAAATGCTTGGTTCTGTGTGAACCCCGGAGAATGTGCTTCATACAGTGAAAAAGAATAAAGTCCAAACACTATACAAATATACAATATACAAACTAAAGTGCAACCTAAAGTACAAAAGGCAAACAATGAAGTACAAAATGCAAAGTTTCTAAATGCAAAAATGAGGTTTGATTGATTGATTGATTGATTGATTGAACACTTTATTAACAGATTGCAGAATGGGTACAGTACAGCTCAATACACACAATTGTTAAGGGGATGCAGACCAGAGAAAGACTTTTGTCTTGTTTACATCAGGGTCCCCCATTTTCAATTCATCATAACATATATGACATACACGACAGATAGACAGTACTGCTACATCTATACATTTATGACATACCAGATTTGCAAATACAGTACTGTTTGTGATACAAAAAGAGTCAAGAAAAGAGAGTATACATTTGACATAGAAACTGTACATTGGAGGAGGTTGGGTAGGAGGAGTGGGTGGGGGACACTGTACAACTGAACAAGCAAAACTGTACATTGGAATATTGACAAGACCATACTTGGTCATTTACTGTACATTGGGGGGGGGGGGGGGGGGGGTTGTGTTAGGACATTTACAGAGGCCAGTTTAGAATTGCAGTCTCCCGTAGGTGTTTTTTTAGAGTGTTTTTGAAAGTGGGTAGTGATTCACATTCCTTTGCAGCTTTGGGTAGGGCGTTCCACATTAGGGTGCAGTAGTTGTTTTGGGTTGTTGTCGAATAGCGACCTTTTTTCAAAATAGGCTATCTCATGCTATTCTATTCTTATTTTTATTGAGATGTTTTTGTATGCAGATTTCAGAGGGAGTGTCATGTTTGTTGTCTGCTGAAAATCCAGCAGGTGGGAGTATTGTTTATATTTTGTGTCTGACTCGTGGTGGAGTGGCCACTGGACAACTATGTCAAGCCAACTGAATTAAGCATTCATTTGTACTTCCTACTGAGAGGTTTTGCCTTCAAAATAAAAACGATTTTAAACAACTATCTGGCCATAGGCTACAGCAAAATAAACATAATAACAATGTGTATTGTAGCAGAGTATTTTTTAATCAAGGGACAATCAGGCCATGTATGAGGCACATAGGCTGTGTAGGCTAATAGGGAGCGGGAAGAGTTTAGGCCTATATTAAGGTGAGCTGATGCTGCAGTCAAAATCCACCAGATGTCTATTTTACATGCTCTGGATTTACCATCATTTGATAATGAAAGAAGATCAATAAAGGAATATCTTATCTTTTCTTGTCTTTTCTTATCTTATCTTTACCATTTTGATATGTATTGCAGCAGTCTTTTTTTTCATCACCTTTTATCTGACCATCGATGTGGCCTACGAACGGCTGACTGAGGTTTACATAATATATATCATATTTAGGGGGGTTGCAGGAGACATATCCCCTTCAATATTGAGAAGAGGTCAAATTGTCCCCTAAAAAAATATAGCTAATTTTATGAAAGACAAAAGAGGTACATACTACATAGTGTTTTTTCCTCATAATTGGTTGGTACGGCTAAACCCTCAACCTGCTCGCTTACTTCTCCAAACTTTAGGTCCCACCTTACTTAACATTTTCAACATGTCACTAAACCGCTATATAAAAAAACGAACCTCGACCCACTCATTTTGAAAAATCACAGACCCATCTCCAATCTTCCCTTCTTATCCAAAATATTAGAACAGATCATCGCAACGCAACTCACTGACCATCTATCAAGTATCAACCTTCACAAATCTTTTCAATCTGGCTTTAGAACCTCCCACTCCACTGAAACGGCTCTCAATAAAGTCACAAAAGACCTTTCTCTCAACTTTAACTCAACCTCTGTGCTCTTACTGCTTAACCTCAGTGCAGCCTTTGACACTGTTGACCACTCCACTCTTTTGAGTTGGCTTGAGAATCACCTTGGCATTCAGGGTCACGCACTCGCTTGCTTTACATCTTATTTGACCAACAGAACAACAAGATTCTTGTACCGGATCTCCTCTCTGGTAAACAAGAATACCCTGAAGACTCTAACAGGAGCACTCATTCAAGGGTACTATGACTATGATTGTACCTCATGGTACCAAAGCACCTCAAAGGCACTAAAAACAAGATTACAAACATCACAAAACAAACTGGTCAGACTATTTGACCTTACTCCTAAAACCCACCTCACCCCTGCCCATTTTGACAACCTAGGATAGCTTAGAGTAGACAACAGAGTACAGCAACTTGCAATGGGCCTGGTCTACAAGATGCACTACACCACAAGTCGAAATACTGCCCAAAGGTCAGTGAATACCACGACCACAACACCAGAGGAAGTTCCACAAATCATGTTCAACCCAGATTCGGCACAAACAAGGGACTAAACACGTTTAGCAATTATGCCACATCAATGTGGAACGCCCTACCCACAGCCGTAAAATAATGTGAATCCCTACCCACCTTCAAAACCGCTCTCAAAAAGCACCTACGGGAGGCTGCAACTCGAAACTGGCCCCTGTAAAGGTCCAAACCCCTCCCACCCCCTCCAAATGTACAGTTTCCTCCCCCTCACATGTATTTTCTGTTAGGATCTCTGTTTAACAGTACTGTATATTTGCATATCTTGTATGTCACAAATATAACAGTACCTGTATGTTGTGTATGTCATAAATGTCTTGATGAATTGAAAATGGGGGACCCTGATGTAAACAAGACAAAAGTCTTTCTCTGGTCTGCATACCATTAACAATTGTGTGTATTGAGCCGTACTGTATTGTACCCATTCTGCAATCTGTTAATAAAGTTTTCAATCAATCAACACACTGTGGACGTGGTCTATAATGATTTAACATCTGAGACCTTCAAAGTGCAATGTGGTGTCCCACAAGGTTATGTCCTGAGCCCATTACTATTTGCGTTTTATATGCTAATATATGCGATATTATACACAAATTTGCCTGTTTGCCATTAAAAACTGGACGTCGCTAAATCTTCTGCTACTTAACGCAGATAAAACTGAGATGCTAGTCGTTGGCCCCCCAAATCAGAGAGGCGTGTTTGAGGACATCTCTCTCAAATTCAATACCTGTCTCTCAGAGCTCCACCGACCACCATAAAAGACCTTGGAGTAATTTTTTATTCCTCCCTCTCATTTAAAGCACATATTCAAAATGTTGCCTTCTTTCATCTCCGTAATATCGCAAAAATCTGTCCTATTTTTAAATTAACCATGGCCAACACCAAAACCTTAATTCATGCGTTTGTCTCATCACGACTAGATTACTGTAATGTGCTTGAATGAATGAATGAATGAATGAATGAATGAAAACTTTATTTAACAGATTGCAGAATGGGTACAATACAGTACGGCTCAATACACACAATGTTAAGGGGATGCAGACCAGAGAAAGACATTTGTCTTGTTTACATCAGGGTCCCCCATTTTCAATTCATATTGCTTTTTTCAGGCCTACCTAACTCGAGCCTGAACAATCTAGCAGGGTAGATATAAACATAGTCAGGATGTCTGTCTTCTAACCCCTGTCTCTGTTTCTCTGTGAAGGGATGTCTCGAGTGCCTGTGTGATGATATGCAGGCACACAGCTTATATACGCCAGCCCTGGTCCTGCCCCGTTGCGCCTGTCAAGGGGGTGTGATCTACCCTGTGCCGTCCTCGATGTGGCCTCCAATGTCGATTGCAGCGGCTGTTCTACATCAAACTAGATCAGAGCACCACTGGCGCGGTGGTTCTCTTCTCTGCTGTCCTCAGTTTGGCCTAGACCCTAGATGGTCAAACCGTGCCCACTCTACTTCAACTGGATCTGAGTGGTTGTCCTGCCCCCTGGGGATAGTGACCGTGGGGGTTCATCATCATATTCCATCATACCAGCGCTTGTATTCCTATGCTTTATTGCTCTTATTTCTATTATTATTTTAACCTTAATTTGTCTTAAAAAAAAATTTAAGACAAATTATACATACCAATTTCTATTATCCACCATTCTATCCATAGCAACACCCATATAACATGGACAGCCTGATGGAGGATCCCCTTTAAATTGCCCATCTGAGGTTTCTCCCTTTTTTTTCTTCTTCCTATTGCTAAGTTTCAGCGAGTTGCTCCTTATCTTCATTGGGGAAAGTCTGGGGGTGTTTGTGGATTTAAAAATATTTTTTTTTTTTATTTAATTGTGGATCTATTGTGATGTTACTTGTTGACCTGTGAAGCCAGTCGAGGCAACTTGTTGTGATTTTGGGCTATACAAATCAATTTGACTTGACTTGACTTGACATTTCCACCATGAATTGATGCAGAAAATGCACAAATTGGTGCAGAAAAGTAGGCTATAGCCTACACCAGAATGCAGGAAATTAAGTGCTACTCAAAATGTCCTGGGGGAGGGGGCCTAGACCCTCCACTTAACCCTTTCACTGCTGCATCACCAAACGGTTAACCCTTTCACTGCGACAATACACAGAAGGTTAACCCTTTCACTGCCACACGACAGCCGGTTAACCCTTTCACTGCCACACGACAGAAGGTTAACCCTTTACTATCACACAACCGACGGTAACCCGTTCACTGCCACACGACAGATGGTTAACCCTTTACTATCACACAACCGACGGTCGTAAAGGGTTAACCTTCTGTCGTGTGGCAGTGAAAGGGTTTTAATGCATGATGCTCCAGATAAAACGGGAACCGTTGGGTCAAATAGTTCCTACTATGGCTTGCAACGTTGCTACAAGCTTTGTTTGAGTCGGTTGTGTGATAGTAAAGGGTTAACCTTCTGTCGTGTGGCAGTGAAAGGGTTTTAAAGCCCCCCCCCCCAATGTTGAAACCAAATCTACGCCCTTGAATTTAAATAGTATAGACTAATACAAAGACCCATCGGCCATGATTACAACAGGTATAATCACCTCTGAAATCTTTCCGATATCGCGCTCTGCTAGACAGGGTTGCCCTCTTAGTCCCGGACTATTCGCTTTATCACTAGAGCCTTTAGCACAATATATAAGACAATCCCAATCCATAGAACCAATAGAAATCAAGGGCACACAACATCATATTAGTTTATATGCGGACGACGTAATATTGTTCATGCAAAACCCGATCACTTCAATGATTTTGGTAATCTATCTGGATTTAGGATAAATTGGCCAAAGTCTGCCTTCCTTCCACTTAATGCCCCTGCAAAGAATATACTCCCTCCAGAAAAAATACCAATGGTTAAACACTCCAGATGTTTTGGAGTTGAAGTATTCCCTACTATAAGCCAAACGGTGAAGTACAATTACATAAAATTCCAAGATAAGATCAAATACGACTTTGACAGGTGGTCCAAACTTAAAAACTCAGTACAGGCACGGGTATCAATAGTTAAGATGGATGTTTTACCTAGAATCAACTTCATTAGCTCAATGTTACCGTTACCCCCTCCTGATGGTTACTGGAAAAAATTACACTCCACCGCATACAAATGTATTTGGAATAACAAACCTCCACGTATAAAAAGATCCACCGCACAGAGAAACAAAGCCGACGGAGGTATGGCATTTCCAGATTTTTACCACTATTTTAAAGCGTACTCTTTAAGACCACTGACAACCTGGTTTGATTCCCAAGCATCTGTATCCTGGAGAAACTTAGAAGAAAATATAGTAGCACCACATAGACTGCAGGACATAGTATACACCATATTATCAATTAAGCAATGCGAATTGAAATTTGGCCCCCTTATTACTCATGTGATCCGGATATGGCGTGAAACACAAAACAAATATTCTAACCAACATAAATGGCATAGTCATACTCCCCTATTCAATAACAATGCACTCCTGATTGGAAAACGACCTATAAGATACCCTAAATGGGAAAAGCAGGGCATACACACATTAGGAGATGTTTTCAACAAACGGGGGTTTTGTAGCTATAAAGACATACATAAAAAATGTAATCTCACCAGTTCCACATATTATTTTTACGCACAGTTATTGGAATGTTTGAAGGCTCATGGAGTCCCATTAAGGATACCAATTGAGCACCACAGATATCACAAATTCTTCTATGAAAGAGAGACATCGAGAGGTTTTGTATCTGATTTTTATCATCACTTACTAACATCCTCGTATGGAATCCTCCCCCTAGACTCAGTCTGGAGGAGGGATATACCAGACTTGGAAATAAAATTTGATTGGCAAGAAGCCTGGGCAAACGTTCGAATTGCGTCACGTAACCCGGACCATCAACAAATTAATCTTAAATTATATTCATAGGACATACCTGACTCCTATCAGATTGAACAGAATGGGACTTAAACAAGACTCTAGATGTTCCTTATGTACAAATGGGGATGAGGGTACATTTATGCACATGTATTGGGATTGCCCACCAGTTAAGATATTCTGGAAAGAAGTGTCCCAGCAATTATCAAATTTCTTATTTCTGAACATAGCTGTACACCCCTCTGTATTGCTGTTGAATGATGTTTTTCAGTTTGCAGCTCCTATACAGCTAAAGAGACTAGTTTTATCTGGTAGCGGCTAAAAAGCTGATAGCATCACGATGGTTTCAACCGGAAAAAATGTGTCGGAAGGTATGGGTTCTTACATATCTCGATGTGATTTATCTAGAAATATCTACAGCAAGAATTTTAGGTGTCAGTGAAACCAAAATTGCAATCTGGTTAGAAGTGGTGGAGAGAATAAAAGCTAGCATATGAATTGTAGTGCCTGGTTAGGAACGAATGATAATGGATGGATTATCCAAGTGGGGGTCCGGGGGGGGTGAGCGAGCGAGAGCATATGTATGTAGGGTATTAGATAGCAAGTATTAGGTATATATCTCGTATACTACATTTATTTAAATGGTGATTTCATTGGATGTTTACTGTTAATGCTTGTGTGTCTAATTTTATGTTATGTTTAAAAAAGAATAAAAAAATAAAATACAAAAAAAAAAAAAAGTATACTAATATACATACATACATACATACATACATACATACATACATACATACATACATACATACATACATACATACATACATACATACATACATACATACATACATACATACATACATACATACATACATACACATCCTAACCCAACCCCCTCCAATGTACAGTAAATTACCAAGTATGGTTTTGTCAATATTCCAATGTACGGTTTTGCTTGTACAGTTGTACAGTGTCCCCCACCCACCCACCCGTCCTACCCCCCCCCCCCCCACCCACCCAACCACCTCCAATGTACAGATCCCCCCCCCACCGACCCAACCCCACCCCACCTACCCAACCTCCCCCAATTTACAGTTTTTACGTCAAACGTATACTCTCTTTTCTGGACTTTTTTTGTATCACAAACAGTACTGTATTTGCAAATCTCGTATGTCATAAATGTATAGATGTAGCAGTACTGCCGGGCGGCTACGTGGCGCAGTGGGCAAGGCGCTCGCAACGAATGATGGAGACTAGGCTCGAACAGGATGCCTCCTGTTCGAGCCCCGCTCTCCACATTGCTTTCAGTTTAGCTGGTCGTCCACAGTAATACACATTGGCCGTATTACGGGGAGGGAAACTGAAGGGTGGGGATTGGGTGTTGTGGACAGCGACTCCTACAGGTCGGTTGGTGCGCCTGCGCAGTAGAATCAAGAAGCGACAGGGGCGGGGCCCCTCCAAAGCCCAGACCCCCGACGCTGAAAGATCGAGCCGCGCAGGTGTTACAGGTACCAGGATATGGCACCTGATAGCAGATATATGTTTAACCTATGAAACAGGTTGTAGTTAGTCATTTGACAAAGGAAGGTGCAGACACGATGTTACTGACTCTGGGTCCTCCCGGTTGTGAAACTGAGGTTGCCTCGTGCGTCCCTAAGCACAAAGTACGGTTCCCTGGAAGGCGAAGCCACTAAACACCAGTCCTATACTGCCACCTATTGACCAAATTATGTTAATGTCTCCCATTACATATAAATGACTGTTCTACCTTGTTTCTGATGGAGGTAATCCTGTACCAATATGTTCACACTGTTTTGACACATAATCTAAAGATATTAACGTGATACCACTTTTAGTGGGCATCACACAGGCAGGGGTGTCCATTTGGTATGGCAAAATTTGGTATGTAATTTTTTTTTTTTTTTTTTTACAATTTTTTATGTTGATTTAGAATTCGAATGTCAACATTATGAACGAAGCTTCGAACTATTCGGTACAGCCCTAGCATGTTTTGATATTGTCAATTATCTCACTTTTACTAGGTGACTTTTGCTGTGACTAACTGAAATATGCCCAAAAAAAAGGAAAATGGACATAGGGAGTTTTTTTTTTTATCAAAGGGCAGCAGAGACAAGTGATACAGGGACACAGGTAAGGTCTGGCTTAGTGATTATAATAGTGCAGTTCAGCATTCAGTAACCCATACTTTTTGTGAATGTGTTTTTGATACTACATTCTGTTGAACACACACCTCAAAACCGTACCTAAGGAAAATTGGCTCAATTGCAAGAAAAGTAATAGACAGTTATGATATTACATTCTGCATTCTAAAAATGCTTGTGTAGTCCTGTGTCATACCTAAATGTCATATAACTGAATTGTATAGAAACAACTCACCAAAAGTGACTATTGCACAACTGATTTGACAAAAAAAATCCACCATTCACCCCCCCCCCCCCCCCCCTCCTCGCCCTACCTTGCCTTTTAGTGAAAGGACGCCACTGAAAAGATGCGACGGCTATTACCTCTAGTATCGGAGGGGAGTGGGGACTCGTGCTATGTATGACTTAGTCCACATTGCAGCCGGCTTGTGGGAGGCAAGAAACAGCGTTCAAAGACAGGGGAGGGTTGAATTGGACGATATGAAAATTGGGATGGGAGAAAAATAGAAAATGGGAGAAAAAGTGGATAAAAAAAAAAGATGTAGCACTGTCTATCTGTATGTCATGTATGTCATGAATGAATGAATGAATGAATGAATGAATGAATGAATGAATGAATGAATGAATGATTGAATGAATGAATGAATGAATGAATGAATTAATGAAAACTTTATTTAACAGATTGCAGAATGGGTACAATACAGTACGGCTCAATACAATTGTTAAGGGGATGCAGACCTGAGAAAGACGTTTGTCTTGTTTCCATCAGGGTCCCCCATTTTCAATTCATATAGACATTTATGACATACACAACATACATGACATTTATGGCATAGGGACATATAGGTATTTAGTACTGATACATTTGTGACATAAACGGTATTCAAATATACAGTACTGTTACCCCTAGATCCTGACAGAGTATATACATATGATGGGGAGGGGACTGTACATTAGGAGGGGGTGGGTGGGTGGGAGAGAAATATACATACGGCGGGGAGGGAATATATACATGCGGTGGGGAGGAGACTGTCTATTAGGAGGTGGTGGGGGTTTTGGGCATTTACGGTGGCCAGTTTCGAATTGCAGCCTCCCGTAGGTGCTCTTTAAGAGCGGTTTTGAATGTGGGCAGGGATTCACATTCCTTTACAGCTTTGGGTAGGGCATTCCACATTGTTGTGGCATAATTGCTAAACGTGTTTAGTCCCTTGTTTGAGCCAAATCTGGGTTTAACATGATTTGTTGAGCTTCCTCTGGTGTAGTGGTTGTGGTATTCACTGACCTTTGGGAAGTATTTTGACATGTACATGGGCACCCCGGTCGTATAGTGTATCTTGTAGACCAGGCCCATTGCAAGTTGCTGTACTCTGTCGTCTACTCTAAGCCATCCTAGGTTGTCAAAGTGGGCAGGGGTGAGGTGGGTTCTGGGGTTCAGGTCAAGTAGTAGTCTGACCAGTTTGTTTTGTGATGTTTGTAATTTTGTTTTAAGCGCCTTTGAGGTGCTTTGGTACCATGAGGTGCACGCATAGTCATAGTACCCTTGAATGAGTGCTCCTGCCAGAGTCTTCAGGGTATTCTTGTTTACCAGAGAGGAGATCCGGTACAAGAATCTAGTTCGTTGGTTGACTTTTTTTTATTACATTGGATGCCATTTTGTCACAGGAAAGAGCCTCTAGGATGGAACCCAGGTAGGTCATTTCGTCTTTCCTTGTGACAATATTGTCACCCACTGTAACTGAGAAGCCGTCGGTCTTGCTGAGTTTGTTATTTGAACCGAAGAGAATGGACTCTGTTTTGCCCATGTGTAATGATAGTTTGTTATCAGCGAGCCATATGCAGATTTTGCCTAGTTCCGAGCTGAGGGTTTTTTCAACCTGCAACTTGTTCTTGTCAGAGACCAGCAGGGCTGAGTCGTCCCCAAACAGGAACAAGTTGCAGTCACAGGCTGACGACATGTCATTTGCATAAATTAGGAAGAGTAGCGGTCCTAGTATGCTTCCTTGTGGAACACCACAGCTCACTGTGAGGGGGGGGGGATAGAGTACCGTTTACCTCTACTATCTGTTCTCTCCCCTCCAGGTAGGATTGCATCCAGCTCACTGATAACCTAATCAAAACCAATTGCTTTTAGCTTGTCCATCAGAATGGAGTGATTGACAGTGTCGAAGGCCTTTTGTAGGTCCAGCATGACCATGCCGCAGTATTTGCCCGCGTCCACCTCTTGTTTGATGTGGTCGTTCAAATAGAGGAGGCATGTGTCAGTGGAGTGGGACGTTCTGAAGCCAGATTGGAATTCGTAGATTAGATTTTTTTCCGCCAGGTACTTTTCGACCTGTTCGTAGACTATTTTCTCCATGACTTTCGAGATGGAGGTAAGAATAGAAACAGGGCGGTAGTTGCCTGGGTCTAATTTGCTGCCCTTTTTGTGCAGAGGGGTCACTCTCGCAATTTTGAAGTCCTTGGGGACGTGCCCCTGTTTTATAGAGAGGTTTATTATGTGTGTGATGACTGGGGTGATGGCGGCTGCTGCGTCTCTGAGGAATTTGGAGGGGATGTTGTCATGGCCAGTGGCCTTGTTAGGTTGGAGGGCGCTCAATTTTTTGAGTACCTCATCGGTTGTTACCATTTCAAGTTTGAAGTCGTCTTTGTGGACCCCTAGGTTTTTGTAGTATGCTACTATGTGTTCTACCCCATAATGCCCTGAGTGGGAGGGTAGTTTGTTTACCAGTGTTGTGGCTATGTTTGTGAAGAAGATGTTTAAGTAATTGGCTACATCCAGCTTGTCTGTGATGAGCGTGTTGTCCGTCTTTATGTTTATGTTTGAGAATCTGGTTTTAAGTTTTTTACTGCAGCCTAGTTGATTATTGAGTAATTTCCAAAGTTCGCGGGGTTTGTTTTTGTTTTCCTCAGTTTTGTCGTTGATGAAATTTCTTTTTGCGGTTCTGATCATGGTGTTTACGTCATTTCTTAGTCTGTTTCTTTGAGTTTTTAGTTCAACCACGTGGGCTGTTTGAGCTTTTGGAAAGCTTTGTCTGACTTTTATGAAGTTCAGAGCATTTTTTGTCTCTGGTCTTTGCGGCCAGTATTTCAGTGTGCATCCATGGCTCAGCGCGATTTTTAACCCTGGTGGTTCTTATGGGTGCCATGTTGTTGAGTATTGCTGTGAATTTGGTTTTGAATCCAAGCCATGTTTCTTCAACCTGTGTACCACTGAGTTCATCTGACCAGTCCAAGCTCCCCAGTTCTAGGTTAAAGGCCTCTCTAGAGTAAGTTTTGAGGTCTCTAGATGTGACTGTTTTGTGACAGCCGGCCTTCTGTTTTAGCTTTTTGCGGGTACAGAAAATCATATAATGATCACTTAACCCGCATGCTATCACCCCTTTATTGGAGATCATGGACTTGTCAGAGGTCAAAATGAGGTCAATGGTGGTTTGTGTCGAATCACATACCCTTGTGGGTTGGGTGATTAGCTGGCTGAAACGTGCAGATCAGAAAATCTACTGAAGGCCTTGAAGACGGGTGCTGCTTTACGCAGCATATCCATGTTCCAGTCCCCAATAATAATTTTTTCTACCCCCTCCACCCCAGCTAAACACCCATCAAGTGTGTCATAAAAGCCACTCTGTTCTGGCGGTATATAGATTGTGCCTACTAGTACTGGTTTCGCCCTGTCTAATAAGATTTCAATCCAAACAGTTTCAATTTCATCATGGTTAAGGTCAGTACGGTTGATGTATTTGGTATCCTTGTGTATATACACACAGACGCCACCTCCATACTGCTTGAAATTGATTGATTGATTGAAAACTTTATTAACAGATTGCAGAATGGGTACAGTACAGTACAGCTCAATACATACAATTGTTAAGGGGATGCAGACCAGAGAAAGACTTTCGTCTTGTTTACATCAGGGTCCCCCATTTTCAATTCATCGTAACATATATGACATACATGACATTCAGATAGACAGAACTGCTACATCTATACATTTATGACATATCAGATTTGCAATTACAGTACTGTTTGTTTCTATCCCTCCTGACTATTGAGTAGTTTTCAATTTCAATCTCTGGATCCTGTACAGATGAGTCTAATTTTGTTTCTGTGAAACACAATATGTTAGCCTTAATTACCATTTAAAAACAACTGTTTGATTTCAGCCAGTTTAGGTCTCAGGCTATTTGTATTAAGATGGAATATGTGAAGTCCATTTTTGCTGGTAATCAGATTGATGTCGTCACACTTGAGGTAACTCTGTTCATTTGTGTCCTGTCCTGTGGTGGGGGGAGGGGGGGCGTTGTTGCTGTTTGTGCCGTGAGTGGGGAATGTCCTTATATGATGAATTGAAAATGGGGGACCCTGATGTAAACAAGACGAAAGTCTTTCTCTGGTCTGCATCCCCTTAACAATTGTATGTATTGAGCTGTACTGTACTGTACCCATTCTGCAATCTGTTAATAAACTTTTCAATCAATCAATCAATCAATTGAAATGGGGGACCCTGGTGTAAACAAGACGAAAGTCTTTCTCTGGTCTGCATCCCCTTAACAATTGTATGTATTGAGCTGTACTGTATTGTACCCATTCTGCAATATGTTAATAAAGTGTTCAATCAATCAATCAATCAATCAATCAATCAATCAATCAATCAATCAATCAATCAATGGCTTGTCGTACAGAACTTGTAAGTCGCTTTGGATAAAAGCGTCAGCTAAATGACTAAATGTAAATGTAAATGTAAATCAATCAATGGGAACTTTCCTTTTGAAATGCTCGCCCGGAAGTAGGAGCCCTTATTTCAGCTGCCTTGACGCTGGTGGTTTCAGGAGCGCCTCGACTGTCCGGTACTCCGGTGGATGTGAGCAGAGCTGGCTGACACCGCTGTGCAGGACCAGCAGCAGCTAGCAGCAACAAGATGAGAGAGTGCTGCTGGCGATTGTTGTTGAAGATAGATACCTTCACTCACACACTAGGTCGTTAGCAACAAGCACACTTCAAATGTCTACAATCTTTTTGTAAATAAATACTCCAACAACATAGCGACATCATTCGACTACTAGTACCGACAGAAATGGCTGGGATTATAAAAAAGCAAATTCTGAAACACTTGTCCAGGTAAGTGGCAGCTCTTATCAACGTTTAACGTTATCTTGATCAGCGAACCACAATTCTGACGTTAGCCGACTGGTTTCTATTGCAACAGCAACCATGCAACGGTTTTTCCTAGATATACATTTGATTGATTACTGTTAGTTACTGTTACACCTAGTTATGTGTTAGCTGAAGGCTAGCTGGCTCGTTTGTTAGCCCGAAACTGATGCAGTCAAAGAGGCAAAGCAAATCACTGTGACACTGGTCTCAATTGTAATGGATTCGATTAACGGTAATAATGTTACATGTTGTTTTTAACAACATGTTTTCAGTAGCTGGCGCACAAATAGACTCAGCCTGTCTTATCTGCACAAGCAAGCTTTGATTGTGTTGTGTTTAGGGGGCCTGCTAGCAAACTCAAAGTGCCCCACAAACAGTACTGTATTTGTAAATCTGGTATGAAATGTCTAGATGTAGCAGTACTGTCTATCTGTATGTCATAAATGTTATGATGAATTGAAAATGGGGGACCCTGATGTAAACAAGGCGAAAGTCTTTCTCTGGTCTGCAAATTGGATGAAATCAAACAATTATTCATAAATGGTAAGGCAAACATACTGTGCTTCTCAGAAACTAAGCTTGACGATTCTGTAAAAGATCCAGAGATAGAGATTGAGAACTACTCAATAATTAGGAATGATAGGAACAAACATGGAGGTGGTGTCTGTATGTACATACACAAGGACACCAAATTCATCAACAGAAATGACCTGAATCATAAATCAATTGAAACTGTATGGGTGGAAATCCTATTCGAAAGGGCGAAATCCCTACTGGTTGGCACAGTCTACAGGCCGCCAGATCATAGTGATTTTTATGATACACTGGATGGGTGTTTAGCTGGAGTTGAGGATGTAGACAAAATTCTTATTGGAGACTGGAACACGGATATGCAACGAAAAGATGCACCCGTCTTCAAGTCATTCAGTAGGTTTTGTGATCTGCACGGCCTCAGCCAGCTAATCACCCAACCCACACGTGTATGTGAATCAACTCAGACTACCATTGACCTCATTCTGACCTCCGACAAGTCCAAGATCTCCAAGAAAGGGGTTATAGCATGCGGGTTAAGTGATCATTATATGATATTCTGTACCCGCAAAAAACTAAAACAAAAGGCTGGCTGCCACAAAACAGTCACATCTAGAGACCTTAAAACCTACTCTAGCGAGGCCTTTAACCTTGAACTGGAGAGCCTGGACTGGTCAGATGAACTCAATGGTACACTGGTTGAAGAAACATGGCTTGGTTTCAAAACCAAATTCTCAACAATACTAAACGACATGGCCCCCCTAAGAACCACCAGGGTAAAAAATCGCGCTGAGCCGTGGATGCACTCCGAAATACTGGCCGCTATGAAAACCAGAGACAAAAAATGCTCTGAGTTTCGTAAAAGTCAGTCAAAGCTTACTAAAAGCACGAGCAGTGAACTCCAAGCCCACGTGACTGAACTCAAACTAGAAAGAAACAGACTAAGAAACGACGTAAACTCCATGATCAAAACTGCAAAAAAGAATTTCATCAATGACAAAACTGAGGAAAACAAAAACAAACCACGTGAACTTTGGAAATTACTCAATAATCAACTAGGATGCAGTAAAAAACTTAAAACCAGATTCTCAAACATAAACATAAAAACGGACAACACGCTCATCACAGACAAGCTGGATGTAGCCAATTACTTAAACATTTTCTTCACAAACATAGCCACAACACTGGTAAACAAACTACCCTCCCACTCAGGGCTTTATGGGGTAGAACACATAGTAGCTTACTACAAAAACCTAGGGGTCCGCAAGGACGACTTCAAGCTGGAAATGGTAACAACAGATGAGGTACTCAATAAACTGAGCGCCCTCCAACCTAACAAGGCCACTGGCCATGACAACATCCCCTCCAAATTCCTCAGAGACTCAGCAGCCGCCATCACCCCAATCATCACACACATAATAAACCTCTCCATAAAACAGGGACACGTCCCCAAGGACTTCAAAATTGCTAGGGTGACCCCTCTGCACAAAAAGGGCAGCAAATTAGACCCAGGCAACTACCGCCCTGTTTCTATTCTCACCTCCATCTCGAAAGTCATGGAAAAAATAGTCTACGAACAGGTCGAAAAGTACCTAGCGGAAAAAAATCTAATCTACGAATTCCAATCTGGCTTCAGAACATCCCACTCCACTGACACATGCCTTCTCTATTTGAATGACCACATCAAACAAGAGGTGGACGCAGGCAAATACTGCGGCATGGTCATGCTGGACCTACAAAAGGCCTTTGACACGGTCAATCACTCCATTCTGATTGACAAGCTAAAAGCAATTGGTTTTGATAGTCTATCAGTGAGCTGGATGCAATCCTACCTTGAGGGGAGGGAACAGATGGTGGAGGTAAACGGTACCCTATCCCCCCCTCTCACAGTGAGCTGTGGTGTTCCACAAGGAAGCATACTAGGACCGCTACTGTTCCTAATTTATGCAAATGACATGTCGTCAGCTTGTGACTGCAACTTGTTCCTGTTTGCGGACGACTCAGCCCTGCTGGTCTCTGACAAGAACAAGTTACAGGTTGAAAAAACCCTCAGCTCGGAACTAGGCAGAATCTGCATATGGCTCGCTGATAACAAACTATCATTACACATGGGCAAAACAGAGTCCATTCTCTTCGGTTCAAATAACAAACTCAGCAAGACCGACGGCTTCTCAGTTACAGTGGGTGACAATATTGTCACAAGGAAAGATGAAATTACCTACCTGGGTTCCATCCTAGAGGCTAATCTCTCCTGTGACAAAATGGCATCCAATGTAATAAAAAAAGTCAACCAACGAACTCGATTCTTGTACCGGATCTCCTCTCTGGTAAACAAGAATACCCTGAAGACTCTGGCAGGAGCACTCATTCAGGGGTACTACGACTATGCTTGCACCTCATGGTACCAAAGCACCTCAAAGGCGCTAAAAACAAAATTACAAACATCTCAAAACAAACTGGTCAGACTACTGCTTGACCTTACTCCTAGAACCCACCTCACCCCTGCCCACTTTGACAACCTAGGATGGCTTAGAGTAGATGACAGAGTACAGCAACTTGCAATGGGCCTGGTCTACAAGATACACTACACGACCAAGGTACCCATGTACATGGCAAAATACTTCCCAAAGGTCAGTGAATACCACGATCACAACACCAGAGGGAGCTCCACAAATCATGTTAAACCCAGATTCGGCTCAAATAAGGGACTAAACACGTTTCGCAATTATGCCACATCAATGTGGAACGCCCTACCCAAAGCTGTAAAGGAATGTGGATCACTACCCACTTTCAAAACCTCTCTCAAGAGACACCTACGGGAGACTGCAATTCAACACTGGCCCCTGTAAATATCCTAACCCAACCCCCTCCAATGTACAGTAATTTACCTAGTATGGTTTTGTCAATAGTCCAATGTACAATTTTGTTTGTTTGTACAGAGTCTCCCCCCCCTCAATGTACAGTTTTGCTTGTCTATACAGTGTGCCCCCCCCCCCCCCCCCCCAACCACCTCCAATGTAAATTACCCAGTATGGTTGTCAATATCCCAGTGTACCCAACCCCCCCCACCCAACCTCCTCCAATGTACAGTTTCTACGTCAAATGTATATACTCCCTTTTCTTGACTCCTTCTGTATCACAAACAGTACTGTATTTGCAAATCTGGTATGTCATAAATGTATAGATGTAGCAGTACTGACTATCTGTATGTCATGTATGTCATATATGTCCTGATGAATTGAAAATGGGGGACCCTGGTGGAAACAAGACGAAAGTCTTTCTCTGGTCTGCATCCCCTTAACAATTGTGTGTATTGAGCTGTACTGTATTGTACCCATTCTGCAATCTGTTAATAAAGTTTTCAATCAATCAATCAATCAATCCCTTAACAATTGTGTGTATTGAGCTGTACTGTATTATTGTCCATTCTGCAATCTGTTAATAACATTTTCAATCAATCATCAATCCCCATCACCTTATTGACTTTGAAACAGTCGAATTTTTTTTTGCTTGTGTTGGTTGAAAGGGAAAATAATCAAAATATGGATATTTTGGAGGGGAAATCAGCCCTAAATCAGAATACACATTCTACGTTGTACAATGATTCTAGGGAAAACCCACCCTTGTTATGTCTATAATATTCATACTGTTCAGCTCAGTTTTTTATTTGTGAATATGAACAAGTCTCTCCTTAAACTGAACACCAGAAAGACGAGACTCGTGTGATGATGTCATTGAGAGACAAATCCTGGAGCTGCTCAGATGGTGACAGACAGTGCCATCTGTCAATTGAAATTAAAATATCAATGCTAAAAATCTACTTGTTATTATTTACCACGTCAAAGCAGACGTAAAATGCCTACAATTAACATGTTCATTCATTGTGTGTCCTAATTTATGCAAATTACATGTCGTCAGCTTGTGACTGCAACTTGTTCCTGTTTGCGGACGACTCAGCCCTGCTGGTCTCTGACAAGAACAAGTTACAGGTTGAAAAAGCCCTCAGCTCGGAACTAGGCAAAATCTGCACATGGCTCGCCGACAACAAACTATCATTACACATGGGCAAAAGTTGCAAAACAGAGTCCATACTCTTCGGTTCAAATAACAAACTCAGCAAGACCGACGTCTTCTCGGTTACAGTGGGTGACAATATTTGTCACAAGGAAAGATGAAATTACCTACCTAGGTTCCATCCTAGAGGCTAATCTTTCCTGTGACAAAATGGCATCCAATGTAATAAAAAAAAGTCAACCAACGAACTCGATTCTTGTACCGGATCTCCTCTCTGGTAAACAAGAATACCCTGAAGACTCTGGCAGGAGCACTCATTCAGGGGTACTACGACTATGCCTGCACCTCATGGTACCAAAGCACCTCAAAGGCACTAAAAAACAAATTACAAACATCTCAAAACAAGCTAGTCAGACTACTGCTTGACCTGACTCCTAGAACCCACCTCACCCCGGCCCACTTTGACAACCTAGGATGGCTTAGAGTAGACGACAGAGTACAGCAACTTGCAATGGGCCTGGTCTACAAGATACACTACGCGACCAAGGTACCCATGTACATGTCAAAATACTTCCCAAAGGTCAGTGAATACCACAATCACAACACCAGAGGGAGCTCCACAAATCATGTTAAACCCAGATTCGGCTCAAACAAGGGACTAAACACGTTTCGCAATTATGCCACATCAATGTGGAACGCCCTACCCAAAGCTGTAAAGGAATGTGAATCACTACCCACCTTCAAAAACACTCTCAAAGAACACCTACGGGAGACTGCAATTCGAAACTGGCCCCTACAAATGTCTTAACCCAGTTGTACAGTAAATTACCAAGTATGGCTTTGTCAGTATTCCAATGTACAGTGCCCCCCCCCCCCTACCCCAACCCCCCCCCACCCCCCCTCCAATGTACAGCCCCCACCCACCAACCCCACCCCACCCACCCAACCTCCTCCAATGTACAGTTTCTACGTCAAATGTATACACTCTTTTTCTGGACACTTTTTGTATCACAAACAGTACTGTATTTGCAAATCTGATATGTCATAAATGTATAGATGTAGCAGTACTGTCTATCTGTATGTCATGTATGTCATATATGTTATGATGAATTGAAAATGGGGGACCCTGATGTAAACAAGACGAAAGTCTTTCTCTGGTCTGCATCCCCTTAACAATTGTATGTATTGAGCTGTACTGTACCCATTCTGCAATCTGTTAATAAACTTTTCAATCAATCAATCAATCAATCAATCAATCAATCAATCAATCAATGTTGTATTTGTTATGGGTAGTATTATGGGAAACGATCATCAATAATTTGGCTGTGCTTTGTAACATCCAGTTATTGCGGCTTGCATTATTTGCGACCTCTGGCTTGGTCAGTCGTCCCTACGAACACAATTGCGGCTTCTAATGAGTCCTGGTCATTGCAATAGCGACTCCATCTGCGTGCATTACACTCTCCCAGTGAAACTCCCTCTCAGGGGGAAAGAAGTGGCCGGCGACTGTATCCAGAGTCCAGACAGTAGGGCAGCACAATGACCAGGAGGGAATTGACATAATGATTAAATTGGGGGAATGGGAGAGAAAAGTGGACCATTCAGTGTCAAATTGTGTCAAATTGTGTCTATCATGTGATGTTTGTGACTAGCGCCACCATGGGTTGGATGTGGCGGTTGTATGGTTCGGCCTACAGTAGCAAGTTTCAGAAATGCACAATGAAAGGCAATCACCCCTGTGAAGGATGCCACACAATAAGTTGTAAGGGGGCGACAGTAGAGCAGTCGTCTGGTAATCGGAAGGTTCACGGTTTGATTCCAGCTCCTCCCGGTATAGCGTGTCAAGGTGTCCTTGAGCAAGACATTTAACCCTTAACGTCTCCCGATGAGCAGGTTGGCACCTTGCATGGTCGCCTCCGCTGTCAGTGTGTGTGTGACTGGGTGAATGTGAGGCATACATTTGAAAGATTAATTGATCGGATCGAAGGACCTATCTATCAGTATCAGCTGATACCAAAAGGCCAGATACAAATTTATTTTAAAGGAAAATGGCAGAAAATCCAATACAATGGATATGGGTGGTAAAGTTGTATACCAAGGATAGCTGTATGTGTACAAAATCTTGTTGGTCGGACTTGGTCAGTTATGGCTTTTCAAAGTTTGACATTTTGGGCTGGGTAATTAATCGAATTTCTTTTTTTTACCTACTTTTTCTCCTCCTTTTTTCTGTGATTTTTCTCCCATCCCAATTTCCTCTTGTGCCAATTCTCCCTGTCCTGTCCTGATCGTTGCTCGCATGTGCCCCCCACTGGCCGGTCGTAGGGAGGATAGAAGCCCATCACATGTCCCCTCTGATACAGCTCCTTACCGGAAGATGGTACCCCTCTCCTTCTACTGGGCGACTTCAACCTGCCTGACTCATCTCAGTCAGTCATAGTAGTCTCCCTTCTACAATCGTTTGACCTGACTCCCACTGCCATGCCTCCCACCCACAAAGCAGGCAACTCCTTGGATCTCATATTTTCCCGTAACTCCAGCATCATTAACACCACGGTAACTCCCCTACATGTATCTGACCATTCCTTCATATCCTTCTCACTAACTCTCATGCTTAACCGAAAGGTCTTCACCCCAACTCAAACAGTCTCACTCAGACGCAACCTGCCCTCCCTATCCCCCTCCACCCTCTCCTCTGACATACTATCCGCTCTACCTTTGAGTGACACCTTCTCTGCTCTCTCCACAGAGATGGCAACCTCCACCCTCCTTTCAGCCCTTGCAACCTCCTTCGACAAGCTCTGTCCCCTCGTTGAGAAACCTGCCCGCCGTTCCCCACCCAGTCCATGGCTGACAGATCCAGTGAGAGAACAAAGACAGGTCCTGAGAGCAGCTGAAAGGAAGTATAGAAAGTCACGCCTCACTGCTGACATCGACACATATCACAACCTCTTGTTAACATTCTCCAAAACCATCACTAATGCCAAAGCTTCTTTCTTCCACCATAGGATCGAGGCCTCTGCCAAGAATCTTCGCAAACTGCATGCTACCATGTCCTCCCTCCTCACTCCCCCCCCACCCCCCCCTCCCTCATCTTTCTCTGCCGAAGACTTTGCGATCTTCTTTGAGGAAAAAGTGGAGAACATCCGCAGCTCCTTCTCCCAACCCCCACCCATTCCAAATGCTGAATCGAGAACCTCATCCTTCACTCTGTCATCTTTCTCTCCCATTACAGAAGCAGAGACCCTGACACTGGTAACGTCAAACCGTCCGACTACTTGCCAGCTGGACCAGCTACCCTCCCCACTCCTCCAGACCATAGCACCAGACATCCTCCCATTCCTAACTGCAACCATCAACTCCTCACTCAACTCGGGGGTGGTCCCCACCTCCCTAAAACAAGCCAGAGTCACGCCGCTCATAAAAAAACCAACCCTGAACCCTACTGTCATAGGCAACTACCGTCCTGTCTCTCTTCTCTCCTTCCTTTCTAAAACACTTGAACGTGCTGTATCCAACCAACTTACTACTTATCTCTTACAGAATGACCTCCTAGACCCTAATCAGTCAGGCTTCAGGACTGGTCACTCCACAGAGACAGCCCTCATTGCGGTCACAGAGGCACTTCACTTAGCAAAAGCGAAAGGCCTCTCCTCTGTCCTGATTCTCCTAGATCTATCTGCAGCCTTCGACACAGTCAACCACCAGATCCTCCTTGCGGCCCTCGCAGGAATGGGAGTGGCTGGCTCTGCGCTGACATGGCTGTCATCATACCTCAATGACCGCTCCTACCAAGTGTCATGGAGAGGGACCCTGTCGGCCACCCGCCCCCTGCGGACGGGTGTCCCCCAGGGCTCGGTTTTAGGACCCCTTCTCTTCTCCCTCTACACTAAATCACTGGGTAACATTATCACGTCTCATGGCTTCTCCTACCATTGTTATGCCGACGATACTCAACTCTTCCTCTCCTTCCCTCCCTCAGATATCCACGTCTCTGTGCGGATCTCGGCCTGTCTGTCCGACATCTCAGCCTGGATGACGTCCAACCACCTCAAACTGAACCTAAGCAAAACAGAATTGCTCCACCTGCCGGCCAAATCCTCCCCCCTAACCGACCTTTCAATCACAGTCGAGAATGCAGCTGTGACTGCGTCCCCGACCGCCAAGAACCTTGGTGTTGTCCTCGACGACCAGTTGAACTTCTCTGCTCACATCGCAGCGACGACCAGAACCTGCCGATTCCTCCTGAGCAACGTCAGAAGGATACGCCCCTTCCTGACAAAAGAAGCCACCCAACTCCTCGTCCAATCAACAGTCATCTCCCGCCTCGACTACTGCAATGCACTGCTCGCTGGCCTCCCGGCCACTGCCACTAAACCTCTTCAACTCATTCAGAACGCAGCGGCCCGCCTGATCTCAAACCTACCGAAGTCGGCCCATGTCACCCCACTTCTTAGGGACCTGCACTGGCTCCCCATTGCTGCACGAATCCGCTTCAAGGCCCTCGACCTAGCATACCGTGCGGCAAAGGGAACCGCTCCCGCCTACCTCCAGTCAATGGTCTCTAACTACACACCCTCAAGACCCCTACGCTCTGCATCTTCTGGCCGCCTCAGACCTACTCCTATCCAAGCTCCGGGAGGGTCATCAAAGAGAAGTCGCCTATTCTCAGTCCTTGCCCCACAATGGTGGAATGAACTACCCACCCCAGTTAGGACAGCCGAATCACGTCCAATCTTTCGCCGTCGACTAAAGACGCACTTCTTCAACCATTATCTGAATTAAAAAAAAAAAAAAAATCTAACCCTAACTAACCGTACTGTCATGCACTTGTCCTAATAAACTAACCTACACTGTAGCACTCAACACTTTGATGAACATTGTTGCTCAGCTGATAGAGTTGTGCCCTTCCTGATGGCTTGTCGTACAGAACTTGTAAGTCGCTTTGGATAAAAGCGTCAGCTAAATGACTAAATGTAAATGTAAAAATGTAAATACATGTGGAGGCAGCCAGTCACTTCTTTTCACCTGCCAGCGCGGACTCTCATTGGCGAGGTGTAACGTGTCGGAGGCTCACACTGCCCCCGCCATCTCCTGTCTTTGCTGTGCAGGCGCCCTGACCGACCTGTAGGAGTCGCTGTTTACAACGACCAGTAGGGCTGGGCGATATGGCCTAAATATGATATCACGATATTTTCTGACCTTTCGGCGATACACGATACGCATCACGATGTTTTTCTTTTTTTCCCCAAAATTCATTATGAGGCTTACCAAGACAGTATTTGAGTTTGCAAGCTAACATTAAAGACAAAATAAAATACCCATGCATTTAGCATTTTTATATTATATATTAGATTTAGATTATTGGATTATTAGATTATATATTGCATATATTTAGCAATGAGATATTATATGATTTAGATATGAAATATGATGAATTGAAAATGGGGGACCCTGATGTAAACAAGACGAAAGTCTTTCTCTGGTCTGCATCCTCCAGTCCGCTGTTGACTGTTGTTGTATTGAGCTGTACTGTATTATTTGTACCCATGCTGCAATCTTTTAATAACGTTCTCATTCATTCAGTCGGCAAACAGAATCATTTTGATTGACAGTCGCGTCTGCCAATTACGTCACATCGCTTGCACCCGCCCTGCTGTTCTTAGCACCAATCGGAAAGCGCGTATTTATTTTTTACTTCCGCCATTGGAGAGCTCAATGACAATAACAATGGCAGCTCGCCGCGGCCGACGTTTAGCTTTTAGCTCCGCAGAAGGACTAAACGACTGGAGGCATAATGATTTTACTTCAACGGATGTTATAATAAAAGCCTTTCCATACATCTGTCTGATTGAAAACGTTATTAACAGACCGCAGAATGGGCACAACTGAGTCAGCACGGGCTGAGATATGAACGAGCTTGCTATATCTAGGTCGACCTCGGTCGGCACTATGTAAATACGCTGATGTTATTGAAAGTGTAACTATATAGAGACCTCTGAACAGGTCCTGCATTATTATTATTATAACGTTAATGCCACAAAACGAATGCCTTTGTTATCATAAGTAGTCACTTTTGATGCAGTAGTGTGTGTGTGGGGCGGCGCTGTTCAAAAGTGTCAACGTGTGGACCAGATTGACGCGACACAAGCCTCTTGGGCAAAACATCACAATATCCACGATACGTTTAAAAAGTGTATCGTTAATGAACTGTACCCGATATTTATATAATATCGTCATATCGCCCAGCCGTAACGACCAGATTACCACCCATCGACTCCCCTCCCGCTGACTCTGCCAATTTAGTCAGTATGACGGCCGGCCCGAGCCGGAGGCAAAGCTGACAGCCGGATTCGATACCGGTGTCTCTTGCGTTGGTGACGAGCGCAATGTCCGCTGCGCCACCCAGCCGCCCTGATGAATCGAATTTCAATACAAAAATGTACTTCCCACAAGCATGAAAACAAGATTAATCAAGATTAAATTATTATTGTGCTGCATGTAGGGCTGTCTTAAATACTTCGAAGCTTCGAAGCTTCGTTCGATGGCACAAGCTTCGAACATAAAAAAAAAATCGAAGTAAAAAAAAAAAAAAAATTATTTTTACTTCGGTGTGTGTGTGCATGGGGCCATTGGGTGGGGCCGGGGGACAAATACACTGGAGGAAAGTAACCCAGCTCAGCACTGCCCAAATTATATCATCACTATTGCCTGTTTGAAGGATATCATCCTCAAACACATAATACACCACCTACACGCCTATTCTCAGTCCTTGCCCCACAATGAACTACCCATCCCAGTTAGGACAGCCGAATCCCATCCAATCTTTTGCCGTCGACTAAAGACGCACTTCTTCAACCATTATCTGGAATAAAATTTAAAAAATAAAATAAAAAAAATCTAACCCTAACTAACCTTACTGTCATGCACTTGTCCTAATAAACTAACCTACACTGTAACACGCAACACTTTGATGAATATTGTTACTCAGCTGATAGAGTTGTATCCTTCCTGATGACCTGTCGTACAGAACTTGTAAGTCGCTTTGGATAAAAGCGTCAGCTAAATGACTAAATGTAAATGTGAATGTAAATGCCTTGTAGAATTCCACACATAAGAAAGAAAGATACTGGGATGAATAAACAAAATAGGAAATAAAATGTAGAAATGCATGCAATACATAAATAAATATGAATCTCCATATATGAAATAGAACATTTAGATAAGGTGCTACTGAGATGTTTTGGTGAGTTCTTTGTTTTTTTGTGGAAGTAGCCCTTCTTAAAAACATTAATAACATTCACTGATAATTGGTCTGTAGTGGAGTCTACAAGGTCTACATTGCCAGACCATGTAGAATCCGGACCTTGTAGACTGACATAATTCTGTGCATAGTTTAGTCTACACAGGCCATATTTCAAATAATCAAAATCTTACTTCATTCATCTTAAACATTCTTGATTTGGGGGATTGGTAGTTCCCATGAAATCTGAAGTTGTTCAAACAGCGATCCACCTTGAATTAAATCACACTGTCACGAAAGGGGCTACTTAATTCATTAATCCAATCCACTTTATTTATAGAGCACATTTAAAAACAACAAAGTTTACCAAAGTGCTGTACAAGTCCCACAACATAAGATTAAAAAATATATATATATATATAAATATTAAAAAAACATTTAATTCAAAGCTTCGAATTAAAATCGAAGCTCGGCCCCGAAGCTTCGATTGCCAAAAAAAAATTCGAAGGTCAGCCCTAGCTGCATGCCGTGTGGATGCTGTAAATGCAGCGCACCCTTCCTTCACAGTGGTGAGCTCCGCGGCCAAGCCCAAACTGTTTAATAATCGTGATTTCAATATCAATCAAAATAATCATGCCAAAATTGCCATAATCAAGCAACCTTCATTTTGACTTTTGATTATAGCGCCACCATCTGGCTGATTGGTGTGATATCGGACCGCTTTGAAAAAAGAAGAAAAAAAAGCTTCAAGCGTCTTTCTGGGTCTCCCCAGAGCTCGCGGCTCCGCCCCTTCCTCGATGAGTTACATTGATGAGCGCGCTGCTTTCCAAAAAAGTTTAACTAGTTTCAACTTTATGAGCTGGGAGCGCTCCGCCAAAAACGCTGACGTCGAGAGCTCATAAAACGCGAGGCGCGTCGCTGAGAAGAGGAGCGCGCCTGACGCTTCTCCAGCATATAAATGAATGACAGAAAGGAGCTGACAACTCATAAAACGTCCCCTATGGACACAAGCCCTTAGACTCCATCAGGAATTTCCTCATGGGTAATGAAACCAATAGGATGATCGGAACTTCCATCTAAAAAATACCCCATGGGCAATTAACCCCTGTGAGGGTGATAGGATACCTCCCGATGGAGTCTAGACACTATAGTGGTGGTGGTGAATCTGAGACGTCTACGCTGATGAGAAGACACTGAAGAGTTCTTCTCTCTGAGACGTCTACACTGATGAGAAGACACTGAAGAGTTCCTCTGAGACGTCTACACTGATGAGAAGACACTGAAGAGTTCCTCCTCTCTCTGAGACTAGACACTGATGAGAAGACACTGAAGAGTTCCTCCTCTCTCTGAGACTAGACACTGATGAGAAGACACTGAAGAGTCCCTCCTTCTGAGACGTCTACGCTGATGAGAAGACACTGAAGAGATCCTCCTCTCTCTGAGACGTCTACACTGATGAGAAGACACTGAAGAGTTCCTCCTCTCTCTGAGACTAGACACTGATGAGAAGACACTGAAGAGTTCCTCCTCTCTCTGAGACTAGACACTGATGAGAAGACACTGAAGAGTCTCTCCTCCTTCTGAGACGTCTACGCTGATGAGAAGACACTGAAGAGATCCTCCTCTCTCTGAGACTAGACACTGATGAGAAGACACTGAAGAGTTCCTCCTCTCTCTGAGACTAGACACTGATGAGAAGACACTGAAGAGTTCCTGCCCCCTCTGAGACACTGATGAGAAGACACTGAAGAGTTCCTTCACCCTCTGAGACGAGACACTGATGAGAAGACACTGAAGAGATCCTCCTCTCTCTGAGACTAGACACTGATGAGAAGACACTGAAGAGTTTCTCCTCTCTCTGAGGCTAGATGCTGATGAGAAGACACTGAAGAGTTCCTCCTCTCTCTGAGGCTAGATGCTGATGAGAAGACACTGAAGAGTTCCTCCTCTCTCTGAGGCTAGATGCTGATGAGAAGACACTGAAGAGTTCCTCCTCTCTCTGAGGCTAGATGCTGATGAGAAGACACTGAAGAGTTCCTCCTCTCTCTGAGGCTAGATGCTGATGAGAAGACACTGAAGAGTTCCTCCTCTCTCTGAGGCTAGATGCTGATGAGAAGACACTGAAGAGTCCCTCCTCTCTCTGAGACGTCTACGCTGATGAGAAAACACTGAAGAGTTCCTCCTCTCTCTGAGGCTAGATGCTGATGAGAAGACACTGAAGAGTCCCTCCTCTCTCTGAGACGTCTACGCTGATGAGAAGACACTGAAGAGTTCCTCTCTCTGAGAGTAGACACTGATGAGAAGACACTGAAGAGTTCCTCCTCCCTCTGAGACATCTACGCTGATAAGACACTGAAGAGTTGCTCCTTGAGCCTGACTGATGAAGACCCAGCAGCATATCTCAAACTCTGGCACAACCAACTCACTGTGAGGAAGAGAAGATTGATGAGCAAACTGAATATATGCTGCACGTGCATAGATTGGTTCCCTCATGAGAGGAATGCTGACTGATTATTCTGATAAATGGATGCTAAGAATGAATGGGGGATGGAAACGGATTTGGGGGGGGGGGGGTTCCTCTTTCATAATTTTTTTCAAATGTTACTTATTTTGCCAGACAATGGAAAATGTAGCCAAACTAATACTGTGGTTTGAAATAAAACTCAGTGCAGGTAGTCTTCCTCGCTAAACCTATGTTACACTACGTTTAACTACATGTCTCTCATGTATACTATGGCAAACATTTCTTTGAAATCTTTGGGACAGACAAGACTTATATTTGCTGCTAGCTAAAAATGATTTAGTCTAGACCAGGGGTTCTCAAACTTTTTTATACCACGAGTCCACGACCCCATTTTATTTAGGATTTTCTTTGGCGACCCCACACTTAATGTATCACATAATTTCAATGTGGAATTAAGGAATATCAAAATAAAAGCACACGTCGTCGTCATTGTTGAACTTGATCATGTTATCAATAGACATTTATAAAACGAGGCATATTTAGCCAGAATATGTTGCCAGAACATTAAAAAAAAAAATGATAATTAGATTTTCTTTTTTACTTGCCAATGCGCCACTGTCGCCTACCCACGACCCCACTTTGGGTTGTGACCCGTAGTTTGAGAACCGCTGGTCGAGACAGCTAGGGGACACTCTGTATGGCTCAGCTTATTAGCCTAGTGCTTGGAACGTGGCTTCTTTCTTTGTTGGGAAATGGGCTTAAAGGGGAACTCCACTTTTTTTGGAAATTAGCTTATTTAACATCTTCCCTGGAGTTAGACAAGAAGATGCATACCTTTTTTGTCTCTGTGTGTGCATTTTAGCTTTGGGAATAGACGCTCCGTTAGCATAGCTTAGCTTCATCACTGGAAGTGAGGCAGGACAGTAGCCTTACAGTGCCTTACAGTGTATTGCAAGGTCTGACATTGACCAAACTTGATATGCATGACCTTGGTGGGCTCTAGGTCAACTCCTGAAAAGGGGGTCAATGTCAGACCTTGCAATCAAAAGTTAGGGGGCTAATAACCCTTGCCATAATTTCAGTGCGCCCCCTAACTTTTGATTGCAAGGTCTGACATTGACCCCCTTTTCAGGAGTTGACCTAGAGCCCACCAAGGTCATGCATATCAAGTTTGGTCAATGTCAGACCTTGCAATACACTGTAAGGCTACTGTCCTGCCTCACTTCCAGTGATGAAGCTAAGCTATGCTAACGGAGCGTCTATTCCCAAAGCTAAAATGCACGCACAGAGACAAAAAAGGTATGCATCTTCTTGTCTAACTCCAGGGAAGATGTTAAATAAGCTAAGTTCCCCTTTAAGGCCCAGCATTTTATTTAAAAGAGAGAAATAATTCAGCCTACTGATTCTTCAAACAGAAAGTGTCTCTGTTAAACATTGTCAGCTTACTCTTATTCACCACTGGTTCAACAACCTTTTACATTGGTCAGCATTCTCGTACTGATTGTTTGTTTGAAACCCAGGTCTCCGAGTCCAGATCTGCTTCTCCCCGGATGGATGATGAGAAAATCGAATTAGCATACTCACCCAAGCATACAGCACATCCCCGCCGGTGACACGAGTCCCTGTGTGATGATGAGATAACAAAAGTGTCTCTACTAGCCCCCAAACTTCCATAGGCCTTATAGACATATTCGACTGGCGGGTCATTAAGTGGACGGCAGCTTTGGTGAACTTTTAAACCCATCTCTTGATATTGTTGATGTTTAATACACCGATTTTTACAATTACTTCTTTATTGCTAACTTATAAACTCTGACCTTTCTTTTTCTGAAATCGTGCTAATCTACAGAATGAGTCTTACGGCGTTAGCTTGGTGTTATGAATGGTGTAACTGTAGTCTTTGTTGTACGGCAGGCCTACCCTGAACCCAGTCCCGCCCTGTTCCATCCTCTTGTCCCAGGACGGTAAAGTAACAAGGCTAAGCTTTTCAGGCAGAGGGCCTAACATTATGCTTGCAGTTTTGCAGGAGATGGCAAAGTGGCATTTGATTAGATTCGATTTTTCTTTTATTTGTCTCGAACATAGAAACATAAATAAAAACAAGTTTAAAAAAAACCAAAAGGTAAATTGTCAAAGACTATTTCCATACAGTTCAATAAGTGTTTGAGAAGGAAAAATAAAAATATGTATAAAGCCCTGCCGCTTCCTTACAATATTTTACATTATAATATAATACAAACAAAAAAATATAACAAATAATGAAAACTTTAATAACAAATGTCCAAATGAGAAAAAAAATATATTGGGCAGTAACATTACTACTCAAGCTCCTCCTCCTGTGTCCATAAGTGCATGTTTATAGCTGCCTTAAGGTGTACGAGTTGCAGTGCAAATGCTTCTTACTGTTGCGCTCCAGAGACTGTTACCATACAATATACTAATATACAATACGTCGCTATAGTGCAAAGCAGAAATGGGATGAGGTACAATTTACAGTAAGGTGTATGAGTTGCAGTGCAAATGCTTCTTACTCATCCCATTTCTGCTTTGCACTATAGCGTATTGTATATTAGTACATTGCATAGTATATTGTATATTGTATGGTAACAGTCTCTGGAGCGCAACAGTAAGAAGCATTTGCACTGCAACTCGTACACCTTACTGTAAATTGTACCTCATCCCATTTCTGCTTTGCACTATAGCGTATTATTGTATATTAGTACATTGCATTGTATATTGTATGGTAACACAGTTACTTCTATTCTGCATCGAACATTGTACATATGTCTATACTGAACACTGTGACCTCTATTTTTACTTCTATTTTACATGCTATACTATTTTATTTCATACTTATCTTGTCTAGCACAGTCTCTAACAGTAACAGTAAGAAGCATTTTGGATAAAAGTATTCTGTACTTCTGTATGACAACAATGTATGCCTTTCAAATGTTAAATGATAAATGATTAAATGATACACACTGAAATCTACGCTCTCTCATCCTGCTTTCCACAACGCGACAATTAAACAAGAGAGCTCTGTCATTGAAGTGGGAAAAGTGATTCTTGAATCAAGATGACTATGTGAAAAGCGACAATAGCATTAAACAGCGGCTCTGTCATTGAAGTGGGAAAAGTGAGCATTAAACAGCAGCTCTGTCATTGAAGTGGGAAAAGTGATTCTTGACTCAAGATGACTATGTGAAAAGCGACAATAGCATTAAACAGCAGCTCTGTCCAATAGTATGCAGCTGCAGCTCCGGAGACCAGCGCTTACAAGCCCCCGCACATACAAGCCCGCACATAGCAACCCCTCGCTTCCATTGGCTGATTTTGGTCACGTGATTTGGGTCCCACCCAATGGCTGAAGTTCTGCAGACGCCTCTCTGATTGGTTGGGCTCCATTTCTGCAGCCCCCTCTTTGATTGGTTGAGCGAAGCCCCTCTCTGATTGGTTTAGCTCGCCATGCGGTAAAATGCGGATGTTAATGTTATCATCTCAAGAAGATACAAATAAATATACTACCAGATTCGCGTTTATAACGTTATTTCGCGTGACTTCGCGGTTTATTCATAACGTTATGCACATTTCACAACACAGCCAGCTGTCAGAAACTGTACATTGTAACGTTATATGTTTATTCACGTAACGTTATTTCACGTGACGCGTTCAACTTGTTTACACTCCCCACTTACTGAAACTGTACCATGATGCACTCCCCACTTAACCCAGTTAATGCCTTAACTAGACAGTTAACAATATAACATTTAGATTAATTAACCCAGTTAATGCCTTAACTAGACAGTTAACAATATAACATTTAGATTAACACAGTTAATGCCTAACTAGACAGTTAACAATATAACATTTAGATAGAGAGGCTGGTGGTCAAGTCAAGAGTTTTATTTGTCACAAGTTGTTTATTTGCATACACGTTTATGGGACAGTTTTCTACACCTGACTGAACGGTCTGGGGACAAATGATTAAGGTGGGGTTACAATGATATCAAGGATGAATATGAAAAAGGGGATCTGATCTGATGGTACTTGTACTTTATAATGTGTTATATATGTATGTACATGGATTTTATGTCCGGATGGTATATCTATGGAATGGTCACTGTCTCTATCACACTCTCATATGTGCATGTTTAGCCGCATACAAGTATCTAGGATACACATATTCGTATGTGTACATAATAGGTTTACACACACTCATATGCACAAGGCTAAGTTATACATGTCAGGGGCACACATACATGCACATACTCACTTATAGGAAATAGGCATACACACACCTACATATACACATAGTTGAGGTATAGGCTCTCACTGACACATATGGGGGATATACATGTACATAGGAGACACACACATACGTAGCTGAGACGCACATATATATGCACACCTGAGATATACACTCACATAGGGGGCGGAGGCACACATGGATACGAGACACACACAAGAGATAGGAGTACAGTCGCATACCTGGAAGATGCACACACACACACATGTGAGGCATGTACACATGCTTACGTACACAGCCCTCACCCAACCCACCCAACCCCACCCCACCAACCTCCTCCAATGTACAGTTTCTACGCCAAATGTATATACACTCCTTTTCTGGACACTTTTGTATCACAAACAGTACTGTATTTGCAAATCTGATATGTCATAAATGTATAGATGTAGCAGTACTGTCTATCTGTATGTCATGTATGTCATATATGTTATGATGAATTGAAAATGGGGGACCCTGATGTAAACAAGATGAAAGTCTTTCTCTGGTCTGCATCCCCTTAACAATTGTATGTATTGAGATGTACTGTACTGTACCCATTCTGCAATCTGTTAATAAACTTTTCAATCAATCAATCAATCAATTCAATCAATCAATCAATACACATACCCACATACATATGTTGGAGACACACATGCATGCATGCTATCATGCACACCTACATGTGTCTGGGACGCTTTCTCTCACATGCAATATGGAGAAGGGTGGCATCCCGATAGAGGATGCAGCACATACCTGCTCGCAGGTAGATCGGTCTACATGCAAAGTATATATATCAGGGATGTATACGCACAATGTATAGTATAGTATTTTTCTTTTTTTCGTAAGTCTTTTTTATTTTCCATGTCAGTTGTACCCATTCTGCAATCTGTTAATAAACTTTTCAATCAATCAATCAATCAATTCAATCAATCAATCAATCAATACACGTACCCACATACATATGTTGGAGACACACATGCATGCATGCTATCATGCACACCTACATGTGTCTGGGACGCTTACCGAACACTGTGACCTCATTTTCTTCTTCTAAATTCATGCTATATTATGTTATTATGTTATTTGATACTATCTTGTCTAGCACAGTCTCTGGAGCGTAACAGTAAGAAGCATTTTGTATGAAAGTATTCTGTACTTCTGTATGACAACTATTAAAGAACTTGAACTTGAACTTGAGTTGTTAATGTATTTGTATGAGTCCTTTACATGTTTTGTATGTTCTTACAAAAAAGAAAAAGGCAAATCTTGGAAGTTGCATATGGTGATGTGGAAAGAGATGTTTTGAATATTGGAGAGATTTGTGCAAAAAATATCAAAAAAAAAAAAAAAATTAAATGCGGGTGGTCGTGCCCGCAAAGATGTGCATAATACAATAGTAATAACATATAATAGAATCCAATAGAACGACATTGTGCAATAAAACAAGTAAACAGAGTAGGGCATATCGGTATATGTACATAAGTTATTTACAGAGCATGGTAGGACATGCTAGGTCCTGTGGTAGTGCAATATTAGCTACGGATGAGGCACTGGGTCTTTATGTACATGCTATATTGGTGGTCAATGTCACTTCGGATTGCTACGACACATCTCTACTGCTTGTGACAGGCTGTGGTGCGTTCCAGACTTTACTCCTGTTGGGAAACTATAGCGATGGTCTGTGCTCACCACACTTTTCTTCGGCCTCCCCGCAGCGAGCCGTCGTCGACCCCCGAGCTTCATTTTACGACGGGCAACAGAGGTGGGTTGAGCCGCTATACTTGGCCCAGCACGGTTAGCGACTCGCCTGAGTGCGTGTGCACGTTTTGATGCATGGCTGATACCAGAGCGGCCGAAGGTGTGTAGCGCTGACAGCAGCTTGGAGGGATTCCCCTTCAGCTGATTGAAGGTCTTTATCATGGCTTTATCATCACCACCCTCTGTAGAGCCTCTTGCTCTGCCTTTGTGCAGCTGGAGAACCACACAGACTTCACACAGACTGTCTGTACAATACTGCTGTAGGCCTATAATACTTATGTAAATAAGTAAGGCAATTGAAATATATCTGCAGTACAGCTCAATACACACAATTGTTAAGGGGATGCAGACCAGAGAAAGACTTCCGTCTTGTTTACATCAGGGTCCCCCATTTTCAATTCATCATAAATGTACAGTTCCCTCCCCCTTGTATATATTTACTGTATGTCACAAATGTAACAGTACTGCATGGTCTGCATCCCCTTAACAATTGTGTGTATTGAGCTGTACTGCATTCTGCAATCTGTTAATAAAGTTTTCAATCAATCAATCAATCAATCAATCAATCAATCAATCAATCGGTCACTGTACCCATTCTGCAATCTGTTAATAAAGTTTTCAATCAATCAATCAATCAATCAATCGGTCAGGTCACGTGTACCCATTCTACAATCTGTTAATAAAGTTTTCAATCAATCAATCAGGGCCTGTGGTCACGTGTACCCATTCGGCAATCTGTTAATAAAGTTTTCAATCAATCAATCAATCTGTTAATAAAGTTTTCAATCAATCAATCAATGAATCAATGAATCAATCAATCAATCAATCAATCAATCCCGCAGTGCAACGTGACCCAAATCATACGGCAATCTGTTAATAAAGTTTTCAATCAATCAATCAATCAATCAATCCCGCAGTGCAACGTGACCCAAAATCACGTGACCAAAATCAGCCAATGGAAGCGAGGGGTTGCTATGTGCGGGCTTGTATGTGCGGGGGCTTGTAAGCGCTGGTCTCCGGAGCTGCAGCTGGAAGCATCTCGCTCTGTCATTGAAGTGGGAAAAGTGATTCTTGACTCAAGATGACTATGTGAAAAGCGACAGCAGCATTAAACAGCAGCGTTTCTGCACTCAGAAGATGGCGCGACAATATTATTAAACAAGAGCGCTCTGGCGTTGAAGTGGGAAAGCGGCAGTGAAGTCCATGCCGCGCGCGCGTCAACACACAGGCAGCGGCAGAGGCGAGTAGGGTCGAGCTGCAGACTCGGAGCCTCGAGGTCCAGATTGGTACTTCCGGCGGCCACAGGACTTCCGGCGGCCACAGGACTAATGCGGAAGTATCTCGAAGTACGTCTGACGTATCTCGAATTACGTCTGACGTTTCTCTACGTTAGCTAAGCGAACATTAAACGTTGTATTCATAAAATAATATAAAATCAGCAGCATGGGGAGGGCCGGGGGGAGGGGAGGTACAGGTAGTAGAAGACATAGAGGTACAGGTCACATAATTATAGTACAGTGGAGAAGTAAAAATGGAATAAAAAGGCAGTGTAAACAATATACAATATTATTAACTCTAATAATAACACGCCTCGCGGGCTCATTATAATACGAGAGCCGTGGGTCTGCATTGTATAGAGCGGATCCCCCGGCCGTATTCAAGCGCTGGAGCGCTTTGCGATGGATCAAACTGTATTAATATAGTAGTAATAATAGTAGTTGGCTAGTTGCGCGCTTCTGGCCACCTCCCGCAGTGCGCGCATACACACATACTGTCTGTAGCTATACAGTACGTGCAAATCGCACAGGTTGCCTCATCTCATCTGGCTCTGCAAATAGATCTAGAGTCTGAATATCATATAATAGCCTGCTGATGATCTCTCTCTCGAGTCAAATCCATTCTGAGAACGGAATGCAGTGCCCGCGACGAGGGTCTTGATTGATTGATTGATTGATTGATTGATTGATTGAAAATTGTATTAACAGATTATGCTGGACCTACAAAAGGCCTTTGACACTGTCAATCACTCCATTCTTGATTGAACATTTTATTAACAGATTGCAGAATGGGTACAGTACAGTACAGCTCAATACACACAATTGTTAAGGGGATGCAGACCAGAGAAAGACTTTCGTCTTGTTTACATCAGGGTCCCCCATTTTCAATTCATCAGGACATATATGACATACCAGATTTGCAAATACAGTATTGTTTGTGATACTGTACAACAGTGAACAACAGTACAGTACTGTTTCTCATTCCTGTACTGTTGTTTATACTCTGCTCCTGTGTTGTAACCCAACCCCCTCCAATGTACAGTAAATGACCAAGTATGGTTTTGTCAATATTCCAATGTACAGTTTTGCTTGTACAGTTGTACAGTGTCCCCCACCCCTCCTACCCGACCCCCCCCCCCCCCCCCCAAGGCGAAAGTCTTTCTCTGGTCTGCATCCCCTTAACAATTGTGTGTATTGAGCTGTACTGTACTGTACCCATTCTGCAATCTGTTAATAAAATGTTCAATCAAGAATGGAGTGATTGACAGTGTCAAAGGCCTTTTGTAGGTCCAGCATGATCTGTTAATACAATTTTCAATCAATCAATCAATCAATCAATCAATCAAGACCCTCGTCGCGGGCACTGCATTCCGTTCTCAGAATGGATTTGACTCGAGAGAGAGATCATCAGCAGGCTATTATATGATATTCAGACTCTAGATCTATTTGCAGAGCCAGATGAGATGAGGCAACCTGTGCGATTTGCACGTACTGTATAGCTACAGACAGTATGTGTGTATGCGCGCACTGCGGGAGGTGGCCAGAAGCGCGCAACTAGCCAACTACTATTATTACTACTATATTAATACAGTTTGATCCATCGCAAAGCGCTCCAGCGCTTGAATACGGCCGGGGGATCCGCTCTATACAATGCAGACCCACGGCTCTCGTATTATAATGAGCCCGCGAGGCGTGTTATTATTAGAGTTAATAATATTGTATATTGTTTACACTGCCTTTTTATTCCATTTTTACTTCTCCACTGTACTATAATTATGTGACCTGTACCTCTATGTCTTCTACTACCTGTACCTCCCCTCCCCCCGGCCCTCGAGATACGTCAGACGTACTTCGAGATACTTCCGCATAGTCCTGCCACAGGACTATTACGTCAGACGTACTTCGAGATACTTCCGCATTAGTCCTGTGGCCGCCGGAAGTCCTGTGGCCGCCGGAAGTACCAATCTGGACCTCGAGGCTCCGAGTCTGCAGCTGGACCCTATTGGCAGAGGCAGAGAGGGGGGTGCTTATTGCTTAATAACAGCGGAGCAGTGCTGCCATTGCTTCCGCGTTTTCCCTGGTTGGCTGCGACACGCCCCGCGGCAGGCGCGGCAACCGCAGAGCGGAGCGGCAGAGCTTGCGGCATTATGTAACCGCCCTAATCCGCCATGATTTTCATTCGGCGTTCAGCTCACCTGGCAACGCAGCGGTCCTGCGGTCCGTTGTTGACGAGTTCGAATCCCATCAAAAAAAATTTTTAACGTGCTTTTTTTTTTAACGTGTATTCTTTCGCCGGTTAAGGTTAGGCATGGTTAAGGTTAAGGTTAAGGTTAGGCATTGTTTCGGAGTTGGTTAAGGTTAGAACGGTTAAGTTTAGGCGCTGTTAAGGAGCTGGTTAAGGTTAGAGTTTGTCTTAGAGACAGCCTATTTCCGCACTGCCGCTCTCCCGCGTTGCCGCGGTCACATGGTCAAATTGTCACATTCTTGCACTGCTCCGCTGTTAAAAAGCAACACGCAAGGGGGGTAGCGGCGTGGGTCACGTGGCGTCGCGGCCAATCAGGCGAACCCGGAAACCGAATTCCGTTGCGGAAGCGATACACACGACCAGCATGTTATGGGTTGCAGACGCAGTTGACACATGCTCTCTCCTGGCTGCGTGAATACTTTCGGCAAGCAACAAGCCCTTCCGCATTGCTCTGATTGACCGAGCGCGCGCATGAGCCGCAACAAGCTCCTCAGCCAGGCAGGAATACTAAACTCTGCTTAACGCAATTTATACAAATGGAAGTATTGATTACGCCGTAACGAATCATTAAAAAAATATACCGTTAACTGGAATATGTTGTTTCTTTACACATATGTTGGATTATATAATTGGTTTGTCATGACATTCACAATACTTCCATTTGTATGAATTGCGCCAAGTGGAGTTTAGTATTCCTGCCTGGCTGAGGAGCGTGTCGCGGCTCATGCGCATGCGCGCGCTCGGCCAATCAGAGCTGAGCAACGCGGAAGGGCTTGTTGCTTGCCGAAAGTATTCACGCCTCCTGGCTTGTTATTGAACACAAACCGTTAACTTTGAATCTCTGTTGTCAAGCCTCGTCAATATACCCCCCTTCCCCACTAATCGAACTGGTGTCGTGGAGTCACTTCTCTGTGAGCGTTTCCACGGTTAGCTTGCGGCTAACATTAGTTAGCTCACGGCTAAAGTTAGTTAGCTCGTAGCTAACGTAACGTTAGCCTAGCTCCAGGCTAACGTTATATAACCAAACAATACACACATGCCCCGAACCGTGGAGGTCATACCGAACGCCGGTGTATGGTTCGAATGCGTACCGTTCGGTACGACCTCCACGGTTCGGGGCATGTGTGTATTGTTCGGTACACGGTTCAAATGCGTACCGTTCCACCCCTACCTCAAACGTGCTATTGCTTCCCAGCCCAAGTCCTACACTCCACCAGCTGTTTGAACCATTGCAATCTGGGTTCAGGCCAGGGCACAACAAAGCACCGAGACCCGCTACCAGGCAGGCATCAGTAAAACAAGGTGTCCCTCAGGGTTCAGTCCTCGGTCCACTTCGCTTTACCTCTCCCTCATCACCTGCCTCCATGAAATCAAGGATTCGATGACCACCGACTTCCTCAAACTGAACTGCAACAAAACCGAACAAACTTTCTTGAGTTGTGGCACCAAGAAAACCAGCAGCCTTATCCTCTCTATCGACGGTTGTTCCATCTGACCCTCCTCTGAAGTCTGGGGCTCTTGCTTGACCCATCCCTCTCGTTTTAATCCCATATTAAATCAGTTATTAAGTATTTTTCCAGCTCAAAAACATCTCACGTCTCTGCCCCTCGCCCTCCAACACCTCTGCTGAAGTCCCTATTCATGCCTTTGTCACCTCACTACTAGACTACTGCAACAGCGTCAAACTAGAGGTGGCAGCAGAGAGGAGGAAGAAGCTGGGCGCTTACTGGAAAACTCCTCCCCACCCCCTCCATGAGGAGGTAGTCGAGATGAGGAGCACATTCAGCCATATACTTATTATTGATTGAACCCTGCCATCCCACTATTATTACTATTAATATTACTAAATGGTAAATGGTGCATTTTTATATAGGGTTAGGGTTAGGGTATAGCGCTTTCATTACAATTTGTTCTGCACATTTTTACCCATTCACTCACTCATTCACACAACGATGGCGGAGGCAACGATGCACGGTGTCAAGTTAAGTGTCTTGGGGTTAAGGGGTTAAGTGTCTTGCTCAAGGACACTTCGACACGCTGCCCGGGAGGACACACCACGCCAAGCTCCAATATCACAATTCCACTGCAGCACATCAGTCCTTACCCTGCAGCGAATTCACTGCATAACATTCACGATCCTCCTCCTCCTCACCTACAAATCCCTGCAAGATCTGACCCCCTCATACCTGTCTGACCTGCTCCACAGTCCACCCTAGGGTTGCCGCAGTGATGTGAAATTTCCCATGACTAATGACGGGGTTCGCGCAAGGTCCCTGAAGTGCTTAAAGTGCTTGCTTTTTGACAAAGAAAAAGTCAAGGCGTGGAATTCCTTGAAAACAACCAATTTTTTAACAAGGTGCTTAAAAAGTCCTTGAAATTTAAATCAACCATTCGCATTGAATGTTTTGTTCATCCATGATCAAATTGTTCTGAATCAAGAAATAGTTAATTTTTGTTCTGTTTTAATAAAATCTGACTAGTCGCTGTCTTGCGCGCTCTAACTGCTTTTCCTCATTTGTTCGTGTGTGATGCTCTAGCTGGCAAGCAGGCAAAGAAGATGCTTAAAAAAAAACAGTATTTAAAAGTGAATTGTATCCTTCGACATCCTTGAAAATGAAAAATAGTGCTTGGAAAAGTACTTAAAAGTCCTCGAATTCTGTGGGAACCCTGTAATAAACTCACGACAACACTGGTATTACCGGTGTGACACCGGACATTTTACAAAATAACTCAATATAGAGCGCTTACTTAACGTTATGCGACTACATTGATCCACTGTCTGTCCGTCTACACCTGATTTTAATACATTTTCAATGACTACTAGCAGTGTTTCCCCTAGGATCTTTTTCAGGGGGGGTGGTAGGCCCCCAAAAGTGTTTTCGCGGGGCGCGCGTGTCACGGATACGTGGTGTCAACAGTGTCGTATCGGTGCATTTCTTTTCACTGAGCTGAAATGAAACGATTGCACATAAATTAGGTAAATAAATATTAACGAGGTGATTGAATGAACATTTTATTAACAGATTGCAGAATGGGTACAATACAGTACGGCTCAATACACACAATTGTTAAGGAGATGCAGACCAGAGAGAGACTTTCGTCTTGTTTACATCAGGGTCCCCCATTTTCAATTCATAATGAATTGTAAGTAAGGGTGCAATTAGCACCGTGCAATCCATTCTTTGTGGATCTAGCCCTGAGACTTGTTACGCGCGATGCTAGTCAGTCTCGGAATGGATTTGGTAGCTTTTTTCTGCGTCTCCGTAGACCGTGCCGCACCACCGTTTTAATGTCTTAGTGAAGATTGATTTATATGAAAACCGATTTATGTATAATTTAGCTAGCTCTCCAACGTTACTGTGATTAAAGCAAACTTTAATAAAAAGAAATTATAATAAAAAAAAAATCTTTTATTTAATTTTTTTTAATACATTTTCTTTTTTATTAAAAAAAATAATTCTGGAGGGGCGGGGCGTCCCGTTGGCAATGGTAGGGGAAACACTGCTACTAGTATCCATTTGCTGGGCAGACAGAGTTGACGTTATGTTCTTATTTAAAAACAAACCAACAACAGACCGTAATACCTTCTGCCAATTTTCTATCCATTCATTGGTGGATAAATGTAGCTGCAGCCTTATTTAGCGCATCACGCAAACATACTGTGGCTGGTCTGGACTGGTTTTCTGTCTCGCACCATGCAGTCCTCCCTCGGGGACAGAGCTGTCTCTCTGCTGCTCACACTGCTCCCCATCCAGGGCTCTGACTCATCAGCTTCTTCAGAAAAACAGACTCAAAACGCACCTCGTTCTAGGGCTGTACCGAATGCTTCGAAGCTTCAATCATAATGTTGACATTCGAATTCTAAATCAACATTTGAATTTTTTATTATTATTTTTTTTAAATATATATATTTAAAAAAAGAATTTCTATTCAATCTGTTTAAACCAATGGGGGTTTTCTTCACAGTTGATTAGGCTACACTGATATTATAATATTATACTATAAGACGTCACCATCACTTTCATACCAACCGTGCCCTTATTGGATTATTTATGTTGACTAAACTGATGAGGTATATTCATTAAAGAGAGTTGATTTAATAAAAGAAAAAGACTAATTTAATCAGATTAATCACTTTATTCAAATTGAGGATTTAGTTTATAAAAAAAAATTATAATCATTTCTTTTTAAGTAAATCTTTTTTTATAGATATTCGAAGCTTCGTTCGAATACTTCAATCGAAGCTTCGAATGTTAAAAAATGACATTCGGTACAGCCCTACCTCGTTCAGACTCTCCTTCCCACAGCAGGGTCCAGAACAGCCCTATCACACAGCAGGGTCCAGAACAGCCCTATCACACAGCAGGGCCCATTTACAAAGACCTGTTTCACACGTTCAGGAATCCGGAGGAGGATTTCCGTAAATCTGTTGGTACGAAATCTTTCAAGATTCAAGAGATTTATTAGTCACATACATACGCGAGACATGTAGTGAAATGCCATGTCCGCCTTGATTGTGCAAAAAAATACAAATAATAGAATAGATATTAGATAGACATGATAAAAGGTACTAAGATAAAATACTATACAATGCTAAGCTTACGAATGAAATGTAATTAGGGATGTCCCGATCACGTTTTTTTGCTCCCGATCCGATCCCGATCATGTGATTTTGAGTATCTACCAATCAAAAAAATAATAATAATATTTTAAAAAATATATTTTTTTGTATCCCAATTTCTCACATTACATTCACCCTGAATGTTGATGTTATCCAGGTGAAAAGTTAACTTCATTCAAGCGAGGCATTGCAATCCTTGACATAAATCATTTGATGTATAATTAAATCAAAGGAAATGCGTTTGGGTCTGAGAGTGTGGCTGGTCTGCCGTTCTGCAGCTGGATACTATTGGTTTGTTTTGGCAAAATTCTTCTGCTCTGTGACAATAAATAAATGAATGATGATATGCAATTTAAAACCAAAACTAAGGCCTCAGTATGAGTTTAAGACGTGAACATGGTCATGTTTGTTGAATAAAAAAAAAAGTTCAAAAAAATTAAATAATATAAAAAATCTATTTTTTCAAAAATCTGGACATCCCTAAATGTAATGAGTCCTATATACACTACTATACAATATGCTATACAATATACAGTTATGCTATATGTAACTATACTACTATACAAAAACATACATTTATGTTTTTTAAAGTGACCTTTGTTTTTTCCTAAAGTAACCCGTAGTGTGAGATCAGTGTTCAGTGTTCTGATGGCCTGGGGAAAGAAGCTGCTTAGTCTCTCTGTTCTTGCTGCATGTATGTGGAGGCGCTTGCCTGACCGCAGCAGCTTGAACAGGCTATTGTTGGGGTGGTGGGGGTCCTTTATTATTCTGCAGGCTCTGGATTTGCACCTCCTGTTGTATAAGTCCTGGAGGGGTGGTAGTGCAATACCTGTAGTACGCTCTGCTGAGCGCACTTACTCTCTGTAGAGCGTAAGAGTGTAGAGCTGGGCAGTGCAGTTGCCAAACCAGGCAGTGATGTTCCCAGTCAGGATGCTCTGTCTCCACAGCCCCAGAGTAGAAGGACTGGAGTATCTTCCCTGATACTCTGAATTTCCTGAGTCGTTTACCATGTTGTTTACCAAGGCACTTACGAACACGTTAGAGAATGAGGACCAATGTTGTCAATCTGTAGGATTTAGTGAGCTAACCGTATCATCCTAAAGTCATGCGAAAGTTTAAACCATATCACAACGACGAGAACTGAAACCTCTCATTGAAACCACTTTCACCACCTGCAGAGAGATCTGGCCGGACGGAGAGACCTGCCGCTGGAATCTAGCCAGGGAATTACTACAGCTGCCCAGAATCACTCTGACTCATTCAGTTAACAGCACTATTCAATTAGAACACATGTCACTGTCTGGCCAAACTCAGTCATGCAAGAGGCTACATCAGTCAATTCCGGTTATATCATCATGACACATTCCAGCTTCAGTAATCAGTGAAGTAGGCACCTATACCTTTTCATCAAAGTAGATAGATAAATAGATATTTCTATTAGTGCTGTCAGGCGATTAAAAAAATGTATCTAATTAATTACAGGATTTGTAATTAATTAATCTAATTAATCGCATTTTAATTGCATAACCATTTTATGCCTGATATTCTATATTCTATAATCATATTTCAAATTGCATGTGTCCGGATGGCAGAATTCAGTACTGTATCTACAAAACCTTCTGTTTAATCATCTTCCATCTATTAATTTGCTTAGATTTTTCAGGTCTGGTCAATTTGAGCATAGTGTTATTCACAGTCAAAGATAAAAAATTTTTTTATTGATATTCTCATTTGGTTCATTACAATTTACTCAAGCCTAGTAACAGACACAGTATTTCGGACACTGGGAATACATTCCCTGAGATCCATAGATGTCCCTAGAATCAGATACCAAGAACATGCAAATGGACCATATAAAAAAAAGTCTGTAATGTGTATTCTACGTTCTTATGGAATGAATGAGATAAAAAAAAAAAATTATTTAAAAAAAAAAAAAAAGAAAAAACTTTTTTTTGTAATTAATTTTGAGTTAATTTTCATAACGCGATAATTTGCTGTGTAATTAATTAATCTAATTAACGCGATAAACTGACAGCCCTAATTTCTATATTTGTCCACTTTCATGGAAATGTGTCTTTGGCTGCCGCTTCACCAATCACCATGGTTGCAATCAACAAGACAACACAGTATAAACACCTTACAAACACAAAAGACATTGGCCCAAAACAGACCAAAGACGAAAGAGAAACAACAACACAAACACAGACAAATGAGAAGCTAGGAATTCACCAGAGCAATGGCATGTGGGATGAAAGACTTCTTAAATATGTTTTTGGGGGCTAGGTGAACTCTAACAGGGTTTAGGACCCTGATGAAGCTGAAATAGCCGACACCAGATCGATCCGATCATAATTTCACCTCCTGACCTTGTCTATTCTCTCCTTCCTTTGCCAAGGTTCACCAAGAATCTGTCCCCCGACAAGATCAACCTTAGCACTCTGAAGGGGGAGGGGCAGCTGTCCAACCTGGAGTTGGATGAAGAGGTCCTGCAGAACATGTTGGACCTGCCCACCTGGCTGGCCGTGACGCGGGTCTTCTGCAACAAAGCTGCCATCAGGGTGAGCCTCCGGTCGAGCCTTGCGGTCCTTTAGACTTCATAGTGTCGATCTTTGTGTTTTGAATATCACTCGTATCAATAGCTGGAACCGAAGTGATGCTTATAGAATAGATCACATCAACTACTTCTCTCAATGATCATATTCATTCATATTTTAATTGCTTCATATTTTATGACTATTTAACATATAAAATCATCACACAGCATACAATCATAACAATTAGACAAGTAAGGATAACAATCAATTAAAACATGTACAACTTGATGGATGAAGGTTGGCGATCAGGTTTTAAACTCTGCAACAGAGGGGAGAATCTCACGCTTTAAGGACTGTTGGAGTTCATTCCATGAGCTAGAGGGGCATCATAGAAAAATACAGATTTACCCTGTTCTGAGCAAACTGAGAGAGACCTTAAGGACCAGCCAGTCACTAGAACGGGTTCCATAGGTTCCAAAATTCCATTCCAAAAATGTAGTATAAGGGGGTCTAGCTTACCAATAAGGGCCTTAAAAATTAACCAATTCCAGTGTTTGTTGTGCCTCTCTGTCAGCGAGGACCAACCAACTAACCTTCTCTTTTTTTAAACAATATGTTTATTGGTATTTTCTTTTTTTTTCAGTTTTACAGCATCAGTTCAACAGTTCAACAACCATACAAAAGGAAATGCTGCCAACTGCCCCCCCTCCCCCCTCCCCGAGTTACAGAAAAATAGATACAAAATACCCCCCCCCCCTGAAAAAAAAAAAATCAATATATAAAAAAAAAAAACTCTAGGCCAGACCCCCTCCCCTCCCCCAGACTAGGACCTCAACAAATTAATTTTTTTTTTTTTTTTTTTACACATTTTGAGAATTTAGTAAACCCAGTTACACCCGTCTAACAGGTGCCCATACTTCTACACCAAACAAATAAATATCTAACGTTACATCTTTTCTCTTCAAAGAGCAACTAATAACATTTACAGTATCATTCATTGCAATATATATCAGAAAGACAAAAGGGAGCTTCAATAATAGCCTACATCATCAACCTACTATGTAATCTGTTCTAAGTATTGCCTAAACCCAGCCCAGCATTTATCAAAGAGATGTTTTTTTTTTTAAGATTGAACATTATTTTCTCTGATGCCATGTACGAAGAGATTTCACTAAGCCACATAGACATGGGGGGGGGATTCAGCACTTTTCCACAGCATGGCAATACACTTGTTCCCTGCAATCATGGCCAATTTAACGATCCGCACCTTGCCTCTCTTATCTGGAGAAATGTCAGACATGTCTCCTAATAATGCTAATTTAGGTGTACATGGGATCTCAAACCCTGTGACCTCTTCGAGAATCTCCCAAATTGAGCCCCAGTAAGGTCTCAGTTTGTTACATTCCCAGAACATGTGGAGCAGGCTACCTGTTTCCGTTGAGCACCTACTGTAGGGCAAAGGTCAGAGATGGCATCATTCATCCCGTGAAGTCTTTCCAGCGTAAAATAGGTTCTATGGAGAATGTTAAATTGCATAAGTTTATGTCGAGTGTTATATGAAAAAGATGGTGCAGACTCACATAGTGATTCCCATTCATTTTATCAACGGTACATTCCAGGTCCCGCTCCCATTTGTTTTTGGCGTTTAGGGGTATAATTTCTGTACTGGTCAGAATTCTATCATATGTTAATGATAGGATGCCTCTAGTGTGAATAACTCCTTTTAGAATATTATCTATGAGGAGGTGTTTTGGAAGAGTGGAGTTTCCTCCCTGACCTGTACCTATGAAGTGTCTGACCTGTAGGTATTTGAAGAAATTAGTAGTTGGAAGGTGGAAGGCGGCGCGTAACTGTTCAAAGGACATAAGTATGTTATTATCATATAGGTCCCCAAAGGTTTTAATTCCCTGAGTGTACCACTTCTTGGTGATGCCATCTCTAAGTGATTCTGGCAACGCTGGATTGTTGTGGAAGGGAGTCTTGCTGTGAAATGCAATAAAGCTACCAAGATGTGTCTGAATCTCAAACAATGTTCTTGCTGTGTGTTTAATAAATGGGTTATCTGAACTATTCTTCAGGGTGTGGTACTTCCTGATAAAAGGAATTCCGGCCAGCGGTACATCCATCGTATGGCATTGTTCTATTTCCAACTATAACCTTCTCATAAAGAACAGTGTGTGTGAGTCGTATCTGTCATTAGTGAAACTATTGAAATGTGTCTTTCCGTGTATCCCTCCTAGACCACACATAGTCTCCCACACATAAGGCTCTGCTCAGAGGTGTATCCCTCCTAGACCACACATAGTCTCCTACACATAAGGCTCTGCTCAGAGGTCCGAGCACTAACCTACACATAAGGCTCTGCTCAGAGGTCCGAGCACTAACCTACACATAAGGCTCTGCTCAGAGGTCCCAGCACTAACCTACACATACGGCTCTGCTCAGAGGGCCGAGCACTAACCTACACATACGGCTCTGCTCAGAGGGCCGAGCACTAACCTACACATACGGCTCTGCTCAGAGGTCCGAGCACTAACCTACACATACGGCTCTGCTCAGAGGTCCGAGCACTAACCTACACATACGGCTCTGCTCAGAGGTCCCAGCACTAACCTACACATAAGGCTCTGCTCAGAGGTCCGAGCACTAACCTACACATACGGCTCTGCTCAGAGGTCCGAGCACTAACCTACACATGAGGCTCTGCTCAGAGGTCCGAGCACTAACCTACACATACGGCTCTGCTCAGAGGTCCCAGCACTAACCTCTTTGGTTTGAAAGTGCGCCAGTACTCTCTGATGAAATCCTGTGGTGAGTTAGGACCGTGGTGTCAATGTGGTTTCGCAATGAATGGTGGGGGGGGGGGGAAGAGAGAGAGAGGGAGAGAGGGAGAGAGGGAGAGGGAGAGAGGGAGAGAGGGAGAGAGGGAGAGAGGGAGAGAGGGAGAGAGGGAGGGAGAGAGGGAGAGAGGGAGAGAGAGAGAGAGAGAGAGATATGTAGACAGCTGGACGGGCTGTGCCTGGTCAGAGAGATGTAGACAGCTGGACGGGCTGTGCCTGGTCAGAGAGATGTAGACAGCTGGACGGGCTGTGCCTGGTCAGAGAGATGTAGACAGCTGGACGGGCTGTGCCTGGTCAGAGATGTAGACAGCTGGACGGGCTGTGCCTGGTCAGAGAGATGTAGACAGCTGGACGGGCTGTGCCTGGTCAGAGAGATGTAGACAGCTGGACGGGCTGTGCCTGGTCAGAGAGATGTAGACAGCTGGACGGGGTGTGCCTGGTCAGAGAGATGTAGACAGCTGGACGGGGTGTGCCTGGTCAGAGAGATGTAGACAGCTGGACGGGGTGTGCCTGGTCAGAGAGATGTAGACAGCTGGACGGGGTGTGCCTGGTCAGAGAGGCTGAGGAGCCAGCTGGACGGGCTGTTCGTATCACCCACAGGGTTCGCACAAGGTCATTGAAGTGCTTGATTTTTGTAAAAAAAAAAATAATAATCAAGGCCTGGCATTCCTTGAAAACAGCCAATTTTTTTCAGGTGCTTAAAAAGTCCTTGAAATTCAAATCAACCATTCGTATTGAAAGTTGTCATCCATGATAAAATAGTTCTGAATCAAGAAATATAATTTTTGAATCTAAAGTGTAACTAATTGTCGGAAATTGGTTTTTTAAACCATAAATATTGGATCTGATGCATTTAAAAGTGAATTGGATCCTTTTAAATGTCCTTTTAAAATGTGAAAGTCCTTGAATTTCATTTAGCAATGTCTGTGAGATATTGCATTGTGTTCTCTTCCAGATGATCTGTTTAAAGCCGGGCTAGAGGTTGTAATATTGGTGCCGCCTGCCCTGCTCTCCTCTCTTATTAGAATAGCGAATAGCGCCATCCTGATTACTTTCTTCTCTTTGGATAATGCGTTGGCCTGTTGCCTGTTATTTTTCTTTCTAGGGCTGCCCCTCCAATATGTTGTTAGTTGGTTGATTTGTATGCCGCACCCCCCTCATGCTGAATGAGATATTTTCAGAACATCTTTGGTAAACATGACATTTAAAGAGGTCATGCTCCGTGATTGCACAAGCACAAATCTATCTATGACTGATTAATCTATGATTATTTGAAATACAAATAGTCAAGGACAACACTTTCTTTCAGAGAAGGGTGGCTGTGATCATGACATTTTGCAATGACTATTATTGTCTTGTAATTAATTGCAATTAAAGATTAAATTGCTCATTTGAAGAATCCAAAGTGGGCCCAGATCGGTGAAGTCGTACGTGGCTTTTGTAGTGAGATCCACGTTGCTCACTGTGCTATGATGCAGCGATGGCATCGGTAACACAGGAAATTAGTTTCTGTCGACTCTAAAAGGCTCTGTGCTCATTTCCCCAAGGAGATTAATAAAGGAACACTTGACTTGACACTGTAACAGCATTAACCTCTGTGTGTGATATGGATGGGTACAGAATCCGGTACTTTTAAGGGTACCGATTCACGTGAGATCCACCGGTGTCGCATGTTGGTAATGCAAAAAAAAATATATATATATTATTATTATACGTCCGATGACGTCAACATTTTGTTTACCACGAAACGTATGAAGTGTGCCACACGTTCACAATAAACGCTTACCTAGGATTTGACTTGATTCAACAACAACAAAGCAGTCGGGGCAATGGCAAGCCGAAAACGGTCGCAAGTGTGGTTACACTTTACAAAGCTAGATGCAGACAATGCTCGCTGCAATATTATTATTATATATATATATATATATATATATATATATATATATATATATATATATATATATATATATATATATATATATATATATATGAACAAATTGTTCTAAATAAATAATAATGATAATAAATCATTTGAAGTTTGGACACATTTTTTACAACTGAGGTAGGTAGATCAAATTTTTAGAGACTAAAGTACAGAAAAAAGGTACCGTTGGGTACCGGTATCGATTCACAGGTACCGGTATCGGTTCAAATGTGAACGGTACCCAACCCTACTAACCTTTGTGTGTGACACTCCTGTACAACAGACACTCTGAAACAGCATCTAACCTCTGTGTGACCACTTGTCGCATACAAAGGTCTATAAATGTACCTGAACCGGGTTGTTTGTGAACCCCTTCAGTGAGTGCATTTAGCACAGGTCCCGGTAGGAGGAAATAATAAAGGGGTTTTCAAAAGTAAATTATATTTATTAACATAAAGGGGAATGAAACCCGTAAACACACAAACGGGGATAATGTAAGGGAGAACAAAACGGGGAGAACAATAAACACGAACACACAAGGTAAATGATAATCCTATAACTAATGACCCCACTTAATGGGGAAAACAAGGGGTAACACTAACCCAGACACAAGTGTCACAGGACACCACCAAAACCCTGCATGGCTGGGACACTGGGAAACCACCCAGCACAACAATACAACACAACACAACAGGCTATTACAAATGAACAGGAGTGCCACAAGACACACTCAATCTTACCTGGGGGAAACACCAGTACGATTAAATAATGAGCCTACTAAGTAGCAGTGTGAACTAGAGTGAACACAGTCCACAAAACCCCAGCATGGCTGGGACACTGGGAAACCACCCAGCACAACAATACAACACAACAGGCTATTGCAAATGAACGGGAGTGCCACAAGACACACTCAATCTTACCTGGGGGAAACACCAGTACGATTAAATAATGAGCCTACTAAGTAGCAGTGTGAACTAGAGTGAACACACAGTCCCACACAACAGTGGAAATAAAGGCCAACACTATATCTAATCCCACTCAATGGCAAAAAGGCAACACAATATCTAAGCCACACAATAGTGGCAATAAGGCCAACACAATATCCACTCCAATGGTAATGACAAAAGGCCATGAGTGTGTTTTATCCACCCGCCCCTTAGTGAGTGATTGCCCACCCTACAGGAAAGGTATTCAATTATGTTTGATTATGTTATGTATATTGTCTCGTATGTTTGTTGTTTTTATTTTTAATTATGTTGTTTGTTTGTATTTATTGTTTTGTTTTGTGTGGACCCCAGGAAGACTAGCTGTTGCCATGTGTAACAGCTAATGGGGATCCAAATAAACTTAAACTTACACTCTGAAACAGCAGCTAACCTCTGTGTGACCACAGAACAGATTTACTCTATTTTGATTAGATCCCTTGCTGTGTTTTATTCATTTTCCTTTACTGTGATGCAGTTTATAACTTTGTTGTTGGAAAACATTGTATTTGACTGTTTGTTTTATCTTTTGTGAAGCACTTTGTAATCACATTGTCTCATGTAATCACGATTATTTGATAATTGCAGAAGCCCTATTTCCGAGGCCTATCGAATGCACGTGGTGGTGGTGGTGATGTTGTTTGGGAACACTTTGTTCAGGCTATTTTTGCCCTGCGAGTCCTGCGACACAGTGCGTGATATAGGAACAGTAAGTGCTGAGGCATGCATTTGTAGTTGACTCTCTTGTCCTTGCCTTCTTGTGTTTTCAGATACAATGGACAAAGTTGAAAACAAGCCCCATCTGCTTGGTAGGCATACAGATCTGTGTGGTCCCTTGTTCTCTCTCTCTTTATCTCCATCTCTCTCTCTCTCTCTCTCTTACAACAATAGCCTGACTTTAGCTGTTTTCCATCACCATTGCTCTGTCCTGTTTGTTATGCTGCTGTAAGGATGTGTTCCTTGTTTTGTGATCAGAGGTTAAAGGTCAGGCTATCTGTGTCTCTGTCTTGTTGTATTGCTGACCTTCTCATGTTTGTAGTTCCTAGACAAAGTGGAGGTGGAGATGAGAACATGTGAAGAGCCACGTCCCCCTAATGGCCCCTCCCCCATCGCCATCACAGCAGGCCAGAGGTGAGATACCCATAACCACCCTCCTCCAAACTATCACCCCCGTTTCCCCCTCCCCTACCTTCTCCGCCCCCCCCCCCCCCCCCCTCGGTTTCCCTTACTTACGTCCCGACTGTATTTGTTGTTCTATGTTCTTGTGTATTCATATTGTTCCCTGTTTCCCTGTGGTTCTATGTTTCTTTGTTTTGTTTTCTTTTTTGCCTATTGTCAGCGACTTTGGGTCATTGAAAAGCGCTATATAAATTAATTATTATTATTTATTATAATAATGCATTTTATTTGGGGGCACCTTTCAAAACACCCATTCCCCACTAATCGAACTGGTGTCGTGGAGTCACTTCTCTGTGAGCGTTTCCATGGTTAGCTTGCGGCTAACATTAGTTAGCTCGCGGCTAAAGTTAGTTAGCTCGTAGCTAACCTAACGTTATATAACCGAACAATACACACATGCCCCGAATGTGTACCGTTCGGTACGACGTCCACGGTTCGGGGCATGTGTGTATTGTTCGGTACACGGTTCGAATACGTACCGTTCCACCCCTAATATATATATATATATATATATATATATACAACCAAGTGCTGGTAAATGTTTGGCTGTGGGTCGTAAGTTTGTCTTTTCTCAATAGACACCTTGCACGGAATGTTTATCTTTCTTCCAACATGGCTGCCTATAACCATTGGTAACTGCTTTCAAAAGAAAATGCCTAATTTCTGTGCAGCGGTAGAGTAGTATCTCAAACCCCACTCTCTTTTCTTGATCCGAGGGAAGCAGCAATTGTGATTGGAGGATCGAGATAAGAGGGCAGGGTTTGAGATGGGTCAATCAGGTGGTTTGTTTATATTCTTAAAAAAAACTCCGAAGTGCCTGGTAAAACATGTTTGGAATCCATCATCAGGCCATTTTATATTTACTGCTCTACTAATGTTAGGCAGCTGATCATTTGACCAGATATTACTCTTTGATTAAGGATATGATTTGAAGTTGATAAGACTAGAGTTTACTGACCGAATGGCATGTTGCAGCATGGAGAGACCTAGGTTACATATGTGTCCAAGTTGAAGGTTAATAATAATAATAATACATTTTTTTTTTTTTTTTTATAGCATCTTTCATACAAGAATTGCAGCCCTGTGCAAGTGCTTCACAGCAGCTGTAATGTAGACATGAAATAGACGTAAATAAATTGTAATCGTTTTCTGACGACATGAAAAGCACACTTTTGCCTTACACACGTTGAACACGTTGATTATAATGGATTTCTGACATTAAATCTATAAAAGACTATTGGCAGGTTTCTGACCAAATAAAAGCAATGCATAAAGTGCAGACATAGTGGAGACAGGAATAAAAGCAGTGCAATTAAATAGCTCTTAATCTATAGTACAATAATCAATAAAATAGCTCATTTACAGTACAATAATCACAGTCTGGATGAAATGAGTGTAAGTAGCAGAGTGTATTAACCATTTCACTACCACACTACAGAAGGTTAACAGTGTCTTCTGCATTGTCGCAGTGAAAGGGTTAACCATTTGGTAGAGTGGTAGTGAAAGGGTTAAAAGGCTAAGGTGAAGAGGTATATTTTAGAGCGAGTGGGAGGGGTAGAGTGTGTGTGTGTGTGTGTTAGAAAGCTGAGGACATAAACTGATTTTGAAAGGTTGCGTGTTAAGGGTTATATAATATATTATATTATATAATAATAACTTTTGTATAGCACTTTTCATACAGAAATTGCAGTTCAAAGTGCTTCACAGCAGTAAAAAATACAGGCATAAGCGAGCATAAAAAGATAGAAAGGTAGCAAGGTAAGGTAAATCACAGTGTTTCACATTAGGCTCTAGCATTACAAAATAGGCCTCTCTTATGTTGTGCGTATTCTGCGCCGTCGACCTGTACGCCTTGTGCTCGTGCCCGTGCTCACCGCACATCCCCGTTGTTGTGCCCCGGTCCACAGCGAGTACGGCTTTGCGGAGAAGGTGGTGGAGGGCATGTCCGTGGTCATCAACTCCATCACCATCAAGGTGCAGGCCCAGGCCTTCCACGCCTCCTTCGAGCTCTGGCAGCTGCAGGGCAACAGCCTCAACCCCAAGTGGCAGCGCAGCGACCTCCGCTACACCCGCATCACCGACCCCAAGAGAGGAGAGGTACGGCTGAGAGGTTGTGTGGTTACTTTTTGTTTGCTTCCGGTCGATCTGAAAATGGGTCGTGACTCGTGAACTCGAGCAGGTCGCCACGCTTTGACTAACATCGTCTTTATGTGTCACCTTTTTTCCCCTGAAACTTTTGGCCATCGTGATGCGATACAGTATCTGAGGATGAATTCTTCTTCGTCCTTTTTAGATGCCATATTAAGGCACATTTAATAAATGTTTCTCATATTCAGAATTCATTATGTTGTTTGAAAGAAGGAAATTACATAAATGTAAAAAAAAAAAAAAGTATGTAAAAGATGAAAGAGGAGTGATCAAGGTGCAGGAAGAAGAAATAATGGAAAGGTGGAGAAGATATTTTGAAAAACGATTAAATGAAGAAAATTATATAGAAATGGTAGAAAAAGTGGAGGGACCAATTGAAAACATCACAGTGGCGGAAGTGGAGAAAGCATTAAAAGGGATGAAGAACGGAAGAGCGCCAGGTCCAACAGGAGTAACAAGCGACATGATGAAGGCAGCGGGCATTACAGAAGAGATGGTGAGAGTGAGTTAACACTGTCTGTAGTGTGGTAGTGAACGGGTTAACCGTCTGTATTGTGGTAGTGAAAGGGTTAACCTTTTGTATTGTGGTAGTGAAAGGGTTAACCTTCTGTGATGTGGTAGTGAAAGGGTTGACCCTTTGTCGTGAAGGGGTTAACCTTCTGTATTGTCGCAGTGTTAGTGAAAGGGTTAAGGCACATTTAATAGATTTGTCTCATATTCAGAATTCATTATATTGTTTACACAGTCTATCTTTCTCGTATTTTCTTTTATTCAGATCTTCAAATTACACTCCTGCCCTCTGATAATTCACTAAAGACGATTCCGCACTTCATATAGTGAGGCGGCGCGGTGTTATTTTAGCGAGGTTATTTTTGCCTGTAGTTCCCCATTTGAGGGGAAGAGAAACTCTGTGGGGGGTCAACATGTCTGGCTCTTCAGTTTCATCTTGCGTCAGGATGTAGGTGATATTTCATTTATGTTTTTTTCTTTTGCCTATATTTATTGTAACATATAATATAACCGAAGGCGATAGGCCACAGACTAGTGATGGGAATTCCGGTTATTTTGGCTCCCAACCGGCTCCTCAGATCTTTTGTTGCTTAAATTAATTTATTACCAAATATTATGTAAAATGTATTACTAATGTAAAAAAACATAAATTATATACAATGTTTATCATTTATATAGCTTTATTTACATACTCAACATGAAGCCGGGTGCTACAAAAATAGTGTCATAGCTAGTGTCTAGGTGGTTGTGGTGGTGTTTACTGGATGATGCTGTAGAAAGGATTACAGCAACAGTTGCAGTAGACACACTGACACCTTCACTTGCTTGTCTTTTATTTTACAATTGTTAATTGTACTGCTTTTCCTGCTGTCACTCATTTCCTCACCTTTCCAGCATGTTGTCTGTCGCGCTAGTGTATGTTCTCTCTCATCTCCCTCCCGCCTCCTGTTCATGTGCACTGCTCTGTGTGTGTCTGTAACCCCCTCCCCTCCTTTTTCTGCTCAGTGTGGACACACAGACGCCACCACACATTATTGACCAATCACATGCGGCTTAAAAAAAAAAAAAAAACACACACAAAATAATTATCGGCTCCCAATCAGGAGCCGGCTCCCGTCGTTCACTTCAAAGAGCCGGCTCTAAGAGCCATTTCGTTCGCAACCGACACATCACTAATCCAGACCCTTATTGGCACCTTTATTTACATGTTTATTTTTGTCTATCTTTATATTCAGATACAATTTTGTTGCCTAACATTTATGTATTTCTACCATTACCCTGCCCATACCTCCCCTCCCCCATGCTGCTATGAAGCCCAAGGGGCTCAATAAAGGAATATCTCATCTTATCAATATAGCAACTTTTCAGCAGAAAATAATCAAAGCTTTTCAGGGAAAAAAATGCACCTTAACCCTTTCAGTGCCACGGACGACATATCTCGTTTTATCAGCCCCCCCATTGAGTGCCCACGACGACAAATAGCGTTTTATTTTTTTATTAGCGATCTGAATTCATATTTCATCAACCGAGTCTCCCGTTGGTACACCAGCCCCTACAGGAGCTCAGAATGGAAAAAAGCGCCCCCTATCGTCTATCCCTGTGTAACTGCAGGTCAGTCGCTTAGACTGACCTGGGATCTGTAGATCTGTAGAGGCGGAGCCAGCTGGCTCCTTGTGCTGGCAAGCCGTCTGATGAACATGGAAGTGATCGCGGGACGGAAAGCAGCCTGGATTATATATTCACAGCAGCCAATTATCAATCAATCAACGCGATCGATATTTGGAATGGCGATCAGGAATTGGAATAATCTTTTTGGAGAACATCTGATCTAAGGTAAGGAGTCTATGTTACCAGTCTTGGGCTAATCGGAGCTGTATTCACTGAGATAACAGCGTGTCCCCTTTGTGCCGTGTGTGTGATCTTGAGATAACAGCGTGTCCCCTTTGTGCCGTGTGTGTGATCTTGAGATAACAGCGTGTCCCCTTTGTGCCGTGTGTGTGATCTTGAGATAACAGCGTGTCCCCTTTGTGCCGTGTGTGTGATCTTGAGATAACAGCGTGTCCCCTTTGTGCCGTGTGTGTGATCTTGAGATAACAGCGTGTCCCCTTTGTGCCGTGTGTGTGATCTTGAGATAACAGCGTGTCCCCTTTGTGCCGTGTGTGTGATCTTGAGATAACAGCGTGTCCCCTTTGTGCCGTGTGTGTGATCTTGAGATAACAGCGTGTCCCCTTTGTGCCGTGTGTGTGATCTTGCGGGAACGAGAGAATCGATTTTTCAGCTCGCATCTATAGCGTGCATACGTACACATATACTATCGATAATCTAGCGTTTATTTGAAAACCATTCATAAATAGGCAGACAAATGACAACGTGTCTAGTGTATTCGAGAATATTCCAATAAATGCCGTTTATGAGGGAATCTTTCTATCTTCCCGGAAGTTTTCGAGAGAACGATAGCTTTTCGAAATGCTATAAAAAGGATATGAACCGATTTAAAAAAAAAAAAAAAAAAAAAAAAAAAAAAAAAAAAACCCGTTTCGACAATGTTGACTGCAAACGAGTCATTGATAAGCGACGGGCAGATTAGACACATAGCCATAATTTAAAACATAGATTAGGCGTTTTTAACGCTAACATTGAAATGGATGGTGGCATTCAACAGGGTAAATCAACGTTAATCAAAGGCACTGAAAGTGTTAAGAGGTTAGCATTGCATTTGAGTAAGATGTGCTTTATGTGGTGTTTTAACCCTTTCACTACCACACTACAGAAGGTTAACCTTCCACTACCACACTACTGACATAGTGTGGTAGTGAAAGGGTTAACCTTCTGTAGTGTGGTAGTGGAAGGGTTAACCTTCTGTAGTGTGGTAGTGGAAGGGTTAACCCTTTTTTCGTGTGGCAGTGAGAGGGTTAACCTTCTGTATGGTCGCAGTGAAAGGGTTAACCATTTTGGTAGTGTGGTAGTGAAAGGGTTAACCTTCTGTAGTGTGGTAGTGAAAGGGTTAAGGTGTGGCTTCTTAAAGTTTGCGTTGGGAGCCTGGTTCATTTGGGTCCCCACATGACCCCCACATGACCCCCACATGATGATTCTGGATCCTGAGGCAAGACGACATCTACTCTGCTCAGATTTCCAACCAGAGGCTAAATTCAATTTAATAAACGAGTTATCTGGGAAATGTTATCCGTCTCTTCCCCCTCTCTAAGTTTGTTTGTGATGTCAGTTTTGTCCGAAAAGACGAATGCCAATTCGGGGTATTCTTAATGGCCTTCAAGCCCCTAAAAGCTGAGTGGGTGTGGGCATCTCTTCCAGGTGTTGACGTTCAAGGAGATCAACTGGCAGAGCCTGCGGATCGAGGCTGACGCCATGGAGAGTGCAGACCAGGACCTGGGCAGCACCCCCTTACGCCTCATCACCAACCAGGGACGCATTCGCATCGCTCTCAAGCGCAGGGTAAGGCTGTATTTGTCTTCGTTGTAAAAAGGGTGAATTTTTAAATTATGCATTTTTTTATATAGTGCTTTTATCCAAAGCGCTTTACAATTGTGTCCCTCACATTCACTCACACATTCACACACCGATGGCGGAGGCAACCATGCAAGGTGCCAACCTGCTCATCTAGAGCAAATGGGGAGGAGCAGGAATCTAACCGGGAACCTTCCGACTACCACACACGCTCTAATGGTCCACACTGTTACTCGTGCTAGCTCTGGCTAGTTTTGCCACGGACTAATGCAAAGTCAATGGGATCAAGCACCTGTCTGTAAAAGCCGACTGCTGATAACTGGCTGGATCTAGTGTGAGGAACGGCGTGAGTTGTGCTGAGAAAGGACTCTTACCGATCATCATTGGTAAGTAGCAAATAGGGCCTGGGTTCCAGAAATCACAACTATCTCTTTAAGTTGGCAGTATACTAGCGGTGGAAAGTAGGATTGGGTACCATTCACATTTGAACCGATACCGGTACCCAATGGTACCTTTTTTCGGTACTTTAGTCTACTTTAGTCTATTTTTTCGCATCAAAAACGCTACACTCCTCAGCTTTCAGAAACATGCTGTGCTTGACCAGGTGTTTCCTCAAGTTACTTGTGTTACCCTGCCCAGCTTTGCATTTTACGCTTCAAATATTGCAGTGAGCATTGTCTGCATCTAGCTTTGTAAAGTGTAACCACACTTGCGACCGTTTTCGGCTTGCCATTGCCCCGACTGCTTTGTTGTTGTTGAATCAAGTTAAATCCTAGGTAAGCGTGTATTGTGGGTGTGAACATTGACGTGAACGTGCTGCACACTTCATAGGTTTCGTTTAGCGGTAAACTAAATGTTGACGTCATCGAACTTAAAACAAATTATAAAAACAGTACCGAAATGTCGCACCGGTGGATCTCACGTGAATCGGTACTCGGTAATACCGACGTGATTCGGTCGATACCCTTAAAAGTACCGGATTTGGTACCCATCCCTAGTGGAAAGTAACTTTGGCAGGTTCTTAAGGACAAAATGACACATTTGCAGATTAAACAAAGCCACCACATTGTGTACCCGCTTTCTAGTGGAACTAGTCAGATTCTTTACCTACCAACTCCCACTGTGTGTGATCATCTATTGAACTAGTCATATTCCTTACCTACCAACTCCCAGTGTGTGATGGTCTATTGAACTAGTCAGATTATTTACCTACCAACTCCCAGTGTGTGATCATCTATTATTGGTGCAAAGCTGTACGGAACGAGCAGCAACATGTTCAACTGTGGTTCTATTTCGGGCAAGTCTGTGTTTTTTTGCAATGCACATGTGTTTCCTCCTGGTGACTTGGGCCCCCTTGGACTTTTTGTGAAGCCAACTGTCGCCAATCTAGGGGTGAAGATTGATTGTGACCTTAAGTTGGACAAACGGATCAATTCTGTAGTGGGAAAGAGCTTCTTCCAACTTAGAAGGCTGTCCAAGGTCAAACCTTTTTTATCCTGTAGTGTTTTTGAAACTGTTATCCATGCTTTTATGACCTCTCGCCTTGATTATTGCAATGCCTTATATGTTGGAATCAGTCAGGCCTCCCTCTCTCGCTTGCGGTTAGTCCAGAACGCCGCTGCCCGTCTGCTAACTGGAAGCGAGAGCACATTTCCCCTGTACTGGCTTCCCTCCACTGGCTTCCTGTGCGTTTTAGGATTGATTTTAAGGTTTTAATGTTTGCTTTTAAATGTCTGAACGGCTTGGCACTGGGCTACCTCTCGGACCTGCTGGCACCTTATGTTCCTCCAAGGTCCCTCAGGTTCTCTGATCAGCTCCTCCTGGCTGGGAGGGGGGGGGGGGGGGGGGGGGGGGGATAGTCTTACCCCGAAAATGTGATCGTTACAAAACGCTTGGTTTATGTCCGGCAAAGTAAGAAACTGTGATTGTTACATAAACATGTTTCAGGTTCAGACCTTACCTTAGCCAGAAGGTAATCCAAAAAGAATAATTCCAATGATCCCATCGGCGATCGTGATTACTCGTTTATATGTAATTACGGGACAGTATAGGTTTTGAGGCGAGCAGATCTGCTTGCGATTGCTTTGCAATAGCTCCTCCCCCTAAGAGCGAGTATTGATAGTCCAGTTAATTCATTGTCCTGATCCCTTTCTATCTGAATTCAAAAGGTAGACGATACTGCCATCTGGTGAGATTCGATCGGCATTGCAATTCCAACGTATGTAGCTGTGCCACAGTGATTCAGAGAGCTCCGGCCGAGTGTAGAACGGGGATCAAAGGAAAAATATCAAACGATCTAATAACAAGTATACTCGTGATTGGCGGCCAATGAGTTAAAGGATACTAAAGTTTTAACATATAAATGTCAAATGTTCAGGGTCCTTGAAATTCAAATAACCCATTCGTATTGAATGTTTTGTTCATCCATGATCAAATTGTTCTGAATCAAGAAATTATTCTGTTTTAATAAAATCTGACGAGTCACTGTCTCGCGCGCTCCAACTGCTTTTCCTCATTTCTTCGCATGTGATGCTCTAGCTTGCTCTTGGCAAGCAGGCCAAGAAGATGCTTAAAAAAACAGCATTTAAAAGTGAATTGTATCCTTCGAGTGACATCCTTGAAAATGAAAAATAGTGCTTGGAAAAGTATTTAAAAGTCCTTGAATTTGCACCACGTTACTGCGCTGCAGACCTATGCGGTCGCCCCGGGTTCGTCTCCCGATCCCGGACGGATTTGCCGCATGTCCTCCCCGCGTGTAGTCTTTTACCAACACACTTGCAGTTCCGCGTTCGGGTTCCACGATCTGATTGGCCGCGCGTTTAGTTCAGTTAGCTGGATAAACCATGGCCACACCCCCGCAAAGAAATCCCAGCTTGCTTCCTGAAATAATTCTCACAGTCTAGATCCCATTATACCATTCTGAATTATGTTATTGTGCTTCGTTTTTCTAGAGGGGGCTTTTGAAATGTAAAATAATAGACCTAAAATGCTGATACTAAATTTACTTTGTCCTAAATAATGCACGGTTATATATACGGCGCTCGCGAGGTGCGATATACACATTATAGTTAAACTCGTTCAGAATAAGTAGATACAAACAAGCCCAAAGAGTATCTAATTGATACGAATTAATAGATACTTATGAGGATATCTGTACTGTATGCGCTTGGCTTAGGTATCATGTACTTTATATATAAATACATGGTTCCCAAAGTTTTCAAGGCTCGACCCCCGAAATAACGTGTCACAGAGGCTTGGAGGGAGCTACAGTTTCACTATTAATCAGGATCAGATTAAACAGAATATGTATATTTATTTATATATATATATTTAATTGTATTTGTATATCGTTTGATATCCCCTGTATATTCCTTGTACAATATGCATTGAATATCCCTTTAGTCTACTAAACAGCCCATAATAGTTTCATTCTACCATTGGACGAGAACCTGGCGCCAGGTTGCCATACCCCTAGGTCCAAGTTCAATCGTGCCGCCTAAACATGTCGTGGCAGGTCCGGTACCAGCGTAGTAATACGTCGGGCGAAATACGAATGGTACTATTTGTTCATAGCGCATATATATATGGCGCAAGTAAAGTAGAACTTTCTTTCAGTCCAGTTCTTTACCCTCCAACAGAGTGACAGACGCAAAGCCTCCCCACGACGCACGTGCGGTGTAGTAAGGCCTACTTGGCCCAGAATAGGCATTGAGATATCGTGTAGATTAATAGTTGAATAGTCATAGTTTGGCACTATACCGTCGAGTTGGACGTATTCTATTAAGCTAATAATAGTCTATTTATGTATGGTGCATCGTTCGGTTAGAGTTCTAAAGTTATCAGTACCCCCATCGTTCCTGACGTTATCTGGACGCTTAACCAGGCTGGTCAGACCCCTAGTGGTGATTGCATCCGAGGAGCTCCGGGCCAAGAGCGACTGGACCTGTATATTGGATTACTCTACCCGGACGACGGCGAGCCTTCCACGGCTTGGATTATGCTTTGTGTGCTTTGATTATTCCATGGATAAAGGCCAACACTGCGGAGTGTTGGAATTACCCCCCGGAGAGGACTCCAGGTGAGACGGCGCTCTACACGTGAGGTCGCCTCACGTCTCTCCGTTGTGGACCGGCAGATACCGTCCACAGAGGGTCCAGCTGTATTCGTCTGCGGCCCGAGGTTCTGTGGGCACCGTGTCCAAGACTTTGGATTCTCCCAAGACACCGTCGGCCAGATGGGATACCGCCAGCGGCTTCTCTAACCCCCCCCTCCTACTGTCTTACAACCAGCGGGACCCCCCCCCCCCTTAGTGTATCCAGCTATAATCATCTAAGTACCATCGCTATCGTTTCCTAAATATTCCAGGTTGTATACTTACTCCCTGCGCAACCAGAGATTGGACATTCAATGTTGATTTACCTACGAATACTCATTTGCCATAAAAGTGCATATCTCATATTTCAAATCATAAATGTAATTAAGTGATCGTTGTATACACCCTTTGCTGTATTAAACCTTCGATTTGGTACATTTGTGTGGATTCGTTTCATCAGGTGGGAAAGTGTTCATCATACTTATATCTTGTACTGGGTGGCCAGAAGTTAAAGTACATGAGGTAGTGGTATTAAATATCATATCTAACAATACAGTCAGGGAATTGTACCCCTCAGTTACAATTGGTCCTTCGAGCCGGAGGGTAACTAGTGTAATATTAATATAGTGTTATTAATATCGAAATGGCCTATGATGAACACTCCACGAAACGATCCTCCTAACCTAGAACGCCCGCGGCGCAGACGACAGACACCTCAGTACTTAGAGGCTTACACTGTCAGTCAACTACCTAGCCTTCGACAAACGGTAAACGCGGTAAAAGTAGAAAGTAAAATTATGTCTGACCTTAACGACCAGGTTTCCCCGACCACAGAGGCCCTAGTAGGTCCTAATGTAACTGACCAAGCTCACGGTGGGGACCAGGAGGGAATTGACATGCCTTTACCCCCCGCCACTACTCAAGAAGTAGTCCCCGACCAGCCCCGGGAGGAAGACAACCCTACAGAGAGAGAACTCTGCACGGAAGAAGAGGAGGAGAGCGCCGAGGAACTAGAGCTCCAGGACTCCCCAACGAGTACCCCCAGGAGCGGCTCACGCAGGAGCGGCTCGCCTCCACAACCGCCTTCCCCCAGCGAAGCGGAGAGGATACTACAACAGGCGTTCCTCGTCAGCCTGACAGCCTCTACCGAACGCGATCGGCTCCAAGCACAGACGCTTAGCGAGCGCGAACGTCTCCAAGCACAGGCGACCAGCGAGCGCGAACACCTCCAAGCACAGCAACGGAGCGAAGAACAGCGCACACGTCTGGAAATGAGACGCTTCCAGACAGAAGAGAATATGGCAAGAGACCGGGCAGACGCCCAGCGTGCCGCTGCCGGTGCCCAAAGAGACGCAGAGCGCGACAGACTACAAGCGCAACTAATAGAGCAGCTGATCAAAGGGACAACTCCCTCTCCCTCCGCCAGGGGCTCAAGGAACTCGTCGAGACAACAGTCAAGGGCAGCGTCACCACAACGAGCAAGCGACCCTGAACTTGACCAACAGACCGAGTCTAGACCCCCCGCAGACCCCCTTCCCATACCGGTCCAAGCGAGACCCAGCTACAAGGAAGGAGCGGCATACACTGCGGAGAAGCTAAATAAACGATTACAGGATCTGGAAGATCTGATAGAGGAAGAAGAGGGAGAAGAGGAGAACCAAGCCCGACGACAGCACAGTACTCCACCGGACCAGGAGGTCCCATACAGTCCAGGCTATACCCCCGCGGCGCTGCGCTACAGACCCCCGACTCTATTCACGGGTGAGCACGACGCACGACCAGCCCCGAGGAACAGTACCTGGACCAGTGGGCCATGGTACCCTGCCAGTACCAGCCCACAGCGAGGCGCAAGAGGGGACTCGCCCAGGAGGTCTCTCCCCCAACGCTCGCCGATGTATCAGCCATCCACGGCGTCATACAATGCCACACCGTCATTCCCAGACTTCGCCTATGAGAGTCGAGCACAGTACACGGAGCTCCGGATGTGCTTAGAGACAATGATGGTGGATGTCGCTGACGAACGACACAAGTATGCAATACTACTGAAGCACCTGAAAGTACCGCGAGCGCACAATATAGCGCTAGCCTATGCTACCTCTTCGACTCCATACACAGCGGCCCTTGCAGCGCTGGATCAGAGATATGGACGTATATGGGATTACGTAATCCAGGAGATAAGGCATATTGATCGCCTACCCCCAGCCACAGACAATCGCTCACTAGACGACCTGTCAATCAAAGTGCAGTCCCTGGTAGGGATGCTGGGAGCGCAACGGGAGAAGGGCATGCATGAGCTATACGCCAACTCTAACGTCGAGAGGATTTTGGAGAAGCTGCCACCCGCAAGACAGGAGCGCTTTAGACGGCAGAGGGATTACCGGGATCCCGACGGCCCCGAGCCATCCCTCCTTGATCTGGCCGACTTCCTGGCGAGAGAGGTCAGCAGCTTACGACTGGACACCTTCGGGCGGAGCACGCCAAGCTCCAGAGAGGGACCCAGGAGAATAAATGATGGAAGAAGATCGGTGACTGTCATGCACCAATCAGAGTCAGTACCGAGCAGTAAGAGTCACAACACCCCCTCGAGAAAAGAGAAGTGGAAGATAGCGTGTCCCTACTGTGAGAAAGAACACTGGCTGTCACAATGTGACCTATTCACAAAGATGAATGCAGAAGAAGTGAGTCAATGGATAAAGTCCAACCGGCGCTGTTATCGATGTGCGCGGCCCCACATGGCAGCCGAATGCCGCCTAAAGAAAAGGTGCAGCCGGTGCGATGGAGCCCATCTAGATATACTACACGAAAGTAACGGAAGACGGCCTATACCTGCACCACGGAGCGGCACCAAGGCAAGTGTCATGTACATTGACCCCGCCAGCAGCAGCGGAGCCCAAGTGCTCTTAAAGGTAGTCCGTGTGACATTGAGCTACCAAGATAAAGTCATGGACACTTACGCCGTCCTTGATGACGGGTCAGAGAAGACCCTTCTGCTCGCCTCCGCTGCGACCCAGCTGGGACTGCGGGGGAGCAAGAACGAAATGACGATTCGGACAATAAGAAGAGATTTAAAGACGATAAAGGGCGAGAATGTCTCCTTCACCATCGCAGCCAACGGGCAGCCAGAGCGACGGTACAAGATCACAAATGCTTTCACCAGCCAAGAAATAGGACTATCGCAGTACACCTACCCTGTCACCAAGTTGATGGATAAATATGTGCACCTGCGCCAATTACCGATCCCGCTCATAGACGGCGCTACCCCGACCCTGTTGATAGGCTCCGACCATGCAGAACTCATAGTCCCGATTGACCGGGTCCATACAGGCCCCAGAGGCTGTCCTGCAGCAGTCGAGACCCGCCTAGGGTGGACCCTCCAAGGCCCCCTCGCTAAATCTCTCAACCGAACAGCAGCCACTAGCTGCTTCCACTCCGGAACGACAGAAGAAGACACCACTCTCCTGCAGCATGTCGAGAGGCTATGGACCCTAGAGACAATGCCCTTTAAGAACGAAAAGAAAGATATTCGCTCTAAAGAAGACATTTACGCCATCAACCTACTCGAGCAGGGGACAAAGAGAGTCACAGTCGGCGGAGTGATGAGATACGCAACTCCACTCCTGAGGCGAGAGGGAATGCCCACCTTTCACGCAAAGAAAGACGCCACGGAGCGCTATCTACTGAACACAGAGCGGCGCCTAGCCAAAGACCCCGCTCAAGAGAGTGTGTACCGAGCTGAGATTGAGAAGCTAATCACAGCGGGACACGTAACAAAGATTGACATTAAAGAGGCCGATCAGACGACCGAATCATGGTACGTGCCGCATCACAAGGTCCATCACAACGGCAAGGATCGCATTGTGTTTAACTGCAGCTACCAGATCGGATCCCAAAATCTGAATAAAGAGCTCTTGCCCGGCCCCACACTCGGCCCCTCCCTACTAGGCGTGCTACTGCGCTTCCGCCAGGACAAGGTGGCTATAAGCGGGGATATCAAAGGGATGTTCTTGCAGGTGAGACTAGTAGAGGAGGACAAGCCTCTGCTACGGTTCCTATGGAGAGAGAAGATCGGAGATGAGAACCCATCCATCTACCAGTGGGAAGTACTCCCCTTCGGAACCACATGCAGCCCGTGCTGTGCTACATTTGCACTACAGAAACACGTCACAGAGGACCCAGCAGCAGATGAAGAGGTCCAACACAGTGTGAAGAACAGTTTCTACGTGGACAACTGTTTACAAAGCGCCTCGACTCAAGAAGAAGCCGAGGCTCTCCTAATCAAGTTACGCGCCTCCCTAATCAAAGGCGGCTTTGATCTCAGGCAGTGGGCCAGCAGCGACCCGCACGTATTGCGCAGCCTCTCCTCCGCGGACAAGGCTGCCAGCAGCGAGACCTGGATGGCGACAATCCCAGGAGAAGCCCAAGAAATGACACTAGGACTAGTCTGGCGCTTCAAAACAGACTCGCTCCACTATAGACACAAACCCTTGGCTCCAGAGCAGGGAAGGTCGGCGGCGATACCGACCACCAGACGGAGTGTGTACAGAACACTCGCCAGACAATATGACCCGTTGGGATGTATTCTACCTTACACCACCAGGGCAAAGATGATTGTACGAGCACTATGGGACAAGGACCAGGGCTGGGACGATCCAATACCCGCACACCTTGCCTCAACATGGAGAGAGTGGGAGACGGAACTCCGCTCACTCCCAGGTGTCAATATACGCCGCAGCTACTTCCCATCCACAGTGAGGCCAGAGACATGCGAGATTGAGCTACACGTCTTCAGCGACGCCTCCGAAGTAGCCTACGGATCGGTGGCCTATTTGCGTGCCCAAGAGATGGGAGGAAAGATACACACTGCTTTCATCCTGGCCCGCTCAAGAATAGCCCCACGTAAGCAACAATCTATCCCACGTCTAGAGCTCTGCGCAGCCCTCGCAGGAGCGCATCTAGCCACGTTAATCCAACGTGAACTCACCATTCCGGTGCATAGAACAATCTTGTGGTCAGATTCCACGACAGTACTCACATGGATCAAGTCTGATTCATGCAGATACAAGGTCTTCGTGGGAGTCAGAGTCACCGAGATTCAAGAATTAACAGAAGAAGCAAGCTGGCGGTATGTGGACACCAAACACAACCCAGCTGACGTCATCACCCGGGGAATGTCTCTGGATGACCTAACCCGTCGCAACATCTACAGTGACGGACCAGCATTCCTCAAGCTCCCGGAAGGAGATTGGCCTACGCCCACCCCGAGGGAAGCAAGTAACGAGGAGGCTGAGAACAAGAAACCTATGTTCTGTGGACTGAGCACTGTCGCCTCCACAGACCCCAACATAGATGACTGCATTACCCTAGAGAGTGCGCAACAAAGAACATTCCTGCGGCACCACCCAGAGATTCAGTCCACCACTGACATGTCAGCAGCTGACTACGAAGAAGCAGAACTTCTTCTACTACAACGAGCCCAGAGAGACTCGTTCCCCGATGAGCTAGACTGTCTACAGGGAGGAAACCCCGTCCCATCAGACAGCAGACTGATTCACCTGGCACCAGAGAGTGACGCCCATAATCTCATCAGAGTGGGTGGTCGCCTGCGGAGAGCCCCCGATCTACCAGATGACATTAAGTACCCGATCGTCTTGAACAGCCGACACAAGGTCACAGAGCTGATCATAAAGAAATACGACGAGGATGTACACCACGCAGGAGCAGAGAGAGTCTTCGCGGAGATCAGACGTCGTTATTGGATATTGCAAGGGAGAGAAGCAGTACGGCGCTTCCAGCGAACCTGTCTAGACTGCCGTAAGTGGCGCGCGCAGCCCAGCATACCACGGATGGCTGACCTACCCCCCTGTCGCCTCCGAATCGGCGACAAGCCATTCCACTCCACAGGCATGGACTGCTTTGGCCCGTTGTATATAAAGAGAGGAAGTGGCACCGAGAAGCGGTGGGGTATTGTATTCAAATGCATGACCACCAGAGCGATACATATCGAGCTCCTTCCGACCATGAGCACAGACTCATTCCTTATGGCCTTCCGGAGATTCACATCACATCACGGAAAGGAAAACCGTCTACATTGTTGTCTGATCACGGGACCAACTTCAAAGGCGGAGAAAGAGAGCTGAGAGAGAGCTTCCAAGCTATGGGCCCAGAACTTAAGACCCACCTCGCTCCAGCCCAGATTGACTTCCAGTTTAATCCCCCGAACGCACCTCACTTCGGTGGAACTTGGGAACGAGAAGTACGTTCTATAAAGACAGCCCTGTACGCAGTACTCGGAGCCCAGACTGTGGCGGAGGAAGTCCTAATGACAGTCCTCACGGAGATCGAGGGAGTATTGAACTCAAAGCCCCTCGGTTACGTCTCCAGTGATGTAGCAGATGTCGACCCAGTCACCCCCAACACACTCCTAATGGGGCGGCTGGACCCCGCGCTACCCCAGACAATGTACAGGCCTGAAGAAGCGAACGGCCGAAGAATGTGGAGGTACAGCCAAGTACTAGCTGACAGTTTTGGAGCAGCTTCCTACTTCACTACCTACCGTCTCTACAGACCCGCCAGAAGTGGGTAAAAGAGAGAGACAATTTGACAGAAGGAACAGTCGTCATGATTATTGACCAGTCACTACCCAGAGCTATGTGGCCGGCTGGCCGCGTAAGCAAAGTGAACACCGGTGCCGATGGCAAGGTCCGAGCAGCTGAAGTACTCGTCCAAGGGCGCACCTACACACGTCCCGTGGCGAGGCTCATAGAACTGCCCCGACTCCCAGATACTATCGATGATGACCATGACCCTATGACTTTGTGAGTTGACTGACCCTTACAGCGGACCTTGAGTGGTAGACCGTGCGGTTAATCTGTCTCTGCTTAGCTAATTAGGTGGGACTAATTAGGGGGCGGCTGTTGTGAAGGATCAGATTAAACCGAATATGTATATTTATTTATATATATATATTTAATTGTATTTGTATATCGTTTGATATCCCCTGTATATTCCTTGTACAATATGCATTGAATATCCCTTTAGTCTACTAAACAGCCCATAATAGTTTCATTCTACCATTGGACGAGAACCTGGCGCCAGGTTGCCATACCCCTAGGTCCAAGTTCAATCGTGCCGCCTAAACATGTCGTGGCAGGTCCGGTACCAGCATAGTAATACGTCGGGCGAAATACGAATGGTGCTATTTGTTCATAGCGCATATATATATGGCGCAAGTAAAGTAGAACTTTCTTTCAGTCCAGTTCTTTACCCTCCAACAGAGTGACAGACGCAAAGCCTCCCCACGACGCACGTGCGGTGTAGTAAGGCCTACTTGGCCCAGAATAGGCATTGAGATATCGTGTAGATTAATAGTTGAATAGTCATAGTTTGGCACTATACCGTCGAGTTGGACGTATTCTATTAAGCTAATAATAGTCTATTTATGTATGGTGCATCGTTCGGTTAGAGTTCTAAAGTTATCAGTACCCCCATCGTTCCTGACGTTATCTGGACGCTTAACCAGGCTGGTCAGACCCCTAGTGGTGATTGCATCCGAGGAGCTCCGGGCCAAGAGCGACTGGACCTGTATATTGGATTACTCTACCCGGACGACGGCGAGCCTTCCACGGCTTGGATTATGCTTTGTGTGCTTTGATTATTCCATGGATAAAGGCCAACACTGCGGAGTGTTGGAATTACCCCCCGGAGAGGACTCCAGGTGAGACGGCGCTCTACACGTGAGGTCGCCTCACGTCTCTCCGTTGTGGACCGGCAGATACCGTCCACAGGGGGTCCAGCTGTATTCGTCTGCGGCCCGAGGTTCTGTGGGCACCGTGTCCAAGACTTTGGATTCTCCCAAGACACCGTCGGCCAGATGGGATACCGCCAGCGGCTTCTCTAACCCCCCCCTCCTACTGTCTTACAACCAGCGGGACCCCCCCCCCCCTTAGTGTATCCAGCTATAATCATCTAAGTACCATCGCTATCGTTTCCTAAATATTCCAGGTTGTATACTTACTCCCTGCGCAACCAGAGATTGGACATTCAATGTTGATTTACCTACGAATACTCATTTGCCATAAAAGTGCATATCTCATATTTCAAATCATAAATGTAATTAAGTGATCGTTGTATACACCCTTTGCTGTATTAAACCTTCGATTTGGTACATTTGTGTGGATTCGTTTCATCAGGTGGGAAAGTGTTCATCATACTTATATCTTGTACTGGGTGGCCAGAAGTTAAAGTACATGAGGTAGTGGTATTAAATATCATATCTAACAATACAGTCAGGGAATTGTACCCCTCAGTTACAATCAGGTTTTAATCTGTTTCGGACATCATCCATACATGCATTGAATTGATTAACCTTTGGTTTATACCAGTGACACCAGTCATGTTAATCACCTTCTTGTTAATCATCAGATAACACTAACAGTGCTTGAACAGATAAATGCACATTTTCTCAAATGCATTCATCAAAACGTAAAAAGGCTTGCAATTGCTCATACATTTTCTCAAGTTACGTTCACGTCATCAAATCAAACAGCGCATCTCCTCAAACATTTTAATCCCAGTTACAATATCACAATAACGTGTGAGTGACAGTGACAATTCAACAATCGACATATTCAGATTCGTCGTAATTCATATCCACAATCCACGCATGAAGACTTCAATTTATGCTTGAATGAAACAAAATCCAGGCGCTCCGTTAAACATCCACAGCGGAGAATATGAAAGGAATCAGCCAAACGAGCGATTCATTAAATAAAAAATGGATGTTTCACATTTGCAATGCTGCGCGTTATTAAAATAACTACATAATGTGTATATCGCACCTCGCGAGCGCCGTATATATAACGTGCATTATTTAGGACAAAGTACATTTAGTATCAGCATTTTAGGTCTATTATTTTACATTTCAAAAGCCCCATCTAGAAAAACTAAGCACAAAAACATAATTCAGAATGGTATAATGGGATCTAGACTGTGAGAATTATTTCAGGAAGCGAGCTGGGATTTCTTTGCGAGGGTGTGGCCATGGTTTATCCAGCTAACTGAACTCAACACGTGGCCAATCAGATCGTGGAACCCGAACGCGGAACTGCAAGTGTGTTGGGAAAAGACTACACGCGTCCTCCCCCCATATCTTTTCCCGTTCTTCCTCTCCTCTGCTCTCTGTCGGTCATGTCTGACCAAAATAAAGCTGTGAAAATGCAAAAAAAAATCAAAAACAAATTTAAACCTTTAATTTCATTTTGCAATGTCTGTGTGAACCCTGGATTTAACACCACTTGTGTTTGTTTAGGTGAAGGACTGCAACGTGCTGGCTTCCAAGCTGCTCTTCATCCTTGACGACCTGCTGTGGGTGCTGACGGACTCGCAGCTCAAAGCAATCATCCATTACGCCAAGTCTCTGAGCGAGGCCATGGAGAAGTCGGCCCAGCAGAGGAAGAGCATGCAGGCCGAGTCCCTGCAGGTACCCCCCCCCCCCCCTTCAGGCCTTCCACGTTGATATGTTCACGCAATAAATCCAGAAGCCGTACTTTACAGACACTTAAACATTTGAACTCCGTAATTGATTCCCATGGGAACATTTTACGTCATCGATTCATTGGATGTTTGATGCCAATTGTTCATTTTGTATTTGAATTTCCCGAAAAGAAGGGAATAAGTCAGTTTTGTGAAAAGTATCCCTTTAAATATTCAGGTCACATTTTAAAAACGTTAAAACTGGTGACGATGTTGGATTGGATAGTTTTTATTATTATCCCCAAGGGGCAATTTGGTTTGCAACAGTAATAGTACACAGCACAACCAGTACACGTGGCAAATATACAATAAAGACACAAATACATTAAAACATACAATAGATCACCATACAACTGCAATCAGGTGTAGAATAAGAACACGGAGTATTTGTTGTGACTATACAGTAGCAGCTAAGACTAAGCTTATTTTTAAATTGTATTTAAAAATCCAACAGCTGGAGGAGCTCCAGTAGCTCACCATGTACCTCGACGCGAAAGCGTCGGGGAATACCGTGCTGCGTCACGGATCTGGTTGACTCCGAGTTCGATTCCCGGACCCGCCGTCATTTGCCGAATGTCTTCCCCTGTTCTCCCTCCCGTTTCACCCTGCATCTGTTGGTCATGCTTGACCAGAAAAGCGATAAACGCTAAAAAAAAAATGAAGTAAAAAAATAAAAATAAAAAATCCAACAGCTGATGGAACAGATAATCTCAAATACCAATTTGATTTGGCCCTCCTATGGGAGGTATACCTCCGTCCTGAAGGCAAGAGTCTAAACTCTGCATAGAGAGGGTGCTGAGGGTCCACTAGAATGGCCTCTGTTAATGCCGATGGTCTTCCGGCACACTTTAACAATACGTCCCAGCCTATTTTTATTAGCCACGCTGAGGTTGCCGAACCAAGAAATCATTGCGAAAGTTCAAATAGACTCAATAAAAGAAGAATAAAACATTTTCATCAGTGACCTATCAACATGGAAGCCCCACAACTTTCTTAGGAAGAATTATCTCTGGTTACTTACAGATATAATATAGTGTTGGCGTCAAAAGTCATTTTGTCATCTAAAATGGTGCCCAGGTATTTATACTGACGTACAGTCTCCACGGCTACTGTATACCATCAATAAGAGTTGGTGTCGTGACGAGAGGGTTTCGGCGAAAGTCAATATTCATCTCTCTTGTTTTGGAGATTTTGAGTTTTAAGTGTGAATCGTCACACCATTTGACAAAATGGTCCAGAACAGGATCATGATCCACCTCGTGGTTCTGCAGGAGGCTGACTGTTACAGAGTCATCAGCCAACGTAACTATAGACCTTGACTCAAACGTGCTCCGACAGTCATTAGTGTAGAGCACGAATAACAGGGGGGACAAAACACACCCTTGGGTGATCCTGTGGAACAGATCAGAGTATCAGACGGTGTCATTAACTCGGGTTCTCTGTGGTCTCATTATAAGGAAGCCTACTAACCAACACATAGTGCCAAAGTCAATGCTAAACCTTTCAGACAATCTACGAGCAAGAATGTGAGGCTGCATGCAGTCAAAAGCTGACGAGAAGTCAACTAAACATAATCGTACATGAGTCTTATTGACGTTTGTGGTGATCATGTTGTACTTTCTTGGTAATGATATATTATCCCTCCATGTCTGTCGTTAACAGAGTGCTCCTCCATCCCCTGGCATTCACACCTTATGGACTGAAACTCCGCCCCCTCCTAGCGGTAACCCTAGCAACCTCTGTCAATACTTTGACCTGTACGACGTCAAGGAGTCTTCCTACCACACCTTCATATCACGGCTGGACCTGCACGTGTGCAACGACAGTTCCTCATCGGACCCAGGTTAGACTCGCCTAACCTGTAGCTCAATGTATGCCATCAAGAGTGGTCTAGCCCAGGGGCTCTGGCAGAGGGGAGCGACAGTGGCTCAGGACTGGAGGTAGAGTGGTCGAGATTCCCGGTTCAATTCCCGCTCCTCCCGGGCAGCGTGTCGAAGTGTCCTTGAGCAAGACACTTCAGACTCCTAATTTCTCCTGATGAGCCGGTTGGTAAATTGTAAAGCGCTTTGGATAAAAGCACTATATAAATGTACCGTTTACCATTTAGGTGTGCACTCAAGTCACATGGACTCGACTCGACAAAATTATAAAACGCTTGCAACTCGACATTGACTTTAAGACCAATGACTTGTGACTTCCCTCGGACTCTAGCCCTGTGACTTGAAACACGTGATGCTCTCCCCAAGCCCAGAATGTAAAATAAATGTAAATCTTTTTTTATCATACCATAAAAAGTGTCTAGCTTAATTTCCCTGATTACAGTTCCACTTTGGATCAATAGCTGTCAATCAAGTTGCGCGAGCAGAGAATGAAGTTGTGTGACCAGAGGCCTGCACTCTCATCTACATTTAATATGCTACTAACTACTACTATCTCTCTTGGCTTTAACTTTTTTGAATGGCATTACATTGGTAAAGAATGCATTAGTACTTGTTAAGGACTCGAGACCCACTCGCCTGTGTTGACTTGGGAATTGACAGTCTTGACTTGGGACTTGACTCTGGACTTGAGTGTGAAAGGGTTTGAACTCAGGATCTGGGTTCTTTAATGGCAGAGACTCTGATCGAAGAAGTGGACACGAAGACAGAAGTTGCTTTGTTAGCAAGAAGATGTGGTCGTTTACTGGGTTCTGAAGGTTGCATGAACAAAGTACAAACAGATCGATCTGGACTCAATCATAACATCAAGCTCTACGCCGAGAAGCAGGATATCAGAATGAGTGAACAAGTCTGGTTTCTGGCTGGTATATATATCAGCAGTTTGTCCTACCAGATAGAGTTTTGGTAACACATGGTATGACAGGTCTGATCATTTAAAGGCATGGTTTCACCCTTGTGATATTCGAGGACATGCCGGGCCGTCTGGCACTTTAGTGGCTTTCTGCTGAGTCAGAGATTAAATATAATGGCAGACTAGAGGGTTCTTGTAATAAAGGTTATTGTAATATAAAGTAGCGGAGTTTGAGATTGATTCTATTTCTCAGGTCTAAGTGTTAATTTTATAGGGATTGGATCATCTATTTAAATAATAACATAGGGTTGGATTTAAATGACAGCATATGTCCTGATTAGTGCAAAGTCAGCAAGTGTGATCATTCAACAGGCCAGTTGGTCTATTCTTAAACTGCCTGATTTGGTCAAGTCTGCCCAGGCAAACTGTAACCTTTTAATTTAGGGAGAATAAAACAAATCTATTGCATGCTTCTCTGGTTCTATGTAAGATATTAATTAACCATGATATATTATGGAGTAATCTATGGGGCAAATCTATGTGTCAAATCTAAACTGTATGTTCCTATGTATATTTTTAGGGAATGGTGGTTCTACAAATTCTCAGTCGTCAAGATATATTTGTATTCTGGTCCCAGGACCCATATTAGGGCCCAGAGTGATTTTAGATAGTAGAGCTAGAAGATCCTAGAAGATACTGGATATAAATCTATCAAGTGTAAAGACTTACTTGGGACTTGCAAAAAAACAATGACTTGTTCCCACCTCTGGTCTCTGGTAGCTCTGGTGATATTCTTCAGATTCGGCAGATTGTAATCCATCACGTCATCGAAAAGTAGACATGTTAGAAAGCTTTGGAAATTTTGCTGTTTTTTTTTAACACTTTGAGTGCCACTCACGAGATTTCTCTGGTTTTTAATAGTGACGTAGAATGCCACTCACGAGATTTCTCGGATTTTTTTTTTTTTTTTGTGCGATCTGAAAAATTATTGCATCACCCGAGCCTACCCGAGTATAGCCGAGGGGCGCCGGCGATCACTGTGGAAAAAAGCGCTCCCTGTCGTCTCCCAGATGACATAAGTGATTTTGGAATGGACTCAATGAAAATGAATGGGGAAAAAAATCCGGTACTCCACATTTTCCAGTTCACTGATCCAGCCGGGGTTACCAGAGTTCATTCTGGAGCCTCAGAGCCCCGCGGATCATGGAGTTCTACTGTATCGCGTTGGATCCATACACGTATCGATTTTTTCGAATGGTGATCAGGAATTGGAATATACCAGTTGGATACCATCTGATGTCAGGTAAGGACTCTATGTTATCAGTGGTAGGATAATCAGAGTAAGTTTGATGAAGTTATAAGCTGTTTTGTGAAATGTCTTCTTTCGGTTTCACTGTAAAAGTCCGTGAGGAAATCAACGGAGCGATTATCAGTGCGCGGCCGTAATGTGCTTGCGTGCACGTATAATATTGATCATCTAGCGTTTATTTGAAAACGATTCATAAAAAGGCCGACGAATATCAACGTTGTGGAATATTCCACTAAAAGACGATTTTCATAGAATGCTCCAGAATGAGCTGTTTTTTATATCAAAACGGGGGCTTTTCTAACTGCTCTGAAACGGAAACGATGCAATAAAAAAACAATCTGCCTTCACAGCACTGACTGGAAAATAGTCTTTGATAATGCGATGGGCAGATTAGACACATAGCCATAATTTAAAACATAGATTAGGCGATATTAACGTTAACATTGGCGCCGATGGTTGAAACTTGAAACTTGAAATCAAAATTTAAATTATATTTGAACACTGATGCTAACAATTATTGGTCATGGAAAGTGTGCTACTTTTCTGGTAATATTTTTGAAAAATTCCTGGAATTTGATGGGCACAAATGTGTCAGAACTCTGTGTTAAACATTTGTACCTAGTGAATCTCTGTCATTAAAGAACCCAGGACGCCTATATCGCAAAGAGTAGGGGGTTCCCCGACGTTCCTGGCCAAATTCCCAATCAGGTATCTGACATCAAGGCCACCTAATCATCCCTTCCCCTTAATTGGCTGACATAAATCCCTGTCTCCTGAGCCGTTCAGCCATTTTGTAGTGTGATGTGTGCCTGGTGCCAGTGTATGGTAGCCATTGACCCTACGTAGCCCAAGGTTGGGTGCTACACCGTGGTGGTGAAGGAGGCAATTTCCACCCTACATTGTGGGGAGCGCTTTGAGTGTCTAGAAAAGCGCTATATAAATGTAATGCATTATTATTATCTATGGAGCTGACGTTTTTCTTGTGACGGCCCACAGATGAACCGCCCGCTCCCGGCTCCCAGGGTGCCATGCAGCTGACCTTCAGGAAGCTGGGCTTCGACTACTACCCGGTTCACAGACCCGGTACGTTCAACCATCCATCCATGCGTCTCGGCTTGTAATTAAACTGCCGTCCACCCCCAGGGCTTTTTAAACGCTCCCAGTGAAACCTCAGCGTTGACTCAGGATAAATGTAAGTGGGATTGCCGTTCAAGCAGACTAATGGCTTGAGAAAGTGTAGGATTGCCGTTCAAGCAGACTAATGGCTTGAGAGAGTACTGTATGCCCTCAGCTATTATTCTCAGTGGGATTCCTAGAAATGTAGGACGCTGGAGTTGCTGCTGGAGATCACTCGGCTCAGACTGCAGTTACCTGCTCTGTACCGTATACTATACGGTACATTTATTATATTAAACTATAATATTATATTAAATTAAATAAAAAAGAAGTACATTTATTATAACAAAATGTAAAATCACAATTTTTTTTATGTCAGTGGCAAATAAACTGACCAAGATCAGTTTATTTGCCACTGAGATTTTTTTTTAAAAATCGTGATTTTTACATTTTATTATAATAAATTCATTTTTTTATTTAACCAGCCAGGTCAATTTAAGACAAATTCTTATTTACAATGACGGTCTGGCGAGAGGACAAAAGGGCCTCTCGAAGGGTAACTGGGAAAGGGGACAAAACTATTTAAATAAAATAGAAAAGAGATGGACGATACATACATCACAGAAATAAGGGGAATAATTAAAACAAACCAAATAAAATGACACGGTATGTAATACACGAAGCAGAAATTACAGTTAAAATTACAGTTAACTAAAACTGAGTGAAAATATATTTAGAACGTTATATATTTCTATTTATTTGAATACTGTATTGCTCTGACGAGGATGAAAAGGGAGTCATGTAGGCTGTAACCATGGCGACGCCCCTCTCCTCTTCCAGCCGACGGCTGCCGTCACTGGGAGCGCCACAGCGGGGCGATGGAGGCTCAGGCCCAGTGGGCCGGCAAACTGCTCCAGGAGTTCCAGACGAGGGCGCAGGCGTCTGGTTTCCCCGGGCCACACGCCTCAGAGGGGAGCGACCAGGCCAAGAGCGCTCAGGGTAAGACTGATCCTGAATCAGTTGCTTTCCACGTCGACTTTTTCTGGCGCTTTTCCCTTACCTGGTACCAGCTCGACTCCACTCACTTTACCAGGCACTTTGTTTTCCACTGCTGATAGTACCCTAACCCTCAGTAAGAGCGGGGATGACCATCGTTTGATTGGTCAGCTGTGTGTGTGTTAGTGTGTGTGTGTGTGTGTGTGTGTACCGCTTCATTCATAAAACAAGGAAGTACTTGAGCATCAATTTAGGATGAGTGAAGGACATTTCTCTTTGTTTGGAGCAAAGTTATATTAAAAAAACATTCGATAAGAAGGCGATGGTGCTGTCGCGTTACAGCAAGTGACGATTCTCTCTGACCAATCAGGGTGTTTTCATCACGTCACCTTCGCTTTGGCTCGCTTGGAACCCACAAAAAAATATATAGAATTGAGCACATTCCCAAACTGCAAATTGTTCATAATGATCAATGACATGGTCTAGCCGGCTGGCAGACTCATATAATCAGTTAAAATCTGTAAGAAAAACATCACATAAATAAATGATCTAATATGCTGTCCGTTGGGATTTCTAAAACGGGAAATGGAAATAACCTCATGAGCTTTAAGTACGTCATAATTGGGTTCCTCTTTTATTATATTATATAATTTAGATGGTCTGTCTAGTCCCAAGCCAACCCCCACTGACAAGGAGCAGGCATCCAGGAGGAGCTCCACAGCGGCCCCTCCAGGCACGCCGCTGAAGAGGCTGCGCTCCAGCTGTGTGGTGGTCAGGATGGACGACTTGGATATTCACCAGGTACACTCTCACCACCAGCTATTATGAATGAAATTAAACTTGAAGTCTTTATTTGTAGCACACATTGCTACATCCTCATGCACCGAACACACACATGCGAGATGGGCGACACATGGGACACGCATGCATTTTTTTGGGGGGTCGCCGCTGAAATGTCCTCTCTGCGCCTGGGCAGCCGGGAGCAGACACGGGCTGCGGGCGTGGGGCCGCGCCAGGGGACCAATCCAAGTGCTCCTGTCCGACTTCGTCAGGGACGTGACAGCGCTAGCGATCTGTTGTGCATGTTTTTCCATTGGTTTTATCTCTTTTTCTGGAGGGGAAACCCTTCAGAAGTGCCTGGGAGATACCCCACCACTGGCAACCTGGCACCCAAGCGGGAATCGCACCCAGGACCTTCTTGCTGTGAGGCGACAGTGTTAACCACTACACCACCGTGCCGCCTTGTTACCCCCTGTTTATCGCAAGATTATGCAATAACTTGTGTTAAGGACAGTACTCTAGCTGTATAGGAAAGACCATTGAGTGAAACGGTAAAATAAACCATATAGTGCTGTCGTCGGGTGGAAACCTTGTAAATGAACTCTAATCTGGGTGAATTTTGTGTATTTTTTGGTTTGTTTGTTTTTACGCACAATCAATGATTTGACTTTGATGTGATCGTTATTTATCTCGAACACAACAAACATACAAATCACAGTAAAGACAAAATGTAAACCTAAACAAATGAGTCGGTCTTCATCCTTAGAAAAACAAGGATTTCAGGAAAGGGCACAGAAAGAAGAAGGAAGCACAGATCTAGTCCTTCCTGTTTCTTACAATATCATAACGTTTGAAATAAAACTCTTAATAATAATAATTGAGACATTTGTATTCTTATTTTTTTTTTTTTATTCCTATTTTGTGTCTGTAAATTCTTATTTTTTTGTAATTAGCTACAGCATTAGCAGTACTGTAGCTATTCTTCCTGGGGTCCACAAAAAAACGTACATTGTGGCCGTGCAAAACATAATACTTCATGACAAAGGATTAGATACTTGGACTAGTAGACACACACAACACGAGCTCTAATATCCAATAACCAATAACTTGGAACAGGGTGGAAAGGAACCTAAGCTGAGCATGACAAAAGAGCAAAATGGCCGCTATGTGAATATGATCACAACAAGGTTGTCTTTCTTGTCTCTTTTGGAGATGGGAGGTTTTTGATTCGACAGCCACGATAGATGTTAGCATTGAGAGAGAAAAAAAGGTTGCTCTTGGAAAATCGTCCTTCCTCACCACACTCTACTGCTCCGGAGGAACAGACCCTGCCTCTTCAAATTACACTCTTCCCCTCTGCCAATTCACTGGAGGCGATTCCACACTTTAGCGAGGTTATTTTTGCCTGTAGTTCCCCATTTGAGGGGAAGAGAAACTCTGTTGGGGGTAAACATATCTAGCTCTTCAGTTTCATCTTGCGTCAGGATGTAGGTGATATTTCATTTTTTTTCTTTTTCTTTTGCCTATATTTATTGTAACATAATATAACCGATAGGGCCTACACCCTCATCTGCACCTTTGTTTACACTGTTTATTTTTTGCATATTTTTATATTCCGATCAAATTTTATTGCCTATATTTATGTCTTTCTACTATTACCCTGCCCATAATATTTATATTATAATTTACCTCAAATGGATCCGTCATCTGGGGGCGGCTGGGTGGCGCAGCGGAGATTGCGCTCGTCACCAATGCGAGAGACTCCGGTCTCGAATCCAGGTGTCAGCATTGCCTCCGGCTTGGGCCAGCCATCATACTAACTCATTTGGCTGAGTTAGCGGGAGGGAAGTTGATGGGTGGTAATCTGGCGTTGTGGACAGCGACTCCTACAGGTCAGGTCTAGGCGCCTGCACAGCAAAAGACAGGAAGTGGTGAAGGCAGCGTGACCTCCCACGCGTTACACTTCACCAATGAGAGTCCGCGCCGTCAGGTGAAAAGAGAGCCGCTGGCTGTCTCCGCATGTGTCGGAGGAAGCATGTGGTAGACCTCAGGGTTCCCTAGACCGACCAGTAGGGGGCACATGCACACAACGACCAGGTAGGGGAGGGGGGAATTGGCATAACGACTAAAATTGGGATGGGAGGAAAAAGCACAGAAAATCAGGCGGAGAAAAAGAGGATTAAAAAAAAATGTATCCGTCATCAGCTATAATTTACCTCAAATGGATCTGCAAATGAATCCGTCATCAGCTCTATTTTCAATCTTTCAAAATGTTATGTACCCCAGTTGCTATTGCATGTACTTATTTGTGTTTCATTACACGTATATGTACATACTTACCAACTGTTTCGCCTGTTTTATAGCAACACTACTATCACCGACATCTAAGAAGGGAGATCCCCCCCTTGAACGGCCCTTCTAAGGTTTCTCCCCTCCACACTGCCTGTGGTGCTTTTTTCCTATTGCTCGATTTTTTTTTAGTTTTCCCTTACCTTCGTGTGGGATATGTCTGGGAGTGTTGCATTCATTTATTTATTTAACATTTTATTTTGGATTTCATGGTGTTTTTTTGTTTTGTTCTTGATTTATTGTGATTGTTTCTTCTTGACTTGTTTAAAGAAGACATGTCTGGCCCATGGGGACATTAACGTGTGTTGTCGGGCCTTACAAATACATTTGATTTGATTTGATTTATTGTCGTGCTTGTCTGCTCCTGCAACTAGAGTCAGATATGATATGATGATACTGGTCGTCTTGTTGTAACGTCTCCACCTCTCTGCTCCGTCCAGGTGTCCACAGGCGGGCGCCACAACAAGAAGACCCAGTCCTTAATATCCTGTAACCGCAAAGCTCTGCGATTGCCAGATAACGTGCCGGCCATCCATCTGCAGTTCACAGAATATTACTTTCCAGACAACCCTGGTCTTCCTGGTACGAGCTGATCAAATATACTCGTCTTTAAACCTTTTTGTTTCTGATGCAAAAAGGACATCTATTTAAAGCCCCGATATGTAATTGTTATTATTTGATTATATCAATGTGGGGTGTATTTCACATCCGTTCTTGGAAGAGTTTGATCCGTTGGATGGAAAATACGTGACTTGATTGTTAAAAACTGGGGGGGGGGGGGGGGGGTTGCACCAATCCAACTTTTTCAGTCCCGATACCGATACCTGGGCTTTGGGTATCGGCCGATACCGAGTACAGATCTGATACCCATTGTTGAATTAATACACTGTATGCCTCACTGTGTGGAAGAGACTGGGATCATTCTTTTGTCCAAGGCAACATCAGGCTTGACTTAAAACATTACTTTCCTAACTTAGTGAAACAAAATGTAACGAATTAACACAGATATAAATGTACTGAATTGTTATTTATTATTCAAATTAAATAACAAAACAAATATATATATATTTTTTTATACCCAATCTAGCTATTTCAGTCATATCGGGCTGATATCCAATATCAATATCGGATCGGTGCATCCCTACAAAATACAGAAAATACTATTTTTAAAACTCAAATGTAGTTGTTTTCTCACGTTAGTCCTCGTATAAAGAGCTCAGTCGATCAACTAGAGAATGGATGACTTTCAGTGGGGCGGGGGAAATCCCATTTGTTTATGTTTGGATCGGCGATTGGGCCTTTTTAACGCTCGTCACGTCACCTCTGTGCTCCCTCCCTCCTCCCCTCTGCCCTCCCTCCCTCCTCCCCTCTGCGCTCCCTCCCTCCTCCCCTCTGCGCTCCCTCCCTCCTCCCCTCTGCGCTCCCTCCCTCCTCCCCTCTGCGCTCCCTCCCTCCTCCCCTCTGTGCTCCCTCCCTCCTCCCCTCTGCGCTCCCTCCCTCCTCCCCTCTGCGCTCCCTCCCTCCTCCCCTCTGCCCTCCCTCCCTCCTCCCCTCTGCGCTCTCTCCCTCCTCCCCTCTGCGCTCCCTCCCTCCTCCCCTCTGCGCTCCCTCCCTCCTCCCCTCTGCGCTCCCTCCTCCTCCCCTCTGCCCTCCCTCCCTCCTCCCCTCTGCGCTCCCTCCCTCCTCCCCTCTGCGCTCCCTCCCTCCTCCCCTCTGCCCTCCCTCCCTCCTCCCCTCTGCCCTCCCTCCCTCCTCCCCTCTGCGCTCCCTCCCTCCTCCCCTCTGCCCTCCCTCCCTCCTCCCCTCTGCCCTCCCTCCCTCCTCCCCTCTGCGCTCCCTCCCTCCTCCCCTCTGCGCTCCCTCCCTCCTCCCCTCTGCGCTCCCTCCCTCCTCCCCTCTGCCCTCCCTCCCTCCTCCCCTCTGCCCTCCCTCCCTCCTCCCCTCTGCGCTCCCTCCCTCCTCCCCTCTGCCCTCCCTCCCTCCTCCCCTCTGCGCTCCCTCCCTCCTCCCCTCTGCCCTCCCTCCCTCCTCCCCTCTGCCCTCCCTCCCTCCTCCCCTCTGCGCTCCCTCCCTCCTCCCCTCTGCCCTCCCTCCCTCCTCCCCTCTGCGCTCCCTCCCTCCTCCCCTCTGCCCTCCCTCCCTCCTCCCCTCTGCGCTCCCTCCCTCCTCCCCTCTGCGCTCCCTCCCTCCTCCCCTCTGCCCTCCCTCCCTCCTCCCCTCTGCGCTCCCTCCCTCCTCCCAGTGCCCACCTCCAACCTGTACGGCCAGGTGAACAGCCTCCAGCTGTGCCTGGACCCCGCCAGCGCGCTGTGGATCAACCAGTTCTCCAGAGGCCTGCTGCGCACCCTGGACCAGGTGAAGGCCTTCTACCACCTGCAGGACAGCAGCAAGACGGAGGAGCATGTGGACATCCGCCTGGACGCCGCACTGCTCAAGGTGAGGAGGAGGAGACGCGTCTGGATGTTCAAGTGTTTTATTTGTCACATATATAAAGTACATGTAAATTACAGTGAAATGCTTGATTCTGTATGAGCCGCCTGAGATTGTGCTTCATACGGTAAAAAAAATTGTAAAAAGAATAAAGACCAAACACTATATAAAGTATACAAAACTAAAGTACAAAATAAAAAAATTAGGTAGAGATGTAGTGCAAATCTTTTAGTAATAAATAGACAAAAATAGATCAAATATGGTGTAGTGTTTTTTTTATCAATTTTTTTTTATTATTATTCACATGAAACAAAACACATTAAACACAATCACAATACATAGAACTCCACAAGAAAATAACAAAAACAATAATAATACAGAATAACAATTTATACAGACAAAGAGAAAAGAAAACAGAGTTCAACCTTCTAATTTCTAAATCCAAGGGGTACTATCTAATAAATGGTCTTTCCCAGTGTTCAGCCCCGATTCCCGGCCGTGTGACCTTATATTAATAAAACGTACATCTCCAATTCACCACAAGGACCACTTTTTGAGAACACGACCAGAAAACAGAGCAATGAACCTTCATGAAAAAACAAAAACCTGTAGAGGTGTTCCATAGACTCACAGAGACCGTGTAAAAGTGACCAAACAGTGAAGAAATAGTTAATTAGCTGCCCCCCCATTAAATCCCCAGCTAAACTCTAAGAGGACAAAAGACAAGACAGACAAAACATTTCCTCCTCCCCCTCCCAAGAGACCGCCGGACCCCCCCGATCAAGCACCCCAACCCCGCTCAGCCGCACACGACGGTCCTTACCTTCTCAGCTGCTGCGAACCACAGGTCAATGCCAGCCTGTCCTACCCCAATCACCCGCGCCGTGGATATCTCAAGATAAATCACATCCAATAGTGTTAGGGACCAGTTAATCACTGTGAGCTTCTCAGGCTCCTTCCATCTCATTGCTATTAGCTTCTTCGCTGCTGTGACACCCGCTAGGACAACCCTTTTTAGTTGAACGGACGCAGGTAGTGTCGTTATATCGTTCAGGAGTAGCGTAACAGCTGTGAATGGGATAGTTAAGCCACACAGGTCTGAAAGTTTGTCCGTTATTGACCTCCAGAAGCGGGCCACTGGTGGGCAATCCCAATACATATGCATATAAGTGCCAGTGGCCTTTTGAGAGCACAAAGTGCACCGAGAGTCGGTTATCAGTCCCATAGCAAATAGCTTCCTAGGTGTAAGATAGGTCCTATGAATATAAAAAAAAATTATTTGCTGGTGATTGGGGTTGCGGGAAGATAATGCCACATTTGCCCAAAGATCATCCCAGTCAAACTCGGGGTCCAACTCCGGGATATCCACACGCCAGATTGTATCCAATGATACATTTTTATACGTGGATTGAATTAAGAGCGTATAAAAGTCTGAGACAAACCCTCTGGATGTCGTCCTGTCCACTATGAGCCTGAGGAAGGGGTGTGGGTGCAAAGCTTGAGCCCACGGCACGCCATGCGCCCTCAGTGCTGACCTTAGTTGAAGGTAAAGAAAGAAGGACTCACCGGGAAGATCATAAAATTCTCTTAAGTCCTGAAACGCACGGAGGCCGTTCTTATCATACATATCCTCCAGAGTATGCACTCCCCTCCTTTGCCATTGAGGAATATTAACCGGCTTGTGCCCAACAAGTAATTGCTGGTTATTAAAAATTGGAGAGTCCAGGTGCCATGGGCATTTAACCCCACACGACCTCTGTACATTACGCCACGTTTGGATCACGTGAGTTATGATCGGTCCATACCTCAGCCGGCATTTCGAAATAGAGACAGTGGAGTACACTACATCCTGCAATCTTAGCGGTGAGACCGCCGCCGCTTCTAAGGAGCGCCACGATACAGCCTCTACAGGGTCTAGCCAGCACATCAGAGGTCTCAGTGAAAAGGACCAGAAATAAAGCTTAAAATCAGGGATTGCGAGGCCCCCATCTTGTTTTCTACGTTGAGTAGTAGCCCTTTTGATTCTCGGGCGTTTGTTATTCCAGATAAACTTAGATACCATCGATTGTACCTTGCGCCAGTGGTCTATTGGAGGGGGCAGGGGGAGCATTGAGCTAACAAAATTTATCCTAGGCAGGACGTTCATTTTGATTATGGAAGCCCGGGCTTGTAAGGAGTTAGGAAGGGGCGACTACCTGTCTAGATCCTGGCGTATTTTATCATAAGTACCCGTGAAGTTGTACTTAGTAGTTTGGTTCAGCGTGGGGAATATCTCTATGCCCAAGTATTTAAAATGTTCTACTATGGGGATATCAGCTGGTAGTCGTACCGCCTTGGCCAGCTCATTAAGAGGTAGGCAGGCTGATTTGTTCCAGTTAATCTTAAAGCCTGACATTTTACCAAAGTCGTCGATTATTCTCAATAATTTTGTGGCCGACCGGGAGGGGTCGTCCATGAAAATCAGCAGGTCATCCGCATAGAGAGCAATTTTGTGTGGAGTATTATTGACCATTATGGGGACGATGTCCTCCGATTGCCTAATAAATTGGGCCAAAGGTTCGAGGGAAAGCGCGAACAGTCCTGGGCTCAGAGGACAACCCTGTCTAGAAGATCTGGAGACTGGAAAGAGTGTGGAACAATTTTTGCCAGTATCATCGCAGACGGCGAGGCATACAGGACTTTAATCATATGAATAAAACTCTTCCCAAGACCCATGACCTCAAGTACCTTCCACAGGTATGACCACTCAAGTCTGTCAAACGCCTTCATGGCATCCAAAGACAGAACTGTGGACGGAGTTGTATTGTCTTTACTGTTATCGATTACATGCAACAGCCTCCTAAGATTATCTGTAGCCAGACGCCCCGGGATAAAACCAGTTTGATCGCAGTGTACCAATACCGTCATAAATCTCTGCAGGCGGCGGGCCAGCACCTTGGCAAACACTTTTAAATCGGCCCAGAGAAGACTCAAGGGCCTATAGCTACCACAATCATTGGGATCTTTGTCCTTCTTGAGAAGTAAGGAAATCAACGCCATGTTGACATCTCTTGAGAACTCCCCTTGCTCGATAGCATAAGTGATCATATCGAGCATCAATGGACCCAGTTGGTCCCAAAAAGCTAAATACACCTCGGGTGGAATACCATCCCAGCCTGGTGCCTTGCCCCTCTGCATTTCAGCAATCGTCTCCCTCAACTCCATAAGAGTGATCGGTTTCCCCAGTTCCTTGGCCTCTTCCTCAGAAATGTGGGGTATCTCAAGCCCGCCAAAGAACAATTCAAATTTAGAGTCGTCGAGATTAACCTCTGAGCTATATAACTGCGAGTAAAACTCTTTAAAAGTGTCGTTGATCCTTTTCGAATCAGTAGTGATTGTACCCTGTCGCGTCTTGATCGAGGGGATATCCGAGAAATGATCATTCGAGCGTATTTTCATTGCCAATAGATGGCTAGGCCTGGAGCCGTGAAAGTAGTAATTTTGCCTTGTCCTATGTATCAAGAACTCAGACTGTTGTTTAAGTATGGAGTTTATTTCCTTCTTGACTATCTTACGTTGTGTGTTTAGTCGATCACTATAGTTAGTTTGCAAAGATGCGTATAGATCCGCATATAATGTTTCCAGTCCTTCTAGTTTTTTTTACCGGGATTTACGTAAGTTGGAGGCGAAAAGTGTGACATGACCCCTGATAAATCCTTTCAATGCGTTCCATAGGACCCTGGGGTCATCGACTGTGCCAACATTGATCTGCAAGAATTCAGCTAGTTTACCCCTGAACTCAGAACAGAAATCATCGTTCTTTAATAAGGTTGAGTTAAAACGCCACCTGGGAGCTCTCGTGGAGAGCCTGCCAAAGGTTGCCACAAGGAAAATCCCCTTGTGGTCCGAGAGAGCCAGGGGAACCAATGAGACGTCGAAACTATCAAACAAATTAGGGGATGCGAATGCATAGTCTATTCGAGAGAAGGTTTTGTGTCTGGCAGACAGGTGAGAGTAATCCTTGAGGGTGGGATTGGATAAGCGCCATAGGTCTGCGAGCCCAGTGTCCTGGGCCCACATCCTGAGGGCCTTAGAGGACCGTTTTTGGTCGCTTGTTTCAGAGGATCCGGACCTATCCATCTCCGCATCCCAGCACGCATTAAAATCGCCACCCACAATGAGAGCGTATCCAGTAAGTTCCAACATATTCTTCGTGATTGTATTATAGAACGCTGAATCAAATGTGTTAGGGGCATACAATGCTATTATTGCCATCTTCCTATGAGAGAACTCAACTTTTGCTATAGTAATCCTTCCCTCCGTGTCCGACCACACATCCAGGACTTTGATATCAAGGTTACGTCTTGTAACTATGACGACTCCTTTCGTCTTATCATCGGCTGAGGATGAGGAGATAACGTGATATTGTCGATTTGCTAGCCTTGACACATCACCCACCAATAAATGCGTCTCACTAAGGAGAGCAATGTCAATATTTCTTCTCTTCAATAACCAAAGGACACTGGCACGCTTGTGTGGGGCGTTAAGACCTCCTGCGTTCCAAATTAAGATATTCAGTTTAGCTATGGTCGAGTTTGTCTAAATGCGTAGAGAACATACCAGTGCAGCCAGGCTGAGTACAGAGGCGCTGATCCAGGCGGGCCCAGACGGTCAATCCCAGGAGTTCAAAGGAGGAACAATTACACACATATAAGACAACAGCACATAAAACACATAAAAATACCACCCCAGTTACAACCCCCCCTCCTTCTACTCTAAACCCTAACCCACCCGTCCTATTATAAGCCCTCCTATACCCACTCTCCAATCCCCACCCTATGCCCCATCCACTAAGGATGGTCATCTTCCTATCATTTCCCACTAGAGTCATGGATCCAATAAGACGCTCCCCACTCCGACCCCCCTCTAGATAAACCCCTGATTAAACCCCCACTAGTCCAATAAACACAAATAATAATAAAAATAAAATTCAATAAAGATATCGGTCGAAAACCACCTGAGCCTTGGCCCTAACATGAGAGAACCATAATGGAAAAAATAGCCATTATTATATAATAACTCAACATCACACCTGCAACCATCTATTTCCGAGTCTGCGCTTCAACGTCGCAATGTTATAGCACAAATGGATAAAGGAAAATTCAAAACAAAATTAAATTAAAGCATACCAGCCGATAGTCTAAGGCAGGATCGGGTCACAGGTAAATTGTGCAAAATTGTGCAAACAGATGTCATTTAAACAACGACAATAATAAGAAAGGGAAAAAAGGGGGTTATGGTCAAAGTGCACACCTGTAACAGTCCCTCTGATCAGGCACAACGGCTGAAATGACATAACCTATGTAAGAATAGAATTAAACACATTCATTAATCCGGGGATGGTAATAGGCAATACCTGACACAACCTGTTATCATATATTGTTTCAATAAAGATATCGGTCGAAAACCACCGTGAGCCTTGGCCCTAACATGAGATAACTATAATGGAGAAAAAAAATAGTCATTATTATATAACAACTCAACATCAATCCTGCAACCATCTATTTCGGAGTCTGCGCATCAACGTCGCAATGTTATAGCACAAATGATAAAGGAAAATTCAAAACAAAATTAAATTAGAGCATACCAGCAGATAGTCTAAGGTAGGATCGGGTTCCAGGTAAATTGTGCAAACAAATGTCATTTAAACAACGATAATAAGAGGAAGGGGAAAAGGGGGTTATGGTCAAAGTGCACACCTGTAAGTTCCCCTCTGATCAGGCATCATGGCTGGAATGACATAACCTATGTAAGAATAGAATTAAACACATTCATTAACCCGGGGATGGTAAAAAGCAATACCTGACACAACCTGTTATCATATCTTGTTTATATATATTCAACCGATCTTCTCCTACCGGAGCCCAAAGCTCAAAACAGCCTGGATATAAAAATAACAGCATACAAGAAGTTAGTTAAGGACCCGATCACCATTGAATTGTGCGAGCCGATTACACTTAAACAGCAACAACAACCAAAGTGCGTAAATATTAACGGGTCTCGAATGTCTCAGCGCAGACGATAGACGCAGCCCGCTAGCTAGCCCGAGGCTAGCGCGTAAGCTAGTGATGAATCCGGATAGCACGTTAGTCTATTATGTACATTGTTCAGCTAGCTCGTTAGCTTCCAAAGAGGCGATACACAAGTACGACCATGAGGTCAGCTTTAGCAAGTAACAGAAGTCATTGGGAAGCCCCGCTAGTTGGATGGGCAGTGGGCAGTTAGCATGTCTGGGCATGACAGCAAGTGTTTGTGAATAGCCGGCCCTAACAATGTATTCAGGCCCACATCGCCACGTCACTCACCCGATATAGTTATCAAGCTACATTCTCGGGTATCCCCTCGAGATATTCCTTCGCTTTATCCAACGACCAAAATGAACGCCGACCATCGACCTTATCCAACACAGATAATTTCGCGGGAGCGAATAGCGTGGGCCTCAGGCCTAGTTTCCATAGCCTGGACAAGACCAATTTGTATTCGCCTCTCTGTGCTTGAACCTCCGGTGTAAAGTCTTCGAAAATGGCCACTTTGTGATCGCCAAGCCTCGGATTACCCCTTCTGGCACGAGCCGACCGCATGATGAGTTCCCCCTGCTGAAGCCTGATTTCCCAGTATTTTTTGCAGCAATTCCGGCATGGTCTCAGAGAGACGGCCTTCCCCGCTGCCCTCCGGTACTCCAACAATCCTGATGTTGTAGCGTCTCTCCCGGGAGAGACGCTACAGGGACTGTATTTCCTCAATTACCGACTGTAGTTTGGTAACTTCAGCCTGCCTAGCCAGCAGGGAGGACTCGAGATCCACCATCTTCTCGCCCTGTAATGATACCTCCGTCGTTAGCGCAGCTAGCTCGATAGCATTAGCCGAGGAGACAGCGTGCAGCGACTCCATCTTGTCTATCAGCGGGACGAGCGCCAGCCTTATTTCCTCTGATATCTCTCGATGAAGGTTGACACAAAAATCCGCCAGCACTTTCTTTTGTGCTTCAGCGGAGCGTGTCTCAGACTCTGCATGTAGCTTGGTCATGACCAAGAGCACAGCTTCGCTTATCTCACCGACACCGGGCGATGGTGCGGCCTGGCCCGGTGGTGGTTTGCTGGTTGGGGCGCTCATGGATCTGGTTTCCACCACCGACATCGCAGAAAGTCTAAAAAAGTCGACGACAGTATTGGAACACGACGACTTAGCAAGCAGACAAAAAACAAATAAAAATAAAATAAAGACTAATGGGGAGAAACGTATATTCTGCATGGTAGAAGGGAGCTCATGTGAAACACGTCTACTCCATGATCGCTCAGCTCCGCCAAATATGGTGTAGTGTTAAGAGATAACAGGAGCATCTGTGATGGCGGCTGGGTGGCGCAGCGGACATTGCGCTCGTCACCAACGCGAGATACACTGGTATCGAATCCGGCCGTCATACTGGTCAGCGGGAGGGAAGCCAGTGGGTGATAATCTGATTGTTGTAAACAGCGACTCCTACTGGTCGGTCAGGGCGCCTGCACAGCAAGGAAGGGAGATAGTGAGGGTAGTGTGAGCCTCCCACACGTTACACCTCGCCAATGAGAGTCCGCGCTGGCAGGTGAAAAGAAGTGGCTGGCTGACTCCGCTTGTATCGGAGGGGACATGCGATAGTATCTATCAACCCTCCCTACGACCGGCCAGTGGGGGGCACATGCGAGCAACGATCAAGACAGGGGAGGGAGAATTGGCACGAGAGGAAATTGGGATGGGAGAAAAACACAGAAAAAGGAGGAGAAAAAGTGGATACAAAAAAAAACAGGAGCATCTGCGCTAGGGGTCTCATTCTCATCAGAGGAGGACGCCTCATAATCGGGGTCCTCCTCAACATTATCCTCTGTCTCAGACACAGTCTCTTCTATGTCACTTTCACCAAAATGGGGGACCCCGATGTAAACAAGACGAAAGTCTTTTTCTGGTTTTGATTGATTGATTGAAAAGTTTATTAACAGATTGCAGAATGGGTACAGTACAGTACAGCTCAAAACATACAATTGTTAAGGGGATGCAGACCAGAGAAAGACTTTCGTCTTGTTTACATCAGGGTCCCCCATCCTCTTAGCAGTTTGTTTTGTATTGAGCCGTACTGTACTGTATTGTACCCATTCTGCAATCTGTTAATAAACTTTTCAATCAACCGTCAAAGAGCTGTGACAAAACTTCACGGTTTAGAAGGCTGCTACAGTATGCAAGCTTTTATATGTTTGCGCCACCCTCCGTTTATTGGTAAACTACCAATGTTGTCACGGGGACCAAATGTCCCCATGTTGCTGGAAATATCGGTTTTCTCAATGTGGGTTATATTCACCCCCTCCCCATTTCACAGGAAATAGCTTTCTCCCCTCCCCCATGTGAACTATGAGTGGTTCTCACACTGCAGGTATGGTATGTTCGATTAGGGCCCTAAAGCAGAGGGATCGGCCTAGAAGACAATCAAAACAAATGTGTGTAAATGTTAATGTTATATACAGTTAAAAAAGCCTGGGGTCAAATTGACCCCAAGGAACACTGATGTGTACAAAGTTTGTATAGGACATTGAAGTTTACCCATTTTGTCCTCATTAAATTAGGAAAGGTCATGAAATAATAAATATATCAAAGAAATGTCAACCATTTATTTATATACGTTAAACATTGAATGGGGTCCATTTAAGGTGCTGTAAGTGGTATTTTCTTTGTTAAAATAATAGCTCTACACTCCGACAGCCATCGCTGGTATAGAGTGTGTGGTCAGCAACATGGGTCTCCCAGTCCCTCCGCTCTGCAGTAGAAAATAAATGTGCTGGTGTCCCGTTCCCATTTTATCCAATCGGGAGAGAGAACTCCACACTGCTGACAAATGGAAATAGAAGCTAGTTGTGAGCAAATATGTCCTTGAAACAAGTAAAATAATATACCGTGCAGTAAACAAATTTGAGGTTGGCAAGATTTAATAAGTCAAGAATATCTAGGGTTCCCTCTCTTGATTAGATAGATTGGGAAGCTATACCATGTTACTGACTATATCTATATCAGTGATGGCTGTTGGAATGTAGAGTTACCTTTAACACACTTATTTTAACGAATAAAATGTCCACAGCATATTTTAAGACCCATGAGTATGGGTCGCTACCTGTTGTGCAGATCATCAACGTGTGCAGGTTAAAGCCTCTGTCATGACGGCTTTTTCCATCTGCTCGTACCATCTTGCCAACCCTCTTCAATAAACGGGTATGTGTTTGCACCATGGACCCCACGCCTCTGCGCTGGAGAAGCCCCACAGTCGACCCTGCCACAGGGGCCTCCGGCACAGACACGCGGGGTAGACGGTGCATGTTGGAACACATACAGGCACGTGTTCCACATGGTAGATGGTGCAAAACACATTTATTGAAGAGGGTTGGCAAGATGGTACAAGCAGATGGAAGTAGCTGTCATGACAAGAGGATTTATCCTGTGTGCGTGTGCATGTGCGTGTGTGTGCGTGCAGGGATGACAGATTTAGGCCTAGTCCACACGTACACAGTATTTTTTAATCCAGGGTTTTTCCTATAACCCCTTTAGAACTACAACACCTGCTAAAAATGCATTATATAGCCTGTATATACACACAAATGTGTTTCCCGGTTTCAATGGGTTAAAAGAAAATGCCGGTGTATGTGTGGACTAGGCCTAAATCTGTCATCCCCACAGACACACACGCACACACACAGGATAAATCCTCTGTCATGACAGCTACTTCCATCTGCTCTGGCTTGTACCATCTTAACAACCCACTTCAATAAACTGGTATGTGTTCCATCTACCATCTAACAACGGTGTTTGGACAATGGAGGCTGCAGGGAGCTCTCTGTGGTCTCTCCGTGGTCTCTCCATGATGCAGATAAAATACTCTGGTTTCACCCATCCATGCTAAAAGAAAACTGGAGTTTCCAAAAAATATTTTTACCTTGGCAGGAGTTTTCAAAAAGCTCTGGATTCAGTGGCCTAAAACACAGTTTGCGTGTGGGAAAAAACTCCAAAAGAATCTACAGTTTAAAAAATACGTGTGGACGAGGCCTTAACCTGGGGCGACAGTAACTCTGTAGGTAGAGCAGTTGTCTGGTAATCCGGAGGTTCCCAGTTAGATTCCCACTCCTCCCGGGCAGCGTGTCGAAGTGTCCTTCAGCAAGACACTTAACCCCTAACTGCTCCAGATGAGCAGGTTGCCACCTTGCCCGGTTGCCTCTGCCGTCAGTGTGTGAATGAATGGGTAAAACGTGAGGAACAAATTGTAAAGCGCTTTAGATAAAAGAGATATATAAATGCACGATTTACCATTCTAACCTGTGCACATTGACTACCACATGCACAATCGGCCATCCTCGCACCACAAACACATTTCAACAAGTTGATGACTAATTCACACCCATGTATTTCAAAACACGAAAACTACAGCGGAGTCCGGCACTCACAAGTTTGTAATTCCAACGTGTTCTGCTGTTCTGACCATTTTGGTTCTTGGAAGCGTCCTTTTCATAGCAACGTTTTTTAACACTGAAGTGAACGGGCACTTCCACATCTACAGCCCTCGTCGCATCAAACCAACCTTTCCAGAGATACCAATATTATTATTCTAGTCCAAATAGAACTAGACATATGCCATTTTACATAATGAATGTCACCAATGCATGTTGAAAAAAACAAAGTTCTTGAGACATTCAATATGTAAAATGGCATATCTCTGGTTCTATTTGGACTAGAACAATAACATTGGTATCACTGGAACGGTAACATTATCCTCTGTCTTTTCATAATGGCTGATATGAAATGGTGCTACTGCCCCCCTAAAAGTGATCTAATAACGTTGATGCCTGCCATGGCCACTAGGGGGCAAATTTGCAGTGACCCAATATCCAGATTTCTTCTAAATATATTAAGCTATGTGGACCAAATGAGGTGCTTTTATCACAAAATGTACAATTCTGTTGAAAATTGGAGCTAAGCTGCCCCACTAGTTGTGGGGTTTAAAGTTAGGAATAGTTATTTTTGGTCGTGAGATTTTAAAGTGAGGATATACACTGATGTTTTCCTGATCATTTTGTTTGGCTCGGCAGCTGATCGTCCCTCTGGACTCGTCCATCCTGGACCACCCGGAGCGTCCCCAGTCCCTCTGCCTCACCGTCTCCCAGGTGGCCCTGAGCAACACCCGCCACTCCCCCCACGGCACCCGCGCCGACCTGGGCAGCACCTGCGCTAGCTTCTCCGCGCGCCCCTTCTTCCGGCCCCCGCCCTCCGACTGCCCGTTCCCCAGAGACCAGAGTGCCTTCCACCCGCTGCCCTCCGTCTTCCTCCGGCACGCTCGGGACGTGGAGGAGCCCCTGTCGGAGAGGAGGAGGCTGCGGCGGGGGCGACCTCAGTCCCAGGACGTCTGGGCCTTCAGTCTGTCCCGCGTGACCCTGGGCTTCGACGGGGCTCGGAGGGGTCCCAAGGGCAGGACCCAGCCCTTCGTGGAGCCCTTCGCCGTTTCCATGTGGCTGTGCCGACCCTCCGCCTTCAACGGCAGTCCGTCGTCCTCCCCCGCCAGTCCCCCCGACGGAGCGAAGCAGGAGGACGACCGCCTCCCTCCCGCCGCGAATCACCAGGAGGAAGAAGAAGCTCCGTCGGCTTCCATCCACCTCCTGATCCAAGCTATCACTCCCGTTAAGATGTGGCTCAACCACTACCAGTACGTGGCTCTGCTCCGCATGAGAGACGGCCTCGCCCGCCTGGGGGCGGAGCTGGGCCAGGGTGTGCAGCAGGATGCAACGCGGGCCCGGGGCCAGGAGAGGGAGCCTCCTCCTCCCTCCGTGTGTCTGGCTCTCCTCGTGGACACGGTGGAGGTGGGTCTCCTGCTGCCGCCGGCGTCCACCGAGCCGGAGGAGGAGGTGCCCCAGACCCCGGAGACGGACAGCGCCAGCATGACAGACTCCGACCTCTCCCCCGGTCACCACCACCATTACGCCGACACGACGGGGCTCCTGGACAGCGGGATAGGAAACGGCATGGCCGGCACCAACTCCACCGCCACGTTCCAGGAGGAGCCAGACGCGGCGGCGGTGGAGGAGGCCTGCGAGGCGGTGGAGGAGGCGCTGGAGGGGGAGGGGGAGGAGGACGTCCTCTCGCCTCCCCTCTCCCCCGGTCAGCACTCCTCCTCTGGCCGCCTGTCCCGGGACCCCTCCACGTTTAGCCTGGAGGGGGAGCTGACCAGTGCCATCAACGTCACCAGGGACGTCACCAAAGATGCCCTCAGTGCCTCCCTGGACCTGACCAAAGGGGCGTTCTCCCTCACCAAGGACGCCTTCAGCATGCTGAGTCGAGGCTCCGGCATGAGTAAGCTGTTCACTCCGCAGGCAAAGTGAGTCCTTCCTCCTGTCTCCCGCCGGGCGGCTGCTGCTGGCCGCGTGTCATTATGGTCTGTGTTGGTGTGAAGACCAGAGGGAGGTGTAGTCTGACGTCACTTCAGTTTCCCGCGCGGTCCACTCGTATGGGGATTTATCATTGGGAAAATGTATTATCGGCTGTTGTAATAATTCAATCATGAACATTGGCAAGCTTCCATGTTTGCACAAAATGCGTTCCCTTCTATAACTAACATTATTTGTTTAAGCATTTTTTGTTGAAATTAAATTATACGTAATTATATTTTTTTTTATCCACTTTTTCTCCCTTTTCAGTTTTTTCTCCCATCCCAATTTCGTCGTGCCAATTCCCCCCTCCCCTGTCTTGATCGTTGCTCACATGTGCCCCCCACTGGTTGGTCGTAGGGAGGGTTGAAGAATCTATCGCATGTCCCCTCCGATACATGCAGAGTCAGCTGTCACTTCTTTTCACCTGCCAGCGCGGAATCTCATTGGCGAGGTGTAACGTGTGGGAGGCTCACACTACCCTCGACATCTCCTGTCCTTGCTGTGCAGGTGCCCTGACCGACCTGTAGGAGTCGCTGTTTACAACGACCAGATTACCACCCCATCGACTCTCCTCCCGCTGACTCTGCCAATTGAGCCAGTATGACGGCCGGCCCAAGCCGGTGGCAACGCTGACAGCCGGATTCGATACCGGTGTCTCACGCGTTGGTGACGAGCGCTTAGACCGCTGCGCCCACCCAGCCGCCTATACGTAATTATTTTATGATTAATTGCGAATTGTTTCATGTTGAGCTATAGATTGTGGATGAATACACACAGAAAGGTACACCGTGCCAATGTTCATGCTTTATTTGTTTTAAACGAGACGATTTTGAAATGTGTCCACTGTGGAAATACATTGCAATTTGAAAGCCAGGTGGACCGGCCGGAAACAACAATGACGTAACCACTACACCTCCCTATACTGCGTTTGCTATATTATGATTTGACTGTGGAGTCTGTAAATAAAGGTTGTTTTCCCTCCCCGTGTGTATGCGTGTAGAGAGGAGTCATCCCCTTCCCTTTCTTCCAGCTTGCGCGCCCTCCAGTCCATGAAGCAATCCCCTTCCCAGCATTCCTTCGACAGCGCCATCTTGGACGGCAGCCTGCCAGACGACCACCTCTCTGTGGACAGCGACGCCAGCGACAACTTTGTCATCCTCATGGACTCGGGTGCTTATTAAAATACTTTTTTTTTTTTTTTTTTTTTTTAAGTTTGGGGTTTCAGGGTGTTCCATCCACAGGCCTTGTTGGGGTTGTGGATCCATACGTTCACCAGGGCACGTGTTATCATTCTGCCAGCCTAATTAAGAGTTTTAGAATTTAAACAGTCTGGTTGTTTAGAGACGGACCAGCTGGTGTTAAAGGAACACGCCAACGTTTTGGGAAATTAGCTTATTTGCCATCTACCCTGGAGTGAGACAAGCAGATACATACCCTTTTCTTCTCTCTCCATGCATTAGGCTTAGGGGAACAGCCGCACCGTTAGCCTAGCTTAGCGTCATTCACTGGAAGTAGGTGTGCCAGTGTAGCCTATAGTTCCCAAGTCCAGTAAAGAAAAACAGGGCTTTTGAGGTGATGAAATCACTGCGCCCAGCAGTGGTTTGGCAAAAGAAAATTCAGAGTATATATCTGCTTAGAAAATGTAAATTTCAAAGAAAATTATCTTTTCGGCCTTGTCGTAAATACACGGTCACAACATGTTTACAGGAAAGTTTTCGTGACTTGGGAACTAGGCTACACTGGCACACCTACTTCCAGTGAATGACGCTAAGCTAGGCTAACGGTGCGGCTGTTCCCTAAGCCTAATGCATGGAGAGAGAAGAAAAGGGTATGTATCTGCTTGTCTCACTCCAGGGTAGATGGCAAATAAGCTAATTTCCCAAAAAGTTGGCGTGTTCCTTTAATTTCCCCCTCTCTTCTGGGTGTTGTGTCGTGGCTCCAGAGTCGGGCGTGGAGTCGTCGCGTCCCAACAGCACCCTGGTTCTCCGAGGCAGCCCCGCCCCGGGGACGGAGGGAGGCTCGTCGGCTGACCTCAGCAGCTCCCTGTCCCAGAGCACGGAGGACATGATGGTCCCGGAGGACATGGTGGGTGCATTGTTCTCACGTTGACAACGTCAGTTAGATGCCACTAAGGTTGCCTTTTTTTTTTTCAATAATATCTTTAATGTTGGAATTAATTTCATTGATCGGATCGGAAACGTGTCCTTCATTTCAATCTCGTGTTTCGGTCTGGAAATGTTTATTGATACAAGTGGAACATTTGCTGGGTTGGGGATGAGAGCGTTTTTTGTTTCAATATAATTCAGCTTGTCAGAAATATTGTGTCTGTTACTAGGCTTGAGTAAATCGTAATGAAACAAAGGAGAATATAAATTATAATTTTTCTTTGCATCTTTGACTGTGAATAACACCATGTCAAAATTACGGGTGTTCAGATTTCGCTCACTGGGCTCATTCAGCACCCAATTGAGGGACCCTACAGCTTAACGGGTTAAGGAAAAATAAGATTGACTACGTGTCACGATTATTTCACTTGCTCAGAATGATGCACTTCCTAACTTGGACTGTGATATTATTATTATTACTCCCGTCTCTCCAGTCCTCGGTGCTGCTGCTGGTGGCCAGCGGAGCGGCCTGCACAGTGGAGCTGAAGGGGGCAGACCAGACCGTGGCCCTGGAGGTCCAGGACCTGACCACCACACAGCTGGGCAACGTTAGGGTGTCCGACCTGATGGCCGGTCTGGTACAAGGTAACACATCGCAACACATTTACAGCCGTCTGTCGGCGTTACGCTGTGTTATTGTCTCTTAACCTGCTGTTGTGTGGCAGTGAAAGGGTTAACCTGTGTATTGACGCAGTGAAAGGGTTAACTCGGTTACAGTGGGTGACAATATTGTCACAAGGAAAGAAGATATTACCTACCTGGGTTCCATCCTAGAGGCTAATCTTTCCTGTGACAAAATGGCATCCAATGTAATAAAAAAAAGTCAACCAACGAACTCTATTCTTGTACCGGATCTCCTCTCTGGTAAACAAGGATACCCTGAAGACTCTAGCAGGAGCACTCATTCAAGGGTACTACGACTATGCTTGCACCTCATGGTACCAAAGCACCTCAAAGGCACTAAAAAACAAAATTACAAACATCTCAAAACAAGCTAGTCAGACTACTGCTTGACCTTACTCCTAGAACCCACCTCACCCCTGCCCACTTTGACAACCTAGGATGGCTTAGAGTAGACGACAGAGTACAGCAACTTGCAATGGGCCTGGTCTACAAGATACACTACGCGACCAAGGTACCCATGTACATGTCAAAATACTTCCCAAAGGTCAGTGAATACCACGATCACAACACCAGAGGGAGCTCCACAAATCATGTTAAACCCAGATTCGGCTCAAACAAGGGACTAAACACGTTTCGCAATTATGCCACATCAATGTGGAACACCCTACCCAAAGCTGTAAAGGAATGTGAATCACTACCCACTTTCAAAAACAATCTCAAAAAACACCTACGGGAGACTGCAATTAGAAACTGGCCCCTACAAATGTCCTAACCCAGTTGTACAGTAAATGACCAAGTATGGCTTTGTCAGTATTCAAATGTACAGTGTACAGTGTCCCCCCCCCCCCCACACCTCCAATGTACAGCCCCCACCCACCCAACTTTGTTTGTCCGAGGTAAGCGACAGTTGTGATTGGAGGATCAAGAAAAGAGGGCAGGGTTTGAGATAGGTCTATTGTATGTATTGAGCTGTACTGTACTGTACCCATTCTGCAATCTGTTGATAAACTTTTCAATCAATCAATCAATCAACCGTTTGGTAGTGCGGCAGTGAAAGGGTTAACCAACACATCAGTTGAAATCTAAAATGGACGCCGTTTGATTGAAACACCCATCACGTGCATCCAATCTCGGGTTATAAGACCAAATGGCCAAGTGACCACCTCCGGTTTCGCCTCTCAATGACCGGACAAATCACCACTGACGCTGAAAATGATTGACCGTTTGTGTAGCCAATGAAATTCTGAAAAGACATCTTACTTAAGTTGGTTTTCTGAGACTGAGAAGCGGTAAAAGCGCACTGTACGCAAGCGAATGAACATGCTCCTCTCTCTCTCCGGAGCGCAAGGTGCACTGATTTGTTGTCGTCGCTCCTCTGGGGGTTGAGGGTTTGTTTGTGTATGTGAAGGGAAGGGGTGGTGTACATGTACAGTATGTGTAGGGAAGGGGTAGTGTACATGTACAGTATGTGACAAGAGACTAGTGGGCGAGGGGGAGAGTGGACTGAGGTAGTGTTGACTCCTCTCACTCCTTTTTGGAAAAACGCCTAAACATACCATTACATAAAGATGTGTAAAACACTAATTCTTTGTGATATTGTTATCGACTTTGGACATGTTCTAGATAAGGCTTCAGGCTATGGCCCCAGCAGTGTTTTCAGCTAACAACTATAGAGTAGATAGTAGTAGTAGTAGTAGTAGTAGTAGTAGTAGTAGTAGTAGTAGTAGTAGTAGTAGTAGTAGTAGTAGTAGTAGTAGTTTATTCAGTCATCATCTCACACAATACAATATACACCATCATTTAACAATATTTGATTTTACAGTGACTGAAAAGGTACAGACTGAAGCATAATGCTTATACATGCCTATATTCTTAACAAAAATTAAGACTCAAACAGTATTCTAAAAGAAAATTGCAAAAAAAAACAGTATTATTCACCCTTGTAGTTTAAAAAAATAGCTTTACAAACTATTTTCTTAAAAACCAAAAGCGAATTACTCATTATTAACTGTATATCAGCATTGTTCCACAAGTTAACCCCAATAATATAAATACACCTCCTTTTAATCCCTTTCTTAGTAAATTTACAAATATCTCTCAAATCATATTTTCTTTCATGTATTGAAAAAAACCTTTGCACCCCGTCTGGGAGTAACTTTGCTTTAGCTCTGTACATTATTTGCATAGTTTTATAATAAACCAAATCATTAAATTTCATAATATGAGACTTTATAAACAATGGATTTGTGTGTTCATAGTAACCCGCCTTGAAAAGGTTCCGAATGGCCCGCTTTTGCAGTAAGACTATTGGATTTACTGCCATCCACACAGTAAGATATGTAAGGAAGTAGCAGTAAATGATGTGCAAGGCTTTGTAGTTTAATATATCCTTACATTTATACAATATTGCTACTGACTTAGATATTTTTCCTTGAATATAGTTAACATGTATCTGCAGGCATCTGTTTGCAAAATAATAATTAAATAAATCAAAAACCTTTATTTCAAACTCTGTAACTCTATTGACAATAGCACTGAGAGTGATTCTCCCTGTTGTGGAAGAAAATTGTTTCCTTTCAAAAGAGGCCAGAATGGCGGCCGGGTAGCACAGCGGACTAAGCGTTTGTCTACCACCGCAGAGACACTGGTATCGAATCCGGCTGTCAGCAGTGCCTCCGGCTTGGCCGGTCGTCATACTGGCTCAATTGGCAGAGTCAGCGGGAGGGAAGCCGGTGGGTGGTAATCTGGTCATTGTAAACAGCGACTCCTACAGGTCGGTCAGGGCGCCTGCACAGCGAGGGAGGGAAATGGTGAAGGTAGTGTGACCTCCCACGCGTTACACTTCGCCAATGATAGTCCTCGCTGCCAGGTGAAGAGAGGCTGCTGGCTGTCTCCTATGTCTCGGAGGAAGCGTCTGATAGACTTCAGGGCTCCCTAGACCGACCAGTGGGGGGCACATGTGCACAACGACCAGGAAGGGGAGGGGTAAATTGGCATAACGACAAAAATTGGGATGGGAGGAAAATACAGAAAAATAGGAGGAGAAAAAGTGGATAAAAAAATAAAGGGGCCAGACAAATGGTTGCCGAATAACGTCCAATTTACTTTCAGTATGCAATCGACAGGAGTTTTATGCAAATTTGCAGGACTGGTTAAGCAAAAAAAAGGCATATAAAATCACACAGCATATACAATCATAACAATAAGACTAGTAAGGATAACAATCAATTAAAACATGTACATTGATTGACAAAGGTTGGAGATCAAGGTTTTAAACTCTGCAACAGAGGGGAGAATCTCAAGCTGTTGGAGTTCATTCCATGAGCTAGGCCGCTAGGGGCATCATGGCAAAATGCAGATTTACCCTGTTCGGAGCAAACTATATAATAAAAGAGAGAATCCCCATATAGCGGTTTCATATTGTGATACTAATATCACAGTCTACTAAAACAGTCTATATTCAGCATGCTGAAACTCGCCTGGTAACAGCTTCTAGGCATCTTTTTTTTATAAAAAAATATTTACAACACGCGCATTTGTCACATCCATTCATACCAGAGCAGATTTGCGTATGTACTACTTGTCTGCCCTTGAATGACATTCTTCTTAAAGGGGTATGCAGATGTTTTTGGACAGTAAGTGGTACAGTATGAAACACTTGGGTCAGTGGTGTAGTGGATGCAAAGCTATTAGTTTACTTACAGAGTCGCGTGGCGGCGGCCAGGCCGGGTTCCAAGTGAACCGGGAAACTTTAGACGGGCAGCAAAAGAGGTCCTGAAACCAAAGAAGGTTTTAATCCACACCACGACATGCAGGTAAAGGGCTAAACGTTTTAGACTCTGTAAGTAAGCTAATAGCTTTGCACCGACTACCAGGGGGTGTAAAAAGTACCCAGAAATTATACTTAAGTGAAAGTATGGGTACCGTCTCAAAGTCGTTCTCAAGTAAAAGTCAGAGTATCTGGCTAAAAACACACTTGAGTAAAAGTCAAAAAGTTTCTACTTCTAATCGATCGTCTTGAAAACCATGTCGGTTTCTCAGAACATGTGCTAGGCTGGTTTAAAACATACATCAGAGGGAGGAAATTCTATGTTAAACTAGGAGATCACATGTCTGATATATACGACAACAACTATGGAGTTGCACAAGGGAGTTGCTTAGGTCCTTTACTCTTCTCCCTTTACATGTTACCGCTGGGTGATATCATCAGAGAACATAATGTAGATTTCCATAGCTATGCGGATGATACACAACTGTACATATCTGCTGAACCAAATGATACAGCGATTAGCTCCATTACAGACTGCTTACTGGCAATAAATAAATGGATGAGTAAGAACTTCCTGAAAATAAACGAGAACAAAACTGAAATTCTAATTATCGGCCCCAAAACTAAAAAAGAAACATTAATAAAGAACCTGGGAGGACTAACCCCTTGGATCAAATCTGAGGTCACTAGCCTCAGGGTTATCATAGATTCAGAACTGAACTTCAATTCTCATATTAGCAAAGTGATGAAAACATCGTTCTTCCATCTGAGAAATATAGCAAAAGTACGACCATTTATTAATCAGAACGATGCTGAGAAGCTAATTCATGCATTCATATCTAGCCGGTTAGACTACTGTAATGCACTTTTCACAGGTCTCCCTAAGAAAACCACAGAGAGGCTTCATCTAATCCAAAACTCTGCAGCCCGACTGCTAACTAGAACCAAAAGGAGAGAGCACATTAGTCCAGTCTTAGCTGCTTTACACTGGCTTCCTGTAACATTTAGAATTGACTTTAAGGTCCTTCTCCTTACATACAAAGCTCTAAATGGACAGGGACCTAGCTACATCGCCAACACTCTAATAAATTACACACCAGCAAGAACACTGCGATCATCAGCTGCTGGACTACTAGAGGCTCCCAGAAACAGTCAAAAGAGGATCGGTAATGCAGCCTTTATCAACTATGCCTCAAAACTGTGGAACAAACTACCCCAAAACAGCAGAGAAGCCAACTCGCTAGACATCTTTAAAAGACAGCTTAAAACCTATCTCTTTGCTCAGGCATTTCACTGTGGGGTAATGCAGGCAAATATCTGAAGATGGATATCTGCTACCACCTAGTGGCAAGGGTAAATATTATTATAGAAACATCAGGGATATCCTGACACAAATTGTACTTACCTGCACTATTCTTACCCTGCCTACTTTTATACACTGCTTATCAAATTTATGTGTCGGTTATCACACTTTTTACTTCTTACTGATGACTATTTTTAAACTGAATCATTTTAAACTATTTTTATTATTTGTATTACTGAATCAAATTGTAAACAGAGCTATATGACTTTTGACCTAAATCTAGCAAAGTTGTTTACCATTCCAGTTAGGTACATCGTGCCAAGGTTGATTCTCCTAACTGGGCCATTTTCATTTGATTGAACAATCTTATCACACTTTTTACTGTAACCTTGCTATTTACATTTTTTATTTTTATGCTCGCTTATGCCTGTATTTTTTACTGTTGTTGTATGTCCGTTCTATTTTATAATTTTTAGACTATTTTTAAACTTAATCATTTTAAACTATTTTATTATTTGTATTACTGAATAGAGAGCCTATTAGGATGCTAGATCCTAATGTGAAACACTGTGATTTACCATACCTTGCTATGCTCGCTCATGCCTGTATTTTTTACTGTTGTGAAGCACTTTGAACTGCAACCTCTGTATGAAAAGTGCTATACAAATAAAGGTATTATTATTATTATTATTATTATTATTATTATTACTTAAATGTACTTAAGTACTAAAAAGTCAAAGTGAAAACGTTGTTTTATTCCGGGGCAATGAAATGTTCCGTTTCGTCACTCGTACTATCGTTTGTGGCCATCTTCTGTAGCTTGTCACTCTGACTGTCTATTCTTCTGATAGCAGGTTTTTTAATCAAAGATCCCCGCTTTCTAGTCTTGCACAAGGACCAATCAGCATGGGTATGGATAGGTTAATGGGGATTAACCCTTTCACTGCGACAATACAGGTTAACCCTTTCACTGCCACACGACAAAGGGTTAACCCTTTCACTGCCACATGACAAAGGGTTAACCCTTTCATTGCCACACTACAGACTGTTAACCTTTCACTACCACACTACAGACTGTTAACCCTTTCACTACCACACTACAGAAGGGTAACCCTTTCACTGCCACATGACAAAGGGTTAACCCTTGCACTGCCACACTACAGACTGTTAACCCTTTCACTACCACACTACAGACGGTTAACCCTTTCACTACCACGCTACAGACGGTTAACCCTTTCACTATCACGCTACAGACGGTTAACCTTTCACTACCACACTACAGACGGTTAACCCTTTCACTACCACGCTACAGACCGTTAACCTTTCACTACCACACTACAGACGGTTAACCCTTTCACTACCACGCTACAGACGGTTAACCTTTCACTACCACACTACAGACGGTTAACCTTTCACTACCACACTACAGACGGTTAACCCTTTCACTACCACGCTACAGACGGTTAACCTTTCACTACCACACTACAGACAGTTAACCCTTTCACTACCACGCTACAGACGGTTAACCTTTCACTACCACACTACAGACGGTTAACCCTTTCACTACCACGCTACAGACGGTTAACCTTTCACTACCACACTACAGACGGTTAACCCTTTCACTACCACGCTACAGACGGTTAACCCTTTCACTACCACGCTACAGACGGTTAACCTTTCACTACCACACTACAGACGGTTAACCCTTTCACTACCACGCTACAGACGGTTAACCCTTTCACTACCACACTAGACGGTTAACCCTTTCACTACCACGCTACAGACGGTTAACCCTTTCACTACCACACTACAGACGGTTAACCCTTTCACTACCACGCTCCGTCTGTAGTGTGGTAGTGAAAGGGTTAACTTGCTCTTCCAATGCTCCCAGCCTGCTGCTGCTGATTGTCCCTCCTCTATATTAATGTCCCCCTAGTTCCAGCTCCAGGCCACCAGGACCGGCGCGGCTCCAGGGCATCATCATCTCCTCCGGTGCTGGGCATGCGGGTGGAAGTGGGTCCGTCGGCGGCGGGCCGGCACTCCGCTCTGGCCGAGTCCATGGGCTTCCTGGAGCTGCGCGCTCAGGGCTGCCGGGTGGAGCTGCTGACCTCCACCACGGCCTCCCTGGGGCCCTTCCTGGAGGACGAGTTCGCCGACGCAGACGCACCGCCCATGAGGATCCACCTGAGGGACATCACGGTCACCCTGAAGGTGAGCCGGCGACACCGTCACAATGAACCATCGATGGACGAGATGAGATGAGGCGTAGACCGCTGCACTTAGCCGCGTTAGAATAGAATAGAAATACTGAAATTTGGCACTACAAATCGCTCACGGTAAACGGTAAACATTTGGGTAGACAAAAACAAAAGTCACGAATAAGAATATAAATAAGCCTAAGAATAAAAATTACATCCGGGATATACATTTTACTATGTTACATTCTAATATAAAATATACAGTAAAAATATACAGTAAGTGTAAAATGATAATGGTAAAAGTCCAGGAAGATGCAGTGAGGCACAGTGATGCATTTTATAAAGGCTGATGGATAAAATGAATGAATGTTGATCAGAGCCTTGACGAAAGTGGTTGTAGCTACGGCTGTGGGCGCGCTGGAGACTTTCTTATATTATGCCTGAGTCTCCTGAACACGGAGAGACCACAACCCCAAGTCGATCGGCACTTTCTCGGCCGTCACTTTTCCCGCACCTGCTCTCCAACCAGCACATGTGCAGATTGTCCAGAGAGACTCCCTCTCAATACAGAAGCTCAAATACCGGGGCGGCTGGGTGGCGCAGCGGAGATTGCGCTCGTCACCAATGCAAGAGATTCCGGTCTCGAATCCGGGTGTCAGCGTTGCCTCTGCGACGCCTCTCTACACACATCATACACACGGGGAGGGAACACAACCTTTATTTACAGACTCCACAGTAAAATCATAATATAGCAAACACAGTATAGGGAGGTGTAGTGGTTACGTCATTGTTGTTTCCGGCCGGTCCACCTCGCTTGAAATTGCAATGTATTTCCAAATGGACACATTTCAAAATCGTCTTGTTTAAAACAAATAAAGCATGAACATTGGCATGGTGTACCTTTCTGTGTGTATTCATCCACAATCTATAGCTCAACATGAAACAATTCGCAAATTAATCATAAAATAATTACGTATAGGCGGCTGGGTGGCGCAGCGGTCTAAGCGCTCGTCACCAATGCGTGAGACACCGGTATCGAATCCGGCTGTCAGCGTTGCCACCGGCTTGGTCCGGCCGTCATACTGGCTCAATTGCCAGAGTTAGGACGTGGAAGTCGATGGGTGGGGATTTGGACGTTGTGGACAACGACTCCTACAGGTCGGTTGGGGACGCCTGCACAGCAGAGACAGGAAGTAGTGGGGGTAGTGTGAGCCTCCCACGCGTTACTCCTCGTCACTGAGAGTCCGCGCTGGCAGGTGAAAAGATGTGACAGACTGCCTCCTCGTGTACCGGAGGGGACACGTGATGCAAGGCTTCTATCCTCCCTACAACCGACCAGTGGGGGACATAGTCGAGCAACGTTCAAGACAGGGGAGGGGAGAATTGGAAACACGAAATTGGGATGGGAGAAAAATAGAAAAATAAGTGTTGCGGTGGTCTATTCCTTTTTATTGATCCCCTTGGGGAAATTCAGGCGTCATAGCAGCATGGGGGGAAGGGGAGGTACAGGTATGGGCAGGGTAAAATAAGGTAATAAAATTGTATCTGAATATAAAAATGAGGGAATATAAACAGTGTAAAGTTCAATATGATTTAACTTTGAATATAAAAATATAAGAAAAATAAACTGTGTAAACAAAGGTGCAGATGAAGCTACCGGTATATATATTATCGGTTATATTATACGTTACAATAAATATAGGCAATAAAAAATTTAAATCTGAATATACTGTATATATACTATGTGTAAGTGTAAAGGTAAACCGGATACTCGAGGGGCAGTATACACAAGGTAACCTAACTGGCATGATGTAAGTCATACTGTATGTTGTAGTACGTGCAGGTATTGGTGGTTAAGAGTCGGACACACTTAGTGGTCAGACGTTCCTAGTAGTTCTCGAGTTCTGCAGCCATTAGTTCTCCAGCTGCTGATCGATTGAATGACAGAAGGAAAGCAATGGGTCGCCCCCGGGCCTCCTTTAGGGTAAGACAGCACAAGGTCCTTGAAGTGCTTAAAGTGCTTGTTTGTTTTTTTTTACCAAAAAAAGTCGAGGCCTGGAATTCCTTGAAAACAGCCCATCTTTTAACAAGGTGCTTAAAAAGTCCTTGAAATTCACATCAACCGTTGAATTTCATGTTGCAATGTCTGTGGGAACCCTGGTCAGAGCACTGAGCCAGTATGGAGGCGCCAGTGGTTGTTCCATATCCAAGTGTGTGTGTGTTTCTCTCGTTTCCAGGACGACAGCCCCAGGATCTACCCCACAGCCCCACAACCTGTCCCTGCCACGTTTGTTATAGAACAGGTTCTTCTGGAGCGCAGCGATGACGGCATGTTGAGGCTCAAAGGTGAAGGTGCAGGGGGAGAGATTTGTTTCACGTTTAGTTTAGTTTATTAACAAACAACCTACATTGTGACCGTACAACATAATACTTCATCATAACATGACATTACAAGTAAACGGGACCAAGGACTAGCACACACACACACACACACACACACACACACAGACACAGACATAATACTTCATCATAACATGACATTACAGGTAAACGGGACCCAGGACTAGTACACAGACACACACAGACATAATACTTACATCATAACATTACAAGTAAACAGGACAAAGGACTAGAGACATAAATTAGTACACACACACACAAGACAAGCTCCAATAATCAAATGTGTGATATGTAAGAATACTTAACTGTACAAAACGATATGCCCACACATTAGTATACACGCCTAATTTAACCTCTTAACAGGTGGCAGCATGCATACGTCCCGTTTTGCACTAGCACGCACGTCACAGCACTTTGCGAGTGTCTACTGGCTCGGGGCTGCATTTTTCGCCGAAACATCTATTTGCCACCGTTCGAACGCCACCTCACTCGACCAATTCCGTGCCTCGGTTCTCGAGTTACACTGCGATATGTCAGGCGAGCGTCTTTTTACGTGCCGTGCGTCAAATGACCACTTCGGACAGTATACACTCGAGAACTGACCAATCACCACTGATGGCGAAAATGATTGGTCAGCGTTGTAGTGTCCGCTTCCAACGATACCCCACGTGGGGGGGTGCAAATATAGGAAGTAGGTGAAAGTTGACAAGTGAAAATGAGAAGTGACTCAGACTTCACAACGCACAGAGGTGGAAGGCAGAAATGGATTTTGGCACTCTTTTTTTCTGGCATCGGTTTACTAAAACCTTTCTCAAAGACTAATTTCTGAACAGATTTTTATAAAATTTGGACCTGTACTACATAAGACTTCAGGCTATGGAACCACTGTTTTCCAGCTCATACCTCAATGCTGGAATAATCGAATATGGAATCTTGCAACCACTAAAGAAAAATGTGAGTACACAAGTTCAAGTTCAACTCAAGTTCAAACCTCTGTTACTCTATTTCATTAGCACTAAAAGTGATTATCCTTTTTTGCATTAGTAACTTCAGAATGTTATATTTCAAAAGAGACCAGGCTCATGCATGTGCTATCAGTATAAAGTATCAAAGCTAAGCTTTGCAGAAAAAGTATGCAGTCCTCAAGTTCAAATAATAATAATGTTTGCTCGCCAACCGTTGAGCGCCAAACACGTAATATTACGTTTTTTCGATTTTATTATTCTATACACTCTCACGGACCTCGGTGTTATCATTGTAACTCATTCTGAGACCCCGAGAGTGCAATGCCGGCCGAATCCTGCTAGGTGGCAGTATCGCCTACCCTTTGAAACCTTATTTCACACTGTGTTACATTTTATATGGTCCGGGCGGAGAATTCTTACCTAGGCAAGTGAAACACTTCATTCGAGCACCTTGGAACGCGTCCAGCACACTTGATGCATATTTTGTGCCATTTGATGTCAGGGACCCGATGGACATCAATACTGGAAATCGCGATCAGACAATTGGAATATTCATTTTGGAATAACTCCTAGCAAAGGTAACAACTATATGACATCAATCCTACTTTGATCCAACAATGATTTATTTTTTTTTAAAACTTTGACCAGTCAGCTGGTTCTTTTAGCGTTTATCGCTTTTTCTGGTCAAGCATGACCGACAGAAACAGGTTGAATGGGGTATAGATCGGGGGAAAGACACTCTGAGAAAATACGGCGAGTCCGGGAGTCGAACTCGTGTACCCCAGATCCGTGACGCGCACGGTTGTCCCCGACGCCGAAATAGCGTCCGAGGTACGCGGTGAGCTACTGGAGCTCCCGATCCAACAATGATTTCACATCGATCGCAATGATCAACGTATGTAGTATTCAAAACGTATGCCGTTGCTGACGATCAGAGCATCACAAAACGACCCCCCCCCCCCCCCTTTGATGCCTTCATGATGAAACATAATACCTATTATATACCTTTGATTTGGAAATAGTAATGTGTCCAGGCGAGCAACACGAACGACTTTTGCTAAATGCACATAGCGCTCCATAACTCAGCTTCCAGGAATTAGCCCGGACCACTCTGAAACTATACAATATTCACCACGGGATAACACACGAACGTATGAACATATACATGAAAAAATTTACTATTTTTTACATGTTGGACGAGAGATGGTGACTGTCAAATGAGCCATAGTATTGTCGCCATAGCTATAATATAGAATATAGATATAGCTCTGCAAACATCATGACGCACAGTGGAAATGCCTATCTTTTTAGCGTGGCCCATTGACTACAGGGATGAGGATAATACCTGGCACTGAATGAGTTAAGAGGTTAATATGTGTTCTGTGTTATTGAAGTTATTCAAGCGTTTCCACCCCAGCTGTCACAGCTTTGAGAAGAAAGGGGGGGGGGGGGGGGGGGGGGGGGGGGCAGAAACGGATCTTGACGTCTACATCTTCTTTTCCCTTTGCAGCTGGTGAAACCACGGCCCCTAACGTCACCGAGGCTCGTCTCCACAACGGTTCTGAGGCGGCGGCAGACGTCGCTGAGGCCGCCTGTTCCTCTGTCCGCCGGCGGCAGAGCGAGGTAGGAGACACTCGAGACGGGCGCCTCCTCCTTGGCGCCTCCTCACATCGTCACAGGATTTGTTTACCGCAGAGTTATAGGGAGGTGTAGTCCGACGTCACTTTAGTTTCCCGCGCGGTCCACCCGTACAGGGATTTATCATTGGGAAAATGTATTATCGGCTATTGTGATCATTCTGCCTCATGAACATTGGCACACTTTCCATTTTTTGCACAAAATTTGTTCCCTTCTATCACTAACGTTATTGTTTGAGCATTTTTGGTTGAAATAAAGTTATTTGTACGTTTTTGTTTGCTTTTTTTATGATTAATTGTGCATTGTTTCATGTTGAGCTAATAGGTTGTGGATGAATACACACAGAAAGGTACACCATGCCAATGTTCATGCTTTATTTGTTTTAAACGAGACGATTTAGAAATGGGTCCATTGGAAAAACATGGCAATTTCAAGGAGGGTGGACCGCGCGGGAAACACCAATGACGTAACCACTACACCTCCCTATTGTCGCAGGATTTGTTTACCGCGGAGTTATTGCTGTCGTCGTTGGAACGTGATTGACTTTGCGGTGCCTACGACCCCCCCCCCCCCCCCAGCCACAACGACATGAAAAGCCACCTACAAAAGGAGCTCTGTAGCTTAATATCAGTGTCAGGATCTGGGAGCTCACACGCCCATGTGTGATAAGTGCTGATGATACGCTTCTCACAAACATCGCGTTGTATCTAAGGTGGTTTATTTATTTTCAAACAAGTGATCAATTAATCTGCGATAATCAATAGGTTCCATCCACAGTCATACCGTAGATAATCAATAGGTTCCATCCACAGTCATACCGTAGATGATCACATCAACAACTCTGCTGAATACAAATTCTCCCCTCATGTTGTGTTATTATGTTCCGTCGCCACAGACGCATAGTGTACCATTACCGTTGACCGTATCCCTTGTCACGGGTCAAGATGAACAAGAGTAAAGTGCACGGGGTGTCGTGTACCGGCGTTGTAATTACACCTGTATAGCCGTGAAGATATCACAGTCGGGATATCCGACCTCATTGTTGTAGTACTACCACACTTAAACTTTAATAACCTTTGCTGCTAGCTGGAAGTAACAAAGCAATTAATCCTTGTTGTTACAGAGTCTGGCCCTGGAAGCTTCCCTCTCCCAAGCCCTCAGTGACAGAGAGCGCCTCCTGGTCGAAGTCAGGAAGTATGATCCCACATTTAACCTCTGACCCCCCCCATGTGCTGCTCCTGCCATTGAAGCGTGACGATGGGATGGATCAGGTTTGAGAGCCGGGGACTGACTGGAGCCGTTCCTAACCTCACGCTTGTTGTTGTTGTCACACCGCCGAAGTTGCGTCGGAAACCTCTTGTTATTAAAAGGGTACCACCATATGTCGTTTAAATTCCTAGGTACGTTGAAGGTACTAATCATCTGGCAATCTAGATGTGTACCTCCTCCTTACTACTGTACTAAACACCGTTTTGTTCCCAGTGCGTGGTTAGCTAGCTCATCTGTGTGTGGGTGTCAGTGTTCACTTGTACTTGCAAGGGCCAGGCTGTGTTTTCTTCCAAGTGTTAAAAGTATTTTAATGAGAGGAGGAACATCTGATGAGAAGGAAGAACACAAAGCCAAAACCTCCTTTTTTCTTCTTATAGCACATGAATAAGCCTGGTCTCTTTTGAACATTCTGAAGTTACTAATGCAAAAAAGGAAAATCACTTTTAGTGCTAATGAAATAGAGTAACATAGGGCTGAACTTGAGTTGAACTTGAACTTGTGTACTCTCATTTTTCTGTAGCAGTTGCAAAAATATATATAAAAGATAAAATGGGTATAAGCTGATCCATAGCCTGAAGTCTTATGTAGTACTGGTCCAAATTTGATAAAAATCCGTTCAGAAATCTTCTAGAGAGATCCGGGTAAACCGTGTGCCAAAAAAAAAAGCTCCGGTATTCCATTTCCTCATCCACGGCCATTCATTCGGAATCAAATCAAATTTCACCTAGATCCCTTATTCACACACCCCCACATGGGGTATCATTGGAAAGCTACACTCATTGGCTTCAACCCTGACCAATAATTCTCGCAATCGGCGGATGATTGACAGTTCTAGAGCGTCAGGAGTCCAGGGTGATAATCTGACGCTCGCACGTAAAAATTCGTCTGACCTATCGTCATGTAACTCGAGAACCGAGGCACGGATTTGGTCGAGTGAGGTGGCATTCGAACGGCAACAAAGAAAGCTTTAATTCGGTCATTTATATGTTCAGCGAAAAATGCAGCCCCGCTAGACGCTCGCAAAGTGCCGTGACTTTTGTCTGTTCGTCTGGCCGTTGCATGTTAAGAGGTTAATGGTTACTTTTTTACAAACCACTAGCAACGGTCCGGCATGCTATGCAAAACCACTAGTTTTCTAGAGTCCGTGGGTTTAACAAAGAGGCTCTCATGAAGCTAAGTAGACCTATTTTATTCATGCTGAGTGGATCCATGGCCGTAACATACTGTAGATCTGTTGTGTTCCTGTTCAGGTCAGCGGGGCCCTTAAATTCTTTAATTCATGGAAGATAAGAACATATCAGCATCAGGTCATTGTCACCAACACCTTTTATAGCGAGAACCCTCGTTGTTTGATAAGTGATATTTCTTGCTATGTGCACCTAATAGCCTTAAGCCCAGTCTGGATTGAAAACACAACGCAGGCGTTTGCTATACATCAAATGGCTTCAACAACAGGCCATGGAGGTGTAGCATAGACCCAACTAATCCATTATAAAAAATTGTTGGATTAGAAATAATGGATTAGTTGTTGCAGCCCTAGCTTTTAAACGTTTTTTTTTTAACACATGCACTAAGACAGAGTGCTGTCAGTTAATTAATGATTTGCGTGTTTAACAAACACCGCACAAGGGTTCATTTGAAAGTGCTTTATGAATAGGACTATTAGTATTATTTGCTGCTTCTCAAGGTTTCACCCGAGTTAAGATATCGTATAATGAAAAGAAGAGTAGGGACACTTGAATGCACTTGGGTTTAGAAACGGTACCGCACTGAGCGCTCTGTTACAGTTCCTTCTCCACGCGCTTCTCAGTCGCCTCATCACCGTGTTACAAATCACTCCCCCAGTGTTATTTTGTTCTTTGTTAAGCAATATTTGTAATGTCTTGTTACAGTAAGGTGTGTGTGTGTGCGCTCGCGCGTGCGTGTCCACATGAGCCATGTGTCTGTTGTATTACTACCGTGGTCATGGAGGAGTCTGTTACAGTAATTACAGTATTTGAATGGGGTTAGTGTTTTAATCCAAGCTGGAAGTCCATGTGGCCTAAAGAGCCTCAGGGGTATTCCAGCTATCGGTTATATTATTTAATCTCCTTAAAACCTTTTTATAGCTCACCGGGAAACACCCTGCGTAGTGGGTACGCCGATCTTACCTTCCTTGCTCACATTCATGGGTGAAGAGTGGTCCGTTAATAATAATAATAATAATAATAATAATCAAACTGATCTTGGAAGTAGGTGTAGTTGTTGTTCTATTTATATAAAAAAAAAGAATTTACTTTATTTCTTTATTCATCTGTGTCTTGAAGGTATATCATACACTAAGGAAATTGGATCACAAATTATACAGTACTGATGATGTACATAGTAAACACACAAGATGTGTTGTGTGTACATTTCCAAATTCATTATAAAAGATTTACATTCTCCTAAAAATAATCCCGATCTCTGAAAAGTCATCATGATTGAACTCTGCATTGGAGCCGGTTGCCAATTTGTAGTTATATCACCTTTACTTTTCTATATTTGTTGTTTTTATAGTTGCATATCACCTTACTTTTCTATATTCATATTGTTGTTTTTTTGTGAAACAGACAATGGTGGCTTGGTTTACAAAAATGCATCACCTGCGTATGCAAAAAATATCCATGTGTTTTTCTTTTCTTTTTATAATTTAACATGTAACTTAGTTCATTGAAATAGTTTGTATGAAAGTATCTTTGAAAAAAACACATTTGTATTTCTAAGGTTCTGTTGCCGAAGCACTGAGTGATGCAATATTTTGCCCTCGGAAGTCGTACGTTGAATCAATGCAAGACTTGGTCCTTGTTTTTGCAAAAATCTCTAGAGCCTGTTAACTGTAAACGTTGCATAAACTATTATGGCTCTAGAAATGTATTAACCTTTTGTCGGTTCTCACTCAGTATTGTGTCCCACTTATAAGTGTACTTGGGAGCCCTCTGGTGGCCGAGAAACGCCATGTCTCGCCACATGAGTATGTTCCTCTGGTTGCCCTGAAAGATGCATGTATGAATCATGGCTTTGCATTCCATGGAATATGAAATATTGAAGCAATAGAGATCATGGAGACTTCCCGAAAGCCTGAGAAAGTTATTGGAGACCCTTTGTGATGGTGAAATAATATGAGTATCAAAAGAAAACAGACTATGTTCTTTTTAATGTGTTGTTGATTTCTCCTCCTCTGCATGCATGTGTATTTGAAACCTTGCCGTGGGTCACCATGTAACAAAGCAGAGCTGCTGCTTTAACCACCTCAACTGCCGTTAAATAATACTTATCCTGTTTTTTTATTTGTATTACTGGTTTGTTTTTGCATGGCCTTAGTAGACAAGAGAACAATGTTGGAAATGGTGTGACTGGAGTGTGGTAGGCTCTACACTGTAGACTAGAGCTTGTCCAACCCCCCCCCCCCCTTAAACCTCATCCTCTAAGGCTTTTTAGCCCAGTGGGGTATGTATCCCACTTAGCACACAGACTGGTGCTCTGAAGCTCTTGTCCACACAACAACAACCTGTCATTTTACACTTCCTTTGGCACTCGAAAGCAGGTCGGGGTTACCAAAACAACAACCCTTTCCCAGTGTGTCATTGCAAAAAGAAGGGCATAGCTAGGCAGTGCTCCCTTGGAGGGGGTGCGTCTTATTCGGTCACTTTTCTGAATGACTTGGCAGAGCCCTTGGCTTTGGTGGGCGGATGCATGTATATTGAAATGATTGTTTTTGTGCTTTATGCCTTGTGGATTATTTGCACTCCATGTGTGGTACGTTCACTGGACATAACTGGACTTGTTTTTAATGTGAATCACCTCAACGGATTGCAGACGAGTTCCTGTGAGACCTTCCTTAATGATTAAGGCCCCTCCTTTTAACAGTATTCTTGTGTCATTTGCTCAACACCTGTTTAGAATTTCTTTCGTTGAATTTTTTGTATCGTTATCACTTCATTGAGTATGACTAATATGAAATTGGTTCTATGAACCAAGTAGTAATGTGGGAAAAGTGAACAAATTAAAACAGCTGAACATTATTATTTATGTGTGGTGCCTTTCTTTTTTCTTCATCTTTGTGAATGGGATTTACTCTGTCAACACATTAACCCTTTCACTACCACACTACAGAAGGTTAACCCTTTCACTACCACACTACAGACGGTGTGGTAGTGAAAGGGTTAACCCTTTGTTGTGTGGCAGTGAAAGGGTTAACCCTTTGTTGTGTGGCAGTGAAAGGGTTAACCTTCTGTAGTGTGGTAGTGAACGGGTTAACCATTTATTGTGGCAGTGAAATGGTTAACCTGTATTGTTGCAGTGGAAGGGTTAACCATTTGGTAGTGAAAGGGTTAATGGGTATCATGAAATATTCAGGACCTAAACGGTCCCATCAATCTGGTTGGGATCCCTTCATCCTGCCACCTCATCAATCTGGTTGGGATCCCTTCATCCTGCCACCTCATAATCTGCACAGTAGTGAAAACACATGAATTCGCTGTTACCATTGGAATGAAAAGGATCAACCCACACAATAGGTGTACATTTACATTTAATTAGAATTGGATCGACAGCCGACAGGACGCCACAAAATGTACTATAATATTCTATAGCTTTTTTTAGGTTTTGGTGCCAAGTCATGAGATCAGTATTTAATTATCTGCAGGGAGAATGCACATTAATCAACATTCCTGTAAATGTGATGTGTGCCAGTTGTTCCTAACTTTACAATTTTGTTCCTCACATTCATTCACACACTGATGGCGGAGGCAACCATGCAAGGTGCCAACCTGCACATTGGGAGCAATTAGGGGTTAAGTGTTGCTCAAAGGACACTTCGACATGCTGCCCGGGAGGAGCGGGAATCGAACGTGTCGACATGTCTCTCAATGAAGGTCTTCACATGTCGAGGTTCACTTTGTCTCCCCATCAATGGAAGATTGACAGCAGGTCAAGGGTTAAAGACTCCACTTGGTATTTTCTTATAAAACCCTGATTCCATGCAGTGTTTTGTTTCAACAAAGATATTTTCTTAAGTAAGATGAACTAAAATAATTGGTTTAGCCTCGCCACACCCAATGTGATGCATGTTAATCTGAAGACGCAACAAATTCTCTCTGAAAAGGACGGACAAGCTATTGCTTAAATTCATGGACAATAAAAACATTTCAGCATCAGGTCATCGTCTCCAACACCGTTTATAGCGAGAACCCTCAGTTTGAGAACTGATATTTCTTGCTATGTGCACCTGATAGCCTTAAGCAGTTTGGATTGACTACATATCTTATTGAGATCATAAACCATGTGACCTGGATAGACCATTGTGATAAGGCTGCAACTAACGACTATTTTGATAGTCGATTAATCTATCGATTATTGAAAAGATTTATCGATCGACCAGATAAAGCAAAAAAAGCTAAATTCTATGTAAAAACCTAAACGTTATACTTTGTCGTACAATGCTTTTTTTTTTTTTTATCTTTTTCCCCCTCCTTTTTCCTCCGATTTTCTCCCATCCCAATGTTAGTCGTTATGCCAATTCCTGGTCGCTGCGCACTTACCCCCCACAGTCGGTCTGGGAGAGTGGAGGCTATCACGTGCTTCCTCTGACACACGTCTAGCCAATCAACCGCTTCTTTTCACCTGGCAGCGCAGACTCTCTCAGAGCGTGTAACGTGTGGAAGGATCACACTACCGCCCTTAGATCCTATCCGCACTTAGCAGGCGCCCCGACCGAACTGTAGGAGTCGCTGTTTACAACGACCCGGACCCACCCCGCCAGCTTCTCCCACCCTAATACTGCGAATTGTATTAGTGTGAACGGCCAGCCAAGTTGGTGACAACCCCGGAGCTGTGAGCTGGATTCGAACAGGCGAGATACAATGCTCTTTTAAACAACTTGCAAATTGACAATTATAAAACAATCAAACGTAAATGTATGCCTATAGACATCAAGAGTGCAAAACAAATTTTTTTTATTTGTATTTATTTAACAAAAACCTTCAGTCAAGTCTTCAGTATGAAAGGAGCTGAACAGTTTAAATAAGAAAAACATAAAACAACACAGGCTTTGCTATACATCAAATGGCTTCAACAGGCCATGGAGGTGTAGCGTAACATAGACCCAACTAATCTATTGTAAAAATTGTTTGCCAACTATTTTTACAATTGATTAGTTGTTGCAGCCCTACAGTGTGATGTGACAATGACTAGGTGTTACCTCTTAAAATATAGGGATTCAAACATGACTCACGTGGCAGTTCAGAATAACTTGTAATTAGAGAGAGGTTATGTTTTCGGTCATGTATGTGTATCTGTTCTCACCTTATCTCAGAAAGGCACGATTGCCATGAATTCCGCTGTGCACATTCATGACCCCAGGAGGAAGAACCTCACTGATTTCGGTGACCCCATGACCTTTACTCTGGCACCACCATCAGGCTAAAATTTTGTGGGACTGTCTGCAATATATCTCTAAGTAATGGCCAGATTGCCATGAACTTTACTGCACATTACTGACCCCAAAGGGGAAGAATTGTGGTGATCATGTGACCGGTCACCCAAACTGAGAAGATATCTCAAGAAGTAATGGTCAAGATTGCAATATCCCCTAAAGCCTCACTTTCATCACCTGGGTCTGTTGAGACTGACAATACTGGCAACTCTTTGTTTCTGTCATCTACCCCAACAGTTCTCAAACTACGGGTCGCGACCCAAAGTGGGGTCGTGGGTAGGTGACAGTGGGGTCACGCATTTGCAAGTAAAAAAAAAAAAAAAAAACTATAATTTGTTTATGTTCTGGCAACATATTTAGGCTAAATATGCCTAGTTTTATAAATGTGTATTGATTAAAATTTAATATGCATGATCAAGTTCAACGTGTGCTTTTATTTTGATATTCCTTAATTCCACGTTGAAATTACGCTATACATTAACACTTTGAGTGCCAACGACGACATTTCTCATTAGTTCATGCCAACCGTAGAGTGCCAGAGAGACGAGAGATCTCGTTTTTGATCGTTTTTTTTTTATTAGCGATTTCCATTCATATTTCATCAATCTAGCCTCACGTTACCACTGGAACTCTCTCTGAGCTCCATTGGGAAAATACCGCCCCCTATCGTCTCTCCGGATGGTACTGCACCCCTTTGGATTGGATTGAATGAAACGCATGGAGAAAAAAAAGTCCTGCTTCCACATTTTACTTGTCAGACAAGTAACCGGAGACGATCGAAGTCATCGCCGACCACCAGAACAGCGGATAATGTGTGTTTCCAGTACCCAGCGTTGGATCAATAAACGCGATCGATATTTGGAATGGCGATCAGGAATTGGAATAATCTTTTTGGAGAACATCTGATCTGAGGTAAGGAATCTATTTTACCAGTCTTGGGATAATCAGAGCTTTTTTCACAGATATATCAACGTGGGCCCTATGTGTGTGTGTGTGTGTGCGTGTGTGTGCTGATCAGGAATAATCGATAATCGATTTTTCAGCCCGCTTCTATAACGTGCATAAGTACACATATACTATCGATAATCTAGCGTTTATTTGAAAACGATTCATAAATAGGCAGAAAAATTACAGTTTGTGTATTCCAGTATATTCCAGTAAAGGGCGATTATCACAGAATCTTCTGAAAGTTAAAAAAAAACGAGCGTTTTTCAAAATGGTATAAAACGGAAATGAACCTATTAAAAAACAATCCGTTTCGACAATGTTGACTGCAAACAAGTCATTGATAAGCGACGGCCATATTATACACAGCCATAATTTAAGATATACTTTATGCGTTCGCAAATATGAGAGCTCTATCATTGAAGTGGGTGTTGGCACGCAACGGGGTTCCGGGGCACCGGACCCTTGGCACTCAAAGTGTTAAGTGTGGGGTTGCCAAAGAAAATCTTAAATAAAAGGGGGTCGTGGTATAAAAAAGTTTGAGAACCCCTGGTCTAAAGCCTCACTTTCATCGCCTGGGTCTGTTCAGACCGGCAACTCTTGTTTCTGTCATCTACCCAGCAACGTGTTGCATGTGAAGGTCTGCGCTCTATGGAGTACCTTCTTCTAGTTCCCTATATGTGATGATATACAAATCAACAAAGTGTGTATACTTTTTCTATAATTCAAACAGCATGAGCTTCATGGTACGGTACAAAGATTTTACAAAAACATTTTACAAAAAGGCCCCTGGCTTTTGGTGTAGAACGTCTTTACTGAGGCATGAATCAACTCTCATTATACGTGGCACAACGCACAAGACTCTGGGGGAGGGGTTGCCATTTCTAATTTCACACTATAAAATGAAATAAAATAATAAAACATCACATTTACATCCCGTAATATACTTCCAACTCAGCGTAAAGGTCCCATTATTATGGATAACTCACTTGTCCAGTGCTTAACCCTTTCACTGCTGCACTACCAAACGGTTAACCCTTTCACTGCGACAATACACAGGTTAACCCTTTCACTGTCACACGACAGAAGGTTAACCCTTTACTATCACACAACCAACGGTCGCCGTCGGTGTTGTGATAGTAAAGGGTTAACCTTCTGTCGTGTGGCAGTGAAAGGGTTAAATGTGCACATCATACTTTTGGGCCTACTAACTCAACCTGTGAAGTGAGACAACCCAGTCAGATTTCGCACACAGCCCATATTCAGAAACTGTGCCTTTTAACGAGTCGTTTGGATTTCCGTCTTTATGTGATGTCACGCCAAGAAGCTCCTTGGAACGCATGATCCTCGAGTGTTCCGAGTGAAAAACACACCTGTACAAAATGCCGGCTTGCCCATAAACATTTCCAACCAAAGTTTGAACCTAAAATATGTTTCCGACAACATTTTAAGAGGGAGATACGATATGAAATTGCTGACCTGCGATGCCTATAGTTTGACAGTTTGATTTGAATTTTGTTCGATCGTTCACTCAGTTTCCGGTGCGTGACGGGGAGTGGGAGCAGCTCATTTGCATTTAAGCGTGTCGAAAACAGAACCGATACAGGGGGTTATAGAGGTATGCCAGAATGCATAGTCTGAGTGGTATTTTCAGCTAAAGAAAACGTTTTGGAGACCTCAGAGATATATATCTACGCTCATGTAAAGCAGTGTCATATGCATGCAATATCAACAGTTTACGCTCAGGAGTAACACGTTAAACTGAAAGGTTAAGGCTGCATCTCTAAGCTCAAATTTGAAGGTTTGGATTTATTTCGCTGTTCATGACAAACCCTTCTTGTGATATCCATGATCATGAAGATTGATCACGAGTTGAACAACCCAGTAAGGGAACACGGTCCACACACCTAGCAGGTCACAGCATATCAGCACGGGGGGGATAATGGCTTATGGACATCTTACTGTATGGCTCCAGTGCCACCGCACTTGACCACAAAAAAGGGCAGTTCAGCAAACTTGGGGCCATTTCATCGAGATGTGCTCCCCAACCACCGTAGTAAACTGGTCCCAACTGTCGTGGAGTGGTTTGGGGCCAAGCGGTACGTTCACGTACGCTCTGAAAGAGGAACTCAGTGGAAGAGGATCTGCTTGTGCTTGGTGTTGGGGTTGTGTTCCCGGCTCTTCAGCCTCCTCACCGCCTCCCTCATGTGCTTGGGCTGCAGAGGAGGCGTCTCCCCCCACTTCTCACACACGTCCAGCGCTGCGGTGAAGAGGGGACAAGCAGTTGGTTTACAACAGCGGTTCTCAAACTATGGGTCGCGACCCAAAGTGGGGTCGTGGGTAAGTGAAGCGCATTGGCAAGTAAAAAAAAATATATATATATATCAATTAACTTAATTTTTTATGTTCTGGCAACATATTTTGGCTAAATATGCCTCGTTTTATAAATGTGTATTGATAACATAGTGCTGTAATAAAATGTTCTAATAAATATGCATGATCAAGTTCAACTACATGTTCTTTTATTTTGATATTCCTTAATTCCATGTTGAAATTACGCAATACATTTTTTTTTATCCACTTTTTCTCCCATTTTCTATATTTTCTCCCATCCCAATTTCGTATCATCCAATTCAACCCTCCCCTGTCACGGACGCTGTTTCTTGCCTCCCACAAGCCGGCTGCAATGTGGACTAAGTCATACATAGCACAAGTCCCCTCCGGTACTTGAGGTAACAACAGTCGCATCTTTTCACCTGCGCAGCTCGATCTCTCAGTGGCGAGGAGTAACGCGTGGGAGGCACACACTGCCCCCGACACTTCCTTATTCTACTGCGCAGGCGCACCAACCGACCTGTAGGAGTCGCTTTCCACAACGCCCGATCCCCACCCTTCAGTTTCCCTCCCCGTAATACGGCCAATGTGTATTACTGTGGACGACCAGCTAAACTGAAAGCAAATGTGAAAACTGACGAGCCCAGCGTCTCCAGCATTTCGTGGCGAGTGCCTTGCCCACTACGCCACGTAGCCGGAAATTACGCAATACATTAAGTGTGGGGTCACCAAAAGAAATCCTAAATAAAATGGGGTCATGGTATAAAAAGGTTTGAGAACCCCTGGTTTACAATGACAACTAGGGTTTGCACGATACACACACCGATACTAGAAAAGTATCGCGATACCCCAGCCGTTAAAAACTGTCCCAATACTCCCAATTTATTAGTATCTATACTTTTAGAATAATAGCCTGATGCCGTATTTTCTATTATTTTATTAATAAAAAAAAATAAGAATGTTCCATGTTCTGTCATTAATATTATATTCCATTACTTTTCTTGATTGTGGTATCGCTTTAGAACCGGTATCGTGATACTTAGGCTGGTAACGGAGTAAAAATGTTGGTAGATAACACTAATATTTGAATAGCAAGAGAACAAACTATTCAGATCTGATAAAGAAGAGCTCTCTTCTCTCGTTCTCACCTTCTTCTACAATCTCCCCAGCAAAGACCTTGGAGATACCGGACATGGCAATCACCACGTTCTGGGAGACTGAGGATCCTGTGATGGACTGGATCAGCTAGGGAAGGGGGGGTAAATACAGACAGGCAGAGGGTCAACAATAAGTTAAGCCTTTATATACAGTCGGGACCAGAAATATTTGGACATTTTGTGCGAACCCTGTAATTACTGCCTATTTTTACTTTTCTACTGTACTATAATTGTATTGCCTGTATTATGTCTTCTGCTATTACCCTGCCCATACCTGTACCTCCCCTGCTGCTATGATGCCTGAATGTCCCCAAGGGGATCAATAAAGTAACGTCATCATCTTACCCTCTTGATGGCTGCTTTGGGGAAGGCAGAGCGTCTGTACATCTCATAGCGGTTCAGCTGCTCCTCAGAAAAGGACGAGACCAAGACCCTGGAAAACACACAAGGGCAAGAGATGAGAGACAACCTTTTTTTAAATCAATTACCATACCCGTCTCGCCATTACCAGAGATGGTCCCCGCCTTTAACAGAATGTCCTGTTCATAGCTGTAGAAAGTGTATGTTTTGGTAGCAGCTTTTATCCAAAGTGTTTTACAATTTGACAAATTAAAGTCAATATACTAGGCAATAAATAATAGTAACCAACTATGAAAACAAGTGTAAAAAATATGCAACAGAAATAAGAAGAAAATCCAAACATAACAGCAAATCTATTTGCCTTTAAAAACTATCCCGTCTTTAATAATAAAAATGTATTCAGATTTAGCCTATTTATGATGCGAATAAGCTTAAAGGGGAACTATCTTATAAATGGCCTTTTTGAGTGTTTAGCATTGTTTCCTAGCTATGTGAACTTATATTAATATGATCTATGTCTCAAAATTCTCATATTGGCGCATTCTTCCAATTCTCCTCTCACAAAATTCACCCTCACTGAACTGAGTCGTTTGAAAATGTGCCTATATGTGATGTCATATAGTCACTGCTGCATGTTAATGTTCAGGCGAACACGACGCTCAGCAGGCCCGGCGCAGTGGTTTAGGAGCCCAGGCTCAAAACAGCTCGAGATCTTGAGGTAGAAAAATGCTGTTTTTGAGGACTTGATTAGAAATACAAAACAATGAATAAAAAAAATATATATATTACAGAGGTGTTCCATAGACTCACAGGAATTGTGTAAAAGTGCCCAAATAGTGAAAGAAATAGTAAAATAGTTCCCCTTTAAAGATAATGTACTTTTTTTATTTAATTTTTTTAACACATTCCCGGCCGTTGGGGGCCGTCTAATCTCACGCTATACGGCCAGTATTTCAAAACAAACTTGCATTGTGCGTGAGGCTGTTTGTAGAGCTCTAATCTATACTTTATAGTATTGCTATCTGTCCATTCTCATTATCAATTGACACCATAAACCGTCCCTTCAAAATGGCTTAAAGAAATAATTTTTTCATCAATACATTCCCATTTTATAGCGTCTTGAATATAAGCGTTATATGGGATTTGGTCTAGTATATTTCCTGGAAGGCGAGATACAGGGCGCTAAGCTAATAACATTAAATCGAATGGCGTTTCGGCACTACAGAAGCTAGAGCTAAAAATCTAAATGCATATCGTCGGTATTCATGGTCCACCATGAATGCATGAAAGGGGGGGGGCGGGGGACATCGTTTCTGATTATTGATTACCAATAACGGTGTTAGCCTCAGTAGCCACATTCGCTGATCGGCTGGTTGAGTATGATAACAAGGCCTGATCAGCATGTAATTTACGTGAAAAAGATCTTACCGTGGGCCGGTTGGATCCCCAAAAGGATTTCCCAGTTATAAAAGCCAAAACAACCTTGCCACGGACATGTCCGTGGTTGGCCCTCTACCGTTGGATCCGAAACACGGACATGTCCGTGGTTGGCCGGGAACCAGTTAAAGAAGATATTGATTTACACATGTATATATATAATATATTTTTTTATAATCATATCCCCTGTGCTGGCACAAGCAATAACATAGCGTCGAGTGGATACAGTGTTTCCCACAGGATTTTGTGAGACTGTGGTGGGTGAACCTCTGCCCCTCTAGGGGGGTCCGGGAGCATTTAAATTTTTTTTTTACGTTTTAAAGTTAAATGCATCAATCTGGTGCACTTTGAGAGCAAAATAAAGAGGCTAGATCCATGATGAACTTTGTGCTCAAAAAACAAAATCGGCTAGAGCATACATTTGAGCCATCAAAGAAATGAAGCAAAAGTGGTTACCTGTGTTGAACTGGTTTATTTCTTAGAAAAAATAAAAATATACTGGATTACTATTACGACTACTACCACTGCCAATACTACTGATACATCCCTATTGGCAAACTTTATATTTAAAACAATTATTTAAAAAAAGAAATTATAAACAAAATAAATGTTTTAGTTAATTATAAAACTGTGGCGGGACCAATTAGACTGTGGCGGCCCGCCAGTCTAGGTAATTAATGGGAAACACTGGGATATAACACATAATAACACATGGAGATATACTAAAAAGCAATTTATTATTTTTGGCTGGTAAAAGTCTCTGGCTGGTAATCTTTTTAATTTAGTCAATTTTGTTCCGTTTTTCAGCATTTAGCTACAGGCAATGATAAACAATGTCATACTAACTGGTGGGTGTTATATTATGTCAAGATAATAAAGTAGCTATAATGAGTCAATAGATAAAAAGCAGTAATGGCATGTAGGTTACTCACCCTACTCATGTACAGTAGTCATCCACACTACACAGCATTTACAGACATAAATAAACATCATGGCTCATCGACTCTGGGTATTCAGTAGGTGGTGTCAGAGAGGCAACTATGGATAGTAGTACCGCACTTGAAAAACACATCAATACATTTTGAAGTGTTCAATTGCAAACTGAATCAATTGTTGTTGTTTTTCTGGTAAATTAATCATTTAGATCAATCAATAACAAAATAATCGTCAGTTGCAGCCCTGGTTTATATCGGTACAGTGGTTTTCAGAAGGCTGAGTTACATGTGCCTAGCAACTTTCAAACAACCTTCAAGTCTCGTGGAGTATTGTCCACCCCTTTTCAACAGCAACAGCAGTGAAGGGTGTTTAGTAAGGTAAGCTGATGATATCAGCTAAAACACACACTGTATACAACAGGCTGCAATATGTTCAGAACTCAGCTGCTAGGGTTCTCACCCACACCAAGTCCTGGCACCACATCACTCCAACCCTCATCCACCTCCACTGGCTTCCAGTCAAGTCCTGCATCGACTTCAAGATCCTCCTCATCACCTACAGATCCCTTCACTCCCTTGCCCCCCGGTACCTAACCTACCGTACCTCCTCCATCCCTAGATCCCACCCCGGAGGCTGCGGTACTCTGACTCTGGTCTCCTCTCCATCCCCACCACCAGCCTGCGCACTGTCGGTCCCAGAGCATTGTGTGTTGTCGCCCGCACCCTCTGGAACTCCCTCCCTCCAGACATCCAATATGATAGAGGTATATGTCTCTCTGATTCCCTTCCCCATAGTTGTCTCCCTCTTTATACGATAGAGGTATATGTCTCTCCGATTCCCTTCATCTTAGTTTGTCTCCCTCTTTATATGATAGGATTCTTAATAGGACTAGTTGTTAAAGATCCCTAAATATTCAGCACAACAATTGAATGAGGTTGGAGTGGGGTGGAATTTGGCAATGATCACGTGATGATCACCAGTACGACACATCTTCAGTTGTGTTCCCCGACCTCATTGGGTGTTTCGGCCATTTATCACAATACACCCTCTGCCGAGGTTGGCCCACCACAGGCTGATCAGGCCTGGGTGTGTGTCGCACAGTGGCACCACGTGTTCATTTAGCAGCCCATGATGCGTCTCTACGTTTCAGCCACAACCAGTGACTGCTCCGTTCTGCTGCAGTGGCAAGTTCTTTGATTGCCTTTCGTTGGGCCTGTCCTCTGATCCCTACTTCCTTCAGGAGCCTTGTGGTGGAACTGGCTACAAAGCCTCTGCAGCCCACCTCCACTGGCCACACCTTCACGTTCCAGCCCCGCCCCTCTGCTTCAGCTGCTAAGTTGGCATATCGCAGCCTCTTCCGTTCAAATGCCTCATCGATGGCTTCCTCCCATGGGACCGTCAGCTCAACGATGAAGACACGCCGGCAAGATTTGGACCAGAGGACCAGGTCTGGGCGCAGGTTGGTCGCTGCAATTTCAGATGGGAAGGTAAGCCTCTGGCTGAGGTCTACCCGCATTTCCCAATCCCGGGCTGCGTTCAGTGGGCCTGAGTTCGGAGGTATATGTCTCTGATTTCCTTCCCCATAGTTTGTCTCCTCTTTATATGAGGTATATGTCCCTCTGATGTCCTTCATCTTAGTTTGTCTCCCTCTCTATATGATAGAGGTATATGTCTCTGATTTCCTTCCCCTTAGTTTGTCTCCTCTTTATACGATAGAGGTATATGTCCCTCTGATGTCCTTCATCTTAGTTTGTCTCCCTCTCTATATGAGAGGTATATGTCTCTCTGATTTCCTTCCCCTTAGTTTGTCTCCTCTTTATATGATAGAGGTATATGTCCCTCTGATGTCCTTCATCTTAGTTTGTCTCCCTCTCTATATGAGAGGTATATGTCCCTCTGATTTCCTTCCCCAGTTTGTCTCCCTCTTTATACGATAGAGGTATATGTCCCTCTGATGTCCTTCATCTTAGTTTGTCTCCTCTTTATACGATAGAGGTATATGTCCCTCTGATGTCCTTCATCTTAGTTTGTCTCCTCTTTATACGATAGAGGTATATGTCTCTCTGATTTCCTTCCCCTTAGTTTGTCTCCTCTTTATATGATAGAGGTATATGTCCCTCTGATTTCCTTCCCCATAGTTTGTCTCCCTCTTTATACGATAGAGGTATATGTCCCTCTGATGTCCTTCATCTTAGTTTGTCTCCCTCTTCTGTTAAGCGCTTTGAAAGGCGCTATATAAATTGAAGAAATTATTATTATTACCTACAAACACAGAACTTGTTAAAGATGGAGGCAATCGCCACTTATTAAGACAAAATTAGACTGGTATGGTCCTTTAAGGGTCGTCTTTCTTTCTCACACTTACTGCATCTTTTGGATCTCGTCCTCGTCAACCTTTTGACGTTTCTCCTTCTTCTTCTCCGGGTCTGCTTTCAGTCTCTTGGCAGCCTGAGCCGCCTCGTCATCTTCTCCGGCCATAGACTCGTCCTGTTTGTCCGAGGGAAGAGACAGTTGTGATTGGAGGGTCAAGAAAAGAGGGCGGGGCTCGAGATAAGTCAAGTAACGTTGCAGACACTTAAAAAATGGCACCTTCTAAAACTGCACTAGGCGAGCAATATATAATTTTTTTAAGCGTACAAAAGCATCATTGGGTTTCTTGAAAGGTGCTATATAAATCAGTTATTAATATAATCGTTGTTATAATACTCGAGGTTTTGGGGTATACTTGTTATATATACTCGTTTTGTTCATTATAGACCTCTGGACATGATTGTGGGGAGAAGACCAAAGGGCCTTGCATTGTATGGAATATCAGTCCTTCTAGGGCTAGATTGTGACTCAACTAGTCCAGTACAATACTGGAACTTGGGACTTGACTTGACTCCATGACAGTTGGACCAGACTTATTTTATTTTTGTATTTAACATTTATTTAACAAGGCAGGTCAATTAAGAACAAATTCTTATTTACAATGACGGCCTGGCGAGAGGATAAAAAGGGCCTCTCGAAGGGTAACAGGGACAAACATATTTAATCAAATAAAATAGAAAAGAGACAAACGATACATACATCACATGAGTTAAGGGAAATAATTAAAACACACAACATTTAATGACAAGCGAAGCTATATAATACATGAAGCAGAACAGACAAATTACAGTTAAAAGGCCGGGTGACAGTTTGCAGGTGTGTGTAAAAAGCTCTGATAAGAGTCCTTAAAAGTAGTGAGGGGGATCAAATTGTCCATTTTCAAAGTGTTGTTAGTCTCGTTCCAACTGCTGGGAGCAGCAAATTGGAAGGAGGTTTGATCAAAGGAAGTGTTAACACAGGGAACATCTAGCGAGTTGTATGAACCCACTCCCAGTCCAAGAGAGGGATAACTCACCGTTGCACCCTCCTGTCTGGGCTCTAGAGTAGAGGAGTCTTTTGATTCGTCTTCATTTTTATCCGTCACCGGCCCATCTTCAGTGTCCTCCGAAGACTCGGGCTGTTCCTCCTTGGATGAAGATACCATCTCGGCTATGTTTTCAGGCTTGATGCGTGCAGGGTCCGCCATTGTCAACCGGTCCCCAGTGGGTAGCCGCTTTTAATTCTGCAAAATCCAGAGAAGCCCCTGTGTGTTGGTGTTAGGACACAACGTTTGCATTTTGTACTTTAGGTGATTGATTGATTGAAAACATTATTAACAGATTGCAGAATGGGTACAGTACAGTACAGCTCAATACATACAATTGTTAAGGGGATGCAGACCAGAGAAAGACTTTAGTCTTGTTTACATCAGGGTCCCCCATTTTCAATTCATCATATGTCCGAGGTTGTACTTTAGTTTTGTATATTGTGTATAGTGTTTGGACTTCTCTTTTTACTGTATGAAGCACATTATCAGGCATAATCAAGCATTTCACCTTTAATGTACATTATATAAAACACAACTTGAACAAGCAAGCCAGTTTACTAGGTAGGTAACGTTAGCTACACTTATATAATAGAACGATTTGGCTACAACCAACAAAGCAAATGTCCATAAATGTTTACATGGGTAGATCTAACCAACTAATAATATATGCTTACTAGTTGTGCTTGTGACAAGCAGCTGTTTGATTAGCAGTAAACACAATAAAGTACCAGGGCAGCTACAGCAGAGACAGGGTACGTTAGCAATGCTGGTCAGCTAACAGTTAACTGGGCTAACAAACAGTAACGAATTCCCACAACAACCCCTGCATTTCCAAAACAGTTGACTAATATACCATTAAACAGTGACATACCAATAAGGTGATATCAGAGTCGCGTGTCGCGCACAAACAATATAACGTCGAATAATTGAAGCACTTGTTATTAACTGAATAACTTGGCTAAGCTACGTTTGAGAGGAGACTGGTGTTCTTCTTCTTTTGTTATTGTATTTTCTTCTTCTTCTCCTTCTTTGTGTTTACCGCCAAAGCAACATATAGCTAAGTGCATACCGCCACCTACCGTAGCGGAGTGTGTAGTATCAAGGACCATACCACCATGGCTACATTATTCTATTTCTAGTATTACTATGTTACATTCTATTTATTAAACAAGTATCCAGTACACCAGTATCCACCAGACTCAAAGTCTCTTTTTACGACGGGCCATCAGGCTTCTCAACTCATGAACCTGCAATGTTTACAATGTTCACATAAATATTCTAAATCAAGCCCACAACTACTGCTATTTAACCTGGACTGCTACACATCACTTTGCTTTTTTCCACACAAATCCCCGTTATACATAATGTATATAGTGCTATAGTTATTATCTCATTCCATTCTCTCATATCTCATATTTCCATTCATTTCTCCCATTCAATTTGTGCAATCTACTGATGTACACACTTTACTCTACACACAAATCCCTTTTCACATATGTATATAGTGTTGTACTTTATATTTTCCTTATGTCACTTGATACGTTTTACGTATTGCTTCATGGCACATTTACTTATGCCATTTATATATATATTTTTTTTTTCTTTATCTTTTTTATCTTTATATGAGAGCTGAGTCTGTTGAGCTGTTTCTCTTGTCAAATACATTTCCCATTGTACTGTTGAGCCTGTGTTAACCTACATAATGACAAATAATGTCTCAGATAAGTTCTCACTTTGACACATAAAACAGCAAATGAAGCCTTAAAACAAACCAATACAATACAAACTGTGTTATTGTACGATACATGTTATTATCATTTTGATTAAGGTCCTGCCCGTCTAAATGGATAGATAGGCTATGATTTTTGGACTAGAAAATTTAACAAATCAGTCAACTAACATTGTAGACTGTCAGCATGAAACCTCTACGCCTACAGCTCAAGCTGCTTCCTAGAAATATTTGTGAGCTCAGTATCACCCAGACTACAGTGCCACCAGACAGTAAATACCTACGTATGTTCTGGTGAAATAACACACACACACAAAGATTAGAAAAATCCTCAAGGTTGTGTATGTGAACTGCTTTTGAAAACAATAACTCAATATCTACAGTGTATCAAAGAATATTCTGACTATTAGCTTGGTTGTACCTGTCGGGGAAGCATGTTTTATTTATTTATAAAAATATATATATATATATAATTATATTAAAATTAAATTTTAAATTTTTTAATCTTTCCCCCCTTCTTTTTTTCCGTTTTTCTCCCCTCCCAATGTTAGTCGTTATGCCAATTCCCAATCCCCTTCCTGGTCGCGTCTATTCTTTCCCCAATACATTTCCAGTTCTGCGTTCGCATTCTGCGCTCTGATTGGCCACGGATGTTTCTGGTGCGATCTGATTGGCCATTGACGTTTCTGGTCATGTGACATGTGCGCCCAATCATGTGACGAGCTGTGTCTTTGCCCATTTCCGGGTCTAACAGGGTGCAAACTACCTAACGCCTAGTTTATCACTGGTTAAGCTTAGGCGACTCTTTCGAAGTTGGTTAAGGTTAGAGTTTGGAATCAGGGCTGGTGTTCTATCGCCCTGCTCGTAGACAAACTCTAACCTTAACCAACTTCGAAAGAGTGCCTAAGCTTAACCGTCGAAAGAACTTGCCGTCACACGATTGGGCGCACATGTCACATGACCAGAAACGTCAGTGGCCAATCAGAGCGCAGAAGGCGAACGCGGAACTGAAAATGTATTGGGGAAAGAATTCAGGCTTCCTGGTCGTTGCGCACTCTACCCAATACCGTCGGTCTGGGAGGGCGGAGACTATCACATGCTTCCTCCGACACATGTGTACCCAGCCCACCACTTCTTTTCACCTGGCAGCGCGGACTCACTGGGAGAGTGTAACGTGTGGAAGGTCACACTACCTCCCTCCAGATCCTTCCCTCGCTGTGCAGGCGCCCCGACCGAACTGTAGGAGTCGCTGTTTACAACGACCCGGACCCATCCTCACCGGCTTCCCTTCCGCTGACTCTGCCAATTGAGCCAGTATGACGGCCGGCCAAGCCGGAGGCAACGCTGACAGCCGGATTCGATACCAGTGTCTCTTGCGTTGTTTATTTATTTATTTAACTATCTATCTATCTTTATTTGGATCCCCATTAGCTTCCACAAAGTGGGCACAAGTCTTCCAGGGGTAACAGGGCGACAGTGGCTCGGTAGGTAGAGCATTCGTCTGGTTATCCGGAGGTTCCGGGTTCGATTCCCGCTCCTCCTCCAGGCACCATGTTGATGTGTCCTTGAGCAAGACACTTAACCCCTAATTGCTCCCGATGAGCAGGTTGGCACCTTGCATGGTTGCCCCCACCGTTGGTGTGTGAGTGAATGAGTCAAATATGAGGAACACACTGTAAAGCGCTTTGGTTAAAAGCGCTATATAAATGCAGCCGTTTACCATTTACACTATATTAATAAGACAAAACAGGCTAAATATAAAGATCAGAAAATAAATTAAATAACTAGATGCGAAACAATAAACAATAGTGACCTACACAAACAAAAGAAAAACATTGAAAGGTTCCAAAACAGGGCGGCTACGTGGCGTAGTGGGCAAGGCGCTCGCCACGAAATCTGGAGACGCTGGGCTCGCCTGTTCGAGCCCAGCGCTCCACATTTGCTTTCAGTTTAGCTGGTCGTCCGTACTAATACACATTGGCCGTATTAGGGGGTGGGAAACTGATGGGTGGGGATCGGGCGTTGTGGACAGCGACTCCTACAGGTCGGTTGGTGTGCCTGCGCAGTAGAATCAGGAAGTGTCGGGGGCAGCGTGAGCCTCCCACGCGTTACTCCTCGCCACTGAGAGATCGAGCTGCGCAGGTGAAAAGATGCGACTGCTGTTACCTCAAGTACCGGAGGGGACTTGTGCTATGTATGACTTAGTCCACATTGCAGCCGGCTTGTGGGAGGCAAGAAACAGCGTTCGTGACAGGGGAGGGTTGAATTGGATGATACGAAATTGGGATGGGAGAAAAATATAGAAAATGGGAGAAAAAGTGGATAAAAAAAAAAAAAAGTTCCAAAACAGAAAAAACACAATGAGATATATATGAGAATCATACATTGTTGTTTTAGTAACTCTTTAAAAGAGAATCTACTCTTGGTCTGTCTGATGTTGATGGGGAGCATTATTCCAAGCAGAATAAGCTCTATAAAGAACAGTTCTCATCATACAATCTGGCACCACTAGACCACTTGACATTATTATACTCTTGACAAAAAACAGTATATACTGTATTATTCCAAATAACATTTTGCATGAATAAAAGAAGACACAATTTTAATTGAAGCTGATGCTTTTATCCAAAGCAACTTACAAATTGTGTACAACAAGTCAGCTTATACTAGCAGCTAAGGGTAAGTGGTATTGTTCGTCTAGCAGTGCCAAACTTGGGTATTTCCCTCTGAATGCATAGTAGTATAGACATATTAACATAGAGGGTAGTAGTATAGGCGTAGTATCATAGTACACAGGAGATAGTAGTATAGACTAGTATCATAGTACATAATAGTAAAAGACCGCAAGGATGTTAGTTTTTGAGTCTTGAAAATGGCCTCAACAAGCTCCAAGTTTGTCTGCCAACATTCCTGTTGTATGGCGATGATAATGCTGTCTTTTCTAGTTCACACTATAAAGTAGCCGGTCTGTCCTTGTGTCAATGTGGAGCTGGCCTTCATTTCGGTCCTGACATAAATAGCAATTACCACCCTCGTCATTGACAAAGGAGTTTTAGTCTTCATAGCCTCCACGTCGGTCATATCCCGCACTCCACAAGGGCATTTGATTTCAACAATGGCAGAGATGGTGGGCGGCCGGGTAGCGCAGTGGACTAAGCGTCTGCCTACCACCGCAGAGACAGTGGGATCGAATCCAGCTGCGGTACCTCCGGCTTGGTCGGTCATCCATACTGACACAATTGGCAGTGTCAGCGGGTGGGAAGCCGGTGGGGTATGTATCCTGGTCGTTGTACTAAACAGCGACTCCTACAGGTCGGTCGGGGCGCCTGCTCAGCGAGGAAGGGATCTGGGTGAGGTAGTGTGATCCTCCCACTGTCCCACACGTTACACTCACCCAATGAGAGTCCTCGCTGTCAGGTGAAAAGAAGTGGCTGGCTGACTCCGCATGTATCGGAGGAGAAATGTGTGATAGTCTTCAACCCTCCCTAGACCGGCAAGTGGGGGGCAAATGCACGCAACGACCAGGAAGGGAGGGAAGGGAATTGGCATAACGACTAAAATTGGGATAGGAGACAAATACAGAAAAAGGGGGAGAAAAAGTAGATCAAAAATAAGATGGTGCCCACCAGATGACCTGTCTCAAACTCTGCCCTCTTTTCCTGATCCTCCAATCACAACTGTCGCTTTCCTCGGACAAACAAAGCAACAGTTGTGATTGCGGAATCGAGAAAAGAGGACAGAGTTTGAGATAAGTCGAGATCTCTCTGCGCCTTCATCTGGGTGAACGACTCCACCCCCCCCCCCCCCCCCCCATCCAAAGCCTGCTGCCTAAGCACTCTGTTAATTAAGTACAGATACTCCAGCTGCCCTCGTTGCCATGTGAAATCTTCCTAGTTGGGGTTCATGGTTAGACTCTAGTAGGGCTTGGACTCTCTGAAATTAGAAAAAAATTTAAATAAAAGAACAAACCTTTTTACTGTCTTCTATCCTGCACTCTTCCGAATCCTAATATTAATATGTCTCTACTACTACTATGCACTCAACACTGCAGCACTCAAGTTTCAACACTTTCAACATTGTTACTCAGCTGAAAGAGTTGTACCCTTTCACTTTCCTGCTAACTTGTCGTACAGAACTTGTAAGTCGCTTTGGATAAAAGTGTCAGCTAAATGCCTAAATGTAAATGTAAAATGTAATGTTATTGTTTGGCAGTGTTTGGCTTTCTCTGTTCTGTATGTGTGTGATTTCAGGACATAGAAGTTAGTGCATATTGATTTATCTGACCTGAGAAAAACACATAGCAGATGCACAAGCCCTGTAAAACAAGTCAGAGGCAACTTCTTTTTTATCTACTTTTTCTCCCCATTTTCTATTTTTCTCCCTTCCCCAATTTCGTATTGTCCAATTCTACCCTCCCCTGTCTCGAACGTTGTTAGGCCATGCCTCCCACAAGCCGGCTGCAATGTGGACGAAGCCTTGCATCACGTGTCCCCAGTGTGCGAACCATACCATGGTCTTCGGGGGAGCTCATTATATTTTGGGGGGGGGGGGGGCAGCAGCGCTGCGCGGGCCTCACAGGGAGGACTTTACTGTGACGCTTGCAATGCTGACATAGGCTATAGGTATGAGTAACGTTACAGAACCACACATAGTCCACACCACACAGGTCTGCATGCATGCATGATGAAGACGCACATATTGAAATCATACCTGTCAACCCTCCCGTTTTTCCAGGGATTCTCCCGTATTTCAACCTTCTCTCCCGCCGTCCTCCCAATATGTTCCCGTATTTTTCCAGTTTTTATTTATACAAAATGGCTGCAATTCCCCTCCGTGACGACAGGTGGCAGCAGTGTATATTAGAAGGTTAGCAGAGGAAGTCAGACCGGAAGACGGTTGCCGAGAAAGCTGTCGAGCAAAGTGGGGTTTGTTCCTGGAGAGCTCACTCTCGGCCGTGGTTTCTCAGTGTATAATGTATGGTGCTCTCCCTCAACATGCGAGTAGGGTGAGACAACACCATTCTTTAGTCCAAATAATACCCTACTTTATACTATATTATTGTCATTTGTTTAATGTAAAGCATATGTGTCAAACTCATGGCCCGCGGGCCAAATGTAGCTCGCCACATCATTTGATGTGGCCCCCCAAGAGCTCTGGTAAATAAAAAAATAAATTTAACATTAATCTTGGGTTAAAAAATTGTTATTACACATTCTTACACATACATGTATGTTGAATATCTGAGGTATTGATGAAGTAACAAAGGAAAAAAGCCAAAAGCACTTACTCCTCAGACATTCTTTGACAATTTTACAGCCCAAAATACAAAAAAGATCCAGGCGGAATAGGTAACAAAGGGTTGAAGAAATATTGTCTGAACTGTCAGATGCAAACTGGCTGTGTGACATAACCGAGTATCTCGCTCAATTGAATAAGAAGCTGTAGGGACGCAAACAAGTCCCACCCAAAACTTGACCAATATAGTTGTGAACTGAGACAACCCTTATTTTGTTATTTTTGAGTACAGTTACAGTTCTGTGTTCATGCAGACACATAATAGCAATTTCATTACGAATTGAAAATGGGGGACCCTGATGTAAACAAGTCAAAAGTCTTTCTCTGGTCTGCATCCCCTTAACAATTGTGTGTATTGAGCTGTACTGTACTGTACCCATTCTGCAATCTGTTAATTCAAGTTAATTAAACTATCTTCCATTAGTTGGACGTATGGCCTCTGCAAGGTTGTGTGCAGCCATTTGTTTTTGTAACATCTGCTACATCTGTCCCACGTGTTCTTTGCAGCTCACAGTTGTTAGTTATGCCCCTCTTGACTGTGACAAAAAGGTTTTGAACAAACTTAATGTCATAGCTTGTATTTGATGATATTCTTCTTTGTTATTTACTTGAATGGTTTGATCATTGATTGATGGAGTAATATGGAGTTCTGATCAACTAAAATTATTTGTTAAAATAACATAAGCTAACATATATTTTTACATCTATGCAAATGCAATATGTATAACTTGAATAAGTAATAAATACAGAAACAACATGTTTAACAATATGTAAATGAGTAGCTACATTTATTTTACATTACATTAACATTTATACGGTCTTTGGCCCTTTGAGGGCAACCATAATGCTGATGTGGCCCTCTGTGAAAATGAGTTTGACACCCCTGATTAAAGTCAGTCTTACATTGGCACTGCTTTAACGTTGCATTTACCCATAATCCCATATGGGTACCCATATGAAACCCATAATCCATTGCTGTATTAGACCCATGTGCCAGTATAACTTTTGTAAAGTAATGAAGCGCAAATGTAAAGTTAATCAATACACAATGAAACAATATCTTTATATCTTTATCTATATCAAGGACCACAATGGAAATAAGTCTTGACTTTTTTGTGTAGCATCCTTGACGTTTTTCTGTAATCTTGTATTTTTTTTTAAATGTCTAATAAAATAAAATAAAATAAAATATCACATTTCATCCAAAACAAGACAGCAATTCTACTTCTGCATGCACCGGGAGAATTGAGCTCATAGCACAGATTTGGAGTTGATAGAATGGACATTGCTGTTATGTTGCACATGGTGGAAATAATGGAAATGAACATTTCTAACATTAACATTTAGTGTATGTTTAAAGTTGATACATTGAGGCATGGTACAATTTCACTTTATATTACAGCAGTATCCGTTTTTAACATTACAATTAGTGTCTGACACTATAGACACATGTTAAAAGTCAAAGTCAACTTTGTCATTTTCCAATTTGTGCAAGATATACAGAAAAATTCAATTACGTGCCCCCCTTCCCACGGTGTATATAGAAAGAGACAATAAACACAAAAGTAACATAGGACACAATATACAACACACAGGACTATGTACAATATAAACAGTACCTACAATTAAATTAATGAATGAATTAAATAAGAGGTAAAAGAGATCTTAGTGTAAATATTCCTTAATTTGTGTCAACTATATAAAAATCCTATTGTATTCAACAAATTAATTATGATACACCACAATGTGCCCTTTCTATATCTATTCTAAATCTATGGCCTTGCGATTCCACGGCTGCACAGTGCCGACAAGAGCAGGCGTTACATCTCCTCTACAGAAACACTGACACTTCCATTCATTTAATGCAGGGATGTACACAGCATTTCACTTTCAGCCAGGTATCTGATTAATTTAATGAAGCAATTAGTAGTTCACCCAGCCCTTGGGTACATACAGGTTTTGACCAGCAGATGGCAGCGACGAGGCAGCTCAGCAGAGAGCAGCTGTCAACAAACATCCTAACAGAAAATATATACATACGAGGGGGAGGAGACTACATTGGGAGGGGGCGGGGAGGGGGGCGGGGGCAAAATCTCCAGTTTTTTCAAATCCCAATGTTGACAGCTATGATTGAAATACACATGCTCAGAATAACCCCTCTGATCCAACACTAAAATTCACACACAACAGTCCTATTTACACATAAACACACGGATGAACCAATACCGAACAACAAGTCAACGACCAAACACATCGAGTCTAACATTATTATAGGCAAATGCAACATGTGGGGCGGCGTGGCGGCGTGGCTCAGGGGTAGAGCGCGTCGTAAAATGATCGAAGGGTTGGTGGTTCGAATCCCGCTCAAGCCTATGTCCATCCCACTGCCGTTGTGTCCTTGGGCAAGACACTTAACCTACTTGCCTCATATGAATGTGTATGCATGTGAATGAATGTTGGTGGTGGTCGGAGGGGCCGTAGGCGTTGATTATTCGCCACGCTTCCGTGAGTCTGCCTCAGGGCAGCTCTGGCTGCAATTGTAGCTTACCACCACCGGTATGACTGTGTATGAACGAATAATGGACTCTGTGAAGCGCTCTGGGGTCACTGGGGTGTCACGAAGAGCGCTATATAAATCCAATCCATTATTATTAACATTATCACACCAGTCAGCACCATGGTCAGTACTAAAAGACAGGGTGAGAGCCGCACGAGACAAGCGCAGCTGCGCATGTAACCACCAACGCACAATAATCATACCATAGACATTTTATAAATGAGCAATAATGATAATAATACAGTTACTGTAATTAGGAAAAGTAGGTCTTACCTTAACACAGAAGCGACCACAAAGGCCTGGGAGCAGCTGCCTGCGGGAGGCGTCCTCACTTGCTGTTTTAAAGTGGCGCGCTAAAGCAGGGTAGTTATTCCAGACTGCTTTTACAGCATTAAAATTACCCTGATGGTGAAGATCTGCCCAATTCTCAAAACCTGCATGTCCGCAGCAGGTTGTTAGCGTCGCCAGCCAGGGCCGGACTGGGGAAATAATTCATACCGGGAGATATAGCGCGAAATATAGTCCCAGTCAGGCCACTTTTTAAGCGGGGGGTCTGGGGGTCCCCCACTAGGAATTTTTTTGTTACAAAGACTTAATTTCCTGCATTCTGGTGAATTTTAGTGCATGTGAATCACAAACTAATGAGCCAACAATTGCTTAGTACAATGTACTGTTATGGACCTCAAATAAAACTGTTGTGGCACTAGCAATGCTACTCTCTCCACCTTCAAAAAGAAAAAAGCAAGAGCACAACATATTTTTCTATTTACTATTATAATACAGTTAACCACTCTCTCCTGTAAGGGCCTTTCTTTTTCTTTGTTTTATCCCTCTCTCATCCACCCTTTCTCTTTCTTCCACTGTCCATCTTGACATCAACGTTAATTGACTTTCGCTCTACTGTATCTCTCCCGAGTCCCTCACTACCTGGCTCATTGCCTGGCTGTTATTCTGCATCTGAGTGCTGTCTGCCATTCCATTCGCCGCCTCCGCTGTCAATCAGTTGTATCGCCTGGTCCCGCCTCCACCAATCACAAGCGGCAGCACGGCTCCATTGTGTGTGTGTGATCTGCGTGAGAGAGAGTCAGATAGTTCTCCAACTCTGACGCAGACAGTGAAATCCTGGTTGTTCCCCACCCATCTAGGTTATCTAACTATCGCGCCGCGCCGCCGCCACAACTAGAAACAATGGCCTTTTTTTTATAATTTTTTTTTTTTTATCTGTGCAGGCCAGGCCACCGGGAAAACTCCCGGTGCTCCCGATGGCCAGTCCGGGCCTGTCGCCAGCAGTCAATTTAAAATGGTCTGCGATTGAAGAAGTATGCTCCTACCGGCTCTGCTCAGTCGAGTCCATTGGCTGCTTCGCCTTCTTTGTAAAACCAAAATTGGTTAGAAGGCTTACTTCTTTGATTTTTCTTTTAACTTTCAACATTATCCTGAATACCTGTATTTTCTTTCTTTTAAAACGGCGGGGGAAGTTTGATTTGTGCCTGCGGGCTGCAGCGCCGCCACACTCCCAATGGTAATTGCAAGAATAGCATGCATGTCACCATCTATTGAACCAACGGTGAATTAGTGCGCAAATCATGAATCATACATCAAAATAGCAGAATTTTACGCATTATACACGATGATGACGATACAGAAAATTACAGACAAATTTGAAATGCATGGCAAAAATAGCATTTATTGTCAGTATTTTAGAGACCCCCCCAAAAATTCACAAATCATGTTTTCAGGGGAGCTGATGTCTCGTCTAGGGGAGCCATGGCCCTCCTAGCTCCCCCGCGTGATTACCAAACCTAGCCGCATTTCTCGGAGACGCTCTCTGATTGGCCGACGCCTGTTTCTATCTACACTGGTTAAGCTTAGGCACTCTTCGAAGTTGGTTAAGGTTAGAGTTTGTCTTAGAGCGTGGCGATAGAACGCCAGGTAGTTGTTCACACCCTGCGTGTCCCCTCCCTCCGGTACTCGAGGAGGCAGCCGTCACATCTTTTCACCTGCACAGCACGATCTCTCAGCGGCGAGGGTCTGCGTGGGAGGGACACGCCGCCGCCCCCGTCGCTTCCTGATTCTACTGCGCAGGCGCACCAACCGACCTGTAGGAGTCGCTGTCCACAACGTCCGATCCCCACCCACCAGCTTCCCACCCCCTAACACTGCCAATTGTATTAGTATGAACGACCAGCCAAGCTGGTAGCAACGCAGAGAGCTGGGCTTGAACCCAGCATCTCCTGCGTTGGTGGCGAGCGCCTTGCCCACTGCGCCACCTAGCCCGGCGCCCAGTCAGAGGCAACCTTGAAGGTTACAAATCATGGACATTTGTTTGAATTGTCTGGTTGGTTTGGGCCTGAGGCTACTAAAGGGGGGTCATAGGAGGCATTTTTCTGAGACATTCCATTCTAAGATGATGAATGTTTAATAAAAGGCCCTGATGTGTCTGATTTATGTGCTGTCTGACAACAACACCATGATGCGTGCAGTTTGGACTTCACGCTCATCCTTTTAGTGGAGATTTTCTAGAATATAGAGCAAATGATCAACCAGGATATGTACAGGAGAAGGACGTTAAAAGCAGCAAGTATGTGGTTTTTTGGTTGTTGTTGTTTTTTTTGGGGGGGGGGGGGGGACCTTGGACCAGGCACGTGCACACATAGAGCCCAAGGGGTGCTTGAGCACCTGCCTTTTTGAGCCTCATAAAAAAAGTGCCCTTTCTGAAATTTCTTTTTTTAAATGTTTTCGTTATGCATATAGACTGCCCTTCCAACTGAAAAATGTCAGGATGTAATCAAAATATTAGGTAAAGAGTTTGCACGGCCTCCTCAGCGTGCCTCTCCGCGGACATATATATTTTATGCATAGCGTGGATGATGATTATAGAAACCGCTGTGGCGCATACAGTTGAATGCTGGTATTATACTCACTGAGGGACACGAAGAAGTCAAGTCTGATGGGATTTGGGAATCTCAAATACAAATCGGGATTGGAATAAAAAATGCATTTATATTAAACAATACAGAATATACAGCACTTCTTGGGGTCTGTAGGGTAAGCACTTATTCCCTCCCCCCTGAACATTTATGGAGATGTATGGGCCTTTTAAGTCAGTGATAAAAGTGTCTTTCAAGGATAAGTGAGCCCCTGCACTGATTATTATAGTTCAATATTTGATCACCAAAACCCCCCAAAAAGCATAAAAAGGGGGCCCCCCGCCTGAAAAGGGCCCTTAAAAAACGTGTTTGTTTTAACGCGCGCTCGGTTAAAACACACACAGGTATAGTGCCCTTTTCAGCCTTTGAGCACCTGCCCCTCTAAAGTCCTGTGCACGTCCCTGCCTTGGACATAATATGTACAGTGATCATGTATAAGGAGGACACTGTAGTAAGTCATACTGGCCAGCAGCGTAACTAGTAAGAGTAGGTAAAGGGATATGTACAGATATAGATATAGTATCTACAGACAAGTAAAAAGGTTTATATGTAGGTACAGTATGTACAGACAGATGTGGATAGATATATACGGTAAGAATAGGTATATGTATACGGTATATACAGCATTAATGTACATGCTATGATACAGAGTTATAAGGGTTATATAATGCAGGTATATTCAGACAGATATGTATGTATCTATACTGTAAATATAAATGTATAAATATATGTATACAGTGTATATACAGCACTATTGTACATGCTATCGTACAGAGTTATATGGGTAGACTATAGTATGAGGTAAACAGTTATGATTATTATGATTACAGTGTAGGGCAGTTGTAGAGAGTGAAAGCATTATGCTGCCTGTGACCCCCAGTAAAATAAACAATTTCTCACATTTCTGCTAGGCCCTCACTCCACCTTAGGGTCCACTGACACAGACTGTGCGATAAGATGACACGAGTTAACATTTCAGGCAGGAGAAAGAAAATAATCTATGAAGGTTGTTGTGCTTGTAAATATTCCTCGGACTGGGGCCTGGCTGCGTGGGGGCTGATTTGATTCAGGCGACACGCCACTTGTCCCCTATTGGCGGATGTTGGTATTGCAATTTATATTCCCATGCTTCCCCAAAAATACATTTTTTTCCAGCCCATAGAAAAGAACAATGCTTTAAAACCTCTTTAAGAATATATATACCACATGTGCGCAAAATACTCTTTGAACTGTGCATCTATTATTAATGTCAGGTACATGGGTACATTTACATTTACATTTACAGGTACATTTACGATGAATTGAAAATGGGGGACCCTGATGTAAACAAGACGAAAGTCTTTCTCTGGTCTGCATCCCCTTAACAATTGTATGTATTGAGCTGTACTGTACTGTACCCATTCTGCAATCTGTTAATAAAGTTTTCATTCATTCATTCATTCATTCATTCATTCATTCATTCATTCATTCATTCATTCATTCATTCATTCATTCATTCATGGGCAGGTTTGTGTATAAACGGTATGCTGCTGCCTGCAGGAAACCTGATTAAAATATAGCTCATACTCCAAGGGAAAGAGTTCTATAATAGGTTCTGCTTCCTAAACAGGGCCACACAAGCAAGGAGAAGAAACCATGACGTTTGGTTCAAACCACCATAACATGATTCAATGGAAAGGGCAGCCATTTTCACTTAGGATCCCCAGTTTACCCATTGGCCTCCTTGATCCAAGCTTTCATCTGACATGTTTCCCCCAGGTCGTAGTTGGGGAAAACTTAAAACACAAATCACCGATATTATACATTGTTCACTTTTAATAACACATTCACAAATCACAATTATATGAATTCTGCACTAGGGAATTTTGCACTGTATATGCATTTTAATCATCCACATCATCATCTGTGTGTATATCTTCCTGTACATTTGACATTTTACTGTACATTTTTGGACTGTATATTTTAGAATGTATATCTTTGACTGTATTTTTATTTGTGACTGCCTATAAATGTTTATTGTGAGTTTATCTCTGCTTCTGAATTTCCGTCGGGATTAATAAAGTACTTGTATTCTATTCATAATCATAATACACATCGTATTAATCCACGTCCTTATTGTAGTAACAAGCAGAAGCTAGCAAGGAATTTTGATCAGAAATCATTCACTCCTATTTGACTGATATACAGTAGGTCACCAGATAGGCATAAGCTCAGCCTCTGTCTCGCTTGGTTAGATTGGACACCATCTTGCTTATGCCCATCTCCTCTGCCTTGCGAGCAGCTAGGGCGTGGGTGCTAGGTCTCTCTTCGGGACAGGGCCCTGATGATGCAGAGAGAGAGAGAGAGAGAAAGAGAGAGAGAGAGAGAGAGAGAGAGAGAGAGAGAGCGCGCAGAGGGGTAGTTTTAAGGAAGTGACGGACGGCGCTCTCTGAGGAGGACTGAGCACCAGAGGAAGTTTGCTCGGCGGTGCTGAACTGAAACTTTCCCCCGGAGGAGCGTCAGCAGCACGGCACCGTGGAGGACCGGGAGTCCGGGAGAGAATATAGCGCGCCCGCCGGAGAGATCGATCCAGCAGGCAGCGAAGAAGAGAGACCCTTTGTAGCCGTAGATTGGAAGGGGATCGCACGGGAATCTTACTCCTCCCGTGGTGCTACTAACCCCCTCTCCTTTCCCCCCGATCCTCCCTCTCCGTGATGGGGAAGGAGCAGGAGCTCCTCGAGGCGGCGCGCACAGGGAACCTCGCCGCCGTGGAGAAGCTTTTATCCGGGAAGCGACAGTCGGCTGGAACCAGCGGTGGAAGTGGATCATCCGGTACCGGTGGAAGTGGCAACAGCGGCGGCCACGGCACCTCCTCCTCTCACCCGCTCTCCAGTTTACTCAGGTTGGTAGGCGGCTAACGTTTTTATGTTATTTATTTATTTTTTTAATTTAGTTTATATTCCATGTCATTTTATTCCACCTTTTTTTATTGTATTCTACCGTTCTTGTCTGTCGCACCAAAACGACCAAAATCAAATTCCTTGTGTAGTATGTGTAAAACTATACTTGGCAGCAACAATAAAGACCTTTCTGATTCTGGTTCTTCTGAGAAGCGGATGAATGGGGAGAAAGACCCTGTGAACAGCTTTGGACACTTCGTGGGGATTCATTCAAGTCTCATTTTAAGCCATCGGTTGCCATTCTAGCTATAACGATTATATGGTTTAGCCACGTTTTGCTAGTATTGTGTTTACATCCATGATGCGACGTCCAAAACATGATTCCCCTGCTTCGCCAAACAGCACCGTCACCAGTAGGAGCGCACTGGCAGTGAGAGATGCCTCTCTTTGTTGCCGTTAGCTCCTGCATACTACCTCCTGCATACTAGCTCCCCATGTCATGTGTAGCCTATATTTAAACCACCTGGTAGTCCTCCACACATTTTCTGCAACACAGTCCATGGGTTGGTTTATTCTTTTATTTTTGTGCCTAGACTCAAGGCAATGGACATGCATGCAATGCTTTGTGTTTGTTTGTTTGTAAAGGCTTCATCAAGTGCCCTTTCCACTTGAGTGTCCATAATAATATACTCTCATCGCTGGGACGTTTGCCTGCACAACACAGATGTGAGTGACCATGCAGATTATTACAGTGGTCAGACTCTGCCCTGCTGGGTGAACATGCCTTTGTCACCAGCTTGGAGCTGGAATGCAAAACAACAAGTCTTGGACTTAACCTGCTAAACATGCTTGTTTATACAGTGTTTCTCCCCCCCCCCAACCACCTCCAATGTAAATTACCCAGTATGGTTGACAATATCCCAATGTACCCAACCCCCCCCCCCCACACAACCCCACCCAACCTCCTCCAATGTACAGTTTCTACGTCAAATGTATATACTCCCTTTTCTTGACTCCTTCTGTATCACAAACAGTACTGTATTTGCAAATCTGGTATGTCATAAATGTATAGATGTAGCAGTACTGAATATCTGTATGTCATGTGTGTCATATATGTCCTGATGAATTGAAAATGGGGGACCCTGATGTAAACAAGACGAAAGTCTTTCTCTGGTCTGCATCCCCTTAACAATTGTGTGTATTGAGCTGTACTGTATTGTACCCATTCTGCAATCTGTTAATAAAGTTTTCAATCAATCAATCAATAACCTTAGTATGTTTTTTTTGTTTGACTTGTCATTCCGTGAGCTTTGGGATTGCACCCGGGTTCAAGTTCCTCTGCGCTCTTGCACTCTTTTGAGGTTCCATGGCGCTGAGCCTTTTGAGAGGGAACAGAGAGGCAGAGTCGACCCCGGCCCATGTGCCCTCAATTAAGAGGGCTGCTGACGGCCCCCTTTCTCTTAATCTTCCGACAATAGTAGTACTCATTCTCCAAGAGACCTTCAGTTCCAAATGCTGAGGGTTCTGATTGGAATTAGAAAACTACATTCATCAGATACACCTGTTGCATACAGGGCCGGGTTTGAACAACTTCCATACCGGTGCCAATACCGATACCTGGGATTCCATCCAAAACGATACTTTTTTCCCTGATACCTTACTTTGCTGAGTTATGTGCGTGTGCTGCGTGAACCAATCGGAGGCTTTGTTACCTTTTTGGATTGTGGTTGAACGGAAGAAATGCTGTATCTTGGAACAAACATGCTTATTGGTTTCACTGACACTTATGAGATGAATTACTTGGGTTATCGAATCAATGACACAATGACCACAGCATTTTTTTTATATTCTAGTCTATAGTATTGAAGTATAAAAGTATCGAATCTCGACACCCAGCCTTAGTTGCATAGTATATATCTGCATAGGTATAGAAGTGTCTTTACCTAGGGGATGCTCGGATACGGGGCGACAGTGTTTCAGGAAGTAGAGCGGGGTCATAACCCAAAGGTTCCCGGTTCGATTCCGGCTCCCTCCCTCCCTCCCTCCCCGACAGCGTGTCGAAGTGTCCTTGAGCGAGAGACTTAACCCCCCCGGCCCTAACTGCTCCCGATGAGCAGGTTGGCACTTTGCACTGTTGCCTCTGCCTTCACTGTGGTGAGTCGATGGGTGACGGTGAGGCGTGATGAGTTGTAAAAGTTGATCAGCGAATCACCGGATATTCACTGTGTAAATGTTTGGTGATCGGCCGGCCTACCGGTTATCGGTCGACTCCGATGGTCCTAAAAACACTGCGATTCTGTGAATGGTAAACGGTGCATTTATATAGTGCTTTACCATTTTTTTCCTTCTTCCTCACATTCACCCATTCGCACACCGATGGCGGAGGCAACCATGCAAGGTACTACATCACTTGCACACCGGGAGCAATTGGGGGGGTTAAGTGTCTTTGCTCAAGGACACCGACACGCGGGAGCGGGAATCGAACCGGGAACCTTTTTCCGACTAGCAGACGACCGCTCTGCCTCCTGAGCCGCTGTCGCCCCCGTGAAGCAGAACACGTTGGTCGTCTGTGTGCTACCGAGCGTGTTTCGTCTACTAGACTGTACACTATCAGTGCAGGATCTCTCTTCTCTAGACTCGCGTGTTCAGAGTAAGCATTCAGTTACGTTCCTGTTGAATCAGCACTATATAACAACTCGCCCACGGAAACCAAATAGGACTTTTTTTAGTCTCCCATATGAACCAGACCAGTAGGGAGTATTGTTTCCCAGAAGATCAGGAAGAGATGGCGCCTTGACGAAAACCCTTTGAAGTACCCATGGTGAGCGTTGTCGATGGTGACAGGACGACAAGTGTCTCAGGAGGTAGAGCCGCGGTCGTCTGGTCATTGGAAGGCTCCCTGTTCGATTCCCTCCCGGGCAGCGTGTGTCGAAGTGTCCTTGAGCAAGACACTTAACCCCTAACTGCTCCAGATGAGCAGGTTGGCACCTGGCATGGTCGCCTCCGCCGTCTGTGTGTGAATGTGAGTGAATGGGTCAAATGTGAGGAACAAAAGTGCTTTGGATAAAAGCTGTTATATAAAATGCACAATTTATAGTACTATGTTCAACACAGTCTCATCAGAAAACGTACATAATGTATGTCATGTTATAGCCATGAGTAATATATTTACGCTTCGTATTGGCAAAAGTCCCAAAAGAAGTTTACAAGTTCTGTACGACAAGTCAGCAGGAAGGGTACCGTACGACTCTTTCAGCTGAGTAGCAAGGTTCATCAAACGGGGTTGAAAACGTTGGCGCTGCAGTGTCGAGTGCACAGCAGTAGAGACATATTAGTATAGTAGGTAGTAATATAGACGAGGAAGATTAATTGGTGGAAGACCATCATCATCATCAACCTTTATTTATTCTCAGACACTTGAGGTCACCCTCATTTTCAATGTCGTCGAGACTTTACAGACATTTCAATGCACACATTTCTACAATATAACAAATAATAAATATGAATAACTATCTATATAGTATAAAATTAACATGGGCATAAAATCAGCACACAAATTGGCAGAATAAAAAACAATGCATGAATTGCAGACATAAGAATAGGTATAAAAGACAATAAAAGTAGTGCAATGTAAACGTGCAGACTTAAGAGTAGGCATAAAATAAGTACAATGTCGCTCGAAGGCATGTGAACCCCCCCCCCCTCGGAACAGTCAGTCCCCCAAACACCCCACACATCAATCCCCACCACATCCCCATCCAAGATACCCCCCCCCCCCCCCGATAAAGACAGTAAGAAGGTTAGTAGTTAGCGAGATCGGGCTGCTATGTTACACCAAATGGCATGCTGCTTCCCACACAGCCAGATGCACCTGAATGTGGGCCTTGCCTTCACATGCGCTTCTGTTGGGCGAGGGGCTCCGTGCGATTATGAGTCGTGATACGGTCCATATATCACGGGGTACGACGTGGAGCTTCCCTTCTGGTCCATCCGTCTCTGTCCCGCTGACGGTTCTTCTGGGGGGGGGTCACACAGAGTGCGCTTGCTTTTACTTTGATCTAACCCTCTCACTACCACACTACAGGTTAACCTTCTGTAGTGTGGTAGTGAAAAGGTTAACCTTCTGTAGTGTGGTAGTGAAAAGGTTAACCTTCTGTAGTGTGGTAGTGACAGGGTTAACTGTCTGTAGTGTAGTATTGAAAGGGTTAACCTTCTGTAGTGTGCTAGTGAAAGGGTTAACCTTCTGTAGTGTGCTAGTGAACGGGTTAACCTTCTGTAGTGTGGTAGTGAAAGGGTTAACCCTTTGTTGTGTGGTAGTGAAATGGTTAACCTTCTGTAGTGTGGTAGTGAAAAGGTTAACCTTCTGTAGTGTGGTAGTGAAAAGGTTAACCTTCTGTAGTGTGTTAGTGAAAGGGTTAACCTTCTGTATTGTGGTTGTGAAAAGGTTAACCTTCTGTAGTGTGGTAGTGAAAGGGTTAACCTTCTGTAGTGTGGTAGTGAAAGGGTTAACCCTTCGTTGTGTGGCAGTGAAAGGGTTAACCATTTGATAGTGTGGCAGTGAAAGGGTTAACCATTTGATAGTGTGGTAGTGAAAGGGTTAATGTCAGGTGACAGGTGACACTGCATGACAAATAAAGACTTCTTCTTCTTCTTCTTCTTCTTCTTCTTCTTCTTCTTCTTCTTCTTCTTCTTCTTCTTCTTCTTCTTCTTCTTCTTCTTCTTCTTCTTCTTCTTCTTCTTCTTCTTCTTCTTCTTCTTCTTCTTCTTCTTCTTCTTCTTCTTCTTCTTCTTCTTCTTCTTCTTCTTCTTCTTCTTCTTCTTCTTCTTCTTCTTCTTCTTCTTCTTCTTCTTCTTCTTCTTCTTCTTCTTCTTCTTCTTCTTCTTCTTCTTCTTCTTCTTCTTCTTCTTCTTCTTCTTCTTCTTCTTCTTCTTCTTCTTCTTCTTCTTCTTCTTCTTCTTCTTCTTCTTCTTCTTCTTCTTCTTCTTCTTCTTCTTCTTCTTCTTCTTCTTCTTCTTCTTCTTCTTCTTCTTCTTCTTCTTCTTCTTCTTCTTCTTCTTCTTCTTCTTCTTGTAGATCCAGTATTAAAGCTTGGACTGTGATCCGAGTGTACAGTATGTGGTGGCGAGGCAACATACAGCTAATGGATACAGTGTCAAACAACTTGTTAATTCATGTGTATTGTTGACAGATTGATAGGACATGTAGCACAGGTCAATTGTGAGGTCACAGGTCAATACTTTATGATTATTGTCTTATTTCATACTAATTCCATGTCTGCACTTTATGCATTGCTTTTATATTCTGCTCATTTTCTGCTTTTATCTCTAATATTTATGCCAATTTTATGCTCATTGTATGCCTGTCTATTTTATGTCTACATTACTGCTGTGAAGCACTTTTGGGCTGCAATTCCTGTATGAAAGGTGCTATTCAAATACATTTGATTATTATTATTATTATTATTATTGATATTCTCTCAGTTAGAGACCCACATTGATATTATGCCATGTTAACGTTAGGTACTTGTTTGGCAGGAGGGGGAAAGAGCAGTCTGCTGATGAGGTTGTGTGATGAACCCCATGCAGATCAAGCTATACATGGGTTTTAACCTATAGTGTTAGAAAAAACCCAAACATGCTGGATAATGACAAACCAATGGTCAATAACGATCTACGGTGTATATATACCATATATAGGCTTATATCTATCCACATCTGTCTGTACATACCGGCATAATAATCCTTTTTACACCTCTGTTTATAACTCTTACTAGTTATGCTGCTGGCCAGTATGACTTACTACCACAGTGTCTTTATACCTGTATCACTGTACATATCAATATTACAACTCTGTACATGCATCCGATTAGCACTATACTCGGTCGTACCTACCGAAGTCGGCCCATGTCACCCCACTTCTTAGGGACCTGCAGCTGCACTGGCTCCCCATTGCCGCACAAATCCGCTTCAAGGCCCTCGACCTGGCATACCGTGCGGCAAAGGGAACCACTCCCGCCTACCTGCGGTCAATGGTCTCTAACTACACCCTCAAGACCCCTACGCTCTGCATCTTCTGGCCGTCTCAGACCTACTCCTATCCGAGCTCCGGGAGGGTTATCAAGGAGAAGCCGCCTTTTCTCAGTCCTTGCCCCACAATGGTGGAACGAACTCCCCACCACAGTTAGAACAGCCAAAACCCGTCCAATCTTTCGCGGTCGACTAAAGACGCACTTCTTCAACCATTATCTGAAAAATATATATATAAATCTAACCCTAACTTACCTTACTGTCATGCACTTGTCCTAATATACTAACCTACACTGTAGCACTCAACACTTTGATGAACAGTGTTACTCAGCTGATAGAGTTGTGCCCTTCCTGATGACTTGTCGTACAGAACTTGTAAGTCGCTTTGGATAAAAGCGTCAGCTAAGTGACTAAATGTAAATGTCGTACTAATTTATATATTTTATACCCAGTTTAACCACCTGTACATTGTATATTACTATTGCACTTTACCGCTACATTTACACTCTGGTTGGATGCCAAACTTCTTTCCATTGGACTGTACTTGTGCTGTATGATGACGATACATTTTTAATCTAATCTCATCTCATTTAGAATGCAGGACAGTGAGGACACATACAGGTGCAATGGGGGCAGCGGTGGCCTAAAGGTTAGAGAAGCGGGTTTGTGACCGGAAGGTCGCTGGTTCGATCTCCGGGACCGGCAGGAAAAATCTGGGCTGGGGAAGTGAATTCATCAACTCTCTCCCATCCCCCTAACACCAACCGCTGAAGTGCCTTTGAGCAAGGCACTTAACCCCCAACTGCTCCAGTGGAGTTGCTCAGTGGCCAACGGTGTCAGACTGGTTGTACTGGGAAGCTCCCAGGTGTGAATGGAACTGTGTGAAGGTGAAGCAGGGCGTTTCTGAAAAAGAGCATCAGCTCAGCGACCCTACCCTGCATGGGTAAATAAAGGTTAAACAAAAAATAAACAAAAGGCAATGGGTGTCAATCAACACACCTTGATGCTCCCCCAGGGAGCCTATCGGCCTGCCTCCTTCCATCTAAAGAGGCGGGTGTTGCCGTTCGGCTCGAGGTGCTGCATCGCAGGCTGTATACAGTGTACTCAAGCTAATTACATTAAACCCTTCTAATCGGAAATCCAATTCGGGGATGTCATGCAGTCGAGGCCGGCTCTCTGTCTCCCCTCCCTCCCTCCCTCCCTCCCTCCCTCCCTCCCTCCCTCCCTCCCTCCCTCCCTCCCTCCCTCACAGATCTGTGGGCGGACGGACTGAAGAGGCCATTCTATCACCCATTCTATCATCCATTCTGACTCGGCTGATCAATGTCTGGCAACAACAACCACCGCCGGTGGAAAATTATTGGCCAGACCATGTAGGAAATGGATTAACTGGCGGTGTACGCGATAGACGTTTGAAAAGCTTCGGTCTAGCCGTGATGCACGTCATGCTGCCGTGGACCTCCGGGCTCGTCAGACGGGCTCTCGTTGGAACAGACCGATGCGCAAGATGGGCATCTTTGCAAAACTATATTGACCACAATGTGGCCCGGGGAGGGTTGCCCCGCTATTGTATGTGACATTTGATTTAGCGTGTGTAATCAAAATGCCAATACGTTTAAGGGCATCAATGTGAATTACCCTATTGGCTCTGCCATTGGTTCAGTGTTGTTGTTCAGTGTTGTTGTTGTTTTCTATAGTTTGTAGCTTGCTCAGCACACATTGTTAGAAAGTTTCAGACTTCTAATCCCTCTTGCCTCTGATGTCTGGCGCACGTGACAAAAATGTGGTGCGTGTGATGTCGTCTCCAGCTGTGGTTATTACCGGTTATTATTACAAACTGAAACTATGTGAAACGCATTAATAAAAACATGTCGGCAATCGAAAAATCCATCTAGGCCGTATATCCTAAACCGGTTGTAACATTAGGCCTAGTGTGCGTTATGTAACCTCTTAAGTGTAATGTTGTTATGGCAGTAATTAGGCCCCCTAGGCTAAAACGTGTAAGTAACACCGTTTGGTCTATTGTACAGAATATTGTCAACAACACACGGAGCCTTATGTGGAATGCGCAGTGTATAGTTATAATATTGGTGACCTAGCCCAGTCACTGTCATTATTATTATTCCAGGAAGGAGTGTTGTGGTGTGTGTGTGTGTCTGTGTGTGTTGTGCATTAGATCTTTGTAGTTCCTCCAGTGGAATGGAGTGCGTGTCCAGACTTGTGTAGGTGTTCTTGTAACCAGGCAGGAGAGCAGCTCTGCTCTGCGGAATGTCTTGTTTTTCCCAGGAGGCAGTGCATGGTGTTTGGAACGGGACACACATGGCCCCCCCAGAGCACCATTTAGCACCAGCAGCTAGCCCCCAAAACATTCATCTTCCGCGCAGGTCTGAGTGTCTCTGAGAGTACGAAACCCCTCCGTCTCTTAACCTGCTGTGTATTGTCACTGTGAAAGGGTTAACCGTTTGGTAGTGCGGCAGTGAAAGGGTTAACCGTTTGGTAGTGTGGCAGTGCAAGGGTTAACCTTCTGTGTATTGTGGCAGTGAAAGGGTTAACCTTCTGTGTATTGTGGCAGTGAAAGGGTTAACCGTTTGGTAGTGCGGCAGTGAAAGGGTTAACATGCTGTTGTGTGGCGGTGAAAGGGTTAACCTTCTGTGTATTGTCGCAGTGAAAGGGTTAACCTTCTGTGTATTGTGGCAGTGAAAGGGTTAACAGTTTGGTAGTGCGGCAGTGAAAGGGTTAACATGCTGTTGTGTGGCGGTGAAAGGGTTAACCTTCTGTGTATTGTCGCAGTGAAAGGGTTAACCTTCTGTGTATTGTGGCAGTGAAAGGGTTAACAGTTTGGTAGTGCGGCAGTGAAAGGGTTAACCATTTGGTAGTGTGGCAGTGAAAGGGTTAACATGCTGTTGTGTGGCGGTGAAAGGGTTAACCTTCTGTGTATTGTCACAGTGAAAGGGTTAACCTGCTGTTGTGTGGCAGTGAAAGGGTTAACCTTCTGTGTATTGTCGCAGTGAAAGGGTTAACCGTTTGGTAGTGTGAAAGGGTTAACCCACACACGCACTCACCACCACGTTGTATCACGTTTTTTAACCACAAACGGTGACCGAAACCAAGGAAACTATAAAAAGAAGGAAGGGTCATCACGTCACGTCACCGACTCACCGTGTATAGTGCATGAACGTACATTGGTGCCAAGTGTGGAAAACGTCCATTTCGGGGCAACATTGAGTTGAACGGGATCAGCCATCTCCAATGTCACGGGTCCAATGTGACCTTGGATGTCAGAGTTATCGGCAATTTGTCGCATTGTTAACTAGCTAACGTTTGATATATTGGTTGTTGTGTATTTCCTCAGACAGCTGGCATAATTATTTAGAATTTTGTTACAGGCTTCAATAGAACTTGCACCAAGCAGAGCGTAGAAAACGCTGTCATGCTGACGTGATGACTCTTCCTTCTTTTCTAGTTTCCTTGACGGAGAGCGCAGGGCTTTAGGCTGGCCGCTCTACTCCTACATACAGGGTTCACACAAGGTCCTTGAAGTGCTTAAAGTGATTGATTATTGACAAAGAAAAGTCGAGGCCTGGAATTCCACACATTTTTTAACAAGGTGCTTAAAAAGTCCTTGAAATTCAAATCAACCATTTGCATTGAAGTTTTGTTCATCCATGATAAAAAAATTCTGAATCAAGAAATAGAATTATTTTTATTTAAAGTGTAACTAATTGTCGGAAATTGGTTTTAAGCCATTGGATCCGATAATTTTTCTATAAAAAAACATTAAAAGTGAATTATATCCTTTTAAATGCCCCTTTTTAAAATGAAAAATAGTGCTTAGGAAAGTACTTGAAAGTCCTTGAATTTCATTTTGCAATGTCTGTGGGAACCCTGTACATAGTTCTTACTGGGGGCACCCCCTGTGACCTGTTTCGATCCATCCTGGAGGTCTAACAGGAAGAGCTCTTCAGTGGCACTTCCTGGCCCAGGTTTTCTCCAAACACAGCCAGCAGCTGGAGCTTGGCCGGAGGTACGAGGAGTCCATGGCAGAGAAAGCGCCGGCCCACTGAAGGGAAATTAACCGAGGAATGCGTGGAGTTCTGGACAGGCGCTCTGAGAGCTTAGCCAGATGAGAGGTCGTCTCCTTAGATTCACAACGGCGTCCCATCGACACGGCACAGAATGGACGGCTTTTCATATTCACATCAGTCCCTAAAGAGTAAAGACTACTCACCCCCCCCCCCCCCCCCCCCCTCTGTACTTTTGAGTTTTTAAATGAAAATTGAGCTGTCAGTTGTGTAGAATAGGACCACCTATCTGGAATAGCCTACTGGTTTAAGCTAGACTAACCTTCTCTAGTAGTGTAGGCTCATTCAAGATTCAAATTATTTTATTGTCTCAGCTTTTTTTTTTTTTTTTTTTTATGTATACATTCAGAAAAACGTGGGATGCTTGTATTTCCCGGCTCCTCAACCGTACTAGACGACAATATATACAACGATCTACACACAAACGATACAATACAAGGTAAAAAAAAACAGCAGCTAGCTTTGAATAGCTTTGTTTCACATAATTTGCTAAGAGATTGGTTTCACTTCCTCTCTTAAATTAAGCTTTTGCCATCATACAGTATTTATTCACTATAGCTTGGATTGCATTCCTGTTTTATCTTGTAATCAAGGAACTAAACCTTCCATATATCGGCCATCGGTGGCTGCTGGTATGGGCTTATATAGCCCTCTAGACAAGAAGTGATCCTAAACATGCTGGGAGTTTACCTGCCACATGGGGCAGGTAGAGTAGACGCAAACCAGGCACAGACACACTTAACAGCCGTTGGGTGATGGATGGGTTTCATTTCCCATGCTGCTTGTTATTCAGTATGCATATTAGGCGCAGCCTAACTACTTTAAGAGGATAATGGAGCACTAGGCCTAATTAAATGATCTATTAACAACAAAGTTGGCCACTACATTACCACAACAAGGTTTCGTGAGCTTGAAGCCAGTATATATATATATATATATATATATAAGCAGGCCCACCCAGGAGGGCTACAAGATGTAGCTAAGATGAACCCTTTCACTACCACACTACCAAATGGTTAACTCTTTCACTGAGACAATACAGAAGGTTAACCCTTTCACTGCCACACGACAAAGGGTTAACCCTTTCACTACCACACTACAGAAGGTTAACCTTTCACTACCACACTACAGTACAGACGGTTTAACCTTCTGTAGTGTGCTAGTGAAAGGGTTAAGTACAAGTGTTAATGATGCCAGCAGACTAAATCTTCTGTTGCAGGATAAAAGAAGAAGTAAGATGAGAATAATTCACATTTTTATTGAGCTTCTCAGTTATTAAGCTACGCATAGGGCTGGATATTGAAATGTTATACTTTTTTATGGGTATCGAATTGCTTCATTACTATCGAGCACTGAAGAATGCGGTGGTATCGACATTTGGTATCGAATGACACTGTCGATTCGATACCCGAGTAGTTAATCTCATCAGTGTCGATGAGTTTGTTCCAAAATGTAACAAACCCTCCGATTGGCTCACGCAGCACGCGCGACGCACATAACTCAAAGCAAAGTGAGGTATCGAAAATATCTTGTTTTGTATGGGTATCTGTATCGAATCCCAGGTATCTGGCACCAGTATGGAACATTTTCAAACGATACCCAGCCCTACAACTATTTCCTCCATCATTCAAGCATGACTGGTTTGTCCACTACCTGCAATCTGATGGTCATCTGTAACGTGTGTGTGTGTGTGTGTGTGTGTGTGTGTGTGTGTGTGTGTGTGTGTGTGTGTGTGTGTGTGTGTGTGTGTGTGTGTGTGTGTGTGTGTGTGTGTGTGTGTGTGTGTGTGTGTGTGTGTGTGTGTGTGTGTGTGTGTGTGTGTGTGTGTGTGTGTGTGTGTGTGTGTGTGTGTGTGTGTGTGTGTGTGTGTGTGTGTGTGTGTGTGTGTGTGTGTGTGTGTGTGTGTGTGTGTGTGTGTGTGTGTGTGTGTGTGTGTGTGTGTGTGTGTGTGTGTGTGTGTGTGTGTGTGTAATCACTCTGTCACTTAAGCCACTCGGGACAGTTGACGGGGCTCTCAGCATGACCCTGTCACTCTCAATCCCTACTGGTGCACTTCTCTCTCTCTCTCCATGTATATATATCACTCTTTCCCTGTGTGTGTCTCTCTCTCTCTATCCCTGTGTGTGTGTCTCTCTCTCTTTCTCCCTGTGTCTCTCTCCCTCTCTCCCTGTGTGTGTGTGTGTGTCTCTCTCTCCCCCTGTGTGTGTCTCTCTCTCTCCCCCCCCCCTGTGGGTCTCTATCTCCATCCTCCTGTGTCTCTCTCTCTCTCTCTCTCTCTCCCCCTGTGTGTCTCTCTCTCTCTCCCTGTGTGTCTCTCTTTCCCTGTGTGTCTCTCCCTCTCCCTGTGTCTCTCTCTCTCTCCCTGTGTCTCTCTCTCTCCCTGTGTGTCTCTCTCTTTCCCTGTGTGTCTCTCCCTCTCCCTGTGTGTCTCTCTCTCTCCCTTGTGTCTCTCTCACTCCCTTGTGTCTCTCTCTCCCTGTGTGTCTCTCTCTTTCCCTGTGTGTCTCTCTCTCTCCCTGTGTCTCTCTCACTCCCTTGTGTCTCTCTCACTCCCCCTGTGTGTCTCTCTCCCCCTGTGTGTCTCTCTCTCCCTGTGTGTCTCTCTCCCCCTGTGTGTCTCTCTCCCTCTGTGTGTCTCTCTCTCCCTGTGTGTCTCTCTCTCCCTGTGTGTCTCTCTCTCCACCTGTGTGTCTCTCTCCCCCTGTGTGTCTCTCTCTCCCTGTGTGTCTCTCTCTCCCTGTGTGTCTCTCTCTCTCCCTGTGTGTGTCTCTCTCCCTGTGTGCCAGATTGCTTGGTGTCTGTCCTGAAGCCCTGGTGTTTGTGGGCAGAGATTTCTGACTAGCTGGCAGAGGGGACTCTTATCTGGGTTCATCTCTTGGCTCTGAAGGGCTTTGTAGTGGTAGGAGTGGGGGTCACTTGATTGGAGGAGGTGTGTATTATACAATTTGATGGCTCGCTTTTGAATTTTAATAATTAGAGGGTATTGGCCAAGTTCTGCCCTGTATGCATTATTGGCAGTGTGTCTGTGGACCCTAAGTAGGTTTTTGCACAATTCTGCATGCAGTACTTCTAATGGATGTTTTTCCCATTTGGGAAGTCTTGGTTAGTTAATGGGCCCCACACTTCACTGCCATGTAATATTATTGGATGTATTACAGAATTTAGAATTTTGAGCCAGGTCCTAATTGGGATGTCAATTGGAATTTTCCTTTTGATGGCATAACAAGTCTCTCTCTCTTTCCCTGTGTATCTCTCGCTCCTCTCTCTGTGTCTCTCTCTCTCTCTCTCCCTGTGTGTGTGTGTGTGTCTCTCTCTCCCTGTGGGTCTCTCTCTATCCTCCTGTGTGTGTGTCTCTCTCCCTGTGTGTGTGTCTCTCTCTCTCTCTCTCTCTCTCTCTCCCTGTGTGTGTCTCTCTCTCCCTGTGTGTGTGTCTCTCTCCCTGTGTGTCTCTCTCCCTGTGGGTCTCTCTCTATCCTCCTGTGTGTGTCTCTCTCTCTCTCCCTGTGTGTGTGTGTGTGTGTCTCTCTCTCTCTCTCTCTCTCCTCTCTCTCTCTCTCCATGTGTATGTCTCTCTCTCCCTGTGTGTGTGTGTCTTTCTCCCTGTGTGTGTGTGTCTCTCTCTCTCTCTCTCTCTCCCTGTGTGTGTGTGTGTGTCTCTCTCTCTCTCTCTCTCTCCTCTCTCTCTCTCTCTCTCTCCATGTGTATGTCTCTCTCTCCCTGTGTGTGTGTGTCTTTCTCCCTGTGTGTGTGTGTCTCTCTCTCTCTCTCCCATGTGTGTGTCTCTCTCTCCCTGTGTGTGTCTCTCTCTCTCTCTCTCCCATGTGTGTGTCTCTCTCTCCCTGTGTGTGTGTCTCTCTCTCCCTGTTTGTGTGTCTCTCTCTCCCTGTTTGTGTGTCTCTCTCTCTCTCTCTCTCTCTTATCTCATCTCATCTCATCTCATCTCAGTATTAACATCCTCTCCATCCTCATGGACCTGGTACCCACCACCACAGAGGACCTTTCCTCCACGTTTGGTAGAACCGTCGGTAGCTTCTGACCTTTCCTACGTGACGTAAAAGACCAGGGAAAAACAGGGTCGGGGGGCGGCAGTAGTGTAGTGTGTCATCGGTCATTGATGGGTTGACCTCTGACCTCGGGTCAGATTTCAGACACCGTTAGCTGTGTCACTTGGGAGGCGACGCAGCGCTAGCTGGGAAATCTAACACGGCGGCGTTGGCATTCCTGGAGCATGCGAGTGTAGGATGCTCTGCTCTGAAACACTAGGCCATGTCAGGGTTACAGGCCGCGTGTTTGTCTAGTCAGAGAAAGCAAAGGACCGCATACCTCCCACGACAGCCCTCTTTAGCCCCTGATGAATTCCACATGTGTGCGGAGAGAGAGAGCGAGAGAGAGAGAGAGAGAGGGGCACAAACTGTGACAAACACGGCCTCCACCACTTAGGCAAATATCCTTCCCATCGTCACTCACTACTACTCCATGTGGCTAGTGGGCCGCTGCTCGGGATAACGGGTTATAATAATAATAATAATAATAATAATAATAATAATAATAATAAAAAACTTTATTTATATAGCACCAACGATTGCAGTTCAAAGGGTTTTACATAATAAAGTCATAATAAAACAAGCGGCAAGAGCAATGCATAGCACAAATAGAAATAGCAGCACGATACAAAAAAAATCAACATCATATCGGAACCCAACGTTCCAATAATAGGCTTCTTGAATTATTCTAATCTTGTTACAAAATCATGAACAATAAAATAACATAAAAATAAAAACACAATTTTCGGGCCCTATGCTGTTCCGAAAAAATCCCTGCTCCCTAGAACAGCACGGTTATCGGTGTAATATTAATTGTTTTTGAACCCTTTCACTACCACACTACAGAAGGTTAACCCCCTCACTACCACACTACTTACACGACTACGGTAACCGTCTGTAGTGTGGTAGAGAAGGGGTTAACCTTCTGTAGTGTGGTAGTGAACGGGTTAACCCTTTGTTGTGTGGCAGTGAAAGGGTTAACCTTCTGTACTGTCTTAAGGAAAACTGAAAAAAGGTACCGGCGTTGAGTGCCGATACAGAATTCCAGGAACTGGTACCGGGTTCAAATGTGAACGGTACCCAACCCTAGTGTAGCCCAGGGGCCACTCCTCCAGTGAAACGGTCTCTGTCCAAAAGTGAGGCCGGAATGGAAACTAAGCTCGACAGGAAAAACGACCACACATTGGTTCCAGATAAAACGTGTGGTTTTGAGAGAAGCCAGTTATTTATAGCCGTGTTGTCCTTGTCGTTATTGCATTTAAACAAACCCAGCGTCGGTGTCTCTCTACGAGCAGAAAGACTAAACGCTTCTAATGAACCCCCGGCTAACGGCGTTTGTTTGCACAACCTCTCCATCACCCCTCTCGTCGGAAAGCTTTTGATAATAGAGGACAAATGGGGACGAGTAGGTCGACGGAATTGCCACCTCGTATGGTGTTTGTGTGTGTACAGTGTGTGTACAGTGTGTGTGTCTACCCATGTTGGTAGGAAGTGTAACATTATGCCCAGAGAGACGCCGGGTCCCACCCTGGAGAGAGTGTGGGGCGACAGTGGCTCGGGAGGTATAGAGCTGGTAATACCGGAGGTTCCCGGATCGGTTCCCCCGCGCTCCTTCCTCCCGGGCAGTGTGCCGACCGAATGTCCTTGAATCAAGACACTTAACCCCTAATTGTTCCAGATGAGCAGGTTGGCACCTTGCATTGGTCACCTCCACCGGCGGGTGTGTGACTGTGCGAGTGAATGGGGTGCAAAATGTTGAGGAACAAAATTGTTGGATCAAATTGACCAGAGAGACCGGCTCTGGGACTGGCGTGGGAGGAGAACACCCTGACCTAGACGTTTTGGTCTCTCCCCCCCCCCCCCGGGCCTGGTGACTGGCGTCTCCTCCTCCTCCTCCTCCTCCCACCCTGCTGCTCTCAGCACTCTCTCTGGGCCCACCTGCTGGGGGCGCAGCGCCAGCCCCCCACTCAACCCCACAGACTTCAAACATGTTGTGCTTGGAGCCAGAGTAGAGGAATGGTCCTCAATAATGCACACGGGACGACAGGCCACCAATTACCTTAGAAACGCTTTGAAACCTCTGCTTCCCTTTCACTGTTCTTGCGAAATGTCCTAAGCAAGGAATGACCTAATGGAGGAGAACTTGGCTAATCTCTACTCTCTCCACTCTAGACGTTATCGTCCCCAGGATGACTATAGGGAAGGTATACAGTGTAGGCCGCGACCCCGGTTTCTCTCTCACAATCTACTCCAGCGTTTGTTTTGATTGAGGTGTAAACTGGGGTCTGCGTTACAAAAAGGTGGAAGCAAGCCATGTTTGGGGTGCTGAACACATGAGCTATAACATCCCAGAAGGTTTCTGTGTTTTTAGGCTAGTTTTAACGATTTAGTGTCGATCATGATCACTTGCTTATAGCTCTAATTTCAAATTCTGCTGCATTTTCTAAATTCAGGCGTTTCCTTCACAACAAACAACCACAGCAGCACCACTTTTTTGGGGGACAAAACTCTTAAAACTATAGCCAAACTAGATCAGACAAAACGTTTCCGAGCTATTTCCAGAACTGGGTTGTCCGGCGTGACTTAGAATAGCCGGGCCGTCCGTCCGCCCCGGCAGGGTTTCTCTTTGTCGAAAAACTAAACGGCAGCTTGCTATTTGAGACCAAATAGAGCCTAGCGGATGGTAGCAAGGGAGAGACGGTGCGATCCGCTGCGCTGTGCAGCTCTGTGGCATCTGCTGTGGTGTGAAGGCGCTGTGGGAGACTGCAGCTCGTCGGACAGAGAGACGCTGAAAGGGTGTGAATGAATGAGTTTGTTTCCTCTTTCTCTCAAGCCATCTGATCTCTTTCCCTTTCATTCTGTGTATGTATCCATTCCGTCACCCCCCCCCCCCCCGTCACCCGGGCTCTATAGTGTCTTCTCACTACGCCCGTCGTTTTGCTGGGAACCGTTAGCATGTTCTACTGTTAGAGCGTTTGGCATACTCATCATCACTCACTTTAAACACTCGCACACTTAACATCCACTTTAGACACTTTGAACACTGCACCATTCTTTTATGTATTTATTACTCGAAGAGATTTGCACTACATCCCTACCTCATTTTTGCATTAAAAAAAAAAAGCTGCATTGTGTACTTTTGTACTTTAGTTTTGTATATTGTATATTTTGTATATTGTTTGGCCTTTATTCTTTTTACTTTTTACTGTATGAACACAATCTCAGGAGGCTGAACTCTCACTTGAACTTTAATACCAGAGTTTGCGACATCACTGACCCCACAGGAGGGGAGGTGCTCAGGGTTTGCGGAGCTCGACTGTATCTGACTACAAGGAGAAGGATGAGATGCTCCGACTGGGCTCTCTCTCCCGTCTCTCTCACTCTCTAGTTCCAAGTGTCGCTAACAAAACGCAAAAACTTTATAATCGGTTTATCTGCGCCTCCTGTTCCCGCTGCTCCGTGAAACACTCACCGAGGTGCAGGCGTGTAAAGTACTTTATTAATTGTTCTTTGTTACAATACTGAAGTACTGTTTTGGGGGATTTGTACTTTACTCAAGTATTATTAGGTTTGTATACTTGTACTTTTACTCAATTACATTTCAGAGAAAAAAAACGTACTTTTTACTCCTTACATTTAAAATGCAGACCTACAATTAATTAGTATATTTGTTTCTCTGGCCAAACTAACGTTAATGTTATTAATCCTGCGGCCGCACTTTATTTAAAAACAGCCAATCAAATCCCCATCAATGGAAAAGTAACCCGCCCATACCCATGCTGATTGGTCCTTGTGCAAGACTAGAAAGCGGGGATCTTTGATTAAACACCTGCTATCAGAAGAATACGTTTAGACTTTTACTCGAGTGTTTTTAGCCAGATACTCTGACTTTTACTTGAGTACGATTTTTTGAGACGGTACCCATACTTTAGTATAATTTCTGGGTACTTTTTACACCCCTGCCGAGGTGTTTATGTGAAATAAAGATTCTGCGCTGGACTCTGGTGGAAAAACGAGCCAGCGGTGAGAAAAAGCAGACTTGCTTTTATAATGCCTGAGCTGGCCATTTCCAGGCTTTTTATTCCCCTCCATCTCCGCGCTACAATAATATAGGAACAGGATTAGCGAGTCTAAGGTTACACGCTTATTAACAAACGCCGGTTTTGCTTTTGTGAAAGCGAAATTACTTCCCTTTTTTAAACTCTCTCCTCTCAATCGCTCCAACCTTGCGGCTGCTTGTGACAGCAAATTTATTGTAAGGTCTTACTAAGGACCTTTTCTTTTTTTTTGTTGCTGTGTGCAATATTGTGGTCAGCTAATGCAATGTGTGCTTTGCAGGAGTTCCTCATAATAATGTCAAAGCCTCAGAGGCAGAAACTGTGTGATTTAAGCGATTCTTTCTCCTGAAGTGGTTTGATAAAGTACATGGGCCCTGCCCTCTAAGTCAACTGGGGTAAAAGGGGCTACATACACTGACTGTGAGTGACGTTGTGATTTCTACTGTTTCAGCAGAATCACGTTGCTAGGGGAACAACTTGAATCCCAGTTTATTTCCTGTTAGCTATGCTATTAGCATACACTGCAATAGTGTCCATTTAGAATGTTTATCTTGTCGAGTTGAAACAGTCTATTGTGAGGGGTTAGGCTATTCCCTGACTTGTTTATTTCTATTGTGAGGGGTTAGGCTATTACCTGCTTGTTTATGCCACTCACTCTAGTCGTACTAGTAGGACATTTACATTTAGTAATTTAGCTGAAGCTTTTATCCAAAGCGACTTCCAAATTGTGAACAACAAGGCAGCAGGAAGGATACATCTCTGATAGCTAAGGGTCTGTGGCATTGTTCGTCAAACAGTGTCGAACTTAAGTGCATAGTAGCATGATGGGTAGTAGTATTAGCATAGTAGTAAGGACATTTTTTTATAAAGATATTGTTTGAAGTAGTAGTAGTTTGTAGTAGTAGTAGTAGTACGTAGGGTCTTGTAGTTGCGTGTTATAACCTGAGCTCATTAAGTCACTGTGATCCAGTGTTGTAGGCTAATCTGCAGCAGGTCAGGGCGATGCTAGCAGATGTCTGTGTAATGGGAGGGAATGGACACGTAATACCATAGAGGCCTGCTGTTGAGCTGCTGAGCTGCTGTTCCACGAAGGAGCATTGAGGAAGAAGACCCAGGAGCTTTAGATTAGGAGGAATACATGCATTTTTTTTTTATATTATCTTTCTTCCCCTCCTTTTTCCCGATTTTTCTCCCATCCCACCCTTCCTGGTTGTTGCGTACTTTCCCCTACTGTTGGTCCGGGAGACCGGAGACTGTCACATGCTTTCCTCCGACGCATGTGCAGCCTGGGGCAGGCCAACCTGGCCGCGCAGGTTCTCACCGGGGAGAGTGTAGCGTGTGGGAGGCCACACTATCTCTCCTCAGATCCAACCCTCGCTGAGCAGGCGCCCCGACCGAACTGTAGGGGTCGCTGTCCACAACGCCCAGGACCCACCCTTCAGCTTTCCCACCCCCTGATACAGCCAATTGTATCAGCGTGAGAGGACAGCCAAGCAGTGATAGCAACGCCGGGAGCTGGATTCGAACAGGCGAATCCTAGTGTCTCCCGGTGTTGGTGACGAACGTAATCTCCGTGCGCCACCTGCCCCCCCTTGAATACATGTATCTTAATTCAGTTTCTGTTGTCATAGGTCTGTATGGCATCACTCTGCCGCATGGGTAAGAGCTTGGCCAACATCACAGACCTTTCCACCTGAAATTCCAGTGGCCACTGCTGTCAGTGATACAGACGTTCAGCCACAGACTCATAAATGGCATGATATATATCTGTATGTTGTGTATGTCATAAATGTCATTATGAATTGAAAATGGGGGACCCTGATGTAAACGAGACGAAAGCCTTTCTCTGGTCTGCATCCCCTTAACAATTGTGTGTATTGAGTCGTACTGTATTTGTACCCATTCTGCAATCTGTTAATAACATTTTCAATCAATCAATCAAACCCCCTCGACACACCACTGACTGCCTGGACCAGTCCTTCGTACCAGCGGCCATCAGGCGCCACAACAGTGGGCAGGGACCGCTGCCAGCAGCCAGAGAACTAACGGCAGCAGAACTCGAGAACTACTAGGCATGTCTGATCACTGAATGTGTCCGACTCCCACCTGGCGGCCATCAGACTTTATAATGCATCACTGTGCCGCCCTCACTGCATCACTGTGCACAGGGTGACAGTTACCATCTTCCTGGACTTTTACTTTTAAAACAACACTGTTCAATATTACACTTACTGTGGACTTCTGTATATTTTTACTGTATATTTGATTCTATTCTATTCTTAGGCAATTTGTTTGGTTATTCTTATTCGTGACTTTGTTTTGTCTAAATGTTTACTGTGAGCGATTTGTAGTGTCAAATTTCCCTCTGGATGATTAAAGTATTTCTATTCTATTCTATAAACGGCATGGACTATATCATGCCATACGTACCTTATGTATACTGCACCTGTGTATACTGTATACTTACTTACTCAGAGTATATACTTAGATTCTAGTGTTTATTGTAACCATATTTATTGTAATGCATAATATAACTGACGGGGCATACAGACCACACTGCCTACTTGCTCATATGTGTACAGTACACTACATTCATAGTTAAGATTCAAGAGATTTATTTGTCACATACACATCCAGACATGTAGTGAAATGAAGGTGGCCATGCCCGCCTTGGTTGTGCAAAAATACAATAATAAGATAGACTAGATAATAAAATAGACATGATAAAGTAATAAGAATACAATACAGTGCTAAGCTAAGAAGCATTGTAACACACTATGTGCAATAATATACAATATACAGTTATGTATTTTTAAAGTGACCTTTTTTGTAGTGTGTTTGTGTGTGAGAGAGTGCAAGTGAGGATGTGTGTGTGTGTGTGTGGAGAGATCAGTGTTCTGATGGCCTGGGGGAAGATTATTTAATTATATATAGTTAATTATATTAATTCTACTGTACTATAATTGTATTGCCTGTATTATGTCTACTATTGCCCTGCCCATACCTGTACCTCCCCCTCCCCCATGCTGCCTTGATGCCTGAAAGGAATATCTTATCTTATCTTATCCTACACTATACTGTGTCCCGCTCCATCGTTCCCTCTTAACTGAACAGACTTCAGGCTTAAACTCTTTCGTATTTCGGCTAACGATTCCTCAGTAGAGGTAGGGCTGCACGATTTTGGGTAGTACGGTACTAGTACCCTTTTTGCACGCAGGTGGGGTGCCATCCAAGCTACTTTTTGGCATCCGGTCTTGTCGGCTTCCCGCCGTCAGTATGCATAATTAAGCCCATGATTTGCCCTGACCGTGGCGGCCATGTGCCAGTCAGTTACTGCTGGGCAGAATGCCCCCAGGCCAGGCTGGTGGGGGGGCGGCCACGGTGCTAATAGGCTGGAAGAGGAGGAGGAAGCTGTTTATTTGACTCTCTGAGCTGGGCTTCACCCAGGCTACAGTACAGTACCACTCAGCTACACCTGGACTACAGTACCACCCAGGCTACAGTACAGTACCACTCAGCTACACCTGGACTACAGTACCACCCAGGCTACAGTACAGTACCACTCAGCTACACCTGGACTACAGTACCACTCAGCTACAGTACAGTACCACTCAGCTACACCTGGACTACAGTACCACTCAGCTACAGTACAGTACCACTCAGCTACACCTGGACTACAGTACCACTCAGCTACAGTACAGTACCACTCAGCTACACCTGGACTACAGTACCACTCAGCTACAGTACAGTACCACTCAGCTACACCTGGACTACAGTACCACTCAGCTACAGTACCACTCAGCTACACCTGGACTACAGTACCACTCAGCTACAGTACCACTCAGCTACACCTGGACTACAGTACCACTCAGCTACAGTACAGTACCACTCAGCTACAGTACAGTACCTCTCAGCTACAGTACAGTACCACTCAGCTACAGTACAGTACCACTCAGCTACAGTACAGTACCACTCAGCTACAGTACAGTACCACTCAGCTACAGTACAGTACCACTCAGCTACAGTACAGTACCACTCAGCTACAGTACAGTACCACTCGGCTACAGTACCACTCAGCTACAGTACAGTACCACTCAGCTACAGTACCACTCAGCTACAGTACAGTACCACTCAGCTACAGTACAGTACCACTCAGCTACAGTACAGTACCACTCAGCTACAGTACAGTACCACTCAGCTACAGTACAGTACCTCTCAGCTACAGTACAGTACCACTCAGCTACAGTACAGTACCACTCAGCTACAGTACCACTCAGCTACAGTACAGTACCACTCAGCTACAGTACCACTCAGCTACAGTACAGTACCACTCAGCTACAGTACAGTACCACTCAGCTACAGTACAGTACCACTCAGCTACAGTACAGTACCACTCAGCTACAGTACAGTACCACTCAGCTACAGTACAGTACCTCTCAGCTACAGTACAGTGTATTGCAAGGTCTGACATTGACCAAACTTGATATGCATGACCTTGGTGGGTTCTAGGTCAACTCCTGAAAAGGGGGTCAATGTCAGACTTTGCAATCAAAAGTTAGGGGGCTAATAACCCTTGCCATAATTTCAGTGTGCCCCCTAACTTTTGATTGCAAGGTCTGACATTGACCCCCTTTTCAGGAGTTGACCTAGAGCCCACCAAGGTCATGCATATCAAGTTTGGTCAATGTCAGACCTTGCAATACACTGTAAGGCACTGTAAGGCTACAGCCCTGCCTCACTTCCAGTGATGAAGCTAAGCTATGCTAACGGAGCGTCTATTCCCAAAGCTAAAATGCACGCACAGAGACAAAAAAGGTATGTATCTTCTTGTCTAACTCCAGGGAAGATGTTAAATAAGCTAATTTCCCAAAATGTTGGAGTTTTCCTTTAAGTCTACAGAAAACGCATCATTCTCCTCCGCTGCTCCCCGACTCTGGGATCAACTCCCACTACACATCAAAGAAGCCCCATCCGTAGAAACATTTAAGTCCCACCTCAAAACCCACCTGTTCAACCTTGCATACCCTCTCACTCCTGACCCCCAACCCATGCATTACTTACATTTTCACATCTATACACACCTATATTTTAGTATTATTTATTTTAAAAAATTCTCTGTCTTGTCTCTAAAAGCTGTCTCCCTCTCTCTGTATTATGCCCACCATGTCGTCATTGTGAAAGTCCATGTACCGTTTGTCCGTATGCTATAATGCCATGTATGTAAAGCGCTTTGAGATGCCTAATGTAAGGCGCTATATAAAATACATTTATTATTATTATTATTACTTCTAGCAACCGAGATGAGGCAGAATCGAAGCTAAAGGCCTTTTTGCGTTAGAAGACTGAAGACCGTGAAGACCGTGAACTTTCCTGAGAGTTGCCTAAGAACAACAGTCTCATACACGCACAAAAGAAACACACCAAGGAATCGGCATTATCCGCCTGCTCTCCTCTTTCGGCCGTCCAGGCTTTGTAGTACGACACCAAACCCCCCCCCACCCCCAGAATCTCTTTCAAACTTCAGCCTCATCACCCTGATATTCCCTCAGGGAAATTAAGGATTAACTCAGCCCCGTCAAACAGGAATTCCCTCGTTAGTGGCCATGAATGCTGCCCCCACCACCTCCCCCGACCGAATCAAACTCAAACATTTTCCACGTCGCTGTGCTGCTGGAGACCCATAAGCTCCGTGCCTCGTCGCGTCTGTGTGAAGAATTGGGTTGTAGAGCGATACACTCGTCCATCTTGTGTCCTTGAATGTCACACTTCCAAAAAAAGGAGGATGTGTGAGGCTTGGCTTGGGGCTGCATTCCAAGCCACTGGAAGAGAGGGTACTACTCCGGATGTCACACATTCAAGCACTGCACCATCTTGTGAGTCACAGGCACCATAGTGATCGTGGTGGCATGTTGGGTTGCACGATACACGGATACTAGAAAAGTATTGAGATACCCAGCCATTCAAAATGGTCCAATACTCCATTTTGTTAGTATCGACCCCCCCCCCCCCCCCCCCCCCACCTCTCTTTCTCTCTCTCTAGCTCAGCAGCTGTAACAGAATAATTTCATTATTTTTGATTATTTAAGTTTCAACAGCATAAATATGTTATTTTATTAACACTTTGACTGCCGGGAAACGCTTTACAGCGTCATTCCCGGCCATGCTCAAGTTGCCCGAGGACGCTGTACAGCGTCCTTATATCAATATTTCAAAAATCTGCGATCGGATTCATATTTCCCCTCCGCTGGCCTGAGATCCACCAGGAGGACCCACTGAGCTCTCTGGCGGTTCAGGAGCGCCATCTGGTGGCCGATCGGCGCAATCGCCAAACAGGAAGTGCTATGGAGGTTGTGCTGGTCGGCCATATTACTTCCGGGCACTCTGTTTGGCTCCCGGGACTCGATCTCGACACAATACATAGCGATCGATTGCCAATAACTCGATAAACAACATGATTTGGACATATATACTATTATACAAGCTGGAAATGGACCCGATATTTCTACATACCATAATAGGTAAATGACTATTCCACGCTCATCGCCCAACGGCGCGAGGAGGATACGGTAAGATTCAGCGTTATTTTTTATCGTATTCCATATAAACTGTTATGATGAACATATCACCCACACTAGATGAATGATATAACGCTGCCCACGGAATTATAAACGATCCCCCGCCCATCCGGTCATCATCAGATCATACGTAGATCATTCTAGAAGTACGTCCAATTGAAATTTTTTATATCGCCCCGATTGCCATCAAACTGTATTTCATCATCAATATAATGCATTTGGGGCTATAGATCACGTTCTGGAGAAAGCTGCAGAAAGAGATGAAAACATACTTATACATTAGACCATACTTTACTATGAATATGTGAATGAAAAAGTTTAACGTTGCTACACAATGAACAATACATATAGGACTTTGAATGGGCCCTAATAATGGCAATGTAGCAATAGAATTAAAAAAGTTATAGCCATGCAAAGAAGGGGTACTTCTCCATAGACAAATAGAGCCGGCAACCTATGGTATATCATGAATTTAACCCAAGGCAACCAAAGTGTTAACTAACTAACTAACTGAAATATATAGTATTCACATAAGGTGCAGTATGCATAAGTTGCAGAGTAATGCGTTGCAGTTGCATTGCAGTGTTGTTGGGGTTCTGCTGGGGACTGTCTCTTTTGTATTGCAATGTTTCGTACATTTAGACTGAATCGGTGGCTGCCGTGACATGATTGTCTTGTGGTTCAGACTAGTGGGAAATCACGTCCATGTTTTCACAAACCTCTGGTGAGGAAGGATTCGACTGTGCCAGGCAGCAGCAGTAGTAGACTAGAGTCTACTAGAATGTGGCCTAGTATGCAAAAGTATAAGTCTTTATTTGTCATCCGATTAACACACACACACATGCGATGGGCGATCCACAGGAACACACACACACATGCACTGAGTCGCTGATGAAATGTTCTCTGCACCTCCCATCCCGTCGTCCTAAGGGCAGCCGGGAGCAGACGAGGGCTGCGGCGTGGGGCCGCGCCCGGGGACCAATCCAAGTGCTCCTGTCCTGTCCGTCTTCGCCAGGGACGTGACAGCGTTAGCGATCTGTTGTGCATGTTTTTTCCATTGGGTTTATCTTATCGGGAGGGGAAACTAGTGATGCACCGATGTGAATATTGTGGCCAATACCGATATTAATATTGCTGTTCTGGCCGATACCGATATTTTCAGAAATTACTGATATTTTGAAACTATTTAAGGCCAAAACATGTAAAAGGATAAAATAATCTTTTTAATTTTTTTAATTTTTTTTTAATAAATATCTGCCCATATCGGCCCTATCTTGATATCGGACCGATACCGATGTGTAAAAAAAACTGCCATATCGGCCGATATTATATATTATTATATTATATAATATATCGTGCATCACTAGGGGAAACCCTTTGTGAGCACGGGGGGCCCGGGAGATACCCCACCTGGGTACCTGGCAACCTGGTCCCCAAGCGGGAATCGAACCCACAACCTTCTAGCTGTGAAGCGACAGTGTTAACCACTACACCACCATGCCGCCTGGATTAGGCTGATAAGGATTAGACTGTGCCAGGCAGCAGTAGTAGACTCGAGTCGACTAGAATATGGCCTAGTATGCAAAAATTTACATTTGGCGTATTAAACGATAAGGCTGTTGCACACATGAATGAATGAATGAAGTTTATTTTTCGGTCTTGTTTACAGACGAATCAAACACACCCGTGTGGATTTACAAAAGGAAAAGAAAAAAGAAAAGAAAATCACAAATGTACATATTCAAGGCAAGCTCACACACAAAATCCAAAATCAACGACCGAAAAAAGGGAATAGGCTGAAGCACATGGTTATTTTATCCTTTATCCTTTACAAATTATTTTTGAAAGAAAAAAACAACACATAAAACACATTGCAGCCTCAATAGAACAGGACATCACTCACTCACTCACCATCTGACTCACTCACTCACTCACTCACTCACTCACCATCTGACTCACTCACTCACCATCTGACTCACTCACTCACCATCTGACTCACTCACTCATTCACTCACTCACACACTCACTCACTCAGTCACCTGACTCACTCACTCACTCAGGTTAACCCTTTCACTGCCACATGACAAATGGTTAACCCTTTCACTACCACACTACAGCAGGTTAACCCTTTCACTACCACACTACATCAGGTTAACCCTTTCACTACCACACCACAGCAGGTTAACCCTTTCACTACCACACCACAGACGGTTAACCTTTCACTACCACACCACAGACGGTTAACCTTTCACTACCACACATTCACACACTGACGTCAGAGGCGACCATGCAAGGTGCCAACCTGCTCATCGGGAGCAGTTAGGGGGTTAAAAGTTGTGTCTCAAGGACACTTCAACATGCTGCCCTGGGAGGAGTGGGAATCGAACGGGGAACATCCGATGACTGCTCTACCTCCAGAGCCACTGTCTGTCGCCGCCCCCATATGTAATAATAACAATTCATTTATTTTCTATAGCGCTTTTCAATGACCCAAAGCGGGAGCGGGAGGTGACGCCGGTGAGGAGGGAGTTGCAGTAGTCTAGGCGGGAGGAAATGAAGGCATGGATGAGGGATTCAGCAAATGTGCCGAGTGCCGTTGTCTTATGTGTGCAGTGCTGTGGAAAGGCGTGTCCCCTCGGGGACGAGGCTAAAGTCTATTTGGTCTGATGTTTTCGTACCTCAAAAGCCACGCCAAAGAGGAAACCTGCAAAGTGTCTTCTTATATGATTAGTGACTACTCCGTAGTTAGTTACTTCTTATATGAAGACGTGTCTGGCCCATGGGGACATTACCGTGTGGTGTCTGGCCTTACAAACTACATTTTATTCTGCTCGTCTAGTTTTGTCAAGATTTAGGTGTGAATTTAATTTGCCCTGCCTTGTTCGGTGGGCATGCTGCTGGCTGCACAGTGCCCTTGTTCGGTGGGCATGCTGCTGGCTGCACAGTGCCCCTGCCTTGTTCGGTGGGCATGCTGCTGGCTGCACAGTGCCCTTGTTCGGTGGGCATGCTGCTGGCTGCACAGTGCCCTTGTTCGGTGGGCATGCTGCTGGCTGCACAGTGCCCCTGCCTTGTTCGGTGGGCATGCTGCTGGCTGCACAGTGCCCTTGTTCGGTGGGCATGCTGCTGGCTGCACAGTGCCCCTGCCTTGTTCGGTGGGCATGCTGCTTGCGGCACGGAGCCTCTGTTCTCACTGCTACCGTAATGACACTACCGCTACTGTTGGACCTGTATCGGCCTAAGCCTAGCCTACATATGTTATAATTTCTTTGTTTTAACAGAGCCCCCCCCCCCCCCCCCCTCACTATCATGTTCCACTGTTTCCCTAACCCCTGCAGCCGAAGCCTGGTCCTGTAAAGCGTCTCCTTCTATGTGCTCAGTCAGACCTGCTACGGTGACGAGACCCAGGCCTGCTGCCCGTATGATGAGCACTAACTGGGCTCGTGCGTCTTCTCGCGTTCTGTCCCTATTGTTTCCGCGGGACGAGAGCGCGCTCTCCCCGAGACGCTTATTTAATGAGACGGCCTCTGAGGCTCTGACTGTGTAATTGCAGGCTGTTCTGAGAGCTATTATGGGTGATGTATTTTCAGCGGGGGAAACAGCCATGACTGCGACACAAAAATTAAGCCATGTGCGTCGTCGTGTTCATCAGAGCAAACCCATAACGCTGCGAGGAGTATAGCATCATGTTGTTAATTCTCTCTCGGCTTACCTCACGCACACACACACACACACAGACACACACCGCTGCAGCGTCTGTGTCTTGTAATAGGCTTGCTTTGCATCACTTTATGACACGCATGCGAGGCGTTTAGCCGTTCTTTCCATGTGGATGAACGTGGTTGGTAGTAGTAGCCAGCGTCTCCTGTCCAGCGTCCTCCTCCCGCGTGCCGTCTCTCTCTACACACAGCAGACGACAAGCAGACTCAGGCCTTTGTTTCACCATGGAGCTGGGATTTTCTTGTCACATGATTTATTTACAATGCGTCTTTTCACTGCTCTGCGTCCCAGCGCTGGGCGTTCGAGCTCAGGCAGACTTCGTCTCTTAGCTTCTTTAATTACTCCCTCCTTCCCTAACCGCCTCTCCCTCCTTCTCCCTCTTTGAAAATTAAAAGAAACAAACAATCTGGGCTGAGAGCCGAGTTCAGCTGAAGTGAATGAAAGTCCCCAGTGCACACTGTCTACATACAGTTGTATATCAGTGTCTCTACATACAGTTGTATATCAGTGTCTCTACATACAGTTGTATATCAGTGTCTCTACATACAGTTGTATATCAGTGTCTCTACATACAGTTGTATATCAGTGTCTCTACATACAGTTGTATATCAGTGTCTCTACATACAGTTGTATATCAGTGTCTCTACATACAGTTGTATATCAGTGTCTACATACAGTTGTATATCAGTGTCTACATACAGTTGTATATCAGTGTCTACATACAGTTGTATATCAGTGTCTACATACAGTTGTATATCAGTGTCTACATACAGTTGTATATCAGTGTCTACACATACAGTTGTATATCAGTGTCTACATACAGTTGTATATCAGTATATCTTACCCTACAGCTGTCCTCCTCTCCATTTATACCATCAAGTTGGCCTGGGAGTTCTACCAAATATTAAGGTATACAGTTATTGATCTATGGCATGCCAATGTTTTTTTCAATACCACCATCAAAGATATACTATTGTTCTTCCTGTTTTTAAGCATATATATATATGAATTGCACTTTGCAATAGATAAATGATTTGTGATGGAGATTAGAGGAGAATGAACCAATTGAATAAAGCACATTGTATTACAACAAAACAACATAAAAAAAGATGTCGCATCACTGTAGTTGAAATAACAGTGCGGACCTGAAACAAACAAACCATAACAATTTAAAAATAGTCAAATATTGTTGGTAGTTAATTGTTAAGTGTGGAATGAGATATATGGTGTTATGATACCTCCCACCCCTACCGTCTAGCACTGCATCCTGTGATACAGCAGAGTACAGTCTGTAGGATAGGATATTACTTTATTGATTCAGGCATCATAGCAGCATGGGGGAGGGGAGGTACATGTACTGTATGGGCAGGGTAATAGTAGAAAGACATAAATATAGGCAATACAATTTGATCTGAATATACAAATATGAGAGACAAACGGTGTAAACAAAGGTGCAGATGAGGGTCTGTATGCCATATGGGTTATATTATACGTTACAATAAATATGACGATAAAGAATTTGCAGGGCGGCTAATTGGCGCAGTGGGCAAGGCGCTCGCCACTAATGCAGGAGATGCTGGGTTCGAGCCCAGCTCTCGGTGTTGCTACCAGCTTGGCTGGTCGTTCATACTAATACAATTGGCAGTATTAGGGGGTGGGAAGCTGGTGGGTGGGGATCGGACGTTGTGGACAGCGACTCCTACAGGTCGGTTGGTGCGCCTGTGCAGCAGAATCGGGAAGCAACGAGGGCGGCTGCCTCCTCGAGTACCGGAGGGGACACGTGATGCAAGGCTTCGTCCACATTGCAGCCGGCTTGTGGGAGGCATGGCCTAACTACGTTCGAGACAGGGGAGGGTAGAATTGGACGATACGAAATTGGGATGGGAGAAAAATAGAAAATGGGAGAAAAAAGTAGATCAAAAACAATAAAGAATTTGCATCTGAATACCTACTATGAGTCAGAGTAAAAGTAAAGAATTTGATGAAATGGCCTTGATAGACAACATAATGACTCGCACAGAAGAATTAGCTAGTCTACACAATCCTAAAATGGACGGGCCTCAGGGATACAGTAGGACTTCTGTACTACATCTTGCACTACATCCATACCTAATTTTTGTACCTTGTTGTTTGCATTTTGTACTTTTAGTTTGTATATTGTATATTTTGTATACAAAAAATATATATATATATATTGTGTTTGGACTTTATTCTTTTTTTATCCTTTTTTTACTGTATGAAGCACATTGTCAGGGGGCTCACATACAGAACCAAGCATTTCACTGTATAATGTACATGCACTTTATTCGTGACAAATAAAACAAAACTTGAACTTGTAGTAGTAGCTCTTTACCAACAAGGACCTTTATCAGCTGCTGAGTGTTCAGAGTGTCTCTCTCCTGCCTGTTGTTTTCCCTGCTGGTTTCCTGGTCTTGGTGCTGCTGAACCTGGCTTCCTCATTCCTGTCCTCGCTCACTCCTCCGGAGACACGCCTCCAGTGGGAGCAGCCCCACCTGTCTGTCTGTCTGTGTGGAGGTGGGACAGAGAGGGCTGTGGACTATGTTACTTATGCACATAATAACATGCAGGGCTGGAAGCCAACAGCACCTTGAGATAGCGATCAGAGCCAGGCACACCTACCCCCGGAGAGCCTTGTAGAGGTCTTGTTTTGTGTACTGTGTATGTATTCATTGTGTGCGTGTGTGTGTGTGTGTGTGTGTGTGTGTGTGTGTGGGCCTATTTACCTTTTAGTCTCTAATGCTTGTGTTCATAATATTCCCAGGAATTCCCAACTTCCCACGCAGCCCGGGAAACCTGCCAATTTAACCACTCGTTTTCCAAGCATGATAAACACATGGGAAATTAGAAAATGAACAAAACATTGTTGTTGTTTTTTCAACATATTTGTATGAATTTCTAGAGAGGCATATCAACACATATACAAATATAGTTAAGATAATCACAGTTTTGGCATAGTTTGGCTTCCTTTCCATCTTTTTTTACCCCCCCCCCCCCCCCTCTTATCCCCAATGTTATGGAAAACCTTGGTGAATGTCTTGGGAAAACTTCTGGGATTGTTTCTGGAAACTCCCGAAGGTCACAGAGGGCTTTCCTCAAATCCCACTAGAAATGAGTATATTTAGAAGTCAATAAAACATCTCTTCTTGTGGGAGCGTTACTCTGGACCCATCTAGTCCTAATGACATTTCAACCAATGACAACTGATCACCACCGTCATGTTTTATAGCAGCATAACTTTACCCACAGGCTTCCGCATAATTACACATTCCCAATGATATCGTTTATGAAAATGATTTCCTCTAGAATAAGAGTGGGGAAACACCATTGTCCCCTGTAGTTTCTGTGTGTTTTGTTAATGTCCCCATGACAAGGCTAGCCGAATGCTATTTGATTCCACATAATTATGCGTTTCCTGTAAAAACAGGAAGCGAGGGAGGGACTTGTCGTGGATATTGATTGGCATTTACAGTAACCAATAGCACTGAATGTGCATTACGGCGGACCCATTTAGCTAACAAGCTAATGTTAGCAACATAAGTTGCCAATGTTACACAGCATTAGCAACGTTAGCTAGCAAGCTAACATTGAACATTTGTTCAATTTAGTTGGAGGCCGAGTGCTACCTTATTTACAATGTCATTCTAGAAAGCATTTTATTTGATGCTAAACTAGTAAACGCCCATGTGTGCAGTATGACTCTGTATTTACCAGGAAATGACAAACTCTAAAATACCATTTAAGAATAAAACTACTTTTTTCTCATCGTTGGGACAGATACTGCCGTATAAGTGACAATCAGTGCAAGGCATGCAGACAATCTATCATCTCACTGCCACTTTACTGTCATTATTGTATTATACTGCCATTATTTATCAGTTATAACACTTTTTTATAACAATTACTATGTACCACTGCTGCAAAAAAAGTGCACCAAGTTCTTTTTTACCTCCTGTATTTATTTCAATCTTGCATTCATTTTTTTAGCCACTGTTTATACTGTATATAGTCCTGTATAGTGTATGTACATCGTGTCCCATATGTTACTTATGTTTATAGTGTCCTATATGTTACTTTATGTTTATATTAGATTTTTTTTTATATACACCGTGGAAAGGGGGAAACGTAATTTAATTTCTCTGTATGTCTGGCACATTATGAGAAGCGACAATAAAGCTGACTTTGACGGGAGCATGTCTATGTTCCCCGGGTTCTATGTTCCCCGCTTTGATTGATTGATTGTTTGCAAATTTTAGAACACCAGCCCTGATTCCAAACTCTAACCGTAACCAGTTCGAAAGAGGGCCTAAGCTTAACCAGTTCGAAACAAGGCGGACATTAATAATTAATAAAATAATAAAAATTAATAAAATGTTCAATCTATTAATCAATCAAGCGGGGAACATAGGACCCGGGGAACATAGGGATGATCCCACTTT
>NC_140181.1:98171957-98198642 GCF_963971535.1 Notolepis coatsorum | reverse complement strand
TCCTGTTTATCTATAAAGATTACGGACTGATATTTAATGCATATGTTTTTGGTACAGTGTGTGTGTGTGTGTGTGTGTGTGGGGGGGGGGGGGGGGGGGGGGTACAGTACCTGGTCATGATGCTGAATAATAGATGAACTGTGATGAATAAATCAGAAACGACGAGGATGCATGCAGCGTGTGTGGATGCTCTCTGGCAGTGGTCAGAGTGATGGCACCATGTGACTGAGTGGGCGGGTTCTATATCCCCCCCCCCCCCCCCCATCACGTTTGGCACTGGAGCGCTGAGGAAGAGGAGGAGGAGGAGGAGGGAGCTTTTCTGTGTACCAGTCTCTTCGCATCAGCGTCAGAAAGAGCATTCCATGCTGCCACGCCATGCCTGTGAGTGTCTCTCTCTCTCTCTCTCTCTCTCTCTTTGCTTTATGAGCCTCCACCACGGGTGCTGAGGAGAGGGAGAGGTGGGACGTTGTCATAGTAACAGTGTCACGGCTGATTGGTCGTGCAGTGGCTGTGAGTGACCCAGTAGAGAGAGAGAGAGAGTGAGAGAAAGAGAGAGAAAGAGAGGAGTATCTGGGAGTTAGCTAGCCAGACATGAAAGGTGGGTGGTGGTGGTGGTGGTGGGGGGGGGGGGGGGCGATTCGAGGCTCACGGAGGACTGGTGCTTAAGTGGTTGGTATCCCCTACAGCAGGGGTTCCCAAACTTTTCAGGCCGGGACCCAGAAAATAAGGCGTCAGAGAGCCGCGGCCCAATGCACATCGTCAGGTTTTTTTTTTGTTTTTTTTTTTTTTTTTGCCAGGCGACCGATTTTTTAAGCCGAATATCACTTCAATCCTATTAAGTTAGTTCAAGTTAGTTATTCATTTATATGTGCTATTTTTTTTTTTTATTATTTTTTAAACAAACATATAAACAAACATGACAACACACGATAAGATATACAAGCATTAATTAACAGTGCACATCCAATGAAATCACCATTTAGTTAAATGTCTTATACAGGATATACCCCTAATACCTGCTATCTAATACCCTACACACATATGCTCTAGCTCGTACCCCCCCCTCCCGGACCCCCCATTGGATAATCCATCCATTATCCCTCGCTCCTAACCAGACACTACCATTATATGCTAGCTTTTATTCTCTCCACCACTTCTAACCACATTGTCATTTTGGATTCATTGAGACCCAAAATTCTTGCTGTAGATATTTCTTGATAAATCACATCGAGATATGTGAGAATCCAGACCTTCCGGCAAATTTTTTCCGGTTGAAACCATCGTGATGCTATCAGCTTTTTAGCCACTGTGATACCCGATAAAACCAATCTCTTTAGCTGTGGATGTACTGCACACTCAAAAACATCATTCAGCAGTAATACAGAGGGGTGTACAGGTATATTCAGAGTTAAGAGATTTGATAATTGCTGGGTCACTTCTTTCCAGAATATCTTAACTGGTGGGCAGTCCCAGTACATGTGCATAAATGTCCCCTATATGTGCTATTTATGAGAGGGCTAACTTGTTGCAAAATAATAATGATAATAATAATAATAGCCTCATTAAAATACTATTGTTGCTTCGGTTGTTTTCAGCGTTTTATGTGCATAATCTGTTATTTAGTTTGAAATGTTCGTTGAAATAAGTAGATTTTTCGTTTTTGTTTATTTATTAAGTTAATATAAAACCATATAGTCACATTTTAGAATACAATAGAATAGAATTTTAGAATACAACTAGAAACACTGTCCTGGCCTGCTTCTAAGTTCAGTGGCCTGAAGAAAAAAAAAAAAAAAACCTTTTTTTTGTGAAATCATCTCGCGGCCCTCCTGTGGCTGCTCGCGGCCCACCTTTGGGTCGCAACCCCGACTTTGGGAACCACTGCCCTACAGGGAAACACCCGGCTTGGCCTCGGTCCAGATCCACGTCTCTCTGTCGTCTGGTCCCGGCTGGAGGGGTAATGTTTATTCATCATCATCATCATTCCCCCCCCGCCGCTGCCTGTGTGTCTCCAGTGGGCCAGGCCTCTTTGATGATGATGATGCTTCACACGAAACCTGTTCATCACGGTCGTCTGATCGACGTGCCTCCAGGGATCTCCCCCCCCCCCCCCCCCCCCCTTCGTCCAGACTGACCCAGTTAGTTATTTTGGGTGAATATTCATCATTCGGCTCCGGAGATTCAATTTTTTTTTGTCATTTTATCACCTTTTGTGTCTCAGGTTTTTTTCATGTTTTTTAAATTCACGTTTGAATTCTACAATTTTTTTTTTTTTGTCCACTTTTTCTCCTCCTTTTTCTATTTTTCTCCCATCCCAATTCCACGGTGCCAATTCTCCCCTCTCCTGTCTTGAACGTTGCTCGCATATGCCCCCCACTGGCCGGTTATAGGGAGGATAGAAGCCTTGCATCACGTGTCCCCTCCGATACACGAGGAGGCAGCCTGTCACATCTTTTCACCTGCCAATTGAGTTAGTATGACGGCTGCCCCAAGCCGGAGGCAACGCCGACAGCCGGATTCGAACCCGGTGTCTCTTGCGTTGGTGACGAGCGCAATGTCCGCTGCCCCACCCAGCCGCCTGAATTCTACCATATTCTTTTTTATTTATTTTTTTTATCTTTCTTCCCCTCTTTTTCTCGATTTTTCTCCCATCCCACCCTTCCTGGTTGTTGCGCACTTTCCCCTACTGTTGGTCCGGGAGACCGGAGACTGTCACATGCTTTCCTCCGACGCATGTGCAGCCAGCCGGCAGGCCAGCCTGGCCGCGCAGATTCTCACCGGGGAGAGTGTAGCGTGTGGGAGGCCGCACTATCTCTCCTTAGATCCTACCCTAGCTGAGCAGGCGCCCCGACCGAACTGTAGGGGTCGCTGTCCACAACGCCCAGGACCCACCCTTCAGCTTTCCCACCCTCTAATACTGCCAATTGTATTAGTGTGAGCGGCCAGCCAAGCTGATGGCAACGCCGGGAGCTGGATTCGAACAGGCGAATCCAGCTTCTCCGGCGTTGGTGACGAACGCAATCTCCGCTACGCCACCTGACCGCCTGAATTCTACCATCTTATAGTCTCTGTCGGGGCTCAGTGCGCGTGTGTTGAAACACATCTGAGCTACCTTTTCCTCCCAGACCTCATCCACCCAAATATAGGTCACCTGTCTAATAGAATAATACCTTCAGAGATGACTTCATCTGACCCAGGATCAGATGTCTGGGCACTGTGCAGCAGGCGATATGAACACAGACACTGGCACGCACCCAGCGTTAGGTTGTAAAAATTGCAGACGGTATAAAACGGCACTCAAGCACAGTTACATCATTGGCATTTTGCATAAATAAGGCCATAAACATACTGGCATTTAACTAAAAATAAGAATGTCGCATATTTGGGTTGGAATTACATCAGAGGCCTGTCTGGCAGGCAGGCTGTGTCTCAGAGTCTCCTGATAGGGGTGCGCTGAGATCGGATAGTGATGTAAAATGCACCAATAGGGGTTTTGGAGGCCTGTTTTTTCTTTTTTTAAACCCCCACAGTTATCTTAACCCACTACCACACTACCAAAGGGTTAACCATTTCACTGCGACAATACAGAAGGTTAACCCTTTCACTGCCACACGGCAAAGTGTTAACCCTTTCACTACCACACTACAGACTGTTAACCCTTTCACTAGCACACTACAGACTGTTGTGAAAAGTGAACCTGCTGTAGTGTGGTAATGAAAGGGTTAAAGGGATGGTTGAGATTTTTGGACATTAAGTTATATGGAATCCTTGCTAGTAGGGTAGGTGATGCCATGCCATTAGCTTACATACTTACTGAGTACATACTCACTCGGAGTTCTGGCCCGCTGCCCATTTCCTAGTGACCCGGGGGAAGCGTCAAACGGGCTAAATAAAATTGGGTCACGAGACAAAAAAAAGTTGGAACACGGCTGTGTGATGCGCTGTGATGCACTATGATGCTCCGTGATGCTCTGTGATGCTCTACAATGCACTATGGTGCACTATGATGCGCTGTGATGCTCTGTGATGCTCCATGATGCACTATGATGCTCCGTGATGCTCTGTGATGCTCTACAATGCACTATGGTGCACTATGATGCGCTGTGATGCTCCGTGATGCTCTGTGATGCTCTACAATGCACTATGATGCACTATGATGCGCTGTGATGCGCTGTGATGCTCTGTGATGCACTGTGATGCTCCGTGATGCTCTGTGATGCTCCGTGATGCTCTGTGATGCTCCGTGATGCTCTGTGATGCTCTACAATGCACTATGGTGCACTATGATGCCCTATGATGCTCTGTGATGCTCCATGATGCACTATGATGCGCTGTGATGAGCTGTGATGCCCTATAATGCTCCATGATGCTCTGTGATGCTCTATGATGCACTGTGATACGCTGTGATAAATACTTCAAAGACTGTAGGTTTTCATTTTTGGTGACTGAAGCTTTTCTCTGCATGTTGAAGGAACATGTCAACATTATGGGAAACGCACTTTACCGTCTTCTACAGAGTCAGACAACAAGATGGATACATTCTCCTCTCTGTGCGTTCAGTTAGAAAGCTATGCGGCTGCAAGCTATCCGTATCCGCTTCCATTAATTTGTGTTAAAGCTAGGCTAGTAGCTTGCAGCCAGATTCGGTTGTTAAGTCTTGACGTATATTCATGTCTGGGGGCCAAACGCTCCACTTCAGACAGCGGGAGATACTGGGAGCACTTACCCCAAACAGTTTTGTTATGACTCAGATGTATTGAAACAACAAGGGACACAGCGCAGAGGCGTGTTGAAAAGATGAGAGCCTCAGTCAGCCAACACAGGAAGAAGCTTGGCTACGTCACGGTTTAACAACCACATAGCTTTCTACTGAACGCACAGAGAGGACATTGGTATCTATCTTCTTGTCTGACACCATAATGTTGACGTGTTCCCCTTTCACTGCCACACTACAGAAGGTTAACCCTTTACTATCACACTACAGACGGTAACCATCGGTAGTGTGATGGTAAAGGGTTAACCTTCTGTAGTGTGGCAGTGAAAGGGTTAACCTGCTGTTGTGTGGCAGTGAAAGGGTTAACGTTCTGTGTATTGTCGCAGTGAAAGGGTTAACCGTTTGGTAGTGTGTGGCGGTGAAAGGGTTAAGCCATTTGTGTAAAACACATTGGTAATTGTTGCAGCATTACAGTGTATGCATTATTCTTATTTTTTTAACTAACAACAGACGGGACAAAAACAGTGCAGTGGAGGATTAATCATTTAAATAAATATATATATATATATATATATATATATATATATATACACAGTGCAGAGTTCCAGTAAAGACCAGTGCAGTATTTTGCCAGTGTCATTGTGCCAGTGTCACTTGGGGGCGGCGGCCCTGAGTCATTGATCAGCCTTGACGTGTTCCTTCAACTGGCCTGTTCCTGGATTAACAGGATAACCTCCATTTTGTGCCCGTTTGATGCTTCCCAGCTCACTTGGGAGGCAGGCAACAGGCCAGACCTCTGAGGAAGCTAATGGCATTGCCTCAACTACACTACTAGCAGTAGCAAGTATTCCACACACTACTTGAAGAGAACACCACTCTAATTAAGAGTTTGAATCTGCTATTTCCTTGGCCCACTGCCAGGTTCGATCAATATTTGTATGTAAATATAAAGAGCTATTCTCTCATAAAGCCATTCGAGGAGTCAAACTTGTATGATGTCATCAAGTATAAAGTCTGGAGAGCTGCTCCATGGACGATGGATGGGAGATTTTGTGGACCCACGGAATGTTTGTTTTGATCTTGAATGAGCTTTAATCTATAGTAGTGACTTCACGTCTGAAACAGAAAATGGACCTATGAACTAAGTGTCTATAAAATATTTCCCAATTAATTGTCTAATGGAGAGGCTTCAGACCTTATACCCGATGACATCATCAATTTGAGTCGATTTGGGAGAGAGTTGTTTATTTTCCCGCTAATATTCTTGGACTGTCTCAGACCAGAGGAACTACATGTATGGATTCTGAAAATGGACATAGTTCCCTCCCCTTTTTAATTTCCAAAAATCCAAACTATCCCTATACCAATACTGATTGTTGCAAGAGTCTTAATGCAGGTAGAAAACAAGGCTAATGTTTTCAGACATCTATCTGATCAAGAAGGTATTATGATGGTAGCGGCGTTAATTAAAACACTACTAACCTTCATACTGTCTTTTACTATTATGCACTTTGCTAGTAAGGAATCTACCATGTCGATATTACTATACTATGCTATTATATGTCTTTACTACTATTCACTCAAGTTCAACTCTGTTTGACGAACAGTTACTGACCCTTAGCTGCCAGAGTTGTACCCTTCCTGCTGACTTGTTGCACAGAAAGTCACTTTGGATAAAAGCGTCAGCAAAATGTAATGTTGCCCTCCCTGTGACAAATAAACGGTATGAACTAAAAGAAGATGTCAATCAAAGGAGAAACTAACATAAATGTATATGTGAATTTACATGGCTCTGAGAAGCAGATGGTAGGTTTGAGTGAATTCTCCAATACTGATTGAATTGATAAATAAAGACCTCGCCTTATTCCTCTTTCTCAGAGAGAGAGAGAGAGAGAGAGAGAGAGAGAGAGAGAGACTTAAAGGCATTTAGGGTGATGTGTGTGTCTCTGTCTGTTTCAATCAAGTGTGATATGAGGCAGGGGGGGGGGGGGGGGGGGGGGGAGTGTGCGTCCGCATGCCGATCTGACATATGGACGAGACTTTAACTCTGCGATTACATTTGTAGGATTCATAGCCTGTGTCTAATAGCCAGTAAGTCAATGAGCAACAGGGTGATTTTTAAAGATGCGTGTGGAAGGGTACTACGTGTGGAAGGGTACTACGTGTGTGTGTGTGGAAGGGTACTGCGTGTGGAAGGGTACTGCGTGTGGAAGGGTACTGCATGTGGAAGGGTACTACGTGTGTGTGTGGAAGGGTACTGCGTGTGGAAGGGTACTACGTGTGGAAGGGTACTACGTGTGGAAGGGTACTGCGTGTGGAAGGGTACTGCATGTGGAAGGGTACTACGTGTGTGTGTGGAAGGGTACTGCGTGTGGAAGGGTACTGCGTGTGGAAGGGTACTACGTGTGTGTGTGGAAGGGTACTGCGTGTGGAAGGGTACTACGTGTGGAAGGGTACTACGTGTGGAAGGGTACTACGTGTGCGTGTGGAAGGATACTGTGTGTGGAAGGGTACTACGTGTGGAAGGATACTGTGTGTAGAAGGGTACTACGTGTGGAAGGATACTGTGTGTGGAAGGGTACTGTGTGTGTGTGTGGAAGGATACTGTGTGTGGAAGGATACTGGCGTGCAGTGGCATGGGCACAGCCCTGGGGCACAGCCCTGTGGCACCACCGGCTGCAACAGCTGCTCTGCCCTCCCCCTCCCCCCCCCACCACCACCAGGGGGCACAGTGATGTAACCCCCCCCCCCCCCCCCGCTCTGCTGCTCCAGAGTGTCACGTGACAGAGGTCACTAGTCAAACTGCGTTACCGTCTCCCAGCCTTTTGCGTCGCAGGCGTCGTCATCATCACATCCTCCCTCGCTCATTGTGTATTTTCTCTCTCTCTCTTTATCTGTCTCTCTCTTTCTTTATCTGTCTCTCTGTCTCCCCCCTCTCTCTCTCTCTTTCGCTCTCTATCTGCCCCCCCCCCCCTCTCTCTCTCTTCAGTTCAGCGTCGTGGACAGCTTCGCTGTGTACTGAAACGAGAGATGAAACGGAAGCACACTGTAGATTGAAGGGTGATCAAGCAGCCTACCTTGGCCAGCTTGGCCCGCTCTGGAATTATCCTCACATGAATTATTATGACCGGAGAGATTTAAATAATGTCAGTCTTAAACAGATTTCCCAGTGAATAACTGCTCTGACTCTCACTAACTGCCCATGGTAGCCTGCTTGATCCATGTCTCCAGTGTGCCTCACTCTGTTTCATCTCTGTTTCATCTCTCCCTCTCATTCCCTCTAGCTCTCTCTCTTTCTTTCTAGCACATCTCTTTCTCTCTCTCGCTCTGGCATCACAACCATACACGGAGAGTGTAATCTCCAGATGTTCCTAGTTAGCGCGGGCCCTTCTCAATGGGCAAATACCAGCGGATAGCTTAATCTGACTGCATGCTTGACTTGAAAAAACCACACGGCATCAAGATGAGGTCACATTACCGATAGCTGGTAATAGCTAGTGATCGCTACCAGCGGTGCCACCCACCACAGTGAAAAAGATGGCATGCTGTGTGTGCGTTGTGTATTATGACTGATAATCTCTTTCTAAGCCTCCTGCTCCCGGTAGAGTAACGGGCATCCAGGCCTCTGTCCTGGTATCACATGGCGGTATTATCTGCTCACAAACGCTGTGGTAGTTCGATGGAAGCAGGAAAGATTCCCTGCCCTTTTTGGGAGTCCCAATTATGTTTGGGACCCCCACCCAATCAAGAACATGGCCATCAACCCACCCACACTGAAATGGTGTCGGTGTACTTCTAATACAGTCATAACGAACAAAGCACAGGCTTATACTAGGGGTGTAAATATTTGACCCCACTTCGATTCGATTACTATTCTTCAGGCAACGATTCAATGCATCATGAAATCTCTTCATTTGACCATGATTCGATTTGATGCGATTTGATAAATTCAGTTAATGCATCAGTTAATTCCCCAAAAGAAATGTAATACACAAAAATGTGGCTGGGGGAACTGATTCACTCAGCATGAATGGACTATAGGTCAATAAAAAAAATCTACTCTATTGAGAAAAAAATTCTAATCGATTCTACCATTTTCAAATCGATGCAGTTGAATCGTCACCTTAGGATCGATGCATTGTTACGCCCCTAGCTTTTACCATAGTGATAAGTAAACTGGACTTAAATAAACATGTATGATATATATATATATGATATAGCCGGTGTCCGTCCGTGTTGTTTGTTGCTTGTCTGCTTGCAGTAGATCTGCACTCTGTCTCTGCAGTGAGTGCACAACAGCCGGCTCATATCACTTAACATCAAGAGGTGACGACAACAAATGTGATAAGAGTGGAGAGATTCTGTCCCGCGAATCCACTACGGTCTCATTAAACACTAGCTTGTATTGTATTGAAGCACAGACAAACGTACAAACACACACACATCCCAAGCCTCTGTGTGATGTAGCCAGCATCAAGGCGAGCTAGACCCCGGTCTGAGTCATGCTGCTCTCCTCCACCCCCCCCCCCCCCCCCCCCCCCCCCCCCCCCCCGATCAGACACGGGCTGACACATGAGATGTGGAGTGACAGCACCCTGACCGCTGCACAGGAGAGAGGGGGGCCGGGCGGGCGCGAGTCACTTCGTCATGGGTCTCTCCCAGGATTAATAACTGGGTCATGCGAGTCGTGTGTGCCCTGTGTGCAGTTCCCGTGTCGATGCCTTGTGAAAACATGCTGTAACACAGGAATACGGTGACGCTATGCCCTGAGATAGTCGGAGGATTACACAGTAGAGACCCGTCGTAGATGGCCTGCAAAATGCCTTCTCCTGGGAGGTGTGTGTTTGGGTTGTTATCTGGGCGGTGAGTCGTGTTGATGTGATAAAGGAGGCACACGTGTGTTTATAAAGGCAGCACACGTGTGTTTATAAAGGCAGCACACGTGTGTTTATAAAGGCAGAACACATGTGTTTATAAAGGCAGCACACGTGTGTTTATAAAGGCAGCACACGTGTGTTTATAAAGGCAGCACACGTGTGTTTATAAAGGCAGCACACGTGTTTATAAAGGCAGAACACGTGTGTTTATAAAGGCAGCACACGTGTGTTTATAAAGGCAGCACACGTGTGTTTATAAAGGCAGCACACGTGTGTTTATAAAGGCAGCACACGTGTGTTTATAAAGGCAGCACACATGTGTTTATAAAGGCAGCACACGTGTTTATAAAGGCAGAACATGTGTGTTTATAAAGGCAGCACACGTGTGTTTATAAAGGCAGCACACGTGTTTATAAAGGCAGAACACGTGTGTTTATAAAGGCAGCACATGTGTTTATAAAGGCAGAACACATGTGTTTATAAAGGCAGAACACGTGTGTTTATAAAGGCAGCACACGTGTTTATAAAGGCAGAACACGTGTGTTTATAAAGGCAGCACATGTGTTTATAAAGGCAGAACACATGTGTTTATAAAGGCAGCACACGTGTTTATAAAGGCAGAACACGTGTTTATAAAGGCAGAACACGTGTGTTTATAAAGGCAGCACATGTGTTTATAAAGGCAGAACACATGTGTTTATAAAGGCAGCACATGTGTGTTTATAAAGGCAGCACATGTGTGTTTATAAAGGCAGAACACATGTGTTTATAAAGGCAGCACACGTGTTTATAAAGGCAGAACACGTGTGTTTATAAAGGCAGCACACGTGTTTATAAAGGCAGAACATGTGTGTTTATAAAGGCAGCACATGTGTGTTTATAAAGGCAGCACACGTGTTTATAAAGGCAGAACACATGTGTTTATAAAGGCAGCACATGTGTGTTTATAAAGGCAGCACACGTGTGTTTATAAAGGCAGAACACGTGTGTTTATAAAGGCAGCACATGTGTGTTTATAAAGGCAGCACATGTGTGTTTATAAAGGCAGAACACATGTGTTTATAAAGGCAGCACACGTGTGTTTATAAAGGCAGAACACGTGTGTTTATAAAGGCAGCACATGTGTGTTTATAAAGGCAGAACACATGTGTTTATAAAGGCAGAACACATGTGTTTATAAAGGCAGCACACATGTGTTTATAAAGGCAGCACACATGTGTTTATAAAGGCAGCACACGTGTGTTTATAAAGGCAGAACACGTGTGTTTATAAAGGCAGAACACATGTGTTTATAAAGGCAGCACACGTGTGTTTATAAAGGCAGCACACGTGTGTTTATAAAGGCAGCACACGTGTGTTTATAAAGGCAGAACACACATGTTTATAAAGGCAGCACACGTGTGTTTATAAAGGCAGCACACGTGTGTTTATAAAGGCAGCACACGTGTGTTTATAAAGGCAGAACACACATGTTTATAAAGGCAGCACACGTGTGTTTATAAAGGCAGCACACGTGTGTTTATAAAGGAGGCACACGTGTGTTTATAAAGGCAGCACACGTGTGTTTATAAAGGCAGCACACGTGTGTTTATAAAGGCAGCACACGTGTGTTTATAAAGGCAGCACACGTGTGTTTATAAAGGCAGCACATGTGTGTTTATAAAGGAGGCACACGTGTGTTTATAAAGGCAGCACACGTGTGTTTATAAAGGCAGCACACGTGTTTATAAAGGCAGAACACGTGTGTTTATAAAGGCAGCACACGTGTGTTTATAAAGGCAGCAGCACATGTGTGTTTATAAAGGCAGCACACGTGTTTATAAAGGCAGAACACGTGTGTTTATAAAGGCAGCACACGTGTGTTTATAAAGGCAGCAGCACATGTGTGTTTATAAAGGCAGCACACGTGTGTTTATAAAGGCAGCACATGTGTGTTTATAAAGGCAGCAGCACACGTGTTTATAAAGGCAGCAGCACATGTGTTTATAAAGTCAGCACACGTGTTTATAAAGGCAGCAGCACATGTGTTTATAAAGTCAGCACACACGTGTTTATAAAGGCAGAACACACGTGTTTATAAAGTCAGCACACGTGTTTATAAAGTCAGCACACGTGTTTATAAAGGCAGCAGCACATGTGTTTATAAAGTCAGCACACACGTGTTTATAAAGGCAGAACACACGTGTTTATAAAGTCAGCACACGTGTGTTTATAAAGGCAGAACACGTGTGTTTATAAAGGCAGCAGCACATGTGTTTATAAAGGCAGCACACGTGTGTTTATAAAGGCAGCACACGTGTGTTTATAAAGGCAGCACATGTGTGTTTATAAAGGCAGCACACGTGTGTTTATAAAGGCAGCACATGTGTGTTTATAAAGGCAGAACACGTGTGTTTATAAAGGCAGCACACGTGTGTTTATAAAGGCAGCACACGTGTGTTTATAAAGGCAGCACATGTGTGTTTATAAAGGCAGCACACGTGTGTTTATAAAGGCAGAACACGTGTTTATAAAGGCAGCACATGTGTGTTTATAAAGGCAGCACATGTGTGTTTATAAAGGCAGCACACGTGTGTTTATAAAGGCAGCACACGTGTGTTTATAAAGGCAGCACATGTGTGTTTATAAAGTCAGCACATGTGTTTATAAAGGCAGCAGCACACGTGTGTTTATAAAGGCAGCACACGTGTGTTTATAAAGGCAGCACACGTGTGTTTATAAAGGCAGCACACGTGTGTTTATAAAGGCAGCACACGTGTGTTTATAAAGGCAGCACACGTGTGTTTATAAAGGCAGCACACGTGTGTTTATAAAGGCAGCACACGTGTGTTTATAAAGGCAGCACACATGTGTTTATAAAGGCAGCACACGTGTGTTTATAAAGGCAGCACACGTGTTTATAAAGTCAGCACACGTGTGTTTATAAAGGCAGCACACGTGTGTTTATAAAGGCAGAACACACGTGTGTTTATAAAGGCAGCACACGTGTGTTTATAAAGGCAGCACACGTGTGTTTATAAAGGCAGCACACGTGTGTTTATAAAGGCAGCACACGTGTGTTTATAAAGGCAGCACACGTGTGTTTATAAAGGCAGCACACGTGTGTTTATAAAGGCAGCACATGTGTGTTTATAAAGGCAGCACACGTGTGTTTATAAAGGCAGCACACGTGTTTATAAAGGCAGCACACGTGTGTTTATAAAGGCAGCAGCACACGTGTGTTTATAAAGGCAGCACACGTGTGTTTATAAAGGCAGCACACGTGTGTTTATAAAGGCAGCAGCACATGTGTGTTTATAAAGGCAGCACACGTGTGTTTATAAAGTCAGCACATGTGTGTTTATAAAGGCAGAACACACGTGTTTATAAAGGCAGAACACACGTGTTTATAAAGGCAGCACATGTGTTTATAAAGGCAGCACACGTGTGTTTATAAAGGCAGAACACATGTGTTTATAAAGGCAGCACATGTGTGTTTATAAAGTCAGCACATGTGTGTTTATAAAGTCAGCACATGTGTGTTTATAAAGGCAGCACATGTGTGTTTATAAAGGCAGAACACATGTGTTTATAAAGGCAGCACATGTGTTTATAAAGTCAGCACATGTGTGTTTATAAAGGCAGCACATGTGTGTTTATAAAGGCAGCACACGTGTGTTTATAAAGGCAGAACACATGTGTTTATAAAGTCAGCACATGTGTGTTTATAAAGGCAGAACACATGTGTTTATAAAGGCAGAACACACGTGTTTATAAAGGCAGCACACGTGTTTATAAAGGCAGCACATGTGTTTATAAAGTCAGCACATGTGTGTTTATAAAGTCAGCACATGTGTGTTTATAAAGGCAGCACATGTGTGTTTATAAAGTCAGCACATGTGTGTTTATAAAGTCAGCACATGTGTGTTTATAAAGGCAGCACATGTGTGTTTATAAAGGCAGCACACATGTGTTTATAAAGGCAGCACATGTGTTTATAAAGTCAGCACATGTGTGTTTATAAAGGCAGAACACACGTGTTTATAAAGGCAGAACACACGTGTTTATAAAGGCAGAACACACGTGTTTATAAAGTCAGCACATGTGTGTTTATAAAGGCAGCACATGTGTTTATAAAGGCAGCACATGTGTGTTTATAAAGGCAGCACATGTGTGTTTATAAAGGCAGCACATGTGTGTTTATAAAGGCAGCACACGTGTTTATAAAGGCAGCACATGTGTGTTTATAAAGTCAGCACATGTGTGTTTATAAAGTCAGCACATGTGTGTTTATAAAGTCAGCACATGTGTTTATAAAGGCAGAACACATGTGTTTATAAAGGCAGCACATGTGTTTATAAAGGCAGCACATGTGTGTTTATAAAGGCAGCACATGTGTGTTTATAAAGGCAGCACATGTGTTTATAAAGGCAGAACACACGTGTGTTTATAAAGGCAGAACACATGTGTTTATAAAGGCAGCACACGTGTGTTTATAAAGGCAGCACACGTGTTTATAAAGGCAGAACACGTGTGTTTATAAAGGCAGCACACGTGTGTTTATAAAGGCAGCACACGTGTGTTTATAAAGGCAGAACACGTGTTTATAAAGGCAGCACACGTGTGTTTATAAAGGCAGCACACGTGTTTATAAAGGCAGAACACGTGTGTTTATAAAGGCAGAACACACGTGTGTTTATAAAGGCAGCACACGTGTTTATAAAGGCAGCACACGTGTGTTTATAAAGGCAGAACACATGTGTGTTTATAAAGGCAGAACACATGTGTGTTTATAAAGGCAGCACACGTGTGTTTATAAAGGCAGCACACGTGTTTATAAAGGCAGCACACATGTTTTTATAAAGTCAGCACACGTGTTTTTATAAAGGCAGCACACACGTGTTTATAAAGGCAGCACATGTGTGTTTATAAAGGCAGCACACACGTGTGTTTATAAAGGCAGCAGCACATGTGTGTTTATAAAGTCAGCACACGTGTTTATAAAGGCAGCACACGTGTGTTTATAAAGTCAGCACACGTGTTTATAAAGGCAGCACACGTGTGTTTATAAAGGCAGCACACGTGTGTTTATAAAGGCAGAACACGTGTGTTTATAAAGGCAGCACATGTGTGTTTATAAAGGCAGCACACGTGTGTTTATAAAGGCAGCACACGTGTTTATAAAGTCAGCACACGTGTTTATAAAGGCAGCACACACGTGTTTATAAAGGCAGCACATGTGTTTATAAAGGCAGCACACGTGTTTATAAAGGCAGCACACGTGTGTTTATAAAGGCAGCACATGTGTTTATAAAGGCAGCACATGTGTTTATAAAGGCAGCACACGTGTTTATAAAGGCAGCACACGTGTGTTTATAAAGGCAGCACACGTGTGTTTATAAAGGCAGCACACGTGTGTTTATAAAGGCAGCAGCACACGTGTTTATAAAGGCAGCACACGTGTGTTTATAAAGGCAGCACACGTGTGTTTATAAAGGCAGCACACATGTGTTTATAAAGGCAGCACACGTGTGTTTATAAAGTCAGCACACGTGTGTTTATAAAGTCAGCACACGTGTTTATAAAGGCAGAACACACGTGTTTATAAAGGCAGCACATGTGTGTTTATAAAGGCAGCACACATGTGTTTATAAAGGCAGCACATGTGTGTTTATAAAGGCAGCAGCACATGTGTGTTTATAAAGGCAGCAGCACATGTGTGTTTATAAAGGCAGCACACGTGTGTTTATAAAGGCAGCACACGTGTGTTTATAAAGGCAGCACATGTGTGTTTATAAAGGCAGCACACGTGTGTTTATAAAGGCAGCACACGTGTGTTTATAAAGGCAGAACACGTGTGTTTATAAAGGCAGCACATGTGTTTATAAAGGCAGAACACATGTGTTTATAAAGGCAGCACACGTGTGTTTATAAAGGCAGAACACATGTGTTTATAAAGGCAGCACATGTGTGTTTATAAAGGCCGCAGCACGTGTGTTTATAAAGGCAGCACATGTGTGTTTATAAAGGCAGCACACGTGTGTTTATAAGGCCAGCACATGTGTGTTTATAAAGGCAGCACACGTGTTTATAAAGGCAGCACATGTGTGTTTATAAAGTCAGCACACGTGTGTTTATAAAGGCAGCACATGTGTGTTTATAAAGTCAGCAGCACATGTGTTTATAAAGTCAGCAGCACATGTGTTTATAAAGTCAGCACACGTGTTTATAAAGTCAGCACATGTGTGTTTATAAAGGCAGCACATGTGTGTTTATAAAGGCAGCACATGTGTGTTTATAAAGGCAGCAGCACATGTGTTTATAAAGTCAGCACACGTGTTTATAAAGTCAGCACATGTGTGTTTATAAAGGCAGCACATGTGTGTTTATAAAGGCAGCACATGTGTGTTTGGCTGCTGAAGTCGTCTTTAATAGTCGTCGGGAGTAAATCTCTGTAAAAAGCCGGGATGATGACAAAATGCTTGATGGCGCGTCACAGATGTAAGAAGGCTGTTTTATGAGCCGTGCTGCCAGCCCCTCTGCAGCTGTGTGTGTGTGTGTGTGTGTGTGTGTGTGTGTGTGTGTGTGTGTGGGTGTGTGGGTGTGGGTGTGGGTGGTGTGGTGTTTTTACGAGAGGGGGGTGAGATGGGGTCATGTTTGAGATGGCGCTGCTGGCGCGTAGGGCAGACGCAGGAAGCAGGAATAAGTAGCAAAACTAGTGGGAGGAAACTTTGGGAAATCTCACAATTTTGTCACAATTGGATTTTGAAAATCGATTCATCACGATTATCTCTAGGCCAATTTCAGATTGGTATTGGGCTAATTGGAGACTTAGTGCTTTTTGCGGCAGAAGAATTAAGAATTAAGAAAATTGACATATCATCCCGTATTCACACAAATATATATAATTCTTTGGTAATCGGAAGGTTCCCGGTTCGATTCCCGCTCCGTGGAAGTGTGTCGAAGTGTCCTTGAGCAAGACACCCATAATTGCCTCCTGGTGAGCAGGTTGGCTCCTTCCACGGTCGCCTCTCTGCCGTCGGTGTGTGAATGTGTGCGTGAATGGGGTGAATGTGATGCATAAGCATAAGTGCTTTGGATAAAAGCGGTATATAAATGCAGTTGTTGTTTCAGTGCTTTGACTACTCTCTCTGTACTCCCAACTCATTGGATTTGAAACAGAACCACGACTAGGAGATTAAAAGTGCAGACTTTCAGCTTTCATTTTATAATTAGTAGTACATTTAGTACATTTACTTACAAACACACGCATGCTGCAAGATGAGCGACACACACAGTAACACACACACACACACACATGTCTTGGGTCGCCAACAAAATTCCTTCTCTGCGCTTGACCCATCCCCTTGTCGTCGTCATCGTCGTCCCCCACCCCCCCCCCCAAGGGCAGCTGGGAGCACACATGGGTTGTGCCTTGGGGCCACGCCCGGTAGGGATGGGTACAGAATTCGGTACTTTTGAGGTACCGAACCGGAACACGTCGGTACTACCGAGTATCGAATCAAGTGAGAAACCGAAAAAATAAATGATTTTTTTTTTTTTTTTTTTTTTACTTTTTTCTTTTCATGTCAACGTTCACACACACAATATATGCTTACCTAGGATTTGACTTGATTCAACAACAAAGCAGTCGGAGCAATGACAAGCCGAAAACTGTCGAAATTGTAGTTATTTGATGTTTGGATTTTTTTTTTATGACTGATGTAGGTAAATTACATTTCTTGAGACTAAAGTACCGAAAAAAGGTACCGTTGGGTACCGGTATCGATTCACAGGTACCGGTACCGGTATCGGTTCAAATGTGAAAGGTACCCATCCCTAACGCCCGGGGACCAATCCAAGGGCTCCTGTCCGTCTTCGTCAGGGAACACGACAGCGTTAGCGATCTGGTTTTACTGGTTTTTATCTCTTTTTCCGGAGGGGAAACCCTTGGCGAGCACACAGGAGAACATTGCAAACTCCACACAGAAAGGCCCGGGAGACACGTGACTTAACAGTATTTCAGCCCAGCTCCCCAGACGGTGCTGTATCGAACGTGAAGGTTGTCTGCCAGTACTGAGACCCAACGTCATATCGTTGGTTGCGTGCGATCAATAACTTTTTTTTGTTTACTCACTGGGCCGTGGCTGACCGCAGCAGACGCTCAAAAAAGGTTTTGGCTGAGTTTCACAAAAGATGCATTAAAGAGATATTTCACTTTAGTAGAACTTGTCAAAAATCTTCTCTCTCTGTATAAAGTCATCTGCTAGTAAGCTAGTGACCCACTGCTGTCCCTGTCATTTCATTACATTACATTTACATTTAGTAATTTACATTTACATTTTACATTTAGTCATTTAGCTGACGCTTTTATCCAAAGCGACTTACAAGTTCTGTACGACAAGTCATCAGGAAGAGCACAACTCTATCAGCTGAGTAACAATGTTCATCAAAGTGTTGAGTGCTACAGTGTAGGTTAGTTTATTAGGACAAGTGCATGACAGTGAGGTTAGTTAGGGTTATATTTTTTATTTTTATTTTTTTTATTCAGATAATGGTTGAAGAAGTGCGTCTTTAGTCGACGGCGAAAGATTGGACGTGATTTAACTGAACACTGAAAGCGACTTACAAGTTCTGTACGACAAGTCATCAGGAAGAGCACAACTCTATCAGCTGAGTAACAATGTTCATCAAAGTGTTGAGTGCTACAGTGTAGGTTAGTTTATTAGGACAAGTGCATGACAGTGAGGTTAGTTAGGGTTATATTTTTTATTTTTATTTTTTTTATTCAGATAATGGTTGAAGAAGTGCGTCTTTAGTCGACGGCGAAAGATTGGACGTGATTTAACTGAACACTGAAAGCGACTTACAAGTTCTGTACGACAAGTCAGCAGGAAGGGTACGACTCTTTCAGCCGAGTAACAATGTTCATCAAACAGTGTTGAAACTTGGGTGCTGCAGTGTTGAGTGCGTAGTAGTGTAGAGACATATTAATATTATTAGTATATTAGAAAGAGAGCAGGATAGAAGAGGACAGTAAGAGGGTTATTAGTGTCAACACCACCATTCCTCCCAGGTGTCAGGCTCCTCATTCACTTCCATTAATATTAATAATTAATACTTCTGAATTATAAAACAAACAATACAGCAATAGTATTCTGTGTAATGTATTTTTCTGAGTCACAGGTTATTCTTTGGAGCTTATGTTGTCACTTTCAAATTGTTAGTAAAGAAACTATTTCTCACTTGAGGTGTAGTTTGACCAACTGTCAACTTTTCACAGAATGTTTCGAATATTTCTTCCAGCAAGGCAGCAGGTAACCATGGTGACCACTCCCCGAACATTCCATGCAGGGCAAAGATACACAGCACACTCAAACCTACAACAAAATGACTGGATCTGCTTTTTATTTTTCAATGGTAATACATTTGTAAAGACACATCAAATGCCAAAACAAACGCACACACCATTGACTCAGAATTGTCCGCTTTATTGAAATCTTCACAACAGTAGTTTGTTTATACTTCAGAAGTACGATATTTAGACTAGGTCCCTAAAATGAATGGAATGCACTTTACAGAGGTAAGACTGCTGAAACTTGACAAGTTCTACTAAAGTGAAATACAACAAGATCTAGTCACCTGCAGGGTATTTAGTGCAAGTGATTGAGTATCTCCACCCTGACCTGTCATGACATGTCACTAGACATACAGATGGGTGCAATATCAGTAGGGCTGTCTTAAATACTTCGCAGCTTTGTTCGATGGGCATGGGATTCGAATATGAAAATAAAATTCGATTATCAAACTGTGTGTGCAAAATCAACTCTGCCTCTCTTTGTTAACTACAACAAGCAATGCTGTTTGTTATTTAAGACGAGGTCGGACTCGGCACTGACAGATTTGTGTTCATTGTGCTGCTTTTATAAAGCCTCAAATGACGGCTTACTATATTTCATGAAAGCAAAGTGTTTTGTTTGTCTAAGATTTTAAAAAGGTTTAAACTTTACAGCACTGACAAAGTTGAACAAAGTGCTGTACAAGTCCCACAACATAATTATTATAATTTTTTTTTAATATTAAAATAATTTTTTTATTTTTATTTTATCTCGAAGCTTCGAATTAAAATCGAATCTTGGCCCCGAAGCTTCGAATTCCCAAAAAAATTCGAAGGTCAGCCCTAAATATATCAGTGACTTTTTCTCTTTTGACTTCCATAGAAAATCAACATGAAAAAGTCACTGAAAGTGCACCCTCTCCCTACAGCACGACATGGCCACTATCTATGGATTCCTCAAGATCTCTAGTCTCGTATGATATACAGTACATACAGTACGATCACCAGCGTATAGCTAGAGGCCGTAAGATACGGCTAATCATGTATATAGTGTTATATCCTTTATTTGTGTTATTCCGTGTTTATTTCTATCTTACTTTATTCTATTATTTTATATGATTTAGCGCTCCCGCCGCTGAGCTGACCTGCTCTCTCGTCCAACACATTGCACTGTACCGGTGACCTTGTGTTAAAACATGCATACGGCCAAAAATGAAAAAAAACCTTGAATTTGAATCTTGGCAACACGTAGGATTTAGCAAGCTAATGATTTATAGTCCTAAGGTCATGAGAATTTTGAAACAAGACACATCACAAGACTGAAAACTGGAAAAATAGATAGACCTCCTCAAATTTCTTTTAATTTTTTTTAATCCCCATCCACCCCTATAGATCAAACTCGGCTGACAGACCTGACAGGAGCCGCAGGGCTGGCGGCTCGTTTCACTTCACAGAGAAACGTTTATTTAAGTTTGGGGCTTCTTTGTTGTTATTCTCTTGTTTGCTCGGTGCAGTTCAGCCGAGGCGAGGCCCTTTCTCCCACCGGGCAGGAAGAGGGAGGGCAGGTGTCGTTTTGTTTTTGCTAGGCTCCGCCCCCCCCCCCCCCCCCCCCCCCCCCCCCCCCCCCCCCCAGTCAGCTCAAGCTATGACCTGCTCTGCTAGTGTAGTATGATACTGTTCCCTCCTCTCTCCTGCACTCACCGTTGTCTCTCTCGCTCTCTCTCTCTCTCTCTCTCTCTTCTCTCTCTCTCTCTCTCTCACTGGCCGCTCTACTTATGTCTCTCTCAGTCCCTGGTTCATTGTAGGTCTCAGGCCTTTCTCTGTGTAGACAGGAGCCCCGTAAATTTTTTCTCTCTCTGTTTCTCTCTCTCTCTCTCTCTCTCTCTCTCTCTCTCTCTCTCTCTCTCTCTCTCTCTCTCTCTCTCTTCCCCCCCCCCCCCTCCTCTATGAGTTCAATATTTCTAGTTCCATCTCTCTGTCGGTCACTGTGTGAGTTCCATCAGTCTCTGTTTCTCTCTCTCTCCTCTCTCTCTCTCTTTCCATCTTGTAACAATGACGGCGTTACCTTTACTTACTTACTCATCCCCGGCATTATGCCGGCTGGCGCATCATAGGGCAGCAACAACAAAGAAGGTTTCTCCACTTGCATCTGTCTTTGGCCGTCTTCTCCGTGGTCCCCCAGCTCTTGGTGGTGTTGATGGAGTTACCTGCTGATCCCGATCTGGTGGCAGCAGGTCTATGTCGGGACCGGCCCGTCGTCCACATCGTGGCCCCTGGGGGCCCCCGCTGGCATCACCTGGAGGGAGCCACACGACAACAACAACAAGCTGGCACAACCGGCGTCCAATCAATCAGTCAACCGATCAGATTTATTCATGGAGCACATTTAAACATGACACGTGTCGACCAAAGTGCTGTGTAGAGGGTAGATACACATGGATACATCTAGACAACATATAGACAACAATCACATCTCAGTTTTACGGGAGGACACACGGGCAAACACACGGGCACACAGGGCATGAGTCATTGTACATCGGAAAAGCTAATAAGTAGAAGGTGGGTTTTTAGTCTAGACTTGAAGGCATCTGTCGAGGGGGGCGAGCCTGATGGAGGTGGGCATGCGACAGCCCCTGAACCGTCCAGCCTGGCACACCGTACAGCCTGGCACACCGTACAGTACAGCCTGGCACACACCGTACAGTACAGCCTGGGCACACACCATACAGCCTGGCACACACCATACAGCCTGGCACACACCATACAGCCTGGCACACACCATACAGCCTGGCACACACCATACAGCCTGGCACACACCATACAGCCTGGCACACACCATACAGCCTGGCACACACCATACAGCCTGGCACACTCCATACAGCCTGGCACACCGTACAGTACAGCCTGGGCACACACCGTACAGCCTGGCACACTCCATACAGCCTGGCACACACCGTACAGTACAGCCTGGGCACACACACCCATACAGCCTGGCACACTCCATACAGCCTGGCAGACACCGTACAGTACAAGCCTGGGCACACACCGTACAGCCTGGGCACACCGTACAGCCTGGCACAACCGTACAGTACAGCCTGGGCACACCATACAGCCTGGGCACACCGTACAGTACAGCCTGGGCACACACCGTACAGCCTGGGCACACCGTACAGCCTGGCACACCCGTACAGTACAGCCCTGGGCACACTCCATACAGCCTGGGCACACCGTACAGCCTGGCCACACCATACAGCCTGGGCACACCGTACAGTACAGCCTGGGCACACACCCGTTACAGCCTGGGCACACCGTACAGCCTGGCACACCCGTACAGTACAGCCTGGGCACGACACACCGTACAGCCTGGGCACACCATACAGCCTGGCACACCCCATACAGCCTGGCACACACCATACAGCCTGGCACACACCATACAGCCTGGCACACACCATACAGCCTGGCACACACCGTACAGCCTGGCACACACCGTACAGCCTGGCATTCCCACACCAGCTGCTGGCCCTCTTGTAGGTGGCTGTGTGTGTTTTGTATGACAGCCCCTCTGAGCATGTGGCCCGTCGTCAAGAGAGGTCGATACTGTCTGCCGCTCCCGGCCTGAACACACAGTGTTGACCCAGCCAGCGCTGAAGGAGCAACATAGAGCTCCAGCGTGGAGCTAACGAGCTGGTCCAGGAGCAGATCAAAGACACCAGCTAGAGAGAGACGGTTTGCACATTAACCCAGAACTCTCAGAACTCTGAGTTCTATCGTTGACTAACTAACTTAACTAACGGCCGATATCCATTGGAGTGACATCATCGTTGGAATGTTCTTTTCTCAAAAATTCCAATCGCTCCTATCAGAAGGTATATATACGTGAAAGGGTTAAACATGATACGCCCCTGCGTATCATGATCATGAGTGCGGTTTCCTCTCATACCCTGACCTACTACGAGTACCGGTTGTAATGTGACCCCGTGTGACCTCGTTGTCATTCTCTCACGAGACTCTCATTCATACCTATTGTCAAAACGGACGCCGCTCTCCCTTGAAGACGGACGGGTTTGTCTTGTGCTGCCGCTCTCTAGAGACGGAGCCCGGCGGCGCGGCCTCCGTCATGACAGTGTCCTCGATGATGACGGTGCCACGCTGTCGTCATGTGTCCGCTGCCCTGCGTGCCCTCGGTCCATATAGACCCCTGTCGTCCCCTGTTGTGATCTCTGTTGTTGAGCACTTCACCGCACGCCCCCTGCTGGCCATTTACATTAGAGGTCTGCAGAGATGGAGACTTTTCTTTTTTTTAGGTTCTATTAGATTCAAATGTATTGTTATTGTGATGATATATTGTATATACGTAAAGTACAGTACAACGAAAATAAGTTTGCCGTCCAATCGGAGTGTAAATGTAACAATAAAGTGCAGTAGTAATATACAATGAACAGGTAATTAAACTGGGTATAATATATATAAATTACTACTACTAATAGTGCTAATCAGATTTTTTAGAATTTAGATTTTTAGGCTGTTTGGTGATAGTTTGGTCCTGACTCCTGCCAGTGTGTTTACTAGATAGTAGGTTAATCACTGCTATTATGGTTGTAATCACATCGGTGCTGGGATATGTATGTACCTCCACTTTATGTTTAGTCTGTTTTTCCACTTTGCTCCGTGAATTGTGTTGTGATATTCTGGAATGCACTTTAGGATAAAATGACCTTGAAGCGTGACCTTGGGTGTGGCCTGGCTGGTCATTACAGTGGAGTTGTTGTCAGAGTATAGAATGTGGCCTGGCTGGTCATTATAGTCTTCATCAGCGTATAGAATGTGGCCTGGCTGGTCATCACAGTCTTCATCAGCGTATAGAATGTGGCCTGGTCATCACAGTCTTCATCAGTGTATAGAATGAGCCAGCTTTCTGTAATGTGCAACATTGCTATCTATAGGCTCTTAAGTGAGCTGTTCCTCTAGTGATTAATCACGGAGCCCTTCCTCAATCCACTTCTCTATCTGCGTGTTGTTGTGTCTTAAATATACCATAATAATGACAAAATCTAAAAAATCTGAAGCGCAGTTTCCAAAATCGTAAGAGACTATTGCGTCGTCGTCTTTATGGGGAAGTGTTTTCAGACGAGAGGGTATGCAAAAGATGGCACCTGACTCTCTCGCCAACAAATGAAGTTGGATTAAACCGTGGAGTAAAGCAAACCATATTATTATTCAAATGGAGCATAAATCCTGGTCATTACCGTCACCGGCCCCCAACCGCTATATTTGGGAATATTTTGTGGCCTGAAAGTGCTGGAAAAGAAATGATGTATGTCCACATAAATGTAGAAATCACAATCTCAACATTAAACCAAAATAAATCTGTCTCTTCATATCGTCCCTGGTGATTCTGCGTAGGCCTGTCCTGCACATCACACACCTATAGGCTACTGGCTTTGCTACATGTAATTAGGGATGCACGATATTGATTTTTTGACACCGATACCGATAACTTTATGCTCCTCAAGCCGATACCGATAACCGATATTTATTGTATTATAATATTTTTTTTAACTGTATATATATATATATATATATATTATTTTTTTTAGTATTTATAAGCTCCGACGTCATCGGTACTGCTATCGGTACTCGAGAAATTATGGAGTTTTTTTTTTAGGAATTTAAACGTCGCAAACTAATCTTGTTGGCCGTTGTCTATATCTCTCCTGCCTCTGTGTTTCTGCCTGCGCGGGGAGCGGGCTGCCTGCTCTCTCCTCTCTTCCCCTCCCACACACAAACACCGAGTACAGACAGCTCTGCTCTCATAATGGCGGACAGAACGAAATGTTCAAAAGTCTGGGTCTATTTTACTAAAGTCGATGCTGACAACGCTCGTTGCCACAAGTGCAACAAGACATTTGCCAGTAATGTATAAGCGCTGGTACTTGTCAATGTGGCTGGCGGGACTATAACGTTAGCTCCGAGTAGAGTAATGGCTGACAATCCGGAGGTAAATAAACGAACGAGAGCTTCTGATTGGTGGTAAGAAGAAGAGGTGGGTGCAAGCCGTGGGACGTAATTGGCAGATCGACTGTCTGTCTCCGAATGTAACGTGACTACGTCACAGCCAAGAAAGGGAGCGCTGGATTTGTGAAAAACTCCCTGTTCCTAAACCACACGCTATCAGTTTTACCACAGTACTGGCAAAACGGGAGGAGGCTATAATAAAAACAAGCGCCCTTCATCCAAATCCACCCACACCGGATTTTTTTATTTTTTTTTTATCTTTTTTCCCCTCAATTTTTTTCTCCGATTTTCTCCCATCCCATGTTAGTCGTATGCCAATTCCCAGTCCCTTCCTGGTCGCTGCGCACTTACCCCCCACAGTCAGATCATCTGGGAGAGTGGAGGCTACCACGTGCTTCCTCCGACACACGTCCAGCCAATCACCGCTTCTTTCCACCTGGCAGCGCGGATTCTCATCGAGAGGGCGTAGCGTGTGGGAGGACCACACTATCCCCCTCAGTCCTATCCGCGCTTAGCAGGCGCCCCGACCGAACTGTAGGAGTCGCTGTTTACAACGACCCGGACCCACCCCGCCAGCTTCTCCCACCCTCTAATACAGCCAATTGTATTAGTGCAGACGGCCAGCCAAGCTGGTGACAACACCGGAGCTGTGAGCTGGATTCGAACAGGCGAATCCAGCTCACAGCTCCGGGGTTGGTGACGAACGCAATCTCCGCTCGGCCACCTAACCGCCTCACACCGGATTTCTTTTAACCAAAAAATGTATTATATGTTATCGGAGCTATCAATAACGTTATCGGGATGACATCATAATTGCTGATATCGGCCCGATAATTATCGGCCCGATAATTATCGTGCATCCTACATGTAATGTGTTAGTCGGCACATTGCTGTCACTCATCATCTGACGTTCATAATATACTTGATGGATAATAATTACCAGTTTATTTTCACTCAGCTGTGTTAAATGATGTGTCATTTAGTGCCACATCATGGATATGAAGCATGTTCTGAAGCTGGTATATGACTGGTGGCCACTACAGTACAGTGTCAAGTTCAACACCTTCAGAGGTGTGATAATCTCTATGGGCTTCATCCTGATTGGTGCTTTTCCCCCACAACCTTTTAATCTGCTAATGTGGTCTCTAAACTCTGATTGGCTTAACTTCAGGGTGACTCTTAATGATGAGTGTCTCCTCTGCCCTCCTCACCTCCCTCACCTTCTCTCTCACCTCATCTCCTCCTCGTCCTCTCCTCCCTCACCTCCCCTCCTCTCCTCTGCCCTCCTTTCTTCCTCCCTCCCTCTCACCTCCTTTCCTCTCCTCACCTCCTCCCTCTCACCTTCTCCCTCTCACCTCCTCCCCTCTCCTCCCTCTCCTCCCCTCCTCTCCTCTCCCTCTCCTCCTCCTCCTCCTCCCCCCTCTCCTCCCTCTCTCCCTCTCCCTCTCTCTCCCCCTCTGCCTCCTTTCCTCCATCTTTCCTCCCTCTCACCTCCTCTCCTCCCTCTCACCTCCTCTCCTCCCTCTCACCTCCTCCCTCCCTCCTCCTCCTCCCTCCTCCCTCCTCTCCTCCCTCTCCTCCCTCTCACCTCCTCTCCTCCCTCTCACCTCCTCTCCTCCCTCTCACCTCCTCTCCTCCCTCTCACCCCCTCCCTCCCTCCACCTCCTCTCCTCCCTCCCTCCTCTCCCCTCTCCTCCCCTCCCTCCCCCCTCCCTCTCACCTCCTCTCCTCCCTCACCCTCCTCTCTCCTCCTCTCCTCCCTC
>NC_140181.1:98170355-98171757 GCF_963971535.1 Notolepis coatsorum | reverse complement strand
ATTAACTACGAGGTGAGGGGGGGGGGGGGGGCATGGACATCAACTACGAGGTGAGGGGGGGGGGGCATGGACATCAACTACGAGGTGTGTTTATCACTTTTGTCGTGCACAAGTGTGCATGTGCTAGCCTGCATGCATGTTGTGTGTGTGCAGGGCCGTAGCCAGGGTTTAGAAATTGGGGAGGTCAATTTTTTTTTGTATACAAACTCTTCTTCTTCGTACTTCTTACGCAACTGGCTAGCCATTATCTAGAGATAATGTGTTTGTAATTTCCAAATAAAAATCTAATCAAATCAAAAAAGCAGTTTTAGCAGTTGAGCCACAGGTGTTATATTATACAGCCTTTTCGTGCATCTTTATCAAGGGAACCCTTATCCTAATGATTTTGTAAATAATATGATGATACGATATGGACCTAGGTCACTCACAGCAACGTGGGCTTAGCTTAGCCAACGCAATGCTGACAAAATAACGTTAGCTAGTTAACACTTTGAGCGCCACGCCGTGTTTTCCTTTTTACCCCCTTGAATGCCACGGTCCACTCCCAATGTTAACGTTAATATCGCCTAATCTATGTTTTAAATTATGTGTCTAATCTGCCCGTCGCTTATCAAAGAATCATTTTCCAGTCAGTGTTGTCAAGGCAGATTGGGTTTTTATCGCTTCATTTCCGTTTGAGAGCATTTGAAAAGCACCCGTTTTCAGGTGAAAAACAGCTGTGATAATCGCCTTTTACTGGAATATTCCAGAACGTTGATATTTGTCGGCCTATTTATGAATCGTGTTCAAATAAACGCTAGATGATCAATAGTATACGTGCACGCACGCACGTTCGAGCCGCGCGCTGATAATAGCTGATTTCATTTCCTCATGGATTTTACAGTGAAACAGATAGAGCACATATCACAAACAAGCTTATATCCAGGGCTGTACGTTAACTTTTTTTGCACATAGCACTGGTGCTACAGAGGTTGATAGTTTTGTAGCACAGGCCAAAATCTTGTAGCACAAGTATAAAACGTGTTATATTTGTAACAGTCACAAATGTGCCTATTGTATTTGTGTTATTTAGTTGCAGTGCCATGTTTGGCTGTCATTTAGTATATTGCCATGTGTTATTATTACTATGATACTCTCATATGCTATTTTCAATTAATATCATAAACAACATAAGGAATATTAGCATAATTTTGAGTGGACTGAAGGAATGAGTCAGCGTTAATAGTTTTAAATGCAAATAATTTATTGAAACATAGAAGTGGGGTCGGTTGGGACACACACACACACAATGGGGGACCCTGATGTAAACAAGACAAACGTCTTTCTCTGGTCTGCATCCCCTTAACAATTGTGTGTATTGAGCCGTACTGTATTGTACCCATTCTGCAATCTGTTAAATAAA
>NC_140181.1:98095355-98165355 GCF_963971535.1 Notolepis coatsorum | reverse complement strand
TGATCTTATTTACACTAGAGACTAAACATAATGAATAAAGAGCACATTGATAGCTGATCTACGGTAGAGACCAAGCTATGAATAAATAGCACACAGATAGCTGCTCTTAATGACATAATGACTCAAAGGAGAACGTTCAGTGCTAGACTAACACTCCCTAGATGTAACACTGAACGGCACAGGAAGTCCTTCATTCCGACAGCCATCAGACTTTATAATGCATCACTGTGCCTCACTGCATCACTGAGCACAGGGTGACAGTACTATCTTCCTGGACTTTTACTTTTACAAATGTACACTTACTGTATATTTCTGTATATTTTATATTAGAATGTGACATAGGAAATTATATCCTGGGCCGTATTTTATCCTTAGGCTTATTTTATTCTTATTCTTGACTTTTGTTTTTGTGTCTACTGTTTACTGTGAGCGATTTGTAGTGCCAAATTTCCCTCGGGATGAATAAAGTATTTCTATTGTGTTCTATTCTCTTCTATAAATTAACTCTCATTTTGTTTTCACTTGCAGGTCACATGGCTGGAAAGCCTCCTGACATAGACCTCCCTCCTCCGCCAGTACCCCCCCCTCCAGAGAGCCCCAGCCCGCGCAAGAGAGGCAAGGCTCTTCAGAGAGAGATTGAAACTTGTCATGTTGACATGGAGGCAGAGGGAGAGATGGAGAGAGAACTTGGGCAATATTCATACTCGTTAGCAGAGTTGGTTGTCAAAAGAACAAGTAAAAGAAACATGAAATGCTCTCCTCAGGCTGTTTTATAGACGAATGGTTTTCTTCGTGGGGTGAAGATGCATGAAGTGCGCATGAATCGCCACGCGGGTCCAGTCACTGAGAAGACGAGTCTACACGGTTACAGGGTTCCCACTCAAACCTGGAAAACCTGAACATTCAGAGACTTAGATTTCCAGTCATGGAAAACCTGGAAATGTATCAATTCCGTACGTCACTTAGGAGGAATTCTTGGCACAACAAGAGGACCTTATTGTACAGTTGGCAGTGATGGCTGTAGCAGTCACCTGTAATGAACGTGAGACACTTCCTCATGAACCTGCGTCGTTAAAAAAAAGGAGGAATAAAATTGGTGTTAAATGTGTCGATGCTAGGCCTTACCGGTAAATTATATGACCGTTTGTGAGCAAGTGCTGCCCTGGATTGTCGAGATAAAAAAAAGAAATCCTGGAAATGTCCTTGAAAAGGCCTGGCAAAGTATTTCTCAAGAGTGGGAACCCTGGGTACCAAAGCTTTCTCTGCAGCTCACCTTAAAACAAAACACAAACTTTCTGTCACGATTATGGATTCCCTTTCATTCCAAGGTGTGTCAGGGTTCGCACAAGGTCCTTGAAGTGCTTAACCCTTTCTCTGCCACGCTTATATCCATCCTTATACCGTCCTCTGCCAGCTCTATTTGTCTATGGAGATGTTCCCCTTCTTTGCAGGGCTATAACTTTTGAAATTGTATTGCTAAATTGACATTACTATGGCCCATTCAACGTCAAGTATCTATCGTTTAGGATGTAGCAACGTTCTACTTTTTCATTCACATATTCATACTAAAATACGGTCTAAAGTATAAATATGTTTTTATTTTTTTCTGCAGCATTCTGCAGAACGTGAGTTATAGCCCTAAATACATATATTAGATCATCAAATGTAGTTTGATACCGATTGACGTCAGAATAAAAATTTCAATTGTACAAGGTCCTACACGTCATGCCTCATCATCTGCTGGTGGCCAGGGGGGGGGGGGGGGGGGGGGGTTATAAGTCTGTGGCCGACGTTAAATCATTTATTTAGTATGGGTGATATGTTGATCGGAGCAGTGTGTATGTATAATAATAATCAAACACGCTGAAACTCACCGCAGCTTCCTCGTAGCGTTGGGCGATCAGCATGGAGCAGAAAGTTCGCTATTATGGGATGTCGATCTAGTTGGTCCAGTTCCAGGTGGTATAATACTATATACGTCCAAATCATGTTGTTTATCGAGTTATTGGCAACGGATCGCTATCCAGTGTATCAAGCGATAGCGAGTGGCCGGACGAAATATGGGTGAGCACCACTTCCGGCCACTCACTTCCGGTTTTGGCGATCCAGATGGCGGTCTTGAACCGTTGGAGAGTTGAGAGGAGATCAACAGCGAGTCTCAAGTCTCCGTGGGTGAAATATGATTGCCATGACAGATTTTTGAAATATTGATCTCAAAGACGCTGTACGACGTCATTGGCAGATTACGCATGGCGAGCAATGACGTCTAAAGTCGTCCTTGGCGATTAAAGGGTTAAAGTGCTTGATGTTTGTAAAAAAAAAAGTCACGGCCCATTTTTTTAACAAGGTGCATAAAAAGTCCTTGAAATTCATATCAACCATTCACTTTGAAAGTTTTGTTCATCCACGATAAAAAAAATTCTGAATCAAGAAATATATATATATATTTTTTAAGTGTAACTAATTGTCAGAAATTGGTTTTAAGCCATAAATATTCTATAAGTGAATTGTATCCTTTTAAATGCCATTTTAAAATGAAAAATAGTGCTTGGAAAAGTACTTCAAAGTCCTTGAATTTAATTTTGCAATGTGTGTGTGTGCAGGAGAGCTGGAGCAGGTAACGGAGCTGATCTCAGGGCTGGCCCTGCGCCCAGAGGAGGAGAGCCCGTACGAGGCCCTGTACGAGGCCACGTCCTGCCACTCTCTGGACAGCCTGGCCAGCGGCAAGTCCTCCGACAGGGACTCCGGACGACCGGACAGTGAAGCCGGCAAGGTCGGTAGTGCTTCAGCTGACTGTAGCAGTGGCATTGTGTCAGCATCCCCAGCAGAGGGTGATGGTGGTCTCTCCATCACCGGCGCTCCTGTTTCCTCTGGACTGGATCTCCTTAGGTCCCTAATGATGCTACATCTTGCGTATATAGGCATGTTGTATGTTGCATCGCTGAGCATTTGTGTTTCTTCCTGCTTAACCCTTTCACTACCACACTACCAAAGGTTAACCGTCTGTAGTGTGTGTGTTAGTGAAAGGGTTAACTGTCTGTATTGTGGTAGTGAAACGGGGTTAACCGTCTGTAGTGTGGTAGTGAAAGGGTTAACCATCTGTAGTGTGGTAGTGAAAGGGTTAACCTTCTGTCGTGTGGTAGTGAAAAGGTTAACCTGCTGTAGTGTGGTAGTGAAAGGGTTAACCTCCTGTAGTGTGTAGTGAAAGGGTTAACCTTCTGTAGTGTGGTAGCGAAAGGGTTAACCTTCTGTAGTGTGGTAGCGAAAGGGGTAACCTTCTGTAGTGTGGTAGTGAAAGGGTTAACCTCCTGTAGTGTGTAGTGAAAGGGTTAACCTTATGTAGTGTGGTAGTGAAAGGGTTAACCTTCGGTAGTGTGGTAGTGAAAGGGTTAACCTGCTGTAGTGTGGTAGTGAAAGGGTTAACCTTCTGTAGTGGTAGTGAAAGGGGTAACCTTCTGTGGTGTGGTAGTGAAAGGGGTAACCTTCTGTAGTGTGGTAGTGAAAAGGGTTAAGCATCTGTAGTGAAAGGGTTAAAGTATGTGGTGCTGCACACATATAATCTGGAAGAGTATAGAAAAGGTTGCTTTTCCATTTACTACCTTTTGCAAAGGAAGGTGAAATAAAAATAAAACATTTATTGATTATTTGCTTGTTTCTCCTCATTGTGTACAGAAGGAGCGCCTGGCCCATCCTGCCCACCCAGGACCTGGTCACGAGGAGGAGGTGAGGATCTGGGGACATTACATTCTCAATTCTATACAATTATATCTCCAATATGTACCCTCCCAAGTCTCCTGGATACACTGCAGTGGCGGCTGCTGACCAAATCTTTTGGTGAAGCACAAATTATTATATTATATTATATATTAAATTATATTTTTAAAACATCCCCCACTGTGTGTGTCAGTGGTCAGTGGACACAGATGAAAACATATTAACATTAGGTGACGGCGCACCTGACCAGACACGGATGCAAAAAATTACATATTCGGTGACGGCACACCTGACCAGACAGATGAAAACATATTAGGTGACGCGTGACGGCACACCTAACCAGACACAGATCAAAACATATTAGGTGACAGCGCACCTGACCAGATCAAAACATATTAGGTGACAGCGCACCTGACCAGATCAAAACATATTAGGTGAAGGTGACAAGGAAAAGGAAAGATGAAATTACCTACCTGGGTTCCATCCTAGAGGCAAATCTTTCCTGTGACAAAATGGCATCCAATGTAAGTCAAACAACAAACTAGATTCCTGTACCGGATCTCCTCTCTGGTAAACAAGAATACCTTGAAGACTCTAACAGGAGCACTCATTCAAGGGTACTACGACTATGCTTGCACCTCATGGTACCAAAGCACCTCAAAGGCACTAAAAACAAGATTACAAACATCACAAAACAAACTGGTCAGACTACTGCTTGACCTTACTCCTAAAACCACCTCACCCCTGCCCATTTGACAACCTAGGATGGCTTAGAGTAGACGACAGAGTACAGCAACTTGCAATGGGCCTGATCTACAAGATACACTACACCACTAAGATACCCATGTGCATGTTGAAATACTTCCCAAAGGTCAGTGAATACCACGACCACAACAGAGGGAGTTCCACAAATCATGTTCAACCCAGATAAAATCATTAAAAAAGTTAAAAAAATAAAATAAAAATGTAATAACTTTCTTCTTTTTTTTTTATAAAAAAAAAATCATCATAACTTAGAAATGAGATTGCATAGGTCTATGAATCGAGATCGTGATTTTGTTTCGATTAATTGCCCAGCCCTACTGTGTACAGTAAGTTAGCTTGGTGATCATCATTGTGATGTAATATAAGCTAAGCTAAAGGTAGCTAACAAATTGGCTAGCTACTGTTAGCATACAAGCTTTTACAAACACTGTACTTACTTTTTCATCCTCAACTTTTTTTCTGATCCAGATGCATAAGTCCTCTCCATGTTGCTGATTTATACTTCGGTCCTTTGGTGCAAAGTTTCATTTAGCCTACAGTGCTACTGCCTACACAGTAATGTTACTGACTGTACAGGGCTCTCCGAGCCCTCTCAAAGCATGGGATAGGAAATGGTGTTCTCTGATTGGTGTAAAAAAAAGTTTCAGAACTGTCAATCATTCAAGCCCCATTCAAATGAATGAGTGAGTCTAAGCCTCATGGGTGTGCACTTAGACAAGTTACTGTCCAATCAAAGGTGCTATTTCACTGCCATTCACTTACATTAGCTAGTGAGGCACTTGAGGAATGTGCCTCACTACTAGCCAATGTAAGTGATTGGGAGCTGTGTATCGCTTTAAAAAAAATCACTGCAATTTTTTTTCCACAGAGGAACACATTTCTAATAAAAAAAATATTAAAAATAATAACTAAACAAATATTATGTATATTAATAATATATATATATATTTTTGTATACTAGTGAAGCACTGCCTCACTAGTAGTCATGCAATAACCTCCACTGATACACTGGTGGGTCCAATAAGGCAATCACTGTAGTATAGCCTGGCTTTGCTAACGTCTACAGCACACAGTTTTAAATCCAGAGAGATTCTAATACGAAATTATTCCATCCTAGATAGTGGAGAAAATGTGGATAATGAGATATTTAAGATAATATAAGATAAGATATTCCTTCATTGATCCCCTTGGGGAGATTCGGGCGCGATAGCAGCAGGTATGGGCAAGGTAATGCAAGAAAGACATAAATATAGGCAATCAAATTAGATCTGAATATAGAAATATGAGAAAGATATACACAAGGTGCAGGTCTGCACCCTAACAGGCATGATGTACCCCAATGCGTTTAACATGTATGACGTACGTCCTACTTTTGTGACATACTAAGCATTTCACGTGGTTGTGACGAAACAAGATGGTGTATGAAGACAAGCCTGTTACAGACAAGCTGTTGCTCATGTGAAGAGTTGAAATGGACAGAGAAATACTATGTGAACGATACTGACCTGAAGGGACATGTAGTCAATCAAGAGTTTTAACAGGTTTACATTTACATTTACATTTAGTCATTTAGCTGATGCTTTTATCCAAAGCGACTTACAAGTTCTGTACGACAAGCCATCAGGAAGGGCACAACTCTATCAGCTGAGCAACAATGTTCATCAAAGTGTTGAGTGCTACAGTGTAGGTTAGTTTATTAGGACAAGTGCATGACAGTACGGTTAGTTAGGGTTCGATTTTTTTTTTTTTTTTTTTTTTTAATTCAGATAATGGTTGAAGAAGTGCGTCTTTAGTCGACGGCGAAAGATTGGACGTGATTCGGCTGTCCTAACTGGGGTGGGTAGTTCATTCCACCATTGTGGGGCAAGGACTGAGAATAGGCGACTTCTCTTTGATGACCCTCCCGGAGCTTGGATAGGAGTAGGTCTGAGGCGGCCAGAAGATGGTTCACAATCAATCATTCAGAATGACCTCTCTTTAAATCTAGTGCTATTTATTTTTTTAACTAAAGCATTTTATGAATATTATTTTACTGTCAGCGATGTGCTTCTCTTTTGCAAGTAATGACTTAATAATGACTCGATCATCACCAAGCCAAGTACAACCACGAGATATTTTTCTGGCTTGCAAGGTTGAAACTAATCAACTGGAAGAGAACATCTACTAACAAGTCGCTGCCAGATGGGAAATGTTTTAGATGATCGTCCCAGAGGAACGTTTTCTGAGGGGAATTATCGTTTCGCAAGTCATAACCAAGAGAACAGACAGGCGTAAATGTGTAATTTCAGGAAACATGTATTTCTGGCTGTTCCAGCACACAGCCTGTGCCCCTCCTCTTCCATCCCCCCGGTCCTCATCTTGCTGTTCGGTGCTAGTTTTGTTTACTTTCTCCCCACATGGGCGCAGCATTAAGCTAGTATCTCTCTCATACAAACTCTCTTCAGATGAGCAGCCGATTCTTGTTGTGATTATGAACTAAGACTAAGATGATCCTTTTATTAACGTGAGTCAGTCTGTCAAAACAACAACAACAAACAAACAAACAACGTGATTGGAGGCTGGGAGGAGAGTATTTAGAGACGGTGCGTCCGATTGGCTTGAATTGGAGCGGGTCTGGGATGATGACGGGTTTGTTCGGCTGGAAGATCCTGGGGAATCTAACCGGGCACCTTCCGATTACCGGGGGGCGACCGCTCTACCCCCCGAGCCACTGTCTGCCTCGATATTCAAATTGTTACGTCTCTGAAAACCCGTTCACGTTTGAAACTGAAATGAAAAAATCTAAAATGAAGGGAAAAAAAGAAAAATCTAACCTTACGGTCATGCACTCAACACTTTGATGAACATTGTTACTCAGCTGATAGAGTTGTGCCCTTCCTGCTGACTTGTTGTACAAAACTTGTAAGTCGCTTTGGATAAAAGCGTCAGCTAAATGACTAAATGTAAAATGTAATGTAAACTGGCAACAGGGTTTTTTTAGAACGGCAACGTCTGGCAACCACAAACAGTCCAATTAAATATGGGGGCGGCTAACTGTCATCAGTTAGTTCTCAGACGAAGTTCCAGGAAGGTAGAGGCTCTGCCTCGTCCGTCAGAGTGTCGGTACAGCGTGCGTTAGGTAAATGTTTGAACACCGTTTAGAACGTATGTGTTTAGCGCCGCCGCCCCCTTTCCATCAGGTCCATTCACTCCACGACTGCTGCTCAAATCAAATGAGCCCTTCATAAATATTCATCAGAGTGCGACAAGGGGGTAGAGGGGGAGAGAGGGAGGGGGAGAGAGGGAGGGGGAGAGAGGGAGGGGGAGAGGGGGGATACAGAGAGAGGGGGGAGAGGGAAAGAGGGGAAGAGAGGAGGAGAGGGGGGAGACAGAGGAGGAGAGGGGGAGAGGGAAAGAGGGGGGAGACAGAGAGAGGAGGGGTAGAGAGAGAGAGGGGGAGACAGAGAGAGGAGGAGAGGAGGTAGAGAGGGGGGAGAGGGGGAGGCAGAAATGGCAGAGGGGTGAGGTGGAAATGGAAGTGCTGTGTTTATGGAGAAGATATTCAGAGAGCGGGCCACGGGGTGCGACGACGAGGAAGTAAACATTTGTTCATTTCAAACCTGAGGTTTTCCCTCGTTTACAGTCACGTCAAGTGTGCATACAGAAATAAGCAAATAAAATCATAACAATAAGACGAGGCAAAAAAAAAGCAAGGATAACAAATTGGAGGGGAGAATCTCGAGCTTTAAGGAATGTTTGAGTTAATTCCATGAGCTAGAGGGGCATCATAGTAACATAACATAGTAACCCATTCTGCAATCTGTTAATACAATTTTAAATCAATCTCTCCATCAGAGAGGACCAACCAACCTTCTCATAAAGGACACGGTGATGAGTGTCGTATCTATCATTAGTGATAAAGCTGGAGTATGGAATATGGTTTTTCACCGGCCCATAGCCACGACCCTGTATGTCTGCGAAGCACTGCCCCCCAAAAGTAGTCAAACCACATCTGCTCTCTGCTTTTTACAACCGATAATTTCAGCAAATTAATAAAAACTCTTAAAACAAATGGATCTTTTGCCTACAGTAGATATTACTACATATACTTTGATTCCTGTCTATGTTGTATGTTGTATATTTAAGATTTTAGAATGTGTATATATATACATACCAGAATGTATATCCCGGATCGTATTTTATTCTATTATTCTTATTCTTAATATTATTATATTCTTATTCTTATTTTAGTCCTATTGACTACCTAAATGTTTATTGTTGTTCAATGTGAGCGATCTGTAGTGCCGAATTTCCCTCGGGATTATTAAAGGATTTCTATTCTATTCTATTCTATTCTATTCTATTCTATTCTATTCTATTGAATTAAGTGTAAATAGTATGCATAAGAGACCTCACCAGTAGAGGGCGCTCTGGAGCGAGGGCAGCTAAACCTCACTCCAGGCCTCAAGCTGCGTTCCAGGTCACATCCGAACACACTTCAACAAACACTCACCCAGCGCAGCGACACTGATCATCCCACCCCCACCCCTCTCTCTCTCCCCCACCCCTCCTCTTTCCTCTCTCCCTCTCTTCCTCTTCGTCACCCAGGCTCTCTATACGAACAGCAGTATTGACGAGCGAGGGGAGCTCGCGGAGGAGGAGGAAGAAGAGGATCACACTTATGAGTTGCTGCTGTCCGCTCAGACCAAAGTTCCCCCGCCCAGCCAAGACCCCCAATCCCATAAAGGTAACCGGCACCCCCCCCCCCCCCCCCCCCCCCCCCCCCCCCCACACACACACAACATTCCTCAGTCATATTCTAGCACCTCCCGGCTGGGACCTGTGGGGGGAGGGGCAGGCTTCCTAAAAAATGTTTTCTCTAATTGTAGTAGGCCTTGAAAATGTATTGGATTAGGAAGTTTACTTCTAATGTTGCGATAACTTCTCCGTCTCGCGTTTAAATGTGTTTGGGGGACATTTCCGGGCCGCAAAGTAATTTTCCTTCCTATTATTTTTCTGTGAAATAGCTTTTTCAATTTGACTCAAAACTGTTTTTTAAAAGCCTTTTTGTTGAAATGAAAGTCCCCTGGGGGTCTTTTTCATTCCCAGCAGCCACCTGGTGTTTGTTATTGACTTGTTCTGTGGTGAGGCCAATCACTCTGCGTGCTGTTATTTTGTATACTGTGTACTAGGGGTGGGGGGAAAAAATCGATACGTAGTAGTATCGCGATACTTTGCGTGGCGATACTGTATCGATACAGGGACGCCAAGTATCTATATTTAATTATTCATAAAAAATTTAAAAGGTTATTATTTTTTAAATTTTTTATAAGGAAGTTGCATTGTTCATTTCAATACCTGTAATAGTACAGTAGTCCACACACACATGTGCATTCAGTTAAGTTGGAATATGACTGTAATACAAACAGTTAATTTTTTTCAGGTACATGCAACACAGATTACAGTGTTTACATCTGTCTGCTTGAGAAAATACCATGTTCTGCAATAAAAATGATTGAAGTGAGATGAACAGACTGAACTTTTTATTTTGTTTGATCCACTTTTTCTCCCATTTTCAATATTTTCCCTCCATCCCAATTTCGTATCATCCAATTCAACCCTCCCCTGTCACGAACGCTGTTTCTTGCCTCCCACAAGCCGGCTGCAATGTGGACTAAGTCATACATAGCACAAGTCCCCTCCGGTACTTGAGGTAACAGCAGTCTCATCTTTTCACCTGCGCAGCTCGATCTCTCAGTGGCAAGGAGTAACGCGTGGGAGGCTCACGCTGCCCCCGACACTTCCTGATTCTACTGCGCAGGCGCACCAACCGACCTGTAGGAGTCGCTGTCCACAACGCCCGATCCCCACCCATCAGTTTCCCACCCCCTAATACGGCCAATGTGTATTAGTATGAACGACCAGCTAAACTGAAAGCAATGTGGAGCGCTGGGCTCGAACAGGCGAGCCCAGCGTCTCCGCATTCGTGGCGAGCGCCTTGCCCACTACGCCACGTAGCCGCCCCCAGACTGAACTTTATTTTATTAGATAAAACATGTTGACAGTTTTACTTTGCAGTAAAAAAAAATGTAAAAAAATATTGATTAAAAAAAAAATAATAATAATATCGCAATATTCGCGATGTATCGTGATGCTATCGTGTCGCGGCTCAAGTATCGCGATAGTATCGTATCGCGAGGTCTCTGGCGATTCCCACCCCTACTGTGTACTAGACTCGTTTCCTCCCTCCCACAGTCCCACGTCCACCCACCCAATCAGACGCTCCACGCTCCTCCTCACAGACGCTCCACGCTCCTCCTCACAGACGCTCCACGCTCCTCCTCACAGACGCTCCACGCTCCTCCTCACAGACGCTCCACGCTCCTCCTCACAGACGCTCCACGCTCCTCCTCACAGACGCTCCACGCTCCTCCTCACAGACGCTCCACGCTCCTCCTCACAGACGCTCCACGCTCCTCCTCACAGACGCTCCACGCTCCTCCTCACAGACGCTCCACGCTCCTCCTCACAGACGCTCCACGCTCCTCCTCACAGACGCTCCACGCTCCTCCTCACAGACGCTCCATGCTCCTCCTCACAGACGCTCCACGCTCCTCCTCACAGACGCTCCACGCTCCTCCTCACAGACGCTCCTCCTCACAGACGCTCCACGCTCCTCCTCACAGACGCTCCACGCTCCTCCTCACAGACGCTCCACGCTCCTCCTCACAGATGCTCCACGCTCCTCCTCACAGACGCTCCTCCTCACAGACGCTCCACGCTCCTCCTCACAGACGCTCCTCCTCACAGATGCTCCACGCTCCTCCGCACAGATGCTCCATGCTCCTCCTCACCTCCCCACAACGGGGATGACCTTTCATTCCTCGCAGGATTATAGCCGGGGTTGGAGAAGAGCAGGGGTTTGTTTACACCCCCTCCCCCCTGTGAGCTGTGTACACAGTAGGCCTGCCGGGACCCGTTCACGGAGTTGACATTTAAACTGAACTGAAATAATTTCGTCTTAAAATTGTTAAATGCCGAAAAACTTTTGCCATGAAAAGGTTGTCTTGGGAGCTCCAGTAGCTCACCGCGTACCTCGAGTGCTATTTCGGCGCCGGGGACAACCGTGCTCGTCACGGATCTGGGGTTAGCAAGTTCGAATCCCGGACTGTAGCCGTATCTTTCTCAGAGTGTCTTCCCCATCTACCCCCATTCAAACCTGTTTCTGTCGGTCATTCTTGACCAGAGAAAATGCGATAAACGTAAAAAGAGCCAGCGGAATGTTTAAAAAAAAAAGAAAAGGTTGTCTTATCCAACCTGTTGACCAGTAAATATCAATGGACGTTCTGTCATCAGCTCTAAATGGCAATTTCATTTCATGAAGGTGGCGTAAGTGATATTTCATTGTTAAAATAAGTGTTATTTCCGACAGCCATCACCGATGAGTCCCTCCACTCTGCAGTAAACACGAAATACATTTTCTTGTATCCCGTCCCACTTTATCCAATCAGGGGAGAGAATCCTACATATTTTCACTTATTTCAAGAAATCTTGCCAAGCCAAATGAGCTTACTACACTGGCAGATTATTTTACTTATGTGCTTAAAACTAGTTTTATTTCTTATTTTTTTTGTTGCAGTGTGGAGTTCTCTTTCCTGATTGGATAAAGTGGGAACGTGATACTAAAACATTTATTTTCCGTTTACTGCAGAGCAGGAGAGACTGGGAGACCCATGTTACCAACCAAACACTATATCAGTAATGGACTGGTAAATGGACTGCATTTATATAGCGCTTTTATCCAAAGCGCTTTACAATTTTGTTCCTCACATTTGACCCATTCTCTCACACCGATGGCGGAGGCGACCATGCAAGGTGCCAACCTGCTCATCGCGAGCAGTTAAGGGTCAAGTGTCTTGCTCAAGAACACTTGGACACGCTGCCCGGGAGGAGCGGGAATCGAACTATTCATATATTGTTGGCTGTCGGAATGTAGAGCTATTATTTTAACATGTAGACCACTTATTTTAACAAAAAAAAACGTTAAATGTTGGAATTGATTCGAATTGTAAGTGAATTTGTCCCCGACCGTGATGCCCAGTACCAACGCTACCCTAACTGAGCTTTAGCGCGTCGGAATCACCCAGAGGGACGGTGGCAGCTCGTTAAACTCATCTCCTCCCGACCATGATTACTCCTGCTGTACGCCGTCGACCGGCCACACCCTCACTTTTATAGCCGCGGCTGGTGAATGGCACCGCGTGTAATTGGATTAAAGAGGATTAAATTAGCAGCCCGTTTTTTTTTTATCTCCGCGCCCGTTGATGTAGATGTTTAAAAAAAAAAAAAAACATCCCCACTCCGGCCCGGGGCTTTCCATTTATTCGGCGTCACAGAAGTCTTCTGAGATGTCGCCCGCGGGCCGGAGACATCGGAAGCTGATTGCTGATGTAATCGCGTCCACTTTCATTAGGATGAATGAGGGTGGCGTTGGAATATTAATATGGAAATATCCTCTCTCTCCTTTTACTCGAGAGTCGTCCTCCTCTCCTGTCAGGCTGGACGGGGATGTTTTAACGATTCTGATATATCTCCCGTCTCACGACGGCTCTATGCTAGTCCCCGTTTTAAAGAAGTAGAAAAATAGCAGGGAGATGAATCAAAAAGTCTGTGGGATCGTTGGCGTGAAATACCACCATGCATAATACATGGTCTTTACAGTACCCACTTCCCCGGTTCACTTAGTGTAATGTCCCTCCTGGCAGTGGCAGCCTCCACCGCGCTGTCCTGTAGTTCAGAAGATATACGGTACATTATTGATGCATTTCAATATTGAATGATGTCATGATCGTTTACCTGGCAGGGGGCTGTGAGCTAACGACACGTTTGTCTTTTCCCGCATCTCTCACTAGATGAGAACGCCACAGTCCAGTCTTCCAACAGCGTCCTACCTCAGGTAAATAACACACCTTTCCTCCTCTCAATCCTCCGTCTCCTCGCCCCGTCATTATACCCCGAGCAGTACGCTTCTTTCCCCACTGACTTGTGCGCCTGGCTGTGGAGAATATATTGAGAACAAGATTGCCGTAAGCAAATATAATCATGGACAGGGTTCCCTTTTATTAATAAAAAAAAAAAAATTTTTTCATTTTCCATTATTCAGACAATCTTTTTACATGTTTTCCACATCACATCATTGTGATACAACACTATACGGATTATTCTGACAGTCTTTTTATATGTTTTCCACATCACATCATTGTGATACAAAAACTCACCTTGATCATATAATCAGTCGTTACATGTTATGGTTACATATGGCATATCTACTGTATAATTATAAAATGTACAGACAGTATAAATCGGACCTAAAAAAAACCTTAATTTTTGTTTACCTATCTTTCTCAAATATGGACCCCAAGTCTTTTTGAACACATGTACGCTATTATTAACTTTGTGTATACGTTTCTCAAAAGAGGCGAATCTAGCAAGCTCGTCATTCCACTCTCTAAAGCTGATTTTCTCTGTTAATTTCCAATGTCTCAATGGACAGGGTTCCTGCAGTAATGGGAAAACCTGGGAAAGTAATGGCATTTGGAATTTCAGTTTGCCGGGCCTGTAAAAGTAATTGAAAAGTATTCAAAGGATTTTGTATTTTTCTCTAGGGCTTGCGTCATAGGTTTTGTTTTCTGGGCATCAGCATCTTTGTTCAATTGTTCCCAATGAGTGAGTGTAGGCTGCAGCGTGCCTTTTGTGTGTTTCTAGTTGAAAACCTGTTCTTGAAAGGCGCCATAGTCGTTGTCTTCAGACAACAAAACATATACAACTCACCGTGTCACGCGCCCAGATTGCGTTTTGTGTGCTGTACGATGGCGATACATTTGAATTTAATCTGTTTTTGATCGGTCGCAAAGCGATACCTGTTGAATACGGGGCAATGCTGACCCTTGTTTTGCACACGGCCCTCGCATTATAATGAGCTGGAGGGGCCGTGTCTGTATGCAAATTAAATAAACGGAAACGCGCTCCCCAGTTTGTGAACGAGTGACACGATCATTCGGGGTTCGCAGCTGTGATCGTTTGGCAAGTTAAGACGACCTCTCCGGGGGTAATTGTCGTCCGCTTTATCTTACGACCTTTCAAAGAGGTTGTCGTAAGAGAAATCTTAAGACGATGTTGGTGAATGAGGTCCACCACCGTCTGTCATACAGTTCAGTTCAGTTCAGAGTTTTTATTTGCCACATGGAATCAATACAATCAGAGTTTCTTCATTACACAATCATAAATATCATTCCATGGACAAAAGGAGCAGGAAGAAGAATAAATCTTATAGTTACCTGCCCCTTATTCCTAAACTAAACAAGTATTTACTTAATGGTCGGCGTACAACCTAATTTACACAAAATAATAATTTATACCATTATACAAGAAACACACAATCCACAGTTAAACAAGAACAAATTAAATAATAATAATAATAATAATAATAATAATAATAATAATAATAATAATAATAATAATAATAATAATAATAATAATAATAATAATAATAAGAATAAGAATAAGAATAAAGAATAAAAAAAAAATCTCACTATTCGGATCACATTTGATTTTCATACTGACTATTTATTTTTTTATTTTTTTATTGATAAACACTATTACAATATATTATACAATGGTGGTTATGTGGTTGGTGATAGTTACATTGTTGCTAATCTATAGGGAGCGGTGGGGGGAACAAATTAATATAATAATAATAATAATAATAATAATAATGCAGGACTTAACTCGGAAGTCCTTATTGGTCCAGACGAGCGATGGGCTGCTGCTGAGAGCCCAACCACGGGCCCCCCCCCCTGTGTGTTCTGCACTCACGGAGATCTCATGGTGAGAGCAACGACAGCCATGTAGGTTGATGAGAGCCTTGACGTAGGTGGTTGTGGCTAGGACTGTGTGGGGGGGGGGGGTGCTGGACACCGAGAGACCCCAAGTCGATCGGCACTTTTTCGGGCCGAGCTATTAGTCACTTTTCCGCACCTACTCCCCAACCAATGCGTGCTCCCTTCCCCCTCCCCCTCACGAGCTCCATGTAACGCAGAAGTGCAGTGGTCTATACCGCCCCCAGGCCTACATGGCCGTCGTGGCTCTCACCATGAGATCTCCGTGAGCAGCACAGGAGGCCCCATGGTCTGGCTCTCAGTGGACAGGAGGCCCCGTGGTCTGGCTCTGTGGACAGGAGGCCCCCGTGGTCTGGCTCTCAGTGGACAGGAGGCCCCGTGGTCTGGCTCTCAGTGGACAGGAGGCCCAGTGGTCTGGCTCTCAGTGGACAGGAGGCCCCGTGGTCTGGCTCTCAGTGGACAGGAGGCCCCGTGGTCTGGCTCTCAGTGGCCCCGTCATCCCCATCCCAGCAGCAGCGTGTCGCTCGCCTGGACCTTCGCCTGCAGACGGCGAGGGAATGAAGATAATGTGCTCTTCTTGCGCGGAGAGAGCGAGAGACTTTGACATAATATGTTGACAGGACGGCTCCTGGAGATCCAGCTCCATTATCTCCAAACGTGTCTTGTCCTCCCTGTGGCAGGCGGCGACGCACTTCATCATCGAGGCCCATAGAGCTGTCGGTCTGTGAACATCTCTATTTTAGTGTCGGTGGTGAAGTCTCACTGGGACTCGGCGTTATATTTACTATCCTTGTCTATCTCTCTCTCTCTCTCTCTCTCTCTCTCTCTCTCTCTCTCTCTCTCTCTCTCTCTCTCGTTCTCTCTCTTTTACGTGCCCCTCTCCCTGCCGTGCGTCCCCATATGGAACCGGAGGTCCTTTCTGTTTATTATCCCATCATCATATCTATTTACTTCTCATATTTATCACCTTGTTTGTTGCCGTTGTTATTACTGTCCCCCCCCCCCCCCCCCCCTTTCTTCCCATAATCTCTGCTGCGTCCCTTTCCTACCTAACGGGTGAAAAGCGAGCAGTGCTTCTTCCAACAGGTTGCCATCTGAGCCACAGCCAGCCGGCCCGACCCACAGCCTCGCAGAGCACACAGCCGTCTTTAATATCACACACACCGGCTGGCGAACCCAGGCTCGGTCCAATTGGGTGACCGGGAGGGCGGTGTGGGGTTCTAACAGGGATCGTCTGGCAGCGTCGAGAGCAGGGCGTTGTGGAGGATTGTTGTTTTTGCGACTTAACGTCTCTCTCTCCTTCGCATCTCTCTCCCCGCCCAGCAGCGGAAGCCCACTGCCCCCAACGAACTGAGACCCCCGGCCAAGACGAAAGACACCCTCCAGCCCCCTGGACGGACGGGGGGCGCGCGGGTCCCTGGAGGTGAGTTCAGACCCTTTCCACTGGCGGGGTTCGCACAAGGTCCTTGGAAGTGCTTAAAGTGCTTGGTAAAAAAAAATCGGGGCCTGGAATTCCTTGAAAACAGCAAAAAAATTTACCACGGTGCTTAAAAAGGCCTTGAAATTCAAATCAACCATTTGCATTGAAAGTTTTGTTCAATGATAAAAAAAAAAAGTCTGAATCAAGAAATACATTTTTCTTTTCATTTAAAGTGTAATAAATGCCCTTTTAAAATTAAAATAGTGCTTGGAAAAGTACTTGAAAGTCCTTGAATTATATTTTGCAATGTCTGGGGGGGGGGGGAACCCCCCACTGTAGGTCCCCAGGAGCCGGAGACCTGACGGCAGCAGAACTCGATGTCTGATCACTGAAGTGTGTCTGACTCTCACCACCTGACCTGCGCGGAATACAACGTATCATGTATATCTTTCCTGTTAGGGTACCTTGTGTACCTTGCACCTGTGTGTATACTGTTTATTTTACGTACTCATAGTATATATACACAGATTCTAAGTGCCCATATTTATTAGTAACGTATAATATAACTGATGGGGCATACAGACCCTCGTCTGCACCTTTTGATTACACCGTCTCTACCTTCTCATATTCTTATATTCAGAGTTGATTATATTGTTTACACGGTTTTATTATTAGGAGGAGAGAGTATGATTGTTATTTGTTTTCTTTATTTTGTACGATTGTTGTGAGAGGGGCGGCTACGTGGCGTAGTGGGCAAGGCGCTCGCCACGAATGCGGAGACGCGCTGGGCTCGTCAGTTCGAGCCCAGCGCTCCACATTGCTTTCAGTTTAGCTGGTCGTCCGTACTAATACACATTGGCCATATTAGGGGGTGGGAAACTGATGGGTGGGGATCGGGCGTTGTGGACAGCGACTCCTACAGGTCAGTTGGTGCGCCTGCGCAGTAGAATCAGGAAGTGTCGGGGGCAGCGTGAGCCTCCCACGCGTTACTCCTCGCCACTGAGAGATCGAGCTGCGCTGGTGAAAAGATGCGACTGCTGTTACCTCAAGTACCGGAGGGGACTTGTGCTATGTATGACTTAGTCCACATTGCAGCCGGCTTGTGGGAGGCAAGAAACAGCGTCCGTGACAGGGAGGGTTGAATTGGATGATACGAAATTGGGATGGGAGAAAATATAGAAAATGGGAGAAAAAGTGAATAAAAAAAAAAAAAGATTGTTGTGAGAGAAACACACCCGCCGTGCGAAATCCAAGGCCAAGCATGTGGCTGTAATGTGAGAAACGGAGACGGGCTCGGATCGGTGCTGCCAGGGAATGCTGCGCGAGAGGCGTTACCGAGCAGCAGATGGGATTTGGCTCGTACAGGAACGCGCTGATTGACATTCCTCGCCACGTGAGCCGAGAGAAAATGATTTGGTCTGCGATGCGGAAGCAGAACTCTCGATCAGACTGCGACACGGTTCCTTCTTTTACTTTTTTTTAAATCTTTTATTTTTATTTTTTAACAGCTGTCAGTACCAGTCACCATTTTTCACTACCACACTACAGAAGGCTAACCGTTCACTACCACACTACAGATGGTTAACCATCTGTAGTGTGGTAGTGAAAGGGTTAACCTTCTGTATTGTCGCGGTGAAAGGGTTAACCCTTTGGTAGTGTGCTAGTGAAAGGGTTAAACATCTACCCACCCAGCCACCCATCCCATGGATCAACAGGTTCAATTATTGTTTTTCAGCCATATACTCAGACTATACTGTACATAACACGATAAACACATGAACAACAATGATCATGACATACTGTTAGACAGACGAGAATAACTGAAATAAATAGTAAAATATAGTACAAAAGACTAGTAGAAAATACAATAAAACCAAAAATAACTAATAAAAATAACTAATAATCTGTGTCAGGTATGATACATGAACCCTTTCACTACCTCAAAAAAGGTTAACCCTTTCACTGCGACAATACAGAAGGTTAACCCTTTCACTACCTCACTACAGACGGTTAACCGTCTGTAGTGTGGTAGTGAAAGGTTAACCTTCTGTAGTGGGGTAGTGAAAGGTTAACCGTCTGTAGTGTGGTAGTGAAAGGTTAACCTTCTGTAGTGTGGTAGTGAAAGGTTAACCGTCTGTAGTGTGGTCGTGAAAGGTTAACCGTCTGTAGTGTGGTAGTGAAAGGGTTAACCCTCTGTAGTGTGGTAGTGAAAGGTTAACCGTCTGTAGTGTGGTAGTGAAAGGTTCACCGTCTGTAGTGTGGTAGTGAAAGGTTAACCGTCTGTAGTGTGGTAGTGAAAGGTTAACCGTCTGTAGTGTGGTAGTGAAAGGTTCACCTGTAGTGTGGTAGTGAAAGGTTAACCGTCTGTAGTGTGGTAGTGAAAGGTTAACCGTCTGTAGTGTGGTAGTGAAAGGTTCACCTTCTGTAGTGTGGTAGTGAAAGGTTCACCTTCTGTAGTGTGGTAGTGAAAGGTTAACCGTCTGTAGTGTGGTAGTGAAAGGTTAACCGTCTGTAGTGTGGTAGTGAAAGGTTCACCTTCTGTAGTGTGGTAGTGAAAGGTTAACCGTCTGTAGTGTGGTAGTGAAAGGTTAACCGTCTGTAGTGTGGTAGTGAAAGGTTAACGGTCTGTAGTGTGGTAGTGAAAGGTTCACCGTCTGTAGTGTGGTAGTGAAAGGTTAACCGTCTGTAGTGTGGTAGTGAAAGGTTAACCTTCTGTAGTGTGGTAGTGAAAGGTTAACCTTCTGTAGTGTGGTAGTGAAAGGTTAACCGTCTGTAGTGTGGTAGTGAAAGGTTAACCGTCTGTAGTGTGGTAGTGAAAGGTTAACCTTCTGTAGTGTGGTAGTGAAAGGTTAACCTTCTGTAGTGTGGTAGTGAAAGGTTAACCGTCTGTAGTGTGGTAGTGAAAGGTTAACCTTCTGTAGTGTGGTAGTGAAAGGTTAACCTTCTGTAGTGTGGTAGTGAAAGGTTAACCGTCTGTAGTGTGGTAGTGAAAGGTTAACCTTCTGTAGTGTGGTAGTGAAAGGTTAACCTTCTGTAGTGTGGTAGTGAAAGGTTCACCTTCTGTAGTGTGGTAGTGAAAGGTTAACCATCTGTAGTGTGGTAGTGAAAGGTTAACCGTCTGTAGTGTGGTAGTGAAAGGTTAACCGTCTGTAGTGTGGTAGTGAAAGGTTCACCTTCTGTAGTGTGGTAGTGAAAGGTTAACCGTCTGTAGTGTGGTAGTGAAAGGTTAACGGTCTGTAGTGTGGTAGTGAAAGGTTAACCTTCTGTAGTGTGGTAGTGAAAGGTTCACCTTCTGTAGTGTGGTAGTGAAAGGTTAACCGTCTGTAGTGTGGTAGTGAAAGGTTAACCGTCTGCAGTGTGGTAGTGAAAGGTTAACCATCTGTAGTGTGGTAGTGAAAGGTTAACCTTCTGTAGTGTGGTAGTGACAGGGTTAATACTGTTCCATCTTAGAGACCCGCTCAACAGCTGGACGCGTGACGTCATCATCCACTAAACGCGCTGAGTGGACATGGGGGTGGAGCTCTCTGCTGTTGCGTGTTATGACACCCTCGTTGAATTGTTCTTCACGCAGCATATATTTGTGCTAAATTATGATCGGGTGATAAAATGTGACACAATGTGTGTGGAGTGATGCGTGTCGGCAGGGTGTGTGTGATGTGTTGCTCATGTGAAGCCGGCTGTTTAGGATAAGATGAGATGGGATAAGATGTTCCTTATCCTTGATCCCCTTGGGGGAAATCCACGCATCATACTGTAGCAGCAGGGGAGGAGGGGAGGTACAGGTATGGGCAGGGTAATAGTAGAACATAGGTAAATATAGGCAATCAAATTTGATCTGAATATAAAAATATGAGAAAAAATAAACGGTGTAAACAATATAATTAACTCTGAATATAAAGATATGAGAACAAATAAACAGTGTAATTAACTATATGAATAACTCTGAATACGGTACAGTTGTCTTCGCTCGGATCGGAGGTTCCCGTCTGCGTTTATCACTGAGCTTCGAGGGAGTGTTTTTGACATTGATTTGTAACGAGGAATCCATAAAGATTTATAGGTGCATTGATTTGAACGCCTGCAGATTATCCATAGCTGTGTTCCGTACGTTCACATAGGCTACCAAACACTCTATATGGCCACAAGGTATCTGCATTCTAAAGAATTTGACAAACGGTTAAAAAAATTAAGTGAATTCGTACAAAACTGTAGGCTATATACAGATGTACAAGTCTATGTACAGCCACACTCTTAACTGCACACATCATGAGTCCATTGTGCCAAAATGCAATTGTTAATAAATATGAACAAAATAATGAATGCATTCTAATTGAATCAATCAATCTAATTTTGATAAAAAATCTTGATGTTTTTATATATATATTTATATATATTTTTGTGTGCAAGACGAATCCCTGTCCATTAGGGACTCGAACCAGCGACTTACACTTGAGTGCACACAAATTTACTTGAAGACTCGTCCCCGAGTGACTTCAGACTCGTCCCGGACTCTGGATTAAGGGTTGTGTACAATGTAAGAGTAACGGCACAGCCTAAATAAATAAAACATTATTATTTGGTTTAATTTGACCTGCCTTGACTGAAACATGAGCCCGTCATCCATGCTGTGTGTGTGGGCGTGTGGTTACACCAGAGAGCTGGCCAACGCGTCTCGCGTCTCCCTCACCGAGACGAGCCCCTTTGCCAGATATTCATGAATCACTTTCCAATTAACAGCGATCAAAAGCGTATTTTAATCTATGAAGAACAAATGTACACTCTGTATCAACGTCTGGCACTAGATTGACTACAGTGTATTGAGAATCCTCTCCTCGCACCGAGCATGGCTTTGTTTTTGTGTAAAATAGCCTATTTATTTTCTTCACTACTGTTAGAAAACAGTGTTTATGTCTTTTATCAGCCTCCATCTGCCCTTGAAACCGTGAAGTCTTCTGCGTTGTGTTATTTGTTGATGAGGCCATCGTTTGATGGAATTCAGTCCTCCCACGCACTGGCTGTCACACTGTTAATGCATCCGGACAAAAGAATGTAACTGGAGTTGTTGTCTCTTTATCAAAAAGGATGCTGGACTCTAGCTCAAAGACTGGAGACTTGACTTGGACTCTAGCTCAAAGACTGGAGACTCAATTTGGACTCTAGCTCAAAGACTGGATACTCAATTTGGACTCTAGCTCAAAGACTGGAGACTTGACTTGGACTCTAGCTCAAAGACTGGATACTCAATTTGGACTCTAGCTCAAAGACTGGAGACTTGATTTGGACTCTAGCTCAAAGACTGGAGACTCGATTTGGACTCTAGCTCAAAGACTGGAGACTTGATTTGGACTCTAGCTCAAAGACTGGAGACTTGACTTGGACTCTAGTTCAAAGACTGGAGACTTGATTTGGACTCTAGCTCAAAGACTGGAGACTTGATTTGGACTCTAGCTCAAAGACTGGAGACTCGACTTGGACTCTAGCTCAAAGACTGGAGACTTGATTTGGACTCTAGCTCAAAGACTGGATACTCAATTTGGACTCTAGCTCAAAGACTGGAGACTTGACTTGGACTCTAGCTCAAAGACTGGAGACTTGACTTGGGCTCTAGCTCAAAGACTGGAGACTTGATTTGGACTCTAGCTCAAAGACTGGAGACTCGACTTGGACTCTAGCTCAAAGACTGGAGACTTGATTTGGACTCTAGCTCAAAGACTTGATTTGGACTCGGGCTTGGACATGAGAATAACGCGAGACACCCGCTGTCCCCTCGGGCCTCCACTCTTGTGATTGGCGGTCAGGAACTAGCAGAGCTCACACCAACACGTTTTCCTTCCCTTCCCTTCCCTTTTTGTCCCCGCTCCACTTCTCAGAGTATTGGCACCTCAGAAACCCCCCTCAGGGACGGAGGACACATGCGCGTGGTCAGGAGCACCGCTGTGTTGATCGTCTGTCATACACCCACCCACACCCACACACACACAGTGCTGTTCTCAGCAGAAATGATGTGCTGGACTACGCCCAACCGGCTTCTACCTCCTCTCTATTATATTCAGCTTTCCAAGGTGTTTTTTTCACATACTTTCGCAGACCACCTAGGACTTCCCAAGAGATCCTATCTTGTACATTTAATTTAATTTAAATTTGTTTGGTACATGGTAATGAACAGTTGTATAAAATAAATAAAAAATATTTCATATTATACAACAGGTAGGTCCCACCACGCATTGTGGTTGGTCGAGAGCGTTCTAACGCCGTGAGTATATTCATGATACGCTCACGGTTAAATCACCATGAATATACCACTGCGCTGGCTTTAGAATGTTGTAGAAAGTTTCAACTGCCATTCATCAAACGGAAAGTGTCAACATGACCTAGTCCGCGGACAACGTTACGTTTGATTTAACCTACCCGTTAACTATAAACGAGTGGCTAGATATAGAGGAGTCTAATGCAAGCGAAAGTCGGAAAAAGTCATCAGCACCTCGGACAGTTCCAGTTCAATGCCCAGGCCGTGGACTTGGTGGTGTTGAAGGATTAATTTGCGGCTTTTCTCCAGCGCGTCCAGCTCATCTTTTGTTTGATTGGCACGTCTAATAATGCTGTTTTTATTAATACCGTTAGATGTAGGCACGTCCTCTATATCTATCCACTTGTTTATAGTTAACAGGTATGTTAAATTAGACAAATTCGTCATTCGTTTGTGTTGCCAAGCTGGTTTGAAATTCCATAGCAACGATACATCTTTACTTTAGGAACGCACGTTCACTGAAATCGATATAAAACACCCTAGAATTGTCTGTATTCATCCTATATTTTTCCAGACGGTGCAACTTGCTGTATAAAAGCAATACATTACATTTACATTTACATTTAGTCATTTAGCTGACGCTTTTATCCAAAGCGACTTACAAGTTCTGTGCGACAAGACAGCAAGAAGGGTATAACTCTATCAGCTGAGTAACAATGTTCATCAAAGTGTTGCGTGTTACAGTGTAGGTTAGTTTATTAGGACAAGTGCATGACATTAAGGTTAGTCGGGGTTAGATTCTTTTTTTTTTTTTGCAATAATGCACTCGAACCAGTGGGATATCATGAATATTGCCACTCTGTGATGCCTACGGCCTATTCAGGCGGGCGGCTGCATTCTGAATGAGTTGAAGAGGTTTGGTGGCAGTGGTCGGAAGGCCAGCAAAGCGGCGCATTGCAGTAGTCGAGGCAGGAGATGACTGTTGATTGGACGAGGAGTTGGGTGGCTTCTTTTGTCAGGAAGGGGCGGATCCTTCTGACGTTGCTCAGGAGGAATCTGCAGGTTCTGGTTGTCGCTGCGATGTGAGCAGAGAAGTTCAGCTGGTCATCAAGGACAACGCCAAGGTTCTTGGCAGCACAAGTACAGTACAATGAAGAGAACTTGGCATCTGCAAGGCAACAGTACATTGTATTATACTGTGTAACAATGGATTATATGGATTATATATAATGACGCTGCTGAGTCAGTATTGAGGTGCTGTACTCACTCCAGAACTCAATCCATTATTAAGGAGTGTCTCTAGAAAGTCTTGAATATGTCTGTCGTAAATGGATTGCGTTTATATATATAGCAGCTTTTATCCAAAGCGCTTTACAACTTATGCCTCACATTCACCCGTTCAGTCACACACTCGCACAGCGACGGCCGTGTGATGCCAGGTGCCGACCTGCTCATCAGGAGCAGTTAGGGGGTTAAGTGTCTTGCTCAAAGACACTTTGACACGCTGCACGGGAGGAGCCGGAATCGAACCGAAAACCTTTTACCGATTACCAGACGACCGTGTCCTACCCCCTGAGCCGTCTTTCGCGAGCGGGTCAGAGCACCGGTAGCATAGCCTGTGGTTCCTTATTGAATCTCGGCACCGCATGACACCCAGAGTCCCGGCACAGAGAGGTGATGTCCAGCCGGCAGGACGGTAATGGAGCTCAGGAAGTGGGCGGGAAGTTATGGCCATCGCCGCGGACGCCATCTTGGGGCGCGGGTCACTTCCATCGATATCCCTCGACGTTGGATAGAGAAGAAGAACGGGTGCCGGTTTCTCCCGGGAGCGTTGTGATGTTTCCTGTGGCGGCTTGTCACACGACGACCACAAACGATGGCTCGCCCCCCAGGAACGTGACATCGGCTTCCCCGAGCCCTATTGGCTTTTAGGATAATCGATAATGCATTTTCTTTATATTGTACTTTTTTACATTTGACAATCTCAAAGTGCTACGCTACAGGTTAAAAACATGTAATGCAACAGATTATAAAAAATAAAAAAAAGCATATTGGGACCCAAAAGAAATCCAGACAAATCGGATAAAAAAAGCGCTACCACAGACCACAGCAACCAGGCAGAAGGCCCGCTCTCCCGTGGTTCTGGGGGGGTTCAGAGAGTTGGCAGTTCCAGAGTGGAGGCTTCATGTGGTGGATTGTGGAGTGAGAAGTTCCTTGCGGTAGGGAGGAGTGTTGCCATGGACGCACTGGTGAGGAGGGAGGAGTGTTGCCATGGACGCTCTGGTAGGTGAGGAGGGAGGAGCGTTGCCATGGACGCACTGGTAGGTGAGATGGGAGGAGTGTTGCCATGGACGCACTGGTAGGTGAGGAGGGAGGAGCGTTGCCATGGACGCACTGGTGAGGAGGGAGGAGTGTTGCCATGGACACACTGGTAGATGAGGAGGGAGGAGTGTTGCCATGGACGCACTGGTAGGTGAGGAGGGAGGAGCGTTGCCATGGACGCACTGGTAGGTGAGGAGGGAGGAGTGTTGCCATGGACGCTCTGGTAGGTGAGGAGGGAGGAGTGTTGCCATGGACGCACTGGTAGGTGAGGAGGGAGGAGCGTTGCCATGGACGCACTGGTAGGTGAGATGGGAGGAGTGTTGCCATGGACGCACTGGTAGGTGAGGAGGGAGGAGCGTTGCCATGGACGCACTGGTAGGTGAGGAGGGAGACCTTGTACTCAAATCCTGAAAGAGACAGGAAGCCAGTGGAGTGATTTGAGGACAGGGGTTGCTGTGGTCGTATTTACGCACCCCTCATCAGGATCCTAGCGGCGCCGTTTTGGATAATACTGAAGCCGTCAGTGTTTGCTACAACTACAGGTCCGGTATATGTCCCCCGTATGACAAGAGTGCTGGTTAATCTTTTAGTGAGCTTGTTGTGTCTTAGGGGCAAGAAACTTCACTTTGGGTCCTCTGTTCATAAAGCTTCGCGTTGATCTCTTGCGTCGTCCAACACTGGCGGTACGGAGTATGAGCAGAATGAACATGACCTCACTGGCAGAACTCGTAGCGCAGAGGGCCAAATGAAACACACACACACTCACACGTCCCCCGCCTAGAATGTGGTCCCCCCCCCCACCCCCCCCCCTCCCAGCTGTAAAAGCCACACTAACATCAATGTGTCTCTCCTCTGGAAAGTTACTGTCCGTACTGTATAAGTGTTTCCAGACGTACAGTAGAGCCGTAAGGACCACGGGACGTTAAGTGGCCTCGATCCACCCCGGCGCGGCTCTGCAAGGGTTAACGCTGTGTCAGATTGTTGGAACCCTCTTGTGTGATTCGCTCATTGGGTGTTCACACTCCCCCTGACTGCCAAGGACATGGTGGGTGTCTGGCTGCGGTCCAGACATGTGTGTGTGTGTGTGTGTGTGTGTGTGTGTGTGTGTGTGTGTGTACACACTCACTTTCTCGCACACATGGGAGAAGCGTTTTTCCCCTACATGCAGCACCCAGCAGCTGCTCACAGGGGCATGTTGGTTGGTTGGTTGGTTGGTACACTTGGTACAGTGGTTGCCTCACAGCAAACAACCCATTAAACAGCAGCGCACTGTGACCAGAGCGGGGACTGAGCTTTGCTTATCTGGGCGCGTTGAGGGCGGAGAGTGATTTGCGCCCTCTACACACACACACACACGCAGATATTAATCATCGTTCACACAGTCCGCCCTTTTAATGTTTCCCCTCTGAGATAATTCTTTAAATGGAAGCTTAAAGAATAGCGTGGTAGTGCCAGCTTCCCCCCCCCCCTCTCTCTCTCTCTCTCTCTCTCTCTCTCTCTCTCTCTCTCTCTCTCTCTCTCACTCTCTGCCATTCTGTGAAGGGCAAACTAAACCCCCGCCCCCGGGGGTCACTCGGCCCCAACATGATGTCACCCACTGTCCCACAATTCCCCGTCACCAAACACCCTGACCCGACCACCCCAGCAGTGTGGAAGGACACGCGGCATATGTGTCGGAGCGGAAGACTAATTACCAGGATGGTGGCGAGGAGGAGTGAGAGTCAGGCGAGGGAGTGGATCGGGTTTTGATCCGAATTTCCGTCCCGGAGCTCGGCTGGCTAGAATTAGAAGACACACACACTCACACACACACACACAGCTGCTGGTGACACGGCACACACAACAACACCACATCACTTCGACCCACAGGGAGGGGAGCGGTGTGTGGGGGAAGAGCGTCGAGGCACAAGACTGGGTGACTTTTCGCGGCTTTCAGGGGCAAACGGCTATAGATGAGAACAGAGGCACAGCCAGGCCTCTCACTCTGTGTGGGTGATCTGATGGGTGGGTGGACACGAGGCTCGGGTGGCTCCTTCCTCAGGGGGCGGGACGGGACGGGGGGTGGGGGGTGGGCGGTGGGGGGTTATGGTGAGAAGGGGCCTGTTGTGAAACGGAAATCAGATTGTTTTCAACTTTGAGCCTCTTGCCTGTCTCTCAGTAAAGCAATTGTATTCGTCGCCGAAGACTGTCGAGGTAAGTTTATGTCCTCCTGTTCATATACTGGTGTTATTTTGTTTCTTCTCGTTTTCTGATTTCCTGTTATACTGTGTGTGTGTGTGTGTGTGTGTGTGTGCGCGCGTGTGCGTTGGCATGTGGTATGCCTGGCCTGCAGTAAATACAGTAAATAGTTTGGTCTCTCCTCATATCCTGTTTCACCCTCTGTGTGTCTTGCCGGTGGGAACCGTTAGTGCCGTGTCATGTCTCTGGACGCTGCCCTTCCTTCCACGTGTGTCTGGGTCTGATAGGAAGGCAGTAGGGATGTCCCCCGATTGATTGATTGATTGATTGATTGATCCGCCGGCCCGGTGACGGTTAGCGGCAGATATTCAGTGTAGATACTAAACCAACATAGTACAATTTTACACTTACTGTATATATCTGTATATTGTGTGGGAGGTTTATGGTTTTTCTAAGTTGCAGGTTTCTTTTTAACCCTGGAAGATATCTGCCAACCAACATAGTACAATTTTACACGTACTGTATATTTTATATTAGAATGTAGTAACATGGGAAATGTATATCCCGGACCGTATTTTATTCTTAGGCTTATTTTTATTCTTATTCGTCACTTTTGTTCTCGTCTACTATGTTTACTGTGAGCGATTTGCAGTGCCACATTTATATTATAAGTATTTCTATTCTATTCTATACGAGATTGGGGGAATTCCGATTTATGGTTTTTCTAAGTTGCAGATTGTGAAAACCGATCGGTGACCGGGGGGGGGGGGGGGGGGGGGGGTCATTGTCAGACACACATGCTAACTAACCTAAAACATGTCAGCGGACTGTGTAACTATTACAAAGTGTCTTGAGACGAGTCGGAGACGATCGGCCATTGGTATCAAAAACGCTATCGGGGCAGAGAGAGAAACATGAGTAGAGACCTGTAATAATCTACCAGCAGATATCTGGGAGACTGCAGCAAGCTGGGCTCTGGAATTCTGGAATTCTACAGCACACTGGACGGCCAAGGTCCGCCTTCTCTCTCTCTCTCTCTCTCTCTCTCTCTCTCTCTCTCTCTCTCTCTCTCTCTCTCTCTCTCTCTCTCTTTCTCTGTCCCCCCCCCCTTCTCTCTCTTTCTCTCTCTGTCCCCCCCCCCCCTCTCTCTCTCCTGGTAGGAAACAATCACAGATCTGTTTCAGGGGCTTGTGTGGGAGGTTTCTTTTTAACCCTGGAAGATATCTGCCAGTCCAGTCATCAGACCTCACAAAGTCTCTCTCTCCCTCTCTCTCCCTCTCTCTCTCCCTCTCTCTATCCCTCTCTCTCTCTCTCTCTCTCTCTCTCTCTCTCTGTCCAGATAACTCTCTGAGCCCAGACCAGGGAGGAGCAGGTGTCCCGGAGCAGTTCACCGGCCTGCTGCACGGCTCTTCCCCCGGTGTTCGACTGCCGCGACGGGCCCTTCAGCCGCCCAGCGGGGGTGCCGTTGAGTCAAGGTCACCCAGAAGGGGAGGAGCCCAAAGGAGCAACCAAAGTTAAAGAGCCATCGACAGCAGCAGCAGCACCAGCAGCACCAGCAGAACCAGCAGCACCAGTAGCAGCGCCGGCCCCGCCTCCTCCTCCTCCTCCTCCGCGGCCCAACATGGCCGCCATCCTGACAGACTGTGATCCCAAAGCCATTTACGCCACTGTGAGCAAGGAGCCCAGGGACTCGTCGGTGCTGCCCGCGGGCAGGATGCGGCCCCCCGGGGACCTGAAGCTGGCCCGCAGCCTCTCCAAGTCGGACTCGGACCTGCTGGTGTCGCCGCCCAGCGAGGAGGAGGGCGGCCTGGGCCTGGGAGGCCGCAGCGAGTCGGTCTCCAACTGCAGCAGCAGCGCCGGCGGCAAGAAGAGGCTGGAGAAGTCGCCGTCGTTCACCTCGGAGTGGGACGAGGTAAGAGTTGGCTCTCTCTCTCTCACGGGGGGGGCGTTTAGACGTACGGCACGGCCATTTTGAATACTGCATTAGTTGCCTTGTACTAGAGGAATGGTACTCTCTCTATCTCTCTCTCTCTTTCGCTCTCTCTCTCTCCTCTCTCTCGCTCTCTCTCTCTTTCTCTCTTTCTCTCTTTCACTCTCTCTCTCTCACTCTGTCTCCTCTCTCTCTCTCTCTCTTCACTCGCTCTCTCGCTCTCTCTCCTCTCTCTCTCTATCTCTCTTTCACTCTCTCTCTCTCCCCCCCTCTCTCTCCTCTCTCTCTGTCTCTGTCTCGCTCTTCTCATTCCTCTCTCTCCCCCCTCTCTCTCTCTCTCCCCCCTCTCTCTCTCTCCTCTCTTTCACTCTCTCTCTCTCTCTCTCTCCCTCCCTCCCTCCCTCCCTCCCTCCCTCCCTCTCGTCTAGAACTTGTTAGAATATGTCCCACCATAATAAAAACAGATGCAGTGATGAAATGGAGGGTGGAGTACACACACACATGATGTAACTATATATTCCCAAGAAATGAGGGATTTAACTAGGTTTTTAAAAGCATCCTGTTTTGCCTGACAGCCGGTATAAACAGACGGGAAACAATATGCACATGTTTTAGTGCAGTAGTACATAGTATATATAGGACAGTAGTGCAGTAGTACATAGTATATATAGGACAGTAGTGCAGTAAGTACATAGCATATATAGGACAGTAGTGCAGTAGTACATAGTATATATAGGACAGTAGTGCAGTAGTACATAGTATATATAGGACAGTAGTGCAGTAGTACATAGTACATATAGGACAGTAGTGCAGTAGTACATAGTATATATAGGACAGTAGTGCAGTAGTACATAGTATATATAGGACAGTAGTGCAGTGGTACATAGTATATATAGGACAGTAGTGCAGTAGTACATAGTATATATAGGACAGTAGTGCAGTAGTACATAGTATATATAGGACAGTAGTGCAGTAGTACAGTATATATAGGACAGTAGTGCAGTGGTACATAGTATATATAGGAACAGTTAGTGCAGTAGTACATAGTATATATAGGACAGTAGTGCAGTAGTACATAGTATATATAGGACAGTAGTGCAGTAGTACATAGTATATATAGGACAGTAGTGCAGTAGTACATAGTATATATAGGACAGTAGTGCAGTAGTACATAGTATATATAGGACAGTAGTGCAGTAGTACATAGTATATATAGGACAGTAGTGCAGTAGTACATAGCATATATAGGACAGTAGTGCAGTAGTACATAGTATATATAGGACAGTAGTGCAGTAGTACATAGTATATATAGGACAGTAGTGCAGTAGTACATAGTATATATAGGACAGTAGTGCAGTAGTACATAGTATATATAGGACAGTAGTGCAGTGGTACATAGCATATATAGGACAGTAGTGCAGTGGTACACAGTATATATAGGACAGTAGTGCAGTGGTACAAGACACCTTTATTGCCGCACAACCAGGTTGGTGGTATTTGTGTTCGGTACAGAGTGTATTGAAGCTCTGGATATACTGTACATAAAACAGGAACATGGATACATCCCCCCCCCCCCCTCCCAGCAATAAATACATAATACAGCACAACATGACACAATAAATACATAAATACAGCACAACACAATAAATACATAAATTCAGCACAACATGACACAATAAATACATAAATACAGCACAACACAATAAATACATAAATACAGCACAACACAATAAATACATAAATACAGCACAACACACGACACAATAAATACATAATACAGCACAACATGATACAATAAATACATAATACAGCACAACATGACACAATAAATACATAAATACAGCACAACATGACACAATAAATACATAAATACAGCACAACATGACACAATAAATACAGCACACATATAGGACATTAGTACATAGTACATATAGGACATAGTACATTAGTACATAGTACATATAGGACATTAGTGCAGGAGTACATACTGTATAGGACATTAGTACATAGTACATATAGTACATAGTACATATAGGACATTAGTACATAGTACATATAGTACATAGTACATATAGGACATTAGTACATATAGTACATAGTACATATAGGACATTAGTACATAGTACATATAGTACATAGTACATAGAGTACATAGTACATAGTACATATAGGACATTAGTACATAGTACATATAGGACATTAGTACATATAGGACATTAGTACATAGTACATAGTACATATAGTACATAGTACATATAGGACATTAGTACATAGTACATATAGGACATTAGTGCAGGAGTACATATTACATATAGGACATTAGTACATAGTACATATAGTACATATAGGACATTAGTACATAGTACATAGTACATATAGGACATAGTACATATAGGACATTAGTACATAGTACATATAGGACATTAGTACATAGTACATATAGGAGATTAGTACATAGTACATATAGGACATTAGTACATAGTACATATAGTACATAGTACATATAGGACATTAGTACATAGTACATATAGTACATAGTACATATAGGACATTAGTGCAGGAGTACATATTACATATAGGACATTAGTACATAGTACATATAGTACATATAGGACATTAGTACATAGTACATAGTACATATAGGACATAGTACATATAGGACATTAGTACATATAGGACATTAGTACATAGTACATATAGGACATTAGTACATAGTACATATAGGACATTAGTACATAGTACATATAGGACATTAGTACATAGTACATATAGTACATAGTACATATAGGACATTAGTACATAGTACATATAGGACATTAGTACATAGTACATATAGTACATAGTACATATAGGACATTAGTACATAGTACATAGTACATATAGGACATAGTACATATAGGACATTAGTACATAGTACATATAGGACATTAGTACATAGTACATATAGGACATTAGTACATAGTACATATAGGACATTAGTACATAGTACATATAGGACATTAGTACATAGTACATATAGGACATTAGTGCAGGAGTACATAGTACATATAGGACATTAGTACATAGTACATATAGGACATGCTATACCAGGGTTACTGAAAAGTCCCCATCGCTCTTGTTTAAACCGTAGGGTGAACTTGGTGTGTTCATCGTAAAAAAACATTCCCATTTTTACAAGCGTGTGAACATATTGTCTAGAATAGAGGTCGCTTCCAGATCTGTTCAGCGTTCCAGTGTTTGAAGGAAGGTCAGAATCTCGCTCGGCGTTGGCAAAGAAGAAGCAGTCGCGTGACCTTTCTGTGGTGCTTTTTGGGTTATCATGAATGAACATCAAGGATGGATCATAAACCATAGTTTCAAGTGCAAAGAAGCCCGCCGACTGTGCGGCGACCTGAGCAAACAATTATTTGGTATCTTAGGTGACTCACGCACGTTTTATTGGCCCACGTCTAACCCTGTCGAATTGGATCCGCGCCTGGTTCTGATACAAGCCGCGTGTGTGTGAGTCATTTAGCTGTATATACACACTACAGTCAACCCCAGGGCGCTAGGTTTCTTAGGAAGTTCATATCCGTTGTTTATTTTGTATAAAAACTTCTATACGACTCTTTACTGCGAGCTGAACCCTTACAGTGCATCACTGTGTGATTTGTATTTTCATGATCCGGTCACTTGTGTGTTATGGAGGATATTCTGGACTAAATATATCATCACACCGTTCATCAGCACTTTAATGCTTTGTCTGGGAAGGAGATAGGCAGGAGAGAGAGAGAGGGGGGGGAGAGAGAGAGAGAGAGAGAGGGGGAGAGAGGAGAGAGAGAGAGGGAGGGGGGGGAGAAAGAGGGGGGGGAGGAGAGAGAGAGAGGGGGGAGAAGGAGAGAGAGAGAGGGGGGGGAGAGAGGAGGGGGAGAAGGAGAGAGAGAGGGGGGGAGAGAGAGGAGGGGGGGAGAGGAGAGAGGGGGGGGAGAGAGAGAGGGGGGGGAGGAGAGAGAGAGGGGGAGAGGGATGAGAGAGATGGGGGGGAGAGAGAGAGGATTAGAGAAGACAAGGAAGGAGCTAGCTCAGGAGAGAGAGAGAGGGGGGGAGCGAGAGAGGGGGGAGAGAGGGATGAGAGAGAGAGAGAGGGGGGAGGGAGATGGGGAGGGAGAGGGGAGAGAGAGATGGGGAGGGAGAGGGGAGGGAGAGACGGAGGTGGAGGGAGAGAGGATTAGAGAAGACAAGGAGATGGGGATAAATAAAATAATAAAAAGAGTGGAGGAGCAGAGGGCTGAGAGGAGAGTGAGATGTGGAGAAGAGACCTGATCTGCAGGACGAGCTTCCTCGTGACGGCCAACCTGAGCCCCCTCAGAGAGGGGCCGCCAGGCACACACACACACACACACACACACACACACACACACACACACACACACACACACACACACACACACACACACACACACACACACACACACACACACACACACACACACACACACACACACAGTTTACAAATATAGAATCCTATGACAACATTTCCTCCGACGCTAAACGTAATGTGCTTAATAAATCCACACCACTCACCTGGCTGACGGGCGGGAGGTAGACCCCAGTAGTCTGATTGACACGTGTCTACACCACTCACCTGGCTGAGGGGCGGGAGGTAGACCCCAGTAGTCTGATTGACACGTGTCTACACCACTCACCTGGCTGACGGGCGGGAGGTAGACCCCAGTAGTCTGATTGACACGTGTCCCACAACCACTCACCTGGCTGAGGGGCGGGAGGTAGAACCGTGTGAATATGGTCAATTAGAGAAAAGCTTTCGTTCCGAACATATAGATCAATGCGGTTTTCTTAGTTCCATTCAGTTCATTAGACTTTAAGGTAAATTAAGAACAAATTCTTATTTTCAGTGACGAAAATCCCCTCGAAAAGGGTAACGGGGGAAAGGAGAGAAAAAAAGAAAATAATGTTTTTTATAAAATTAAATAGAAGAGAGACTGATGGTACAAACATCACAGAGGTACGGGAAATAGTTAAAACAACCAAATTGAATGACATACATGATACATGACACGTACATGAAGCAGAACAGTGGCGGTGACCGTTAGAAGGCTGGTTTCATCAGAGCGCGTGTCACTCACTGCCTAAGCAGAGCCGGCCAGCGGGCCACGGATATTTAAAGCGCTGCGTCATTTCAACGATATCAACTGGAATAACGGATCCCTCTAAAGCGCTCCTTCGATGTGTTTTTAAGGCGTCAAGCTTATCTGAATGTATTTATCTAGATTATACACAGTGTACTCTTGGGGGGGGGGGGGGGGGTGTTCTCTGTGTTTGCCGCTCAGCACGGGGGGGGGGGGGGGGGGGGGGGGGGGGTGTTTATCTGTAAGATCGTCCAAACACTCCCTGTTTATGTAGCTGAATCGCACCTCTTGCAAATTCGGGTGGCCAGACTGAGCAGCTGGAGTGAGTCAAGGAGCTCAAATAGCAGCCCGGCGCTGGGATCCGGTTGCTGCCTCTATATTGTCCCTTTAGTTTTATCGGACCCCATCGGAACAGCCTGGTGCGAGTCGTGATACCAGCAGCACTGAGGTGGATATCTCCTCTCTGCCCCCCAGGGTGGTCACTGTGCCTGTAGCCAGGTGCTGAGGACCTGACCTCTGACCTGTTAGTGGTGGGGGGAAATATCCATACGTAGTAGTATCGCGATACTTTGCGCGTGGCGATACTGTATCGATACAGGGACGCCAAGTATCGATATTTTATTCTTTATTTATTAAAAAAATAAAATAAAAATTGTTTTATAAGGAAGTTGCATTGTTCATTTCAATACCTGTAATAGTACAGTAGTCCATACACACACACACACACGCACACGTGTGCATTCAGTTAAGTTGGAATATGACTAATACAAACAGTTCAGTTTGTCAGGTACATGCAACACAGATTATTGACATCTGTCTGCTTGAGAAAATCTCATTTGCTGCAGTAAAAAATATTGAAGTGAGATGAACAGACTGAACACTTTATTTGATCAGATAAAACATGTTGACAAAGTTTTACTTTGCAGTTGAAAAAAGTTAATATATATATATATATATTAATATATTGCAATATTAATATCACAATACTCAGCATATCGCAATATACTTTGAATCGCATTACTATCGTATCGTGACTTAAGTATCGTGATAATATCGTATTGTGAGGCCTCTGGTGATTCCCACCCCTATTCTCTGTCCTACCCAGCAGCACGACCCCCCCCCCCCCCTCGACCCTCCCAATACGAAGCACGTTCAGTCACAGACTCATACCCCCCCCCCCGACACTCAACTAACCGCCTCGGCCAGTCCTTCATACCAGCGGCCTTCAGGCTCCACAACAGTGGGCAGGGACTGCTGCCAGACATCCAGCTACTAGGAACCTAGTAGCTGACTCCCACCTAAAAGGACAATATATATACTTTACCTTATGCATACCGCACCTTATGTGTATACTTCATCAGAGCATATATTTAGCATTTAGCATTTTTTTTTATTATAGATTGGATTAGATTTAGATTATTGGATTATTAGATTATATATTGTAACTATTTATTGTAAGGAAAATATAACTGAGAGGGCATACATACCCTCATCTCGCACCTTGTTGCCCATATGCACATGTCCAGAGTTAATTATATTGATTTGTTATATTGTTTACACTTTTTTATAAAATTTTTATTTTTTTACTTCTCCACTGTACTATATATACTAATTATGTCACCTGTACCTGTAGCTCCCCTCCCCCATGCTGCTATGATGCCCCAAGGGGATCAATAAAGGAATATCTTATCTTATCTTATACTCTCCAAGAGGGCACAACAAACATGTGCTTTTTGGTTCCACGAGCTGAAATAATTGATGATTTGATTATAGATTAGATTCAAATGTATTGTCATTATACAGGACAAGTACAGTACAACGAAAAGAGGTTTGGCATCTAACCAGAGTGCAAATGTAACAGTAAAGTGCAATAGTAATAATCAATGTACAGGTGATTAACCCATTCTCCGCCATTGACGGATTAAGACGTCATTCCTCGCCATGCTTAATCTGCCAATGACGGATTACGCCGTCATCGAGATCAATATTTCAAATTTTCGTCATGGTATTCACATTTCACCCACGGAGTCATGACTGGTGCTGTAGATCTCCACTCAACTCTCCAGCGCTTCAATACCGCCACCTGGTGGCCGATCGGCGAGTTGCCAAACCGGAAGTGGGGCCGGAAGTGCTTGGTGTCACCCCTATTCCGTCCGCTATCGCTCGCGGGACTCCATCTGGACACACTGGATAATCGATCCGTTGCCATAACTCGATAAACAACATTATTTGGACGTATATAGTATTATACAACCTGGAAATGGAGCGCATAGATCAACATCCCATAATAGCGATCTTTTTGCTCCAGTATCATCCCCATCGCTACGAGGAAGCTGCGGTGAGTTTCAGCGTTTTTGATTATTATTATCCATACAAACTGCTATGATCAATATATCACCCATACTACATGATTCATTTAACGTCGGTCATTGCATTATAAACGACCCCCCCCCCCTCCGGTCAACCGCGCATGATGAGTCATAACGTCTGGGACCTTGTACAGTTGACATTTTTAATCTGGCGTCAATTGGTATCAAATTGGATTTGATGATGTAATATATGCATTTATGGCTATAACTCACGTTCTATGAAATACTGCAGAAAACGATAAAAACATATTTATACCGTAATTCCTCTAATAGTGACCCGGGCTTGTATTTGCTTAAACTGTAGCGGGTACCAGGCTTTTATTAGGAGGAGGCATGTATAAGAGAGAGGCCTATATTTCTAATTTTCAAACGGATCATAATGAATAAATCAACATTTTGTGTCAGTTTGAACCCAGTAAAATGTACTGGGTTCATTTATTGAAACCAAGTACTGTATGAAATAGTAAACAGTGCAATTACAGGTGGTCACTGGTCATTTCAACGTTTTCAAAGTGAAATCAAGTAACTTTACCTTAGCAGCTCAGTATGCAGCTCAGTATATTACTTAGTAACCCGGCTTGTATTAGGAGGTCGGCTTATAATTGCTTAGCTCAAGAGCGCACCCGGCCATTAATAGAGACCCGGTTTGTAATTTAATACCGGTCACTATTAGAGGAATTATGGTACTCTAGACGGTATTTTTGTATGAATGTGTGAATGAAAAAGTTAAACTTTCCTACATCCTGAACGATAGCTAATCGATGTTGAATGGGCCATAGTAATGTCAATTTAGCAATACAATTTAAAAAGTTATAGCCCTGCAAAGTAGGTGAACATCTCCATAGACAAATAGAGCTGGCAGAGGATGGTATAAGAAGGGTACAATGCCTGGCAAAGAATGGGTTTTAAACTGGGTATAAGATATATAAATTAGTACTACTGAGTAATAGTGCTAATCAGATGTATGTACAGAGTAGTAGTATTAATATGTACAAAGATACTATGGTAGTAAGTCATACTGGCCAGCAGCGTAACTAGTAAGAGTAGGTCAGGGGTATGTATACATAGATATTATAGCAGGGGCTGGACTAGATAAGAGTATCTACAGATATGTAAAAAGGATTATGTAGGTATGTACAGACATACCGGTATGTGGATATATATATATATATATATATATATATATATATATATATATATATGGTAAGAATAAATAAATATATATATACGATATATAGGCTACAGCATTTGATTTGACCCAACATGACCTCTGCTGTGCAGTGTTGTTGGTTAGATAACAACATGTGAGTCAGGCCCAGAGCTCCAGGCAGGTGTTTAGAGGCATAGATATATATATATATAAAGACTAGATGGCTCAAGGCGGAGTCTCTCGCGTAGTTCACCGGCGGCCATCTTGCTTGAGTGGACTACTGCGTTAAGGTGATAATCTGCACAAACAAAAATACTCTTAACTCACTGAAATCTTGACTGATTTACAAACGGTTTGGTTTATTACAAACGGTTTGGTTTATTACAAACGTTATTAACGTGGCTATGATTCTTGCTTGGAAGAATTGTTATTATTTTTTTTATATGAAAGTCCATTATAAGTATGCAGTATGATAACTACATCTCTGACGTTTTTAACAAACCAAACGGTTGAAAACTTTTCAAGCTATGCTTATTTCAATAGTACATGTATGCACCATAGACGTGCATGTTATGAGTGGGCGTGCTCCACCTACGCAAGATGGCCGCCATGTTGTGGCAATGCCGGTCTCCGTTGGCCAGTAGCAGGGGTGAGTCATCTAGTGCTATATATCTATGTTTAGAGGTACCGGTAACAACAACACGTGAGTCAGGCCCGGAGCTCCGGGCAGGTGTTTAGAGGCAACACAGCACGGCAACAAATACACCTGCTGTTCATTCCATCAGCACAAAGCCCTCATGTCAACACTCTCTCCACTGTTTACTGGCTGTCTGTAGGAAAAGGGAGGGGGCTCCTGGCGGGGGAGGGGTGTCAGAAAACAGTCGGGAGGTGCACCTTTTTTTGAACATTCGGTTATTGACGGTACAGTTATTGACGGGATGATTTCATTTTTCCTTTCAAGCTGTGTTTGAGTGAACGTTGCCCATAGTTTTATATCTTTGGGCACTAGCATAAAGAATATTTCAGTGGCAGGTAACTTTGGAGTTGCCAGTACTTTGAAAAAACGGCAGCTCTTTTGTTTACAACCTGTGTCTAATTCAGTCAAGAAGGCTTAAGAGTGGTATTGTCACTGTGTTTAGCATGTATCTACTGATCTTACTTACTGGACTATTCCCTATTATTAATGGGTTGATATTTTCAACATCGAGGGTTTGGTCAAAGATGAGGTCGTATGAAGTATCATCAGCATCACAATTTCTAGCAATGAATACAGGTTCATCTTTGCATTCGAATAGCGTCCCAACTTCTTCATTTCTGTCCATAGTATCTGTGTAGTCCATAGTGTGTAGCATTGTGACGACCCAGCGACCCAGGTGAGGTGCTTGTATCCCCGTGTTGTAGAGAAGATTAGGGTAATAGAGTCACCAGACTGGAACAGGAGAGCTTGAATCATTAAGTCCCCTATAAACCTTTCTGCATACAAAAAATACAAAATACAACCAGACTGCTATAAGACCTGACCAGACTGCTATAAGACCAGACCAGACTGCTATAAGGCATAAAAGAAAATATTGTTTGGTTCCTGTTGGTTGTCAGTTAAGGCCATGGGTAGGTAGGGAATTTATTTTATTTTTTATTTAATTTTTTCCCACGGCGACTATGGATAGGGAATTTCTTTATTTAATTAAAATGTTCACAACAACATGGATGCATGTACTCTGCCAGCATGTTTAATATCCATAATACTAAAGGTTTGACTAAGATTTTTATGAAACGTTATTGTATGGGCGGCTACGTGGCGTAGTGGGCAAGGCGCTCGCCACAAAATCTGGAGACGCTGGGCTTGCCTGTTCGAGCCCAGCGCTCCACATTTGCTTTCAGTTTAGCTGGTCGTCCGTACTAATACACATTGGCCGTATTAGGGGCTGGGAAACTGATGGGTGGGGATCGGGCGTTGTGGACAGCGACTCCTACAGGTCGGTTGGTGCGCCTGCGCAGTAGAATCAGGAAGTGTCGGGGGCAGCGTGAGCCTCCCACGCGTTACTCCTCGCCACTGAGAGATCGAGCTGCGCAGGTGAAAAAATGCGACTGCTGTTACCTCAAGTACCGGAGGGGACTTGTGCTATGTATGACTTAGTCCACATTGCAGCCGGCTTGTGGGAGGCAAGAGACAGGGGAGGGTTGAATTGGATGTTACGAAATTGGGATGGGGAGGAAAATATATAGAAAAATGGGAGAAAAAGTGGATAAAAAAAAATATGAAACGTTATTGTAAAAAAAAAAAAGATACCGAGATAAAATGGCACCGCTCAAGTTGAGTTGAAGGCTTCCTCGGGATCTTGGAATAGGCTGCTAGCTAAGAGCGGCATCATTCTTCTCTCGTTATTCATTATCCTCCAACAAGCACATTGGATTTACTCCCAAATCAATCGCCTATGAAATGAAAAATGGTTGGAGCCGTAATTTATACAATACATTTCAGGGCTTGTTTTCCACTTGGAGACTAAATCAAATCAAATGTATTTGTAAGGCCCGCCCACACACGTTAATGTCCCCATGGGCCGGACACGTCTTCTTTAAACAAGTCAAGAAGAAACATCACAATAAATCAAAAACAAAGACAAAAACACTAGGAAATCCAAAATAAAATGTTAAATAAATAAATGTTATTACACTCCCAGACATACCCCACACGAAGGTAAGGAAAAACTCACTAAAAACCTGTGGAGGGGAGAAACCTTAGAAGGGCCATTCAAGATCTCCCTTCTTAGATGTCATGACTAATGCTACTGAAGTCTTTTAGGAGCACCACCTCAAGATTTAGTAGCGCCAGGGCGGCTGGGTGGTGCAGCGGAGATTGCGCTCGTCACCAATGTGAGAGACTCCGGTCTCGAATCCAGGTGTCAGCATTGCCTCCGGCTTGGGCCAGCCGTCATACTAACTCGTTTGGCTGAGTTAGCGGGAGGGAAGTTGATGGGTGGTAATCTGGCGTTGTGGACAGCGACTCCTACAGGTCAGGTCTGGGCGCCTGCACAGCAAAAGACAGGAAGTGGTGAAGGCAGCGTGACCTCCCACACGTTACACTTCACCAATGAGAGTCCTCGCTGCCAGGTGAAAAGAGAGCCGCTGGCTGTCTCCGCATGTGTCGGAGGAAGCATGTGGTAGACCTCAGGGCTCCCTAGACCGACCAGTAGGGGGCACATGCGCACAACGACCAGGTAGGGGAGGGGGAAATTGGCATAACGACTAAATTGGGATGGGAGGAAAAAGCACAGAAAATCAGGCGGAGAAAAAGAGGATACAAAAAAAAAAGATTTAGTAGCGCCAATTACAGTACAATGATATGCCGTACAACACATTCATCTTTTTTTTCCCATCTTAACTGTATTACTAATAAATGCTTTGGTAATATACAGATAGTTTACAGAAATAACAATGTTAAATGTTAAAATTACGTGTTTTTTCTGTAATTGTCATGTACAATTAAATGTTATCTGGAATTGCCATGTACTGTTCAGTCAACGCTCCTAACCTAATATCTGTGGTGTTGTGTTAAATGTTTCTTTTATTTTTCATTGTGCCTGGGGCTAAGCCAAAGATGATTTTCCAGCTGTGGTTTAAATATTGTATTCTATTTATTTGTATACAGTCTTCCCAGTGTATACTCTACACACAGTGGAATTGCTTATATTTTAGCTTAAAATGTGGCCAGGTGTATGGATTAATAAATACTAAATGTGCATCTTTCTTTCTGATAAAAATGAACATTCCATAGCCTGATAGCTGTAATTAACATATCTTGAGCATTCACATGCTGTACTTCAACATGGCCAATCAAAATATTTGCCTGCCTCCCTTGTCGCAGGATCCGTGCGCGCAGACCAGACTATCTCGCATTCTTCCCTCGACACGTCAGTCATCAATCATGAAATCCTTCCTCCTTTCACGGGTCTTTCAGTGATTCTGAACGAACTGCATACATTCTGTGTCATTGCTAGTGGTGTGACGTTCCCAAACGATCCCATTCTGTTCCACGGCTTTTTGGTTCCGTACGAGGGGAACCGAGTCATACTTGATTCTTTTGAACAGCTCTTTGGTTCGAACGAAGCAAACTGAGTCATACTTGATTCTTTTGAACGGCTCTTTGGTTCGAACGAAGGGAGCCGAGTCCTACTTGGGTGGGAGCCGCTCTACACAACGTCACCTTTCCAACACAGTGTTCACCTGCTGATTCCTCGTCTGGACACGTCCTCGCGGGACCACTGGGACCACTGGGACCGCAGTGGCACAGGAGGGTTTGAATGGTCTTTTCTTCTGAAAAGCGAATCGATAGTGTTGTTTTCGTCGACACAAAAGGGCCAAGCGAGAGAGAGCACACTGGACACAGAGGACATCCAGCACCGAAGTGTTCCCATCCCACGTTGTTATGGCGACCAGAGTCTCATGTTGGCTCTCCGATCTAATCTCTCTCTCTCTATCTCACACACACACACACACACACACACACACACACACACACACACACACACACACACACACACACACACACACACACACACTAATTCTCGCTCCATTCTGGTATTTCACATGATATACAATGATATGAAACAGGGGATCATAAGATAATATAAGATATTCCTTTATTGATACCCTTGGAGAAATTCGGGGAGGGGGGATGGGAGGTACAGGTATGGGCAGGGTAATAGCAGAAAGACATAAATATAGGCAATTCGCTAGTGACTGGTGTTACTAGTTGCATTGTCTCTAAAAATGGCCACAAAATGTGACAAAATGGTCGCACTCTGGAGCCCTGCATTTAATGTATCTCTCTCTCTCTCTCTTTTGTCACAATCCTTTGTCAGGATTATACCATTATAAATACATGCCCTCCCTAACGTCATTTGGCACCATTGGCTGATAGCCATCCTCTGTGCTTCCAACTAAGCTCATGTATGCACAAGCTCTCTGTCATGCTCTGTGTCAGCCCCAGTGTGTGTGTGTGTGTGTGTGTGTGAGAGAGAGAAGAGAGAGCGAGTCTGTTGTGTGGCAAACTGTCTACTGGACAGATAGGATCTCCCATTGTGTTGAAACAGCCCAGGGAGCTACAGTGCTCCTCTGTTGACAAGTTTGCTCGACAAGGCAGCCTTAGCCCAATGCTAATAGACTGAGCTGCAGCATTCAGGATAAAGAGCATGCTGCCTCTCAGCCGTGGATTAGTATGTATTTATTATTACCTATTTATTATTTACCTTTTATTTAGCCAGATAAAACATTGAGAACAGGTTTCTTATTTACAATGTCGATCTGGTCCAACTTAGGCCCCCCCCCCCCCCCTCAACTCATTCAGCGCCAGTCAATAGTCGGGTTAACTCGCCGACTGTTCAGCGCCAGACCAGAGTATAGTCGGGTTTTAATCGTTATTTCTTTTATTAGCGATATCCATTCATTTTCATCCATCCAGCCTGATGTTATCGTTGGGAATGGGTCTGAGCTCGCAAAAGGGCAAATACCGCCGCCTACGCCTTCCAGCTGGTATTGCACCCCATTGGGAATGGTGTAGTTTCTTTTCTGGGACGATCCGAGCCGTGCGGGCGGGGTTTAAATACTCAGGCGAGGTAGGCCTCAACAACGATGCATGCCATCAGTAACCCCGCCCGCCCGTCAGTGTGTAACGGTCGGTAATGTGGTACGGACCTCCACAAGCAGTATTTGGAATGGCGATCAGATAATTGGATTATTTCTTTTGCATTACATCAGATACAAGGTAAGAACACTATATATAAATTTGATCGTTGATCTGATATTTATTTCTATCCCGATCGACGCTGTCTGTGTCTGTATGTGTGGCTGTGTGCCGTTGGTGGCAGGAGGGGGGGGGGGAGCCCCGCGGTCCAGGTCTTTTTACATTCTTGCACGAGGAAGGATAATAATGATGATCTAGCATTGATTTCAGGAAGATTCAATAATCAGGCGAAAAATTACAACGTGTTTTGTGTATTCCACTAAAGGGCTATTATCGCGTCTTTTCCTGGGATTATTAGAAATCACAAACTATACTCGTATTCAAAACGGTATAAAACGGAAATGTACAGATAAAAAAACAATCCGTTTCGTACATGTTTTTTTTTTAAACAATATGTTTATTGGTATTTTCTTTTTTTTTCAGTTTTACAGCTTCAGTTCAACAACCATACAAAAGGAAATGCTGCCAACTGCCCCTCCTCCCCCCTCTCCGAGTTACAGAAAAATAGATCTTCTATTTTTAAAACAAAAAATCATTATAAACAAAAAGAAAACCTCTAGGCCAGACCCCCCTCCCCTCCCCCAGACTAGGACCTCAACAAATTAATTTTTTTCTTTTTTTTACACATTTTGAGAATTTAGTAAACCCAGTTACACCCGTCTAACAGGTGCCCATACTTCTATACCAAACAAATAAATATCTAACGTTACATCTTTTCTCTTCAAAGAGCAACTAATAACATTTACAGTATCATTCATTGCAATATATACCCATCAGAAAGACAAAAGGGAGCTTCAATAATAGCCTACATCGTCAACCTACTATGTAATCTGTTCTAAGTATTGCCTAAACCCAGCCCAGCCGTTTCGTACATGTTGACTGGAAGCAACTCACTGATAATCGACGGGTGTATTAGACCCATAGCTATAATTTAAGATATATTTTAAGCACTCGCAAATCTCGCAGTCCCCCCATTGATTAAAGCGGTGGCATTCTAGCGCCATCTCGCGGATTAAGCTCCGGCGCTGAATGAGTTAATGAATAAATGAATGAATGAAAAAGTTTATTTTTGAACATGTATTCTTCATATTCCTTCAAACAAATCACGGTATCTAGCTCTGTCAAACAGAACAATCATAACAACAAAAGATTAAACATTTTAAAAAACAATTTAAAAAAAACATTCAAAAAAGGAATTACCGTACTTTTCGGACTATAAGCCGCGGCTTTTCCCCCCATTTTTCGACCCTGCGGCTTATATAACGGTGCGGCTTATATGTGACTCGACGTGACCAAACCCGAAAATGTAAAAATAAATATTGCTTTTTTGACTGCATTGAAATGTTATTTATCTGTTCCCTTATTTGCTAAACTTAATACAACTTGTAAATGAGTTAATTCTTGTTATTTGTCCGACAGTATTGTGTCCCAATGCTAATTACATAGGTAATTAAACATTAAAACACCTGCGGCTTATAGTCCAGTGCGGCTTATATATGTACACATCGTTCAATTTAGCTGCTGCGGCTTATAGTCAGGTGCGGCTTATAGTGCGAAAAGTACGGTATAAACAAAAAGTCAAGAGCAATGTATTTTGATTGTCAACAATGACAATGGACACAGCAATAATATAAAATATAGATTTAGCTCTACAAACAACCTCATGCAGTGAAAACTTGTAATGAAAAGCTGGCCTCATAGAGTGGGGCCCGTCTAATCCCAATGGCCCCGAATGTGTTAACACTTTGAGTGCCACGCCCGAGAATATTCGGGTTTACGCCCCGACCGTTGAGTGCCACGCCCGAGAATATTCGGGTTATTATTATTTTTTTTTATTAGCGATAAATCATATTGCATCACGCGAGCCTAACGTTGGAAATCCAGGGACCGCCGGCGCTCAGATCTGAAAAAAACGCCACCTATCGTCTCCCAGATGGTAAATCACCCTTTTGGAATGGACTCAATGAAAGTGAATGGGAGAACGGATTTCTGACTCCACATTTTACTTCTCACTGATGCAGCCGGGATCTACCAGAGTAGGGCTGGGCGATATGACCAAAAACGTTATCGCGATAAAATTATAAAATTATTTTCATATAATTCGATATCGATAATTATCGTCGATATAATGTCCGTCAAGTTTAATTAACTTCTTATGCTGCTGCGAATGTCTCAAGTCGAGTTGATGTCGTCATCAGTCTGCGCACGTTAGCCGACAAGCGGAGTATCTCATGACAATAAATATGACACTAAAATACTCTCTTCCGCCACAATATATTGAAACGAGGTCCACTGTATATCCCACACTACCATAAACGTGGCCTCAGAATTCAAAACACACACATACTCGGCACGTAAATATATAAAAACAGCGACGTGCAAGCTAGTTAACCTAGCCAGCCTGTTGGTTCTAAGCGGAGTATTCCATGACAATGTGCTAAATATGACACTAAAATACTCTCTTCCGCCACAATATATTGAAACGGCGTCCACTGTATATCCCACACTACCATAAACGTGGCCTCAGAATTCAAAACACACACATACTCGGCACGTAAATATATAAAACAATGCCGTGGAAGCTAATTAGCCTAGCAAGCCTTGTTGAGTGAGTCCTACCTCCTTCCGGGTCTCGGCCATCTCCTTCACTGATTGGTTGTTAGCTGTTGTGCGTAAGTACGTCATCACGTAACGCTGGTTGTTGTTAGTGAGTGTGTTGAGCCGAGGCTGAACGGAGGAGATACTATTGGAACGGAGCCAAGCTTGGAAAATCGATATATCGAAACTTTGCGACCACGTTTCATGTTTATTTCGAGGAAATAATTTATCGCGATAGTTATCGTTATCGTTTTATCGCCCAGCCCTATACCAGAGTTCATTCTGGAGCCTCTGAGCCGCGCTGTTCATGTGTTCTACTGTGTACACGGTTGATCAATACATTTATCGATTTTTTCGAATGGCGATCGGAAATTGGAATAAACCATTTGGATACCACCTGACCTCAGGTAAGGAAGCTATGTTATCAGTGTTAGGATAATCAGACTCGTTTTCACGGAGATATAAGCGTAGGGGTGGACGGTATGGTCTAAAATTTATATCACGGTATAATTTGAAGCATAGACGGTAACGGTATATCACGGTATCGGTGTTTCCGTTAGAATAATTGTTTTTGCCTGATAGGCAGGCTATATAAAGAATGACATCCTCAAGGCATGTAGATTTATAATATTTTAACTTAAAACTAGGCTACTTTTGCGTATAAAGTCATTATATTCCAAATAAAATAAGTCCCGAGTCCGTGCTGCTCCCATTGCAAACAGCCGGGCTGGATGCTGGATTTTGCTAGAAGCATATGTAGCCGCAGAGCCAGCGGCGCTTTCAGGTCTGGTCACAGCTTTTGGGTGGGGGGGGGGGGGGGGGGGGGGGGGGGGCGCTGTTGAGCGGGGCTGACCTGAAAGCGCCGCTGGCTCTGCGGCTCTGCAGCTGCATGCTATTCGCAAATCCACTGCTGGGAGCCGGAGAGTCCTCCCGGCTCCCGCTGCAGCTGTCGTTATCATAACACTACACGCATATCATAATGTTTACAGCAAACTGTAGTTGATCACCAGGTATGTTTTATTAACGTAGAATAATTCATATAAGAAAAACGATAGGGACATCTCTTACCTTTCTCCGCTGGTTAAAAATGCCAGGAACTGAAATTGAAACTTGCTGTGCGCCTCGGTGATATGTGTTTATTATGAAATGACAATTGCGTGTTGACACGCCCACTGCGCGAAGCCTGCTAAATAACTTTTTCCAGTTTGCACATATCTATTATCTATGACTAATTCTATCTATTTTTAGGGGCAAATGCGATTGAAATAGTCGCGCTGTGGTTACATGACGTCATTGCTATTTTAGAGCTGCGCTACCGGTTACACGGTATAGTCAAAATCCATACCGTAGAGCAAATTAATACCGTTTATACCGTATACCGTTATACCGTCCACCCCTATATAAGTGTTTCCACTATATGTGATATAGCTGTTTTGACTGTAAAAGCCATGAGGAAATAACAGCAGCGATTATCAGTGCACGGCACGAGCGTGCGTGCGCACACATATACTATCGATCATCTAGCGTTTATTTGAAAACGATTCATAAATAGACCGACAAATGACAACGTTCTGGAATATTCCAGTAAAAGGCGATTATCATAGAATGTGTTTTTTCCCGGAAAACGGGTGATTTTCAAAATGCTATCAAACGGAAATTAAGCGATAAAAATACAATCTGCCTTGCCAATGTTGACTGAAAAATGAGTCTTTGATAAGCGACGGGCAGATTAGACACATAGCCATAATTTAAAACATAGATTAGGCGATATTAACGTTAACATTGGGAGTGGATGGTGGCATCAAGGGGGTAAAAAGGAAAACCCGGCGTGGCACTCAAAGTGTTAAGAATCATACACATAAACAAATAAACACATGCACAGCCTATGTACAAAAGAAATAAACAGGGGACGAGTAGGGGGAGGGGAGTTAATGTGTGTGTGTGTGTGTGTGTGTGTGTGTGTGTGTGTGTGTGTGTGTGTGTGTGTGTGTGTGTGTGTGTGTGTGTGTGTATGCACGCATGTGTATGCAAACAGATGCGTGTGTCTAGGTGCGAGTATGAAGATGAATGAGTGCTTGTATGTTGTGTGTGAGAGGGTGTATGCAAGTGTGAAACTGGGGTATCGGCACGTATGTTCCACATCCAGCCAGGAAGTGTTCCACAATGCTGTCGCTTGTGCGGAAACTCTTGATTGTCCTTGTTTTGTTTTGCTATCATTAGTCGACGTCAGTGTTGTAGCTACTCGAGTTCAGGACTGGTGACTCGACTTGGACTCGGGTATTGACTGCATTCAAACTCGGAAGGTCTAAAACGAGGACTCAGACTTGTTGATTGATAAATACAGTTATTGTATTCAAATGTTTTAATAATATCTTATTATTATATGCCTAATCATTTGGCATAAGATATTGACGGCTAATGCATTTGTTTGGCTATTGTGTCACAAAGTAAATAAATTCCCTTTTGAAATGGTGACCGCTGTGTCATTCATTTATGTTTAATGTAGACTTTTTTTTTTTTTTTTTGTACGTCAGCTCAGACTCGACCTTGATGACTCGGACTAGGGTAATGGGGACTCGACTCTGGCTCTTCTTTGGTGACTTGGACTCGGACTCGAACACTGGCGACTCTGGATTTAGTGACTGGACTACAACATTGGTAGACGTGGAGGACTGTGTTGTTCCTGAGGAGCAGAGGGGGTCGTCTTTATTTAAACCTGTTCTTGCATAACAGACGGTTGTCTTCTCCTAGGGGCCGGGTTGAAGTTGAAGTTGTTGGTAAAGCGCTCTGACTCCACAGCCTGGAGGTGTAACGGCACAAACACACCAGCTGTGCGCGAAGGCGGGCGGGCGGGCAGGCGACCAGCGCTTCACTTTCGCTCCCATGTTAACGGACGTAGCTGTGCCCCCGGGGGCGAGCGACTCGCGGGCTGGAAGCGATCGTTTTTTTCGCTTTGGTGTGATTCAGAGGCGTGCGCCAAGTGCATTTTTTACATAAATACACACAATATCTGCATTATTACCACATTATAGATGTTGTTCAACCAGCTAATGTGTCTGTATCTTTCCCAATACAAATAAACCATACTATACTTTTTCAGGAGTACAGTCACACTGATTTAATCATTCTAAAATGAATTCTAACATTCTAATTAATGAGATAATAACTGGGTATACATGCAAAATGGACAATAGAACACTGGAACTGGACATCTTGAAAAACCTTCAAACGGGGACTGACTTATGGGCGGCTGATTGGCACAGTGGACAAGGCGCTCGCCTCTAACGCAGGAGACGCTGGGTTCGAGCCCAGCTCTCGGCGTTGCTACCGGCTTGGCCGGTCGTTCATACTAACACAATTGGCAAGTGTTAGAGGGTGGGAAAGCGACTCCTACAGGTCGGTTGGGTGACACCGGTGTGGTGGAAGCAGCGGGGGCAGCGTGAGCCTCCCACGCGTTACTCCTCGCCACAGAGTTCGAGCTGCTGCGGTGAAAAGATGCGACAGGCTGCCTCCTCGTGTACCGGAGGGGACACGTGATGCAAGGCTTCTGTCCTCACTACAACCGACCAGTGGGAGGCATAGTCTAGCAACGTTCAAGACAGGGGAGGGAAGAATTGATTAATATGAAATTGGGATGGGAGAAAAATAAAAAATGGGCAGGAAAAGTAAAAAAAAAAAAAAAAAAAAAAAAACAGGGACTGCCTTCGCATATAGACTAGGCATTCACAGCTGTTCCAATGTAAATATGCCTTCCTCTGTGCGCTTCAGCCCGCTCTGAAGTCGGACTCGGTGTGTCCGGCAACGTGCGCGGAACCCGCGAGTGCATGCGCGCGGCTGGTGTGCGTGGGCTGTAACGCTGAAGGTACGAGCAGGGACCACTGAGCCTCTCTTGTTGTCCCCTTTAAGGAATAGGTCTGGGCCTACTTACATTTACATTTAGTCATTTGGCTTTGACACCTTTATCCAAAGCGACTTATGAGTTCTGTACGACAAGTCAGCAGGAAGGGTACAACTCTTTCAGCCGAGTAACAATGTTCATCAAACAGTGTTGAAACTTGGGTGCTACAGTGTTGACTGCATAGTAGTAGAGACGTGTTAGTATTATTAGGAAGAGTGCATGATGGAAGAGAGTAAGACGGTTTATTTTTTTTAAGAATTTCTTATTTTTTTTTTATTTCAGATTGATTGAAGAAGTGCGTTTTTTAGTCGACGGCAAAAGATTGGTGGGGTTTCGGCTCCTAACTTGAGTGTGAAGTTGGTTCCGCTGGAGTTGAGTTGTACTTGAGACTGAAGTATTCACACTGCTGGCGGAACGGAACGATAAATGAGAGCAATGTGGGGAAATGGTAGTTAAACGTTTGATTGGTTTGTAAGTTCTTTTTACAAGTTTGGGAGTGTCCTCAGAACATTTTAAATAGGTCACGACTCACGACACTTAGTTTTAAAGCTTCTTCCCCGAATCAGTCTCCCTCTTGTCTTTCTTTTGCCAGACCTGCATCGCTTTCTCTCTCTCTCTCTCTCTGTCTCTGTCTCTGTCTCTGTCTCTGTCTCTGTCTCTGTCTCTGTCTCTGTCTCTCTGTCTCTGTCTCTCTGTCTCTGTCTCTGTCTCTGTCTCTGTCTCTGTCTCTGTCTCTCTGTCTCTGTGTCTCTGTCTCTGTCTCTGTCTCTGTCTCTGTCTCTCTGTCTCTCTCTCTCTCTGTCTCTGTCTCTGTCTCTGTCTCTCTCTCTCTCTCTCTCTCTCTCTCTCTCTCTCTCTCTCTCTCTGTCTCTCTCTCTCTCTCTGTCTCTGTCTCTCTCTGTCTCTGTCTCTGTCTCTGTCTCTCTCTCTCCTCTGTTGCTCTGGGATGCAGGCGGCGTGCTGTACGGCGGACATCTTGTTGGTCTGGAACATTCAACTAGGCTGTGTGACAGCGTCTCAGAGAAGGGTCCCAGGGCCACGCCTCCTCCTCCTCCTCCTCCTCCTCCTCCTGCTAGAAAGACAAAAAGCACTTTCATTGTGTGTCTGGTCTGCTAACTCTTCCTTTTCTCACACTCTCTCTCTTTCCCTTTCTCCTCACTCTGTGTGTCCGTCTCAATCCTCTCTCTCTCTCTCTCTCTCTCTCTCTCTCTCTCTCTCTCTCTCTCTCTCTCTCTCTCTCTCTCCCCCTCCTCACACAGTCACTCCCAGATGCACTCCCTCCGGTTTCAACACAAGGAGATTTGACTTGCATGAGGTCTTGGCCTATGCTTCTCTGCATTTAAGCATCTGTGTGTGTGCGTGTGTGTGTGTGTGTGTGTGTGTGTGTGTGCGTGCGTGTGTGTGGCGGTGGTTGTGTGTGTGTTTTGTGCAGTGTGGGTGTGTACTTTGTACTTAAAGCACATGCTAATGCGGGTCGGTCTCGGACTGAACATGATAATCCAGGGGCCACATTGTGGTGTGGACCAGCGAGCCCTATGGCTCCACAGATGGGAGGAGAGAGAGAGAGAGAGAGGGAGAGGGAGAGGGAGAGAGAGAGGCATAGACATGTATAGACATGCATAGACAGATAGACGGCAGAGAGAAAAGGCAGTCATCTGTAGCCCACTTCACTCTCATAGTAACTTCATTTCTGGGTCCCGCTCCCGCGGATCCAGTGGCCACAATGAAGCCGTCTTTTGTGAGTATTTATTGATTCGCTTATTCTCGCAAGTTGAGCCGCTGTGATGTCTTCTTGTCTACCTGCCATGAATGGATTGAACGGGACAAGGGGTCGATGCTTTTGTTAGATTAAAGTTACTACATTTGATGGCGCTTAATTGTTGGGACGTTTGAACGATTTGCTGAATGTACAGAATGTGGGGGGGGGGGGGGGGGGGGGTGTGCAGGGTCCCTCACACACACACACACACACACACACACACACACACACACACACTTACACACACCCCTCTCCATCCCACCCGTCCTTGTTATGGAGCGTTTAATCCTCTGCATCATTTTTAACTCAAAGGGGCAGCTTCCTAAAGTATAATGTCTGCGTTTCTTTATCATCCTTCTCATTCATTCATGCAGTTTCTTCTTTTAGAATATCGTTTGAGTCTTAATTTTTGTAATTTTTGTTAAGAATATAGGACAGGCATATATAAGCATTGTGCTTCAGTCTGTACCTTTTCAGTCACTGTCAAATCAAATATTGTTAAATGATGGTGTATATTGTCTTGTGTGAGATGATGACTGAATAAACTACTACTACTACTAACTACTACTACTACTACTACTACTACTACTACTACTACTACTACTACTACTACTACTACTACTACTACTACTATTCACAAGCTCATTATTGATAAGGTCGATCTCTCTTCCTGATTTATTAGTACAACAACTAGCCTTGGTATGTACTGTGAATTCCCTGGCTGGATTTGACCTGCTGCAATCAAACTAAAACTTGTTTGTGTGTATGTGTGTGTGCGTGTGTCTGTGTGTGTGTGTGTGTCATGACCTGGGGTGACCAGCGGGGGAGCTGGTCTTTTATCATCCCTAATAGAGAGAGAACACAGAGGAACCGCAGGAGGTCTAACACATGATCCACCCCTCCCCTCCCCACCTGTTTTCTTGATTTTGTTTCTGCATCGATCACCTCAGACTACGGGGCGCCCGTCTCCTCGCTGCTGGGTTCATTATAAAAAGGTCAGCCGGGAAAAACTTGTATGTACAGCTTTTTGTGAGAGTTTGAAGATGTCTGGTGGCTTGCAGGAGAGATTAGAAGCACAAGCATGAAGATGAGCTGTATGTATGTTATGTAGCAGGGGGCGGGGGGGGGGTGTCTGACTGCTGATGCAGGGGTGAGAAGTACTTGAGTAATTGTACTTTGTTACAATACTTAAGTACTGTTTTGGGGGATTTGTACTTTACTCGAGTATTATTAGGTTTGTATACTTGTACTTTTACTAAAAAAAAACATACTTTTTACTCCTTATATTTAAAATGCAGACCTACAAAGTACAAAGTACAAATCTTGCAGGTCCAACAATTTGAATGAGTATATTTGTTTCTCTGGCCGAACTAACGTTATTATTAATCCTGCGTCCGCACTTTATTTAAAAACAGCCAATCAAATCCCCATCAATGGAAAATGAACCCGCCCATACCCATGCTGATTGGTCCTTGTGCAAGACTAGAAAGCGGGGATCCTTGATTAAACACCTGCTATCAGAAGAATAGACCTTCAGAGTGACAAGCTACAGAAGATGGCCACAAACGAGTGATGAAGAGGACGAAATGGAATTAAAAAAATTTTTAAGTTTTTACTTTTACCTTTTTAGTACTTAAGTACATTTAAAAGTAGAAACTTTTTGACTTTTACTAAAGTGTGTTTTTAGCCAGATACTCTGACTTTTACTTGAGTATGATTTTGAGACGGTACCCATACTTTCACTTAAATATAATTTCTTTCTACTGTTTACACCCCTGCTGCTGATGGTGCTGTATCCCAGTGGAGTGGAGAGACATTGGCATTGTGTTTGTGTTCTCTGGGTTACCTCCTAACCCTCCCCGGGGACCCATCCAGCCCTCATCTCGTGCCAGCTTGCCAGTGTGAGGCTGCTGGTCTCGTCTGGGCAACTCTCTATGTGGCAGCCCTTTATTTCACCCCGAGCAGCCTCTGCCAGATGTCCCCTCGCTGCCCCCCTGCCCCCCCTCTCTGATCCTGGCCCCATGTTCTGCTCTGTATGGAAGAAAACAAATACAGCTCCAATACACCTTTATTAAACCATACGAGAAGGTCTAAATGTTCCATGTATTAATTAAACCATAGGAGAAGGTCTACATTTATGTTCATGATTAGCTACTTCCTGTACCCATCAAGTCTCTAAAAGCAGTTAAAGATATCTGATCGTAGTAAACTAATAAACTAACGTGACGGGTCAAATGATCCACATGCTCTTATAGCAGCACCCTATACGTCGAGAGGCTCATGTATATTTAATCTCACCCCGGACATCTCTCCCAGCTCCTCAGCTGCTGACCCCCTACCTCGCCAACGACCTCTGACCTTTGTATCTCCATGCCCCGGAGAGAGCCCCCTCACACAATGGTCCTCTCTCTCCCTCCCTCCACTCCAGGTTTCCGTATCGATTAGAGATTAGAGAACAACACTCGTCCCTCCTCTCTTGTCTCCGAGTCTGTCCTCGATGCAGAAACACACTCCCTCCCTCTCTTGTCTCTGTCTCTGTCCTCGATGCAGAAACACTCGTCCCTCCTCTTGTCTCTGTCTCTGTCCTCGATGCAGAAACAACACTCCTCCCTCTCTCTGTCTCTGTCTCTGTCCTCGATGCAGAAACACACCTCCCTCCTCTCTTGTCTCCGTCTCTGTCCTCGATGCAGAAACACTCGTCCCTCCTCTCTTGTCTCTGTCTCTGTCCTCGATGCAGAAACACTCCTCCCTCTCTCTTGTCTCCGTCTCTGTCCTCGATGCAGAAACACTCGTCCCTCCTCTCTTGTCTCCGTCTCTGTCCTCGATGCAGAAACAACACTCCTCCTCTCTCTTGTCTCCGTCTCTGTCCTCGATGCAGAAACACTCGTCCCTCCTCTCTTGTCTCTGTCTCTGTCCTCGATGCAGAAACACTCGTCCCTCTCTCTTGTCTCTGTCTTTTCCTCGATGCAGAAACACTCGTCCCTCTCTCTTGTCTCTGTCTCTGTCCTCGATGCAGAACAACACTCCTCCCTCCTCTCTTGTCTCTGGGTCTGTCCTCGATGCAGAAACACTCGTCCCTCCTCTCTTGTCTCCGTCTTCGATGCAGCAACACTCGTCCCTCTCTCTTGTCTCTGTCTCTGTCCTCGATGCAGAAACACTCGTCCCTCTCTCTTGTCTCTGTCTCTGTCCTCGATGCAGAAACACTCGTCCCTCCTCTCTTGTCTCTGTCTCTGTCCTCGATGCAGAAACACACGTCCCTCCTCTCTTGTCTCTGTCTCTGTCCTCGATGCAGAAACACTCGTCCCTCCTCTCTTGTCTCTGTCTCTGTCCTCGATGCAGAAACTCGTCCCTCTCTCTTGTCTCTGTCTCTGTCCTCGATGCAGAAACACTCGTCCCTCTCTCTTGTCTCTGTCTCTGTCCTCGATGCAGAAACAACACTCGTCCCTCTCTCTTGTCTCTGTCTCTGTCCTCGATGCAGAAACACTCCTCCCTCTCTCTTGTCTCTGTCTCTGTCCTCGATGCAGAAACAACACTCCTCCCTCCTCTCTGTCTCTGGGTCTGTCCTCGATGCAGCAACACTCGTCCCTCCTCTCTTGTCTCCAGCGGCGGGTCTGTCCTCGTACTCGTCCCGCAGCAGGACTCCCAGCATGGAGCTCGCTCTCTCGGGTGTCTGTCCTCGTCCTCGTCCCGCAGCAGGACTCCCAGCATGGAGCTCGCTCTCTCGGGTGTCTGTCCTCGTCCTCGTCCTGCAGCAGGACTCCCAGCGTGGAGCTCTCTCTCTCGGCTGTCTGTCCTCGTACTCGTCCCGCAGCACAACGCCCAGCATGGAGCTCGCTCTCTCGGGTGTCTGTCCTCGTCCTCGTCCCGCAGCAGGACTCCCAGCATGGAGCTCGCTCTCTCGGGTGTCTGTCCTCGTCCTCGTCCTGCAGCAGGACTCCCAGCGTGGAGCTCTCTCTCTCGGGTGTCTGTCCTCGTCCTCGTCCCGCAGCAGGACTCCCAGCGTGGAGCTCTCTCTCTCGGGTGTCTGTCCTCGTCCTCGTCCTGCAGCAGGACTCCCAGCGTGGAGCTCTCTCTCTCGGGTGTCTGTCCTCGTACTCGTCCCGCAGCAGAACGCCCAGCATGGAGCTCGCTCTCTCGGGTGTCTGTCCTCGTCCCGCAGCAGAACGCCCAGCATGGAGCTCGCTCTCTCGGCTGTCTGTCCTCGTCCTCGTCCTGCAGCAGGACTCCCAGCATGGAGCTCGCTCTCTCGGGTGTCTGTCCTCGTCCTCGTCCCGCAGCAGGACTCCCAGCATGGAGCTCTTTCTCTCGGGTGTCTGTCCTCGTCCCGCAGCAGGACTCCCAGCGTGGAGCTCGCTCTCTCGGGTGTCTGTCCTCGTCCTCGTCCCGCAGCAGGACTCCCAGCATGGAGCTCTCTCTCTCGGGTGTCTGTCCTCGTCCCGCAGCAGAACGCCCAGCATGGAGCTCTCTCTCTCGGGTGTCTGTCCTCGTACTCGTCCCGCAGCAGAACGCCCAGCATGGAGCTCTCTCTCTCGGCTGTCTGTCCTCATCCCGCAGCAGAACGCCCAGCGTGGAGCTCGCTCTCTTGGGTAACTGTCCTCGTACTCATCCCGCAGCAGAACGCCCAGCATGGAGCTCTCTCTCTCGGCTGTCTGTCCTCGTCCTCGTCCCGTAGCAGGACTCCCAGCATGGAGCTCGCTCTCTCGGGTGTCTGTCCTCGTCCTCGTCCCGCAGCAGAACGCCCAGCGTGGAGCTCTCTCTCTGTCTCGGTTGACGTGTCCCACCTTGAAGTCAGTGGGCCGTGTCTGCAGATCAGGATTTATTCACCCTGGTCCAGCACTACATCACAGACCCTGGTCCAGCACTACATCACAGACCCTGGTCCAGCACTACATCACAGACCCTGGTCCAGCACTACATCACAGACCTGGTCCAGCACTACATCACAGACCCTGGTCCAGCACTACATCACAGACCCTGGTCCAGCACTACATCACAGACCTGGTCCAGCACTACATCACAGACCCTGGTCCAGCACTACATCACAGACCTGGTCCAGCACTACATCACACACCCTGGTCCAGCACTACATCACAGACCCTGGTCCAGCACTACATCACAGACCTGGTCCAGCACTACATCACACACCCTGGTCCAGCACTACATCACAGACCTGGTCCAGCACTACATCACAGACCCTGGTCCAGCACTACATCACAGACCCTGGTCCAGCACTACATCACAGACCTGGTCCAGCACTACATCACAGACCCTGGTCCAGCACTACATCACAGACCCTGGTCCAGCACTACATCACAGACCCTGGTCCAGCTCTACATCACAGACCCTGGTCCAGCACTACATCACAGACCTGGTCCAGCACTACATCACAGACCCTGGTCCAGCACTACATCACAGACCTGGTCCAGCACTACATCACAGACCTGGTCCAGCACTACATCACAGACCCTGGTCCAGCACTACATCACAGACCCTGGTCCAGCACTACATCACAGACCTGGTCCAGCACTACATCACAGACCCTGGTCCAGCACTACATCACAGACCCTGGTCCAGCACTACATCACAGACCCTGGTCCAGCACTACATCACAGACCCTGGTCCAGCACTACATCACAGACCCTGGTCCAGCACTACATCACAGACCCTGGTCCAGCACTACATCACAGACCTGGTCCAGCACTACATCACAGACCCTGGTCCAGCACTACATCACAGACCTGGTCCAGCACTACATCACAGACCCTGGTCCAGCACTACATCACAGACCCTGGTCCAGCACTACATCACAGACCTGGTCCAGCACTACATCACAGACCCTGGTCCAGCACTACATCACAGACCCTGGTCCAGCACTACATCACAGACCTGGTCCAGCACTACATCACAGACCCTGGTCCAGCACTACATCACAGACCCTGGTCCAGTACTACATCACAGACCTGGTCCAGCACTACATCACAGACCTGGTCCAGCACTACATCACAGACCCTGGTCCAGCACTACATCACAGACCCTGGTCCAGCACTACATCACAGACCCTGGTCCAGCACTACATCACAGACCCTGGTCCAGCACTACATCACAGACCCTGGTCCAGCACTACATCACAGACCCTGGTCCAGCACTACATCACAGACCCTGGTCCAGCACTACATCACAGACGCCCGTCAGGCAGCAGCCTCTAAAGCTGATTGGAGCCTTTTGCCATTTTTATGTTGAATGTGGGAACGTCATCATAACCCCAAGGTTGAATAGAGCTGGTTATGGTGTAGCTGCTTACTTTGCGGCATGCAGATGTGCGTGTGTGTGTGTGTGTGTGTGAGAGAGAGCGTGCATGTATTTTGTGTGTGTGGAGGTGTTTGTGTGAGAGAGGGCGCGTGTGTGTGTGTGTGTGTCTGTTACGTACTGTATGTGTGTGTGTGTGAGAGAGAGAGAGTTCATGCTTTTGTGTATGTGTCTGAGTGTGTGTATGTGTGTGTATGTATCAGAGGCGGCTGACTGATTATGACGATTTGTGCGTTGCCTTCCCTGCCACAGGTGTTTAATTTCTTTTAAATGTACACCCCCCCCCCCCCCCCCGCCCAAAAAAATAATGGTGATGTATGATAAATATGATAATAATTAAAAATCCTGCCTCCTCTGAATATCATAGTCCAATCAGCCACAGCATCTAATTTTGTTCTGGAATGAATCTCAGAATCACTGTCTGACTCCGTGGGCGACTTCTCTCTGGCTGCCGAGCGATCCTCAGTCCTCTCTTGTACATTTATGTGTTGGCATTTAAAAAAGAGAGAAGATTAAACACCACAACCTCCAATGATTTCTATGGGTTATTATATTACGTGCTTTCGTCGTACGTGAGACAGCGGTGCATCATGTGCCGCGTGGCTCTCTCTCTTTCTCGTCGAGTTCTCTTTTTTTTCTTTTTTTTTTTTTTTGTATTATTGCAAAACAGAAATTATTAAAAGTCAGTACTCAACACACAATGCATAATGAAACTAACAGTCAAGGTGGCTAAAATTACATGCAAGTACAGAAACGAGACAAAAAAAAAGTCTATAATAATATTTTACCGTATACAGTGTATATCCAACGAAATTAACAATTATACAAATGCCTTATACAGGATATACCCCTAATACCTATTTTCTAAAACCCTACACACATATGCTCCAGCTCGAACCCCCCCCTCCCGGACCCCTCCTTGGATAGTACCTCCATTATCCCTCACTCCTAACCAGACACTACCATTATAAGCTAGCTTTTATTCTCTCCACCACTTCTAACCACATTGACATTTTGGATTCGTTGAGACCCAGAATTCTTGCTGTAGATATTTCTTGATAAATCACATCGAGATATGTAAGAGACCAAACTTTCCGGCACATTTTTTCCGGTTGAAACCAGCGTGATGCGAGTTCTCGAGTTCTCTGTCGAGTACAAAATGGCTAACGACGTTACAGTCGACACCTGTGAGAGTACAAGTTTCAAGTTTGTTATTTGTCACAACAAAATACAGAATACTTTATGATGATGAAATGCTTGTTTCTGTATGAGCCCCTGGGAGTGTGCTACATACAGTAAAAGATAAAGTAATTAAGAAGTAAGTCAAAAGTAAGTAAAGGAATGTTCAGTCAATATACATATATACAATACAGAGTAAAATGAGTAACGGTGAGGTACAATGCAGAAATGAGATGAGGTACAAAACTTAGGGTAGGGTTGCAAATGCGGTATGAATGTAGTGCAAATCTCTTTAATAATAGATGAATATAAAGTGTGAGAGGAGCAACACGATCGTATCGTTAAAAGGAAGTACCGTTCAGTCGTCGTAGTAATCGGGATAAATTGGCAACTAAGGAATTAGGACCATCCAGACCAAACTTAAACATCAAGCAAGTATCTACAAAGGGTATGGGGAAATGTATAACCAGAGATTTTCAACTACCTGGTATGAGCGGGGAAAAGTGGCTTAGCAGGATGCTGCTACGATGTCGAACGCTTTGTTCTGCTACTCATGCGTTTTGATCCACCCTGACGCCGGGACGGAGACCACAAATTTCCCTCGGGATGAATAAAGTATTTCTATTCTATTCTATGGACAACTACGGGTGTCTGTCACCACCTCTCGGAGAAGGCGAAAAGGCAAGAATTATCAAAGACGCAGTTGCCTCAGAAACTTGCGGCTTTTGAAAGGATAAACACCGCGACTCGGTTAGTTAGACGAGGGTCACAGATTGTCGGTGCTTCGTCAGAAAGAGCACAACTAGCTACAAAACAAATCTCCATTTTGCTCACTCCAAAAATAAAATGTTTTATCAATCCTTGTCAACAAACGACAATCATTGTCTTAGTGGTTACTGGTGGTATTGCTATGTGAGGTTGACCAGGAAAGAAAACGAATTGTACAATGCAATGTCACAATGTCAAATTATTGGCTGACTTTGGTTAATTTATCCATTTGAATGGGTCACCTTAGCCATCATTGCAACAATTGCCGCTCCAAAACAATTTGGCACCAGCCGCCACTGGTATGTGCTATATGTGTGTATGTGTATGTGTACTGTATGTACTGTTACTACTGTATGTATGTGTGTGTGTCCATTCACACGCCCACAGTGTGTTTAGACGAGCCATCTCTCTGTGTTGACGTGCAGTAGCAGTAGCTGCAGCAGCAGTGGTGATGTACCGTCGGTCCTTCTCTATACGTTACGTTACCACAAGGTCTCATCATGAGCTCCGGGGTGGATGGGCTCAGACCTCCGGGTTCCTCGTACCGTGACCGTGGTAAAAAGAGCGATGGGCCGTTAGCCCCGACGCCGCAGAGGAGGGGCAGAATATTACAGTGTTTCTGTTTGAGTGTCCTCCTCCTCATAACCATAACCCCAACCGTAACCACACTGTTACCTTAAAATAACCATAACCATCCATAACCTCATCATAGTAGATTCAAGATTCAAGAGGTTTATTTATCACATACATACCGGGGCATACAGTGAAATGCGGTTGGCCATGCCCGCTTGGATTGTGCAAGAATACAATGGTAAATAAAATAAGTAGAAGATAATAAAAAGACATAAAAAAAATAGACATGTAAATAGTCCTGAGATAAATGCAATACAATGTTGAGCTACGAATTAAAGGCACTGGGTCCTATGTACACTACTATACAATATACAGTTTTACTCTATGTCCCTATGCTATACTTGCTATTACTAACTATTAGGGTTGGGCACCGAGAACCGGTTCTAATAGGAACCGGTTCCTAACTTCTGGTTCTGGAACATATTTGCATTTCGATTCTTAATTTCGATTCTTAAAAAAATATATTTTTACTTTGTTAATTAATACCCTAGTTACAGTACAGCAACCAAATTAAACTGTATCAAGTCAACTGACGATGTGAATAGTATGAAAAAAATGTAAGATAGAAAAAGAAGAAAAAAAAATTCTCCTGCGAAATAAGCTGTGACCTGTTTTGACCTGCACCTCAAAAATCGGAATCGAGAATCGTTTAGAACAGGAATCGAAATGGAGAACTGGAATCGTTCAAATCCAAACGATGTCCAACCCTACTAACTATACTATACAAGAACCACAACAAGTTCTTTCCAAAGTGACCTTTTTTTAATAAATGTTTTAGTATTGTTATGTTTGTATCAGGGTGGGTGTCTTGGTCTAGTGGTGAGAGCACTCGCCCCCCACCATAAGCATTGTTAGTTTTACTCCCCGATTGTGCTTTTTTGGGATCAATATGAAACGTAGATATATATATATAACTTTTTTCCTGTGGTCGATGTACTTTTTTTATGTTTTCTGATGAGACCGTGTTGTAGCCTAGCACAGTAGAGCACAGCACAGCACAGTTGATCAGTGGACAAGCGGCAGGAGTTGTCATCCACTGTGTGTCTCCTGGAGGGGTCATAGCTAACAACCCACTTAGAAAGCTGAGAGGGAGGAGCCTCGTCTCACGCAGTTTCATATTGTTAAGGGGGGGGGGGGGGGTTAATTTGGAGGGAGGAAAACAGAATAAAAAGCTCAGTAAACGTACCCCTCCCACCCCCTCCCCTCCCCTCCTCTCCCCTCGCTAACCAGATGGTTCAGTCTTAACCTCTCTGGTCACCCCTGCTTTTGAGCGAGCATCTGCCTGAGTGCACAGAGAGTTAAGTGGAGGAACCCCTCGCTGCCAAGTTCACTGAGTTGGTTTGTTCCGTTCTCTTTGAAAATGGATGTCATTTGTTTTTATTTAAAAAACGTACTCCAGCTGTCTCGAGTTGTTTTTCTTTTCTTTTCTTCTTTTTTTTTCTCCAAGTAAGCAGAGTGTATATATAGGGCATGATTGATGATGCTTGTTAATTTTTTACAGAGCGAAATTAATTGGACACCTGGAAATGATGAAGTTTACCATATTTACCTGGAGGGGTATCAACTTTTATAGATGTTCTCCACACACTCACTCACTCACTCTCTCTTAAAGGAACAACTTTTTGGGAAATTAGCTTATTTGCCATCTACCCTGGGGTTAGACAAGCAGATACATAGCCTTTTCTTCTCTGTGCATGCATTAGGCTTAGGGAACAGCTGCACCGTTAGCCTAGCTTAGCGTCATTCACTGGAAGTAGGTGTGCCAGTGTAGCCTAGTTCCCAACAGTCACCAAATACACTCCAAATACAACTCCAAAACGTTCCTGTAAACATGTTGTGACCTTTGTATTTACCACGTGGAGATTATTATTATTTCTTTTAATTAGACATTTTCGTTTTCTTTTTTTTTTATTGATCTTTTTCCCCCTCCATTTTCCTCCGATTTTCTCCCATCCCAATGTTCGTCGTATGACAATTCCCAATCCCCTTCCCGGTGGCTGCGCACTTACCCCCCACAGTCGGATCATCTGGGAGAGTGGAGGCTATCGCGTGCTTCCTCCGACACACGTCCAGCCAATCAACCGCTTCTTTTCACCTGGCAGCGTGGATTCTCATTGAGAGGGCGTAGCGTGTGGAAGGATCACACTATCCCACTCGGGTCCTATCCGCGCTTAGCAGGCGCCCCGACCGAACTGTAGGAGTCGCTGTTTACAACGACCCGGACCCACCCCGCCAGCTTCTCCCACCCTCTAATACAGCCAATTGTATTAGTGTGAACGGCCAGCCAAGCTGGTGACAACCGCTACGCCACCTAACCGCCCCCGACATTTTCGTTTTCTAAGCAGATATATACTTGATTTTTTTTTGCCCAACCACTGCTGCCTGGGCGCAATGATTTCATCACCTCAAAAGCCCTGTTTTTCAAAAAAGGGTATGTATCTGCTTGTCTAACTCCCTGAGCTGTCTTCTAGAGACACCGTGACCAGCTAGGTCTATAATGCAGTATTGACCATAGTCACACGGCGGCCATTTTTGCTCTTATGTCATGCTCGGTTGGGATTCCCCAAGCAATCGAGGAATCCCAACCGGAGCATAGGGAAGCAACACCGTGGGAGATAGAGAAGTGACTTTCATCCTTTCCATGCTCACACACACACACACCTCCATCTCACCTTCACTCTCCCTCTCTATCTCTCTCCCCCTCTCTCTCCCTCTGTCTCTCTCTCTGTCTCTGTCTCTCTCTCTCTCTCCTCTGTCTCTCTGTCTCCCCTCTCTCTCTCCCTCTCTCCTCTGTCGCTGCATTGAAGTGGAAATGAAGTGTCTTCCCGTAGGTGATGGGGATTAACGTTTTGAAAGGGAATAAGAGGGGAGGGAAGCCATTTCAGAGGAAGTGACATCACACGGCGCTCCAGACAACGGGGGGGTGGGGGGGGGGGGGGCATGCCCGCACTCCTCCTCCATGACGTGACTCGTGTTTCCAGAAGCGCTGTGTGTTTTTACCAGAGCTGTTTCATGTGTATAGCCATTACGCATTCATGGTCACTGTGATGAAATATCTAGCCCGGCTAATTACTGATTATTTCCACCTGTCATGATGTCAACCTAGCCTGTTGCTAATTACTGATTGTTTCCACCTGGCATGTTGTCGATCACAGCCTAGTTAAGGCTTGTTTGTTGCAACTATTAATTACACACTGATGAAGGCCGGACGGTCGAAAACGTTTTGTGCATATATAAATTGTGCGTAATTAAAATAAAATAACGATATTCCTTGAGTGCGGTCCCTACTCCCTTTTTTGTGACTTACTATTTTTGGACTACGCACCTGTCTGAGCGCAGTGGTTACCTTTTCTACTTACAGTTTACCAGAGCTGGAATCACATTTATTATTATTATTATTCAGAATACTCAAGAGAACTCAACAACACACTCCTGTTCAACATCAGCTCCAAATACGATATTAGATTCTGCTTTGTATGTTTTCAGCAGCAGGGTTGTCGGGGCCTTGTGTGTTTTAGAGTGGAAGCTGCTGACGGAGTGACTTCTGTATGTGATATCACTGTAAACGAGGGCCCCGCCTGCAATGTGTCTCCGAGGATAAATAGAGGCGGTAATAAATAATAATAATGATGGAGGTGATGATATAAAAACAAAACCCACACCCTGACTCTCTCCCAGCAGACACTGACCGCTCCCACCGCCACACAGCCGCGGAGAGCTATCTCCTCCGACAGCGTAAGATCACCATCTCTCCTATGAATCATTGTCCTGTTGCTCCTCCTGGGTTCTGGGTCCGTCGCCTCCTCCTCCTCCTCTCTGGGTCGTAAGAGATAATATATGGTAGATGGTTGGTGGGAGAAAGTCTTTCTTTCCTTCTTCTTCTTCTCTCCAAGCAAACCTATAGAGTTTGTTAATTAGCCCCGCAAAACCCTTTTCATGTAATGCATGTCTCTTCATAGTTGTCTCTCTCTCTCTCTCCTTCTTTCCCTCTCTCTCCTTATTTCTCTCTCTCTCTCACTCCTTCTTTCCCTCTCTCTCGCTCTCTCTCTCTCTCCACACTCTGCGCCGCTAACCGCTGACGGGTATTCTTTTCCCACTTTATTCATTCAACGACGAAACGACACAAAGCGAGGGCGTAGGTTTGGTTTCGATGAGCGTCTCACAAAATGTTGATCTTTCTATTTTTAGTGGAGGCTCAAGAAACTCCTAAGAGACCGTCTTCTAAGCGGTTTAGTGGAGGCTCTAAAGAGGACTCAAGACACTCCTAAGAGACCGTCTTCTAAGCGGTTTAGTGGAGGCTCTAAAGAGGACTCAAGACACTCCTAAGAGACCGTCTTCTAAGCGGTTTAGTGGAGGCTCTAAAGAGGACTCAAGACACTCCTAAGAGACCGTCTTCTAAGCGGTTTAGTGGAGGCTCTAAAGAGGACTCAAGACACTCCTAAGAGACCCGTCTTCTAAGCGGTTTAGTGGAGGCTCTAAAGAGGACTCAAGACACTCCTAGGAGACCGTCTTCTAAGCGGTTTAGTGGAGGCTCTAAAGAGGACTCAAGACACTCCTAAGAGACCGTCTTCTAAGCGGTTTAGTGGAGGCTCTAAAGAGGACTCAAGACACTCCTAGGAGACCGTCTTCTAAGCGGTTTAGTGGAGGCTCTAAAGAGGACTCAAGACACTCCTAAGAGACCGTCTTCTAAGCGGTTTAGTGGAGGCTCTAAAGAGGACTCAAGACACTCCTAAGAGACCGTCTTCTAAGCGGTTTAGTGGAGGCTCTAAAGAGGACTCAAGACACTCCTAAGAGACCGTCTTCTAAGCGGTTTAGTGGAGGCTCTAAAGAGGACTCGAGACACTCCTAAGAGACCGTCTTCTAAGCGGTTTAGTGGAGGCTCTAAAGAGGACTCAAGACACTCCTAAGAGACCGTCTTCTAAGCTGTTTAGTGGAGGCTCTAAAGAGGACTCAAGACACTCCTAAGAGACCGTCTTCTAAGCGGTTTAGTGGAGGCTCTAAAGAGGACTCAAGACGCTCCTAAGAGACCGTCTTCTAAGCGGTTTAGTGGAGGCTCTAAAGAGGACTCAAGACACTCCTAAGAGACCGTCTTCTAAGCTGTTTAGTGGAGGCTCTAAAGAGGACTCAAGACGCTCCTAAGAGACCGTCTTCTAAGCGGTTTAGTGGAGGCTCTAAAGAGGACTCAAGACACTCCTAAGAGACCGTCTTCTAAGCAGTTTAGTGGAGGCTCTAAAGAGGACTCAAGACACTCCTAAGAGACCGTCTTCTAAGCGGCTTCTTTTGCACGAGACAGAACGTGCACCGCAGGAAAGACTCCTGTTGCAAGTCTGTTACTTCTAGCCAAGCTAGTCGTATCACACTATCAAAGAGACCCAACTGCAGCAGCTAATACAGTCGGGTCGATAAATATTTGGACGTCAACACGCATCTCATAATTTTGGCTCTCTACACCACCACAATGGACTTGAAATGAAAACAATCAGATGTGCTTTAAGTGCAGACTTTAATTTAAGGGTATTTACATCCAAACTTGATGAACAGTGTAGGAATTTCAACAGTTTCTACATGTGCACCCCCCCCCCCCGCTTTTTTTTTTAAGGGACCAAAAGTAATTGGACAAACTAACGATCCATAAACAAAATGGTCACTTACTTGATTGCAAATCCTTTGCAGTCGATGACAGCTTGATTGTTTCATTTCAAGTCCATTGTGGTGGTGTACAGCGCCAAAATTGTGAACATTGTGTCATGTCAAATATAATTTATGGACCTAACTGTATGTCTCAAATTATGTTTTCCTGGAAGACACGCAGGCCTGCATAGAATGACCAAATATGGGGTCAGTCGCACATAGCGGCACACTATTCAAACCCCTGACAAGTGGCCTCGTCATAGGAAGGGGGGCTGTCCTGCGTCAAGGTAGCCACTCCATCCTGAAAGGTAGAGATGGAGGTTGTCAGGGTGACGGCAGCTGTCGTCAGCTTCCACCCCTCCATCCTCCGATCTTCCACCCCTCCGCTCTCGATCTCTCTGACCCCCTCCTCCCACCCCCACCCCTGGGCTGGTCTGGAGGAGTGGAGGCCTGGTCTCTGTTGTGTGACTGACAGGTGTAATCATGCAGAGCTGTGTGTGTGTGTGTGTACATGTACATGCAAGCATGCATGGATTTATGTACATGATTATAGGTAACATCATAGTATTTTGACATGCATCATGTTACAGTATTTTGGCATGTATCATGTAACATCATAGTATTTTGACATGCATCATGTAACATAGTATTTTTGGCATGCATCATGTAACATAGTATTTTGGCATGCAGCATGTAACATAGTATTTTGGCATGCAGCATGTAACATCATAGTATTTTGGCATGCAGCATGTAACATCATAGTATTTTGGCATGCAGCATGTAACATAGTATTTTGGCATGCATCATGTAACAGTATTTTGGCATGCATCATGTAACATAGTAGTTTGACATGCATCATGTAACAGTATTTTGACATGCATCATGTAACAGTATTTTGACATGCATCATGTAACAGTATTTTGACATGCATCATGTAACATAGTATTTTGGCATACATCATGTAACATAGTATTTTGACATGCATGGTTTGATGATGTAACAAGGCATGGTTTGATGATGTAACAAGGCATGGTTTGATGATGTAACAAGGCCTGGTTGATGATGTAACAAGGCATGGTTTGATGATGTAACAAGGCCTGGTTTGATGATGTAACAAGGCATGGTTTGATGATGTTACAAGGCATGGTTTGATGATGTAACAAGGCCTGGTTTTGATGATTGTAACAAGGCATGGTTTGATGATGTAACAAGGCCTGGTTTGATGATGTAACAAGGCCTGGTTTTGATGATGTAACAAGGCCCTGTTTGATGTAACAAGGCCTGGTTTGATGATGTAACAAGGCCTGGTTTGATGATGTAACAAGGCCTGGTTTGATGATGTAACAAGGCCTGGTTTGATGATGTAACCAGGTCTGGTTTGATGATGTAACCAGGCCTGGTTTGATGATGTAACAAGGCATGGTTTGATGATGTAACAAGGCCTGGTTTGATGATGTAACCAGGCCTGGTTTGGTGATGTTACAAGGGCCTGGTTTGGTGATGTTACAAGGCCTGGTTTGGTGATGTTACAAGGCATGGTTTGGTGATGTAACAAGGCATGGTTTGGTGATGTTACAAGGCATGGTTTGATGATGTAACAAGGCCTGGTTTGGTGATGTTACAAGGCATGGTTTGATGATGTAACAAGGCCTGGTTTGGTGATGGTTTGGGGTGTCTTTGGTTCTCTCGGTTAAAGCTCTGTCTGTCTCACTTTACATTGTGTCACTCTGACGCTGTGTAGAAGAAAACAGATTTGGTATTTGTTTCTTTAAAACACTGCCAGACATGTTCTTCTTCCTCTTGTCAGTTGATTTTATTGTCCTGACGAGACAGACGCTCTTGCTCTGTGATCCTTCCACATATTTAGGTTGGGGTTTGCCTGTATAATATCTGTGTCGTTTTTGGCCACAGGGCGAAAGAGGCCTTTTCATAAATAAAGAATTGTTGAAACAACATTTCACTGCACGCCCCTCCCTCTACCAAAACATAAACCTAGTCGGAACGTAAATGGCAATGGTAGGCACCCAGAACACAGAATGTATGTTAAAAAAACAAACATTTATGTGTATTCTTCAGCAGTATTGTTTCACACTGTTGTCATGGTAGCGACCCCCCCCCCCCCCCCCATTTGTTGTCTTCTATAAATAGGTTCATCTCTTTTTACAGCGTGACTATGAATGGCGGTTTAGGGTCTAAGAAGGCATGGGGGTCATTATTGGTGTTTGATCTGGTGTGGTGTTAAAGCTGACCTCGCATGTCTCCTCCTGTTCCTAATCCAGACCCTCTCTCTCTCCCTTTCTCCCCTTCTCTCTCGTGTCTCTCTTTCTCTCTCCCCTTCTCTCTCTCTCTCTCTGTCTGTCTCTGTCTCTGTCTCTCTCTCTCTCTCTCTCTCTCTCTCTCCCTCTCTGTCTCTCTCTCTCTCCCCTTCTCTCTCTGTCTGTCTTTGTGTCTCTCTCTCTCCCCTTCTCTCTATCTCTGTCTCTATCTCTCTCCCTCTCTCTATCTCTGTCTCTCTCTCTGTCTGCCTCTCTCTCTCTCTGTCTCTCTCTCGTTATGTCTCTCTGTCTCTCTCTCCTGTATCTCTCTGTCTCTCCTGTCTGTATCTCTGTCTGTCTCTCTCTCTCTCTCTCTGTCTCTCTCTCGTTATGTCTCTGTCTCTCTCCTGTATCTCTATGTCTCTCTCTCTCTCTCTCTCTCTCTCTCTCTCTCTCTCTCTCTCTCTCTCTCTCTCCCCTTCTCTCTCTGTCTGTCTTTGTGTCTCTCTCTCTCTCCCCTTCTCTCTATCTCTGTCTCTATCTCTCTCCCTCTCTCCCTGTCTGTCTCTCTCTCGTTATGTCTCTCTGTCTCTCTCTCTCTCCTGTATCTCTCTGTCTCTCCTGTCTGTATCTCTGTCTGTCTCTCTCTCGTTATGTCTCTCTCTCTCTCTCTCTCTCTCTCTCTCTCTCTCTCTCTCTCTCTCTCTCTCTCTCTCTCTCCTCTCTCTCTCTCTCTCTCTCTCTCTCCTCTCTCTCTCTTCCTGTCCTCAGATTGAGAAGATCATGACGCTGATTGGCGCCGGCATCGACTTCTCCAGAGAGCAGCAGTCTTCCACACCAGGTACAGTATTACATCACGTCACGTCTCCTCCCCCTCTCTCTCTCTCTCCACACCAGGTACAGTATTACATTACGTCACGTCTCCTCCCCCTCTCTCTCTCTCCACACCAGGTACAGTATTACATTACGTCACGTCTCCTCCCCCTCTCTCTCTCTCCACACCAGGTACAGTATTACATTACGTCACGTCTCCTCCCTCTCTCTCTCTCCACACCGCCGGAGGAGAAAGGAAAAGGGCCCGATTACCAGCTGAAACCCACGTCCACTGCTCCACGAGCACCTGGCGAAT
>NC_140181.1:97962162-98095155 GCF_963971535.1 Notolepis coatsorum | reverse complement strand
GTCTCCTCCCCCTCTCTCTCTCCACACCGCCGGAGGAGAAAGGAAAAGGGCCCGATTACCATTACCAGCTGAAACCCACGTCCACTGCTCCACGAGCACCTGGCGAATGGAACGTATTACCAAGCGCTGGACGTGTGTTATTTCATCACACACACACACACACACTCACACACTCACACACACGCACACACACTCACACTCACACTCTCACTCCCGTTGTGACCTGCCGGTTCCTCTTTGTATTTATTGGTGCATGTTGACACTTTAACCCTTTTTTTTTTTTTTTTTTTACTTTATTTTTTAGCGTTTATCGCTTTTCTGGTCAAGCATGACCGACAGAAACAGGTTGAAATGGGATGTAGAGCAGGGGAAGACATTCTGACAAATGACGGCGGGTCCGGGAATCGAACTCGTGTCCCCCAGATCCGTGACGAGCACGGTTTTCCCCGACGCAGAAATAGCGCCGAGATATGCGGTGAGCTACGGGAGCTCCCCTCACTTTAACCCTTTCACTACCACACTACAGACGGTTAACCCTTCCACTACCACACTACAGAAGGTTAACCCTTTTGACCACACTACACGACGGGTTAACCGTCTGTAGTGTGGTAGTGAAAGGGTTAACCTTCTCTCTTGTGGTAGTGAAAGGGTTAACCGTCTGTAGTGTGGTAGTGAAAGGGTTAACCTTCTCTAGTGTGGTAGTGAAAGGGTTAACCGTCTGTAGTGTGGTAGTGAAAGGGTTAACCTTCTCTCTTGTGGTAGTGAAAGGGTTAACCGTCTGTAGTGTGGTAGTGAAAGGGTTAACCTTCTCTCTTGTGGTAGTGAAAGGGTTAACCGTCTGTAGTGTGGTAGTGAAAGGGTTAACCTTCTCTAGTGTGGTAGTGAAAGGGTTAACCGTCTGTAGTGTGGTAGTGAAAGGTTAACCTTCTCTAGTGTGGTAGTGAAAGGGTTTTAAAGAGTGACGGGAATGAATGGGGTCGTTTTCTATAATTTCTCAGTGCCCCAGATTTGATCTTCTGTCCCCTCGCCGCTCGCTGTAAATCCTGCCACAGTTGAATGGATGATGATGCGCCGCCCGTGAATCATGGAGAATAAAGCCTCACCAGCCTCCGAGCTGTAGGCAGAGATATTTCAAAGTGTACAGGCGGCTTAGTGTGCATTTCATTGTCTGCCTTTCTATCCCCCTCAAACTCCTCGCAGACGTTGGTTAGAGAATTTTACGAGTGTGTGGATATTGCAGATGGCGCGATTGATTGGAGGAAACGTAGGAAACGGCAGATGTTTTTCTTGGGGGGGGGGGGGGGGCCTTGTGTTTACCGGACGATGTTTGGGATTGTTTGTAATCCCACCCCCACCCCCACGGGTTATTCGATCCGTCCATCTGAATGGCTTCGGGTGGGGGGGGGGGGGGACCTGGCTCTTGAAAGATCCAGTATACTAAGGTGATGGGCCAGAGAAGCGAGCATGTGATGGCCGATGACGAGGCTGAGGTAACCTCGAGGGTGAACAGCTGGCCTGCGTTTTTACGAGAACCCATATGAGGAGGGGGACCGGTAGCAGCGGGGGGGGGGGGGGGGGGGGGGGGCTCGGTGAAGGACGGGCCCCCAGCGCGCTCTGCTTCACTACCACGACCCGGCCCTGAGTGGAGTGGCTGCACCAATACGTTGCCTGGGTGTTCATATGAACAGAAGGCACGGGTGCTCTGTAGGGACAGGGACAGTGAGTGGCTCAGGAGGTAGAGTGGTCGTCTGGTAATCCGGAGGTTCCCGGTTCGATTCCCGCTCCTCCAGCGTGTCGGAAGTGTCCTTGAGCAAGACACTTAATTGCTCCCGGTTGTGGCACCTGGCATGGTCGCCTTTTGCCGTCGCTGTGTGAACGTGTGAGTGAACGGGTGAAATGTGGGGAACAAAATTGTAAAGTGCTTTGGATAAAAGCTGCTATATAAATGCGCCATTTACCCTTTTACCATTTACACGGAACCGACGGGTTCACTTGTGTGTGTCTCCATTTTGCGGCTGTGTTCTCTAACCCAGATACTGCACTCAACAGGGGGGCGCAGCTAGATGCCCCACTTCCCTACACTGGTTCTGCACTCCTGTCCCTGTGAGGTAGAGGACACCCTTGTAAAACAAAAAATACAGATAACTAGAAAAGTGCGCTCAGGAGAGCACACATGTCCACCAGGCGGCAGTCGAGACAGTTTTGTTCAATGTGCCTCGTCCTCTGAACATCACAGGGTGGACACAAAATAGCACACACACACACACACACACACACACACAACATACACTTAGATAAATGCGGTCCATTTACCATCTCCCATCTCTCCAGTAGATCCCCGCCGGTCAGGCTGGGTGGCACTCGATTGGCTACTGTAAAGGTCTTGCGTCACCAAAACCACAAGAGGTCCTTCTTCATATAGACGTCATAATTGCTCAACAGATATTAGACCAATCGGCCTTGTAGTTTTTGCTAAATCTGCTGCAGACAGATAGATGTTTGATCTGGTGTGGCGTTAAAGCTGACCTCGAATGTATCCTCCTGTTCCTAATCCAGCCCCTCTCTCTCCCCCCTTATCTCTCTCTCTATCTCTCTCTCTCTCTCCCCCCCTTCTCTGTCTGTCTGTCTGTCTCTCTCTATCTATCTCCCCCTTCTCTCTCTGTCTCTCTCTCTCTCTGTGTTTGTCTGTCTCTCTTTCTGTCTGTCTCCTCTCTCTCTCTCTCTCTCTCTCTCTCTCTCTCTCTCTCTCTCTCTCTCTCTCTCTCTCTCTCTCTCTCTGTTTGTCTCTTTGTCTCTGTCTCTTTCTGTCTATGTCTCTCTCTCTCTCTGTCTCTTTCTGTCTGTCTCTCTCTGTCACACACACACACACACACACACATACACACACACACACACACACACACACACACACACACACACACACACACACACACACACACACACACACACACACACACACACACAGGACCGATTGCATGATCTCCTTCAGGCTGCCGCCTGGTGGAGATAATAAATACAATACTCTCAAATGATTTACATAGTGACACATATCTACAGGAGCAGGCAGATAAACACAGTTATGTACACAGTGAACACGTTTGAATCGTATTATCATACAGAGATATACAAGTGTGACATTATTGGTTATATACAGAGATATATGCTACGACTAAAATGTATAACGAGTGGCATCCTGTCTGACTGATGCCTTGCAGAAACGGACAGCAGATGGCAAAAAGGAACACATAAAAACATTCCCATCTAGGAGAGAGCAGAGCAGCCTGTGGCTAAATGCACTCCTTAGCCGTGCCAGATCACCATATAGACCAGACCGATAGCAGATGGCAACGCGTAAACACATTCCCCGGCACTTGGTAAATGGGCCGCATTCATAGAGCAGCTTTTATCCAAAGTGCATTACAACGTACGCCTCACAGTCACCCGGTCACTCACACGTTCACACACCGACGGCGGAGGCGACCGCGCAAGGTGCCAACCTGCTCATCGGGAGAAGTTGGGGGTTAAGTGTCTCGCTCGATGACACTTTGACTCGCTGCCAGGAGGAGCCGGAATCGAACTGGGACCTTTTTTTTTTACGATTACCAGACGACCGCTCTACCTCCTGAGCCGCTGTCGGCCCACAGACCTGGCACATCTAGGAGAGAGGAGCCTGTGGCTAAATGCACTCCTTAGCTGTGCCAGCGCACTAGAGACTAGAGGGTGGGAGCCAGTGCTCCACATGGAGACGACTTTCATCCTTTTCCTTCCGTCTCAGCTGTCAGAGTGTCCACCTTGTGACAGAGCTAGCCTATATATATATTAGAGGCGGGCATAGATTACTTTTTTTTTTTTTTTTTTAAATCTAGATTAATCTATCTGCAATCCTGGAGTTAATCTAGATTAATCTAGATTAAAATGGCTCATTTGAAGTCTGCCGAAGGCATTCAAAATATGTGTGTTCTACCTAGGGATGGGTATCGTTAGGATTCTATCGATACTACTACTCTTATCGATACTGCCTAACGGTTCGGTACTTTATCGACATTGCGTTATTATTCATAACTTTATAAATAAATATTATTTCTTCAGCAACAGCAGCAGCAATGTTCTTTTATATAACTTTATAAATAAATATAATAAATAAATATTCTTCAGCAACAGCAGCAACGATGTTTTAAATGTGTCTGAATTATAGCCTTTTTATAATAAACAACAAATGTAAGATAAAAAAAAACTATATACACTGAATGATTAGTTGTTACCTAAAGCCCTTGGACTCCAGTGTAGAGAAAGGGTGCAGGCCTTTGACAACAAACTGGGTCACAGCCCTGTTCACCCTATCCTCTGTCATCCTTCCTAGCTGCTAGGGTGAAGGGACTTGGCTTGGCTGGGACCGGTGGTGGTAGAGGGAGGAGGGGTGGGCTGGGACATGGTGGCTGTGACGATCTATAAAAAGTTGTCATCTTTCAAATATATTTGTAGCTAAACAATTAGCTAAGTAATTATATTTTATTTATTAGCCTATTCGTAATAATTTGTTAGTAGCCTAGCTAACTCCGTATTATCTTGGCTTACCTGCAGTGGAGGACGTGCATGGAGATGGAACACTGCGAGCAAAGCAGTCGAAAACGGCGCATTTCTGCAGACTAATGTTATGTTTTGACAACAGATGTTTTGACAAATTGCTTGTATTGCCACCCATACTTGCAAATGTTTTATTGCACTTGTGGCAACGTGCGTTGTCGGCAGCGACTTTCGTAAAGTGTACCCAGACTTTCGTTTAGTTCTCTCCGCCATGATGAGCGCAGAGCTCGGTCTGTGTGGCTGCGCGCTTCACCAGCACGGAGCCACGGAGAGGCCCCTCCCTTATTAAGTACCCGTATGTGTGTGTGTATGCATGTGTGAGTGAGCGGCTCGCTGAGTCGCTGCGGCTCGCTTCTCGTGCAGAGAGAGGAGAGGAGACCCAAGTTTGAAAATAGATTAATGGCGTCAATCTTTTTAACGTGCGATAATAGTCCGGCGTTAACGGCCCAGCTCTAATATATATATATATACCTTTAGACCGTACTGTTCACACAACAGGTTATTCGATCTAGCTTACCTATTCCTAATATGATTTCTTCTATGGGGCAACAGTGGCTTGGAAGGTAGAGCAGTCGTCTGGTAATCCGGAGGTTCCCGGTTCGATTCTCGCTCTTCCCAGGCAGCGGTTGTCGAAGTGTCCTTGATCAAGACACTTAACCCCTAACTGCTCCCGATTAGCAGGTTGGCACCTTGCATGGTTTCCTCTGCCGTCGGTGTGTGTGAATGTATGAGTGTATTTCTTCTACGAGAAGGATCTTAAAGGGGAACTATCTTATAAATGGCCTTTTTGAGTGTTTAGCATTGTTTCCTAGCTAGGTGAACTTATATTAATATGATCTATGTCTCAAAATTCTCATATTGGCGCATTCTTCCAATTCTCCTCTCACAATATTCACCCTCACTGAACTGAGTCATTTGAAAATGTGATGATTTGTGATGTCAGAAAGACACCGCTGCATGATAATGGAGAGGTGCAGGATGAGCTGCACACAGTGGCTGGACCTGGACCTGGAGCCCAGGCTCAAAACGGCTCGAGATCTTGAGGTAGAAAAATGCTGTTTTTGAGGACTTGATTAGAAATACAAAACAATGAATAAAAAAAATATATATATATTACAGAGGTGTTCCATAGACTCACAGGAATTGTGTAAAAGTGCCCAAATAGTGAAAGAAATAGTAAAATAGTTCCCCTTTAAGACTCTTCAGTAGCATGTCCGTCTGTCTCTTAACCCTTTCACTACCACACTACCAAATGGTTAACCCTTTCACTGCGACAATACAGAAGGTTAACTCTTTCACAACCACACTACAGAAGGTTGTCGGTACCGTCTGTAGTGTGGTAGTGAAAGGTTAAAGGAAAACTCCAACATTTTGGGAACAGTCTTCTCCAGAGAGAGACAAGAAGATAGTCTCCTCTAGTCTACCAGTCTACCAGTCTCCTCTCTGTGCGTTCAGTAGAAAGCTACCTGGCTGCACGTTAGCCTAGCTTAGCACAATGAATGGATGCGGACATGACCGGGTAGCCTTCGGGAGAGGTGTTAGTTGGACAATGGCTAGGCTACCCGGTCATGTCCGCTTCCATTCATTGTGCTAAGCTAGGCTAACATGCAGCCCAGCGTTTCCGTTAGCCGGTAATTACCGGTATTTGACCGGCAAAATCTGTTGAAGTCCGACATATTTAATCTCTCCGGTCTTAATGTCCGGTGAAAATAATTCCCTGAGTCTAAGCACAATTTGATTATTTGAATTGTATTAAAATAGGCTACAATTAAATAGCCTATGCGATGAACGAAACAATCATTACATTTGTTTCATCGTTGCTTCTAATAATGACAACGTAGTTGTCAGCGAGAGCTTAGTGCTGGGTGTGCGAACTTTTGTGAAGCTGCAGAGTCGGAGCAGCAGCAGCACAGTGCAGTACTCCAGCAGTACTCCAATTCAGCCATTGGCAATTCAATGTTGGGTGGGGGGCGCTGCTGTGCGGTCCCCAGATAGAGCCAGAAAAGAGCCAATAACAGCTGAATCTGCTGCTCTGCATCGACATACTCTCGCAAATAAGTCATTGGGAGGTGGAGAGAGAGAGAGTCGTCACGCAAACCTACGATAATGTTGCCGTCTCTCTCTGCCAAATTTCTCAGTTCTTCGCTTGATATAATTAATACAAATGTCCAATATAACGGAATTCGTTAGCTCATAAAAATGTGATTATAACAGACTGTTGTTTATTAATGTCGGGCGACTGCCCACAGACACCTATTTGATTTAAAGTCGGCAGCAGCACAGAGTCTCTGGACTTATTTTATTTGGAATATAATGACTTTATACGCAAAAGTAGCCTAGTTTTAAGTAAAAATATTATAAATCTACATGCCTTGATGATGTCATTCTTTTGTTTTGTTGTCATTCTTATGCCTATCAATTGTTTTTAAGCTCAATAAACTCTGACCGGAATTTCTCTCATTTGACCGGTAGATTGAAATCTACCGGACACTGACGCCGGCAACAATTTTTTCTAACGGAAACCCTGATGCAGCCAGATAGCTTTCTACTGAACACACAGAGAGGAAACTGGTATCCATCTTCTTGTCTCTCTCTGGAGAAGACTGTAAGTTAATTTCCCAAAATGTTTTCCTTTAACCTTCTGTAGTGTGGTAGGGAGAGGGTTAAGGTTGGCGGACGGTCACATGGGGACTGTGTGTAGGGGACTCTGGTTAGTGAACCGCGACTCGTCCTTCCGTCCCCGTGGCGCCCACCACCGCCGTACGTGGACACTGGAAACAAACAACCCAACCCACAGCGCTCTTCTGTTGACGCTGAAAACAGCCAGACCCACAGCGCTCCATGTTGTAGCAAAACAGTAGAAGTATTTGGTTGAAGAAGGCAGGGGGGGGGGGGGGGGGGGAAGCCGTCTCATTATCCCTCCCCCCCGTTCTTGTCTGTTATGGTCTGCGCTGTGTGGAGTGACTTACTTACTTACTTACGCCTGCTACCCCTTCTGGGGCATAGGCCGTCAACAAGTGATCTCCAAGCATCTCTGTCTTGAGCTGTTCTCTCCAGTTGGTTCCAGGTCATCTTCATGGTCTTGGTGTCTGCCTCCAGGTCTCTGCGCCAGGTGTTTCTCGGGCGGCCCCTTTTCCGCTTGCCCTGCGGGTTCCATGTTAGGGCTCGTCTGGTGATGGTACTTGCGGGCTTTCGCAGGGTGTGGCCTATCCAGCGCCATCTGCGTTTCTTAATTTCTTCTTCTGCGGGCAGCTGGTTTGTTCTCTGCCAGAGTTCGCAGTTGCTGATGGTGTCTGGCCATCAGATGTGGATGATCTTCCGCAGGCAGCTGTTAATGAAGACCTGCACTTTCCTGATGGTTGCAGCTGTAGTTCTCCACGTCTCTGCTCCGTATAGTAGGACTGCCTTGACGTTGGTGTTAAAGAATCTGACTTTGGTGTTGGAAGTCAGTTCTTCTGAGCTCCAGATGTTCCGTAATTGCACGAATGCTGTACGTGCTTTCCTTATTCGTGCTCTAACGTCAGCATCTGTGCCGCCCTGCTCGTCAATAACACTGCCAAGGTAGGTAAAGGCTTCAACTTCTTCCAAAGCCTCGCCATCCAGCATGATTGCGTTGGTGTTGTTTGCTGCATTGGTCTTGAGGATCTTAGCCTTGCCTTTGTGGATGTTGAGTCCCACTTGCGCGGAAGTGGATGCCACGTTGTTGGTCTTCTCCTGCATCTGTTGTTGGGTGTGCGACAGTAGTGCCAAATCGTCACCATAGTCCAGGTCGTCCAGTTGCGTCCAAGGTGTCCACTGAATCCCGTACCTGCTCTGTGCTGTGGAGGTCTTCATTATCCAGTCAATGGCCAGCAGGAAGAGGAAGGGCGAGAGCAGACAACCTTGTCTGACCCCGGTCCTCATTTGGAATGCCTCTGTGAGCTGCCCTCTGTGGACCACCTTGCATGTCAGTCCCTCATAGGAGTTCCTGATGATGGAAATGTGTGGAGTGAGCCGTTTAAATATTAATAACCAGTGAGTATGTTGTTGGGGGATGAGCTCATGTTGCCTTGTAGACACAGAGAGCAACGAGAGCACTGCAGTAAAGCGGTTATTCAGGCCCCCTTCCCCGGCGTGGCTTGTTTGTGTGGTTGATCTTGATGAACCAGGGCTCGGGAGGTAGAGAGCAGTCATCTGGTAATCCGGAGGTTCCCGGTTAGATTCTCTCTCTTCCCGGGCAGCGTGTCCCAAGTGTCCTTGATCAAGACACTTAAACCCCTAACTGCTCCCGATGAGCAGGTTGGCACCTTGCATGGTCGCCATCGGTGGAGTGAATGGGTCAAATGTGAGGAACAAATTGTAAAGCGCTTTGGATAAAAGCTGCTACATAAATGCAGTCCATTTACCATTTAACCACTCTCTCCATTGCCTCCCCAGCCCACACTATCAGCACCATCACCCAGACCCAGTGCTAGATCCAGAAAGAATGGATTGCACGGTGCTAATTGCACCCTTACTTACAATTCATTATGAATTGAAAATGGGGGACCCTGATGTAAACAAGACGAAAGTCTTTCTCTGGTCTGCATCTCCTTAACAATTGTGTGTATTGAGCCGTACTGTATTGTACCCATTCTGCAATCTGTTAATAAAATTTCCATTCAATCAATCACCAGTACTGCTCAATACACACAATTGTTAAGGGGATGCAGACCAGCGAAAGACTTTGGTCTTGTTTACATCAGGGTCCCCCATTTTCAATTCATAATGAATTGTAAGTAAGGGTGCAATTAGCACCGTGCAATCCATTCTTTGTGGATCTAGCCCCAAGTCTTCTGGATGTCTTACTCCAGTGAGGCTGCTGGTAGCGGCCGTTGGTGAATTGTTTAACCCTTTCACTACCACACTACCAAATGGTTAACCCCATCACTGCCACGCGACAGAAGGTTAACCCTTTCACTACCACACTACAGAAGGTTCATCCTTTCACTACTACACTACATACGGTTAACCGTCTGTAGTGTGGTAGTGAAAGGGTTAACCGTCTGTAGTGTGGTAGTGAAAGGGTTAACCGTCTGTAGTGTGGTAGTGAAAGGGTTAACAGTCTGTAGTGTGGTAGTGAAAGGTTAAGCGTCTGTAGTGTGGTAGTGAAAGGTTAACAGTCTGTAGTGTGGTAGTGAAAGGTTAACCGTCTGTAGTGTGGTAGTGAAAGGTTAACAGTCTGTAGTGTGTAGTGAAAGGTTAACCTTCTGTAGCGTGGTAGTGAAAGGGTTAACCTTCTGTAGCGTGGTAGTGAAAGGGTTAAGAGATGTGAGAAGCCGTGCTGCGTTGTTCTGTTTGATTCAGGCTCTGTGTTTGTGTGTTTACCACGGCAACGCTGCTGCTGATTGCACCGGGGGGGGGGGGCTTTGCTGCTGCTTCCTGTTGATTCAGCCTACTGATTAACTGTGTGTGTGTGTGTGACTGTGTGTGTGAGGAATTATAAAAATATGTAGTGTATGAATAATAGAGAAGATGGAGGGGGAGATAGACACTAAGCCAATATGTAGTGTGAGGGAGAGAAAGAGAGAGAAACAGATTTAGTGTTATTGAGGAAAAAGGAATGAGATGAAGAACAAATGAGGGAAGGGACAGGTGTCTGTCATGGTGACGGCTCACACACAGTGACTAGCCAGCCTGCTCGCTGTATCTCAGAGGAAGAGGAGAGAGAGAGAGAGACCAATAGAGTGAGAGACGGGTAGAGAGAGAGTGAGAGACTGATAGAGAGAGAGTGAGAGACTGATAGTGATAGAGTGAGAGAGAGAGGGAGACCAATAGAGAGTGAGAGACGGATAGAGCGATAGACCGATAGAGAGTGAGAGACAGAGTGAGAGACTGATAGAGAGAGAGTGAGAGAGAAAGAGAGACCAATAGAGTGAGAGATGGATAGAGAGAGAGTGAGAGAGAAAGAGAGACCAATAGAGTGAGAGATGGATAGAGAGAGACCAATAGAGTGAGAGACGGGTAGAGAGAGAGTGAGAGACTGATAGTGATAGAGTGAGAGAGAGAAAGAGAGACCGATAGAGAGAGTGAGAGACGGATAGAGAGAGTGAGATGGATAGATAGAGAGAGAGACCGATAGAGAGTGAGAGACTGATAGAGAGAGAGTAAGAGAGAAAGAGAGACCAATAGAGTGAGAGACGGATAGAGAGAGAGAGAGCGAAAGAGAGACCGAGAGAGAAAGAGAGAGGAGAGAGAGAGAGAGAGGGGAGTGGGGAAATGCAAGTGAGGGAGGAGAGAGGAGGGAGGGAGGAGGGAGGAGGGAGGAGGGAGGAGAGAGGAGTTGCAGGCAGCAGAAGCAGTGAACAGTCAGGACAATGGAAGGACACCACCCCAGCATGTGTGTTCATCACCGGGACCAGTGGAGGGAGCATTGAGGGGGGCAGGGTTTATGCAGAGAGAGGGAGAGGGAGAGGGAGAGAGAGAGGGAGGGAGAGAGAGAGAGAGGGAGGGGGGAGTGGCTGCCACTGGACTTGACTGCCATCTGACAGACGGACGGTGCAGACTGTTGAAGACTGAGGAGGAGTGGAGCGACTTGAGCGCTTCTTCTCGTGTGTCTTGATTCCGCTGCCCAGAAGAGTCCGGTCCGATGACCCGGCCGAGAGGAGCGTTACTGAATACTTTACCTACTGGGATACTTTACCGGATCTGCTGTCGGAGTGGAGAGAGAGAAGTGTGCAGTGGGGCCTGGAGTCTCCCCCGTAGAGACGGTGTTTGTAGCAGCACTGTGTTTGTGCAGGACAGTGTGTAGCAGGACTGTGTGTAGCAGGACTGTGTGTGTAGCAGCACTGTGTGTGTAGCAGGACTGTGTTTGTTGCAGGACAGTGTGTAGCAGGACTGTGTGTGTAGCAGGACTGTGTGTGTAGCAGGACTGTGTGTGTAGCAGCACTGTGTGTAGCAGGACTGTGTGTAGCAGGACAGTGTGTAGCAGGACTGTGTGTAGCAGCACTGTGTTTGTTGCAGGACAGTGTGTAGCAGGACTGTGTGTGTAGCAGGACTGTGTGTGACTGTGTAGCAGGACAGTGTGTAGCAGGACTGTGTGTAGCAGCACTGTGTGTAGCAGGACTGTGTGTGTAGCAGGACTGTGTGTGTAGCAGGACTGTGTGTAGCAGGACTGTGTGTGTAGCAGGACTGGACTGTGTGTGTAGTAGCACTGTGTGTGTAGCAGGACTGTGTGTAGCAGGACTGTGTGTGTAGCAGGACTGGACTGTGTGTGTAGCAGCACTGTGTGTGTAGCAGGACTGTGTGTAGCAGGACTGTGTGTGTAGCAGGACTGGACTGTGTGTGTAGCAGCACTGTGTGTAGCAGGTGTGTGTGTGTGTGTGTGTGTGTGTGTGTGTGTGTAGCAGGACTGGACTGTGTGTGTAGCAGGACTGGACTGTGTGTGTAGCAGCACTGTGTGTAGCAGGTGTGTGTGTAGCAGGTGTGTGTGTTTGTAGCAGGACTGTGTGTGTAGCAGCATTTTGTGTGTTTGTAGCAGGACTGTGTGTGTAGCAGCATTTTGTGTGTGTGTGTGTGTGTGTGTGTGTGTGTGTGTGTGTAGTATGACTGTGTGTATGTAGTACATAGACGAGTAGAGTGTGTTGTTTCTGGGAATTAAAGAAAAAGCAGCTTTTACTTTGCCGTTTCCCTCGTTCAGCTTAATGGTTTTATCTTGTGGTATCTCTTTGTTACAGGCAGTCTTCCTGAATTAGATTAAACTGATAAGGCTGAATATTATATCGGATATAGCACCGTGTCCCTGAGAACAATTGTTCTTCTGGTCAAACCAAAACGCACAAGATGCGTTAGCATCGCAAATTGAGTTCACTTTATTTGATTTAAAATGTTGCCAGGTTTTTAGAAACAAAGGGTTAGAGGCTACTGACTAGGCGGTCCAGTTGTGGTCCCGCTCGCAAGCTAAGCGCCGTCTTCGGTGTGGCTCTCGCGGCGTCGGTTAACCTTTTTAGGCATATTGGCTCATCATCATCAGCCACTCTTTTGCTGCCCGTTAGCGCCGCCGTGGCTCATCTCTCTCTCCTGCTGCTCCTCCATGCGGTCCCGGGCAGGAGATTCCACTCTGTGTTAGTGTGTGTGTGTGTGTGTGTGTGTGTGTGTGTGTGTGTGTGTGTGTGTGTGTGTGTGTGTGTGTGTGGATAATGTGCTGACGAGGGGGAGATCTGTGAATCGGCGGGCGGGGGAGGGAGGGAGGTAGGGAGACTGTCTTTGATAATTACCCAGCTGTCTCCCACACTGCTGCTCTCCTCCACAAAGTTGCGAAGTAGAAACTCTCTCCGCCGGGTCGAAAAAACGAATCTCCAAACTCCCACGCTGCCCGTGAAAACGAGAGCTCCACTCTCGCACGCCTCTCTCTTTCTTTCTCCATCCTCATTAGAAGCCGGGACTTTTAATTAATAGGATGAGTAGCGGAGTTCCAGCGAGCTTGTATTTCTAGAAACACACAAAAGGCCTGTCTCCTGATGAATGGGAGCTCGTAGTGGAGTTTTTTTCGACGTGGATGTGAACACGTTTTCTGTGGTTTCTTACGCGAGGCCGGGGGCGCGGAATACGTGACGCAGTTTATTTTTTTTTAACACCGTATACTAACCGACTAACCCTCGCCGAACAAACAGTGGATTTCAGTTGGTAACACAAAACCGGCTAAAGCCGCCCCCCCCCCCCCCCCCCCCCCCCCTTTCGGAATCTTCCTTCACCCCCGAGACCCGGGGTGGTGGGGTGGTTTAACCTGTCTCCGTTGAAGACCGCGTGGTGGTAGGCGGCCACACGGGTCCCACCCCCCCACACGGGTCCCACCCCCCCCACACGTAAAGAGAGGCACCCTGTCTCCCCCGGGGGCGTCCTGCTGCGGGTGCGCTCGGCGCTGCTGGCCGAGGATGATGTGGCAGTGCCACGTGTCGTCCTCGGAGTGCCGCTGCTACCGGCTGAAGGGCTTCTCCTTGCTGAAGCGCTTCCCTCTGTCGTCGCCAGGTGCCGGGGGCCGGGGGCCGCTGGAGCAGCCGGTGGGGGACTGGCTGGAGCACGTGGGGCTGCCGCAGTACGAGAGCAAGCTGCTGCTCAACGGCTTCGACGACCTGCGGCACATGGTGAGTGGCTCTTTCTTTTTTTTAACCCGTTCACTGCCACACGACAGAAGGTTAACCCTTTACACTGCGCCACACGACAGAAGGTTAACCCTTTCACTGCGACAATACAGAAGGTTAACCCTTTCACTGCCACACACGACAAGAGGTTAACCCTTTCACTGCCGCACTACAGAAGGTTGACCATTTCACTACCAAAGGGTTAACCCTTTCACTACCGCACTACAGGCGGTTAACCTTTTCACTGCCGACAGAAGGTTAACCCTTTCACTACCACACTACAGACGGTTAACCGTCTGTAGTGTGGTAGTGAAAGGGTTAACCTTCTGTTGCGCGGTTGTGAAAGGGTTAAAGTGCTGCTTTCATTTCAAACCTTTATTTCAATTCTAAAGGCAACGGGCGGTTTCCCTTGTTTACAGTCACGTCGAGTGTACATGCAGAGTTCAGAGAAACATACAGAGTTCAGAGAAACATGCAGAGTTCAGAGAAACATACAGAGTTCAGAGAAACATACAGAGTTAAGAGAAACATGCAGAGTTCAGAGAAACATACAGAGTTCAGAGAAACATGCAGAGTTCAGAGAAACATACAGAGTTCAGAGAAACATACAGAGTTAAGAGAAACATGCAGAGTTCAGAGAAACATGCAGAGTTCAGAGAAACATACAGAGTTCAGAGAAACATACAGAGTTCAGAGAAACATACAGAGTTCAGAGAAACATACAGAGTTAAGAGAAACATGCAGAGTTAAGAGAAACATGCAGAGTTCAGAGAAACATGCAGAGTTAAGGAGTTAAGAGAAACATGCAGAGTTCAGAGAAACATGCAGAGTTAAGAGAAACATGCAGAGTTAAGGAGTTAAGAGAAACATGCAGAGTTCAGAGAAACATACAGAGTTCAGAGAAACATACAGTTAAGAGAAACATGCAGAGTTCAGAGAAACATACAGAGTTCAGAGAAACATGCAGAGTTCAGAGAAACATACAGAGTTAAGAGAAACATACAGTTAAGAGAAACATGCAGAGTTCAGAGAAACATACAGAGTTCAGAGAAACATGCAGAGTTCAGAGAAACATACAGAGTTCAGAGAAACATACAGAGTTCAGAGAAACATACAGTTAAGAGAAACATACAGAGTTAAGAGAAACATACAGAGTTAAGAGAAACATACAGTTAAGAGAAACATACAGAGTTAAGAGAAACATACAGAGTTAAGAGAAACATACAGAGTTAAGAGAAACATACAGAGTTAAGAGAAACAGAGTTAAGAGAAACAGAGTTAAGAGAAACATACAGTTAAGAGAAACATACAGTTAAGAGAAACATACAGAGTTAAGAGAAACATACAGTTAAGAGAAACAGATTTAAGAGAAACATACAGAGTTAAGAGAAACATACAGTTACGAGAAACAGAGTTAAGAGAAACATACAGAGTTAAGAGAAACATACAGAGTTAAGAGAAACATACAGTTAAGAGAAACAGAGTTAAGAGAAACATACAGAGTTAAGAGAAACATACAGAGTTAAGAGAAACATACAGTTAAGAGAAACATACAGGGTTAAGAGAAACATACAGTTAAGAGAAACATGCAGAGTTAAGAGAAACATACAGAGTTAAGAGAAACAGAGTTAAGAGAAACAGAGTTAAGAGAAACAGAGTTAAGAGAAACATACAGTTAAGAGAAACATACAGAGTTAAGAGAAACATACAGAGTTAAGAGAAACAGAGTTAAGAGAAACATACAGAGTTAAGAGAAACATACAGTTAAGAGAAACAGAGTTAAGAGAAACATACAGTTAAGAGAAACATACAGTTAAGAGAAACAGAGTTAAGAGAAACATGCAGAGTTAAGAGAAACATGCAGAGTTAAGAGAAACATACAGTTAAGAGAAACATACAGTTAAGAGAAACAGAGTTAAGAGAAACATGCAGAGTTAAGAGAAACATACAGTTAAGAGAAACATATAGTTAAGAGAAACAGAGTTAAGAGAAACATGCAGAGTTAAGAGAAACATGCATAGTTAAGAGAAACATGCAGAGTTAAGAGAAACATACAGTTAAGAGAAACAGAGTTAAGATAAACATAGAGTTAAGAGAAACATGCAGAGTTAAGAGAAACATGCAGAGTTAAGAGAAACATACAGAGTTAAGAGAAACATACAGAGTTAAGAGAAAAGCTTATACAATCATAACAATTAGACAAGTAAGGATAACAATTAATTAAACCACATACAACTTGAAAGGTTGGAGATCAAGGTTTTTTAGTTCATGCCATGAGCTAGAGAGGCATCATAACAAAATGCAGAGTTTCCCTGTTCAGAGCAAACTTAAGGGATCTTAACCCTTATTGCTGTCTTCACTCTCTTTAGGTCAATTAGTAAAAAAAAAAAGAACATAGTTTATTTATCTGTTTCCATGGCCATAGAAAGAATATGATCAGTTTATAATCAGAAACGCATGTGTACACACAAAGTGTCTGACCAGAAATTGATCAAGAGCTCTGGTCAGACTTACAAATACATAATTGACATGACGTACATAACATGACCAGTTATGACAAGAAAGGTAAACAAAAATGCCCTAGTGAGAAAACAAAAGATGGGTCTAGGGTCAAGAACTGGAGTCGAAAAGAACCTTGGACGTGTCCTATGATCTCCTGGCCCTTTTGGCTGTTGTTTTAAGACACACTGTCAGACTGTCGCCCCCAGTGTCTGAGCTGTATACTAGCCAAACTATATCAACCAGCCAAGACTGTACAGAGAATATGTATTTAACACAGATATATGGACATGATAATATTTTCCGATCACATCAGTTTGATACTTTCTCTGTCTTGCATCATTCTTTGCTCTCTCTATCTCTCTCTATTTTATAACCCCCCGCCCCGCCCCACAGTTTGTGTAATAGTCAGATATTGATGCAGCCTTCCATTAGCTGTGAGCCGATCCCATTAGCTTCCTCTGTTAAGTTCAATTTGCTAAAAAAAAAAAAAAACCCAGGGCCCCCCCCCCTCCTCCCACCGTCCACAAGCTCCTGCTTTTGTCTTTCAACAGTGACCCCAGATACTCTGCATGATGTCTGGATTACAATAGTTTATTCTAGGTTTATTTGATCATTTAAAACCACAACGTTGGCCTACGTCTCGGAATCCCCGAGAGAAGAAAACAAACAGTGTTGATGTGGCAAATGTCCACAGTGTTCCTCATCAATAATTAAATTTCATTATGTCACTTTACGTGCCCTTTCTTGGAGGATCAAGAAACGGGGGCGGGGTTTGGGATAGGTCCATTGAGTCGTTGTCAAAGTCAAATAACCCTTATTTTCTCCCTCATGACAACTCTGTTTCCTCTTTGCCCTCTATATGATCATTTTGCCTTCTGTACAATTTGTTTTGCCCTCTGTATGGTCATATTGCCCTCTGTATGGTCATATTGCCCTCTGTATGGTCATATTGCCCTCTGTATGGTCATATTGCCCTCTGTATGGTCATATTGCCTCCTCTGTATGGTCATATTGCCTCCTCTGTATGGTCATATTGCCCTCTGTATGGTCATATTGCCCTCTGTATGGTCATATTGCCTCCTCTGTATGGTCATATTGCCTCCTCTGTATGGTCATATTGCCCTCTGTATGGTCCTCTGTATGGTCATATTGCCCTCTGTATGGTCATATTGCCTCCTCTGTATGGTCATATTGCCCTCTGTATGGTCCTCTGTATGGTCATATTGCCCTCTGTATGGTCCTCTGTATGGTCATATTGCCCTCTGTATGGTCATATTGCCTCCTCTGTATGGTCATATTGCCCTCTGTATCCTCTGTATGGTCATATTGCCCTCTGTATGGTAATTTATTCGCCTGGTTATGACTTGCAAACGATAATCTTGAACCAGGATGAATGGAAGCCTCTGGGACGATCATGTAACGCATCCCACCTGGCGACAGCGTCTCTATCCCTCCGTCCCCGAGACCAGCGCTGCTTTAATTCCACCAGAGAGCATCCTCACCCATTTTATTATCAGTTAAAAAGACTGCATTCTTTTAGTCTTTTTCTCGTTCTTTTCTTCTTCTTTTTTGACAGAGAACGTAGAAATAAGTGTTACACACTAGTTCTCACTTCTGGCTACGAGACGACGGCAGCTAGAGCTTTTGGATGAAGTTTTAGAAACATAATACCGTGCAGTTTTTTCCTGTTGTTACTGTAGTACACATATATATATTCATTTTTTGTACCAGTTTTTTTATATAGCTTCTCTCTCCTTGTACAGTGTCCTTGAGTCTGAGAAAGCCGCTTCTCTCTTTAAATCCAATCTATTATTATTATTATTATTATTACTGTTGTCAATGCAATGATGTATCTCTTGGTATTGTGACGAGTATATAGTGTGTGTTGTGCAGCAGCTCACAGTTACTCCCCCCCCCCGCCTGAAGCGGTCTTGAGAGAGAGAGGCACCCGCTGCCCGGTCCGAACGGAGCCACGTCTCTCAAATGCACAGCTGGGAGGGAGATGCTGTTGCCGTGCCGACGGGGCTGTGTCTGGCCCCCGGTGGTTATGGTCTGGGCGACGTGGTTAATAATGAGGATGGATGGAGGAGGAGAGGACACCGGTCCCCAGCTGGCCGGCGGGCAGGTCTGGAAATGAGATCTCCGTGTCGTGTGTCGAACTCTCTCCTCGCGCGGGGCTCGCTTTACACCCCCCCCCCCCCCCCCCCCCCCCAATGGCACATGTGCACTAGGGCTGCTCGACTATAGACAAAAAATCATAATCACGATAGTTTTTGATTGATATTGACGTCACGATAGGGCTGGGCGATATGGCCAAAAACGTTATCGCTATAAAATTATTTTCATATAACTCGATATCGATAATTATCGTCGATATAATGTCTGTCAAGTTTAATTAACTTATTATGCCCGGCGCCGATGGACGGGCTATTAATAGACTTGTTTTTCTGCTGCGAATGTCTCGAGTTGATGTCGTCATCAGTCCGCGCACGTTAGCAGTTAGCCAGAGCGAGCAGTGTATCCCAATGTACTAAATAAATATCCCTAAAATACTCTGTTCCGCCACAATACATTGCAACGACGTCCACCGTATACCACACACTACTATAACCGTGGCATCAGAATTCACGCCACACACATACTCGGCACGTAAATATATAAAATAGCGCCGTGCAAGCTAACTATCCTAGCCAGCCTTGAGTCCTAAACCAAAACAGTAGCGCATCTGGAGCTGTGGTGCGTAAGCACGTCATCACGTAACGTTGGTTGTTGTTAGTGAGTGTGTTGAGCCGAGGCTGAGCGGAGCCAAACTTGGAAAATCGATATATCGAAACTTTGCGACCACGTTTCATGTTTATTTCGAGGAAATAATTTATCGCGATATTTATCGTTATCGTTTTATCGCCCAGCCCTACGTCACGATTATTAACACATTCCCCGCCATCCACTCTGTACAGCGTTATTGAGATCAATATTTCATTTTTTCGCCATGGCATTCATAATTCATATATACACCTCCGGCGCTGCAGCTGGACCCTACGGCTCAATACAACAACGGCTCAATACCGCCGCCTGGTGGATGGTCGGGCGAGTTACACTCGAACAACAGGAAGTGGGAGGTGTGCGTCGATTAAATTCATCCGGCCGTCAGACATTGTTGCAAGGCTCCCGACAGACACTATAGTACATATGGATCGCTTTATAAACTTAATAATCGATATGATTTCGGCGTTTATTGCGACATACAAACCGGAAATGGACCTAGGCGATCGACGTCCTATACTTGGGATATTTCACCGCCAGTCTCATCGGCGAACGGTAAGGGGACGCTAACATTATTTTCAGCCCAATTGTTTATTCATTTCACTGCAAACCGATCTGATCAATATATCACCCATACTACATAAAGCATTTACTGACGAATTATAAACGACCCCCCCCCCCCCTTTCCTCCGCGCATGATGACGCATAACGTATAGGATCATATACAGTTTAATTTTTTAATATAGCGTGTATCGGGAATAAACGGCAATCGATAATCTATATATGCGTTTAGGCCTATAACTTACATTCTAGGAATTACTGCAGAAAACGATAAAAACATACTTATATTCTAGAAGGTATTTTTGTATGAATGTTTGAATGAAAAAGTATAACGTTCCTACATCCTGAACGATAGATAATCGATGTTGAATGGGCCATAGTAATGTCAATATAGCAATACAATTTAAAAAGTTATAGCCCTGCAAAGAAGGTGAACATCTCCATAGGCTTACAGTGGTGGCAGACTGGCTATATTGATGGATATAAGTTATGGCAGGGAATGTGTTAAACACAATTTACTATTTGAGATTATCGTATGAAGACGACTGAACCCCCGTTTTCACTTTTCTTCTCGACCAAAGGCTGCCTTTCTGTCGTCTACTAGGAGTTGGGGGGGGGGGGGGGGGGTGTGACGACAGTGGCTCAGGAGGTAGAGAGCAGTCATCTGGTAGTCGGAAAGGTTCCCGGTTTGATTCCCGCTCCTCCCACAGGCAGCGTGTTGAAGTGTCCTTGAGCAAGACACTTGACCCCTAATTGCTACAGGTGCCGCCGACGTCCCTGCCGCTCTTAAACGTGACAAGTCGGGCATTACGACCCTATTTCAACCCCCTGACGGCACGCCCTGCCGGCCCGTCTTGCCTCGCGCCCCAAAGTGCAGATCAGTGTGAAGTGTTACCGTTGCGTTTTCCGTTATTTATGTGCAAGAGAGTTGTAAATTATGTGGAGTGGCTGGGTAGCGTAGAGGACTAAGCACTCGCCTACCACGGCAGAGACTCTGGGATCGAATCCAGCTGTCGGCGATACCTCCGGCTTGGTCAGTCGTCCCTACGAACACAATTGTCAGTGTTCACGGGTGGGAAGCCGGTGGCGTACGAGTCCTGGTCGTTGCAAACAGCGACTCCTACTGGTTGGTCGGGGCGCTTGTTCAGCAGGGAGGGGATCTGGGGGAAATAGCGCCAACCTCTGCACGCATTACATTCTCCCAGTGAAACTCCTCGTTGTCAGGTGAAAAGAAGCGGCTGGCGACTCCACATGTGATCTGTGGTCTACACCCTCCCCAGGCCGACAGTAGGGCAGCATGTGGTAGTCTACACCCTCCCCAGACCGACAGTAGGGCAGCATGTGATAGTCTACACCCTCCCCAGACCGACAGTAGGGCAGCATGTGATAGTCTACACCCTCCCCAGGCCGACAGTAGGGCAGCATGTGGTAGTCTACACCCTCCCCAGGCCGACAGTAGGGCAGCATGTGATAGTCTACACCCTCCCCAGACCGACAGTAGGGCAGCATGTGATAGTCTACACCCTCCCCAGGCCGACAGTAGGGCAGCATGTGATAGTCTACACCCTCCCCAGGCCGACAGTAGGGCAGCATGTGGTAGTCTACACCCTCCCCAGGCCGACAGTAGGGCAGCATGTGATAGTCTACACCCTCCCCAGACTGACAGTAGGGCAGCATGTGATAGTCTACCCCCTCCCCAGACCGACAGTAGGGCAGCATGTGATAGTCTACACCCTCCCCAGGCCGACAGTAGGGCAGCATGTGATAGTCTACACCCTCCCCAGACTGACAGTAGGGCAGCATGTGATAGTCTACCCCCTCCCCAGACTGACAGTAGGGCAGCATGTGGTAGTCTAAGGTCTACCCCCTCCCCAGACTGACAGTAGGGCAGCATGTGATAGTCTACCCCCTCCCCAGACTGACAGTAGGGCAGCATGTGATAGTCTACCCCCTCCCCAGACTGACAGTAGGGCAGCATGTGATAGTCTACCCCCTCCCCAGACTGACAGTAGGGCAGCATGTGGTAGTCTAAGGTCTACCCCCTCCCCAGGCCGACAGTAGGGAAGCATGTGATAGTCTACACCCTCCCCAGACTGACAGTAGGGCAGCATGTGGTAGTCTACACCCTCCCCAGACTGACAGTAGGGCAGCATGTGGTAGTCTACACCCTCCCCAGACTGACAGTAGGGCAGCATGTGGTGGTCTATACCCTCCCCAGACTGACAGTAGGGTAGCATGTGGTAGTCTACACCCTCCCCAGACTGACAGTAGGGCAGCATGTGATAGTCTACCCCCTCCCCAGACTGACAGTAGGGCAGCATGTGATAGTCTACCCCCTCCCCAGACTGACGGTAGGGCAGCATGTGATAGTCTACACCCTCCCCAGACCGACAGTAGGGCAGCATGTGGTACTCTACACCCTCCCCAGACCGACAGTAGGGCAGCATGTGGTAGGCTACACCCTCCCCAGACGGACAGCAGGGCAGCATGTGGTAGTCTACACCCTCCCCAGACCGACAGTAGGGCAGCATGTGGTAGTCTACACCCTCCCCAGACCGACAGTAGGGCAGCATGTGGTAGTCTACACCCTCCCCAGACCGACAGTAGGGCAGCATGTGGTGGTCTACACCCTCCCCAGACCGACAGTAGGGCAATGCACGCAACGACCAGGAAGGGAATTGGTATAACGACTAAATTGAGACGGGAGAAAAAGATAGAAAGGCAAAAAAATAAAGAGTTTTAAATGATCCCGTTGAGACGTTTGGTCTCTCCTTAGAGCAGTTGGCCCGGCGGTTAGGGTTGGGTACTGTTCACATTTGAACCGATACCGGTACCCCATTTGGTACCCATCCCTACCGCCGGTGGGGTTGCCTTGGCGATTTCGCCAGCCGTCCCTTTTAGTATCCCGTTTTAACAAGTATTAACGAAACGCACATTAAAGCACCAATCTGTTGCTGGGAAACGACCCCCTCTATGCCTTTCCGCCCCCCGGCTTTTGTTTTGTTATTGTGCGCGTTGAGGACTGGTGGAGCGGCCAGCGCTGTCTTCATGACAGTATGACAATAAAGGAGAATATAGCTAATTATCTGTGATAACTGTAACGTCTCTCTCTCTCTCTCTCTCTCTCTCTCTCTCTCTCTCTCTGTCTCTGTCTCTGTCTGTCTCTGTCTCGCTCTCTCTCTCTTTCACTCTCTCTCTCTTTCACTCTCTCTCTCCGTCTCTCTCTCTCTCTCTCCTCTCTCAGCACAGTACCCCCCGCTCTTGCTCTCTCTTTCTCTCTATCTGTCTCTCTTTCTCTCTCTCTCTCTCTCTCTCTCTCAGCACAGTACCCCCCGCTCTCGCTCTCTTTCTCTCTATCTGTCTCTCTCTCTAAGCACACTACCCCCTCTGTTTCTCTCTCTCTAAGCACACTACCACTGCTCTCTCTGTCTCTCTCTCTCTCTCTGTCTCTCTAAGCACACTATATCTCTCTTCTCTCTGTCTCTCTCAGCACACTATCTCTCACACTTAAATTCTAGGAAGTCAACCTCTAGTCTAATCTGTCTTTTCTCTTCCTACCCCTCCATCTTCAGCTCCCCCTCCTCTCTTCTCTCCACCTTCTTACAAGGCTCCCAGACTGCCTGCTTCACTTCTTTTTTTGACAAGGATTTTGACAAACATTTCCAGGAGATCTCCTATTTACTTTACCAGTTCTCAGTTGGTAGCACCTCGCCACCTCCTGCACGCCTGTCCTTGTCCTTGTTGGGATGACCTCTCATTGAATTTCCCATCCGAGGTTTCTTAAAAAAAATTCCATCTTCAAGGGTTAAGGTCAGGGGTTGTTCCACGCTGGGTCTGTGAAGCCTGTTGAGACTGTGATATGAAGCTATATTAAAATAAACTTGACTTTATCAGCTAGACCTTATAGTATTTTTAAGTCAAGGTCAACTTTATTTATATAGCACATTTAAAAACCAACCGAAGTTGCACCAAAGTGCTTTACAATATAGAAACAGAGAAATACAAAATACAGTATAAACAAAATCAAAAGCTGCAATACATTAAAACAATCATGACATGGCTTACCAGGCCTCAAAATGCCAATAAAAACAGGTGAGTCTTTAGCTGAGCTTTAAAACTCTCTAGGGTCTGGGCAGACCTCATTGGCAGTGGAAGACTGTTCCATAGTTTAGGGGCAGCCACCACAAAAGCTCTGTCACCTTTTGTTTTTAGCCTCGGGACATCTAAGAGTAGTTTGTTTGATGACCTCAGTGCTCTAACAGGGGTACAGACAAGGAGGAGTTCAGCTAGATGCTGTGGACAAGTCCAACTGGCCATCAAATTAAATGCTCCTTACTGGAACTTGAACTCATCGTTATTCATCACTCTGCGCTTGGATCATTGCCATTAGGTGTGTATCAAATGTCTAAAAACCGCAGTCATACTCTCTCTCTCATCCTCATCTTACTCTCTCTGTCTCCCTCTCTCCCTCCCCTCTCTCCCTCCTCTCTCTCTATCTCTCTCTCACACACACACTCTTTCTCTCTCCCTCCTCTCTCTCTCTCTTAAGCTACTTCTCTATTGTTATGACTCATCAGCACTTCCCTTGGTATATCACTCATCCTCATTTGACTCTCTCTCCCTCCCCCTCTCTCTCTCTTTTTCTCTCTCTCTCTCACACACTCTCTCTCTCTCTCTCTCTCTCTCTCTCTCTCTCTCTCTCTCTCTCTCTCTCTCTCTCATCTTCATCCCTACTAATTATGGCTCTGAATACGTAGTAATTGGGCCGCAGTTCTTGTATGTAAGGCGCGGTACAAATAAAGTGTATTATTATTAAATTAAAGAGCGTTTATTAGAACATTTCACATTCTCCCATTGTCCTCGATTGACCCCCAGCTCAAACCGGAGATTGAACTCCGAGTCTTTAAATGGTAAGTTGAGGATTTTGGAACGCCTGCCATATCTCTTACCTGACGATGATGTGGTTGATCAGTCTCTGCAGCGCTTCATACCGGCTGGTTGATGACTGCAACAGGCCCACGCTCCAGGCTGGGCCAGCCCTGTAATAAGAGCTGAAACCTGCTTTGGGTGCACTGTGTGTGGAGTAGGTTTCAGCACTTCTCTCAGGACCTGTACAGTCGATACACTGGCGCCATATATATATATATATATATATATGTAATTTTTTTTATTGACAATCCAATTTTACTACAATAAAAATTATTGGAATGAGATGAACAGACTGAAAACATTATCTTATTGTTATTAGATCAAACGGATGATGTACAGTATATATATTTGTATTCTGTACTTCTGTACTTCTGTATGACAACTATTAAAGAAACTTGAGAAACTTGAGAAACTTGTTCTGCAGTGTGGTAGTGAAAGGGTTAAACTGCTGTAGTGTGGTAGTGAAAGGGTTAACCTTCTGCAGTGTGGTAGTGAAAGGGTTAACGTTATGTAGTGTGGTAGTGAACGGGTTAACCTTCTGTAGTGTGGTAGTGAAAGGGTTAACCCTCTGGTAGTGAAAGGGTTAACCCTTTGTAGTGTGGTAGTGAAAGGGTTAACATGTAGTGTGGTAGTGAAATGGTTAACATGTAGTGTGGTAGTGAAAGGGTTAACCTTCTGTAGCGTGGTAGTGAAAGGGTTAACATGTAGTGTGGTAGTGAAAGGGTTAACCCTCTGTAGTTTGGTAGTGAAAGGGTTAACCCTCTGTAGTGTGGTAGTGAAAGGGTTAACCCTCTGTATTGTGGTAGTGAAAGGGTTAACATGTAGTGTGGTAGTGAAAGGGTTAGTGTGGTAGTGAAAGGGTTAACATGTAGTGTGGTAGTGAAAGGGTTAACCCTCTGTAGTGTGGTAGTGACAGGGTTAACCCTCTGTAGTGTGGTAGTGAAAGGGTTAACATGTAGTGTGGTAGTGAAAGGGTTAACCCTCTGTAGTGTGGTAGTGAAAGGGTCAACCCTCTGTAGTGTGGTAGTGAAAGGGTTAACATGTAGTGTGGTAGTGAAAGGGTTAACATGTAGTGTGGTAGTGAAAGGGTTAACATGTAGTGTGGTAGTGAAAGGGTTAACATGTAGTGTGGTAGTGAAAGGGTTAACCCTCTGTAGTGTGGTAGTGAAAGGGTTAACATGTAGTGTGGTAGTGAAAGGGTTAACATGTAGTGTGGTAGTGAAAGGGTTAACATGTAGTGTGGTAGTGAAAGGGTTAAGCCTCTGTAGTGTGGTAGTGAAAGGGTTAACATGTAGTGTGGTAGTGAAAGGGTTAACCCTCTGTAGTGTGGTAGTGAAAGGGTTAACCCCCTGTAGTGTGGTAGTGAAAGGGTTAACCCTCTGTAGTGTGGTAGTGAAAGGGTTAACCCTCTGTAGTGTGGTAGTGACAGGGTTAACCCTCTGTAGTGTGGTAGTGAAAGGGTTAACCCTCTGTAGTGTGGTAGTGACAGGGTTAACCCTCTGTAGTGTGGTAGTGACAGGGTTAACCCTCTGTAGTGTGGTAGTGACAGGGTTAACCCTCTGTAGTGTGGTAGTGAAAGGGTTAACATGTAGTGTGGTAGTGAAAGGGTTAACATGTAGTGTGGTAGTGAAAGGGTTAAGCCTCTGTAGTGTGGTAGTGAAAGGGTTAACATGTAGTGTGGTAGTGACAGGGTTAACCCTCTGTAGTGTGGTAGTGACAGGGTCAACCCTCTGTAGTGTGGTAGTGACAGGGTTAACCCTCTGTAGTGTGGTAGTGACAGGGTCAACCCTCTGTAGTGTGGTAGTGACAGGGTCAACCCTCTGTAGTGTGGTAGTGACAGGGTTAACCCTCTATAGTGTGGTAGTGACAGGGTTAACCCTCTGTAGTGTGGTAGTGACAGGGTTAACCCTCTGTAGTGTGGTAGTGACAGGGTTAACCCTCTGTAGTGTGGTAGTGACAGGGTTAACCCTCTGTAGTGTGGTAGTGACAGGGTTAACCCTCTGTAGTGTGGTAGTGACAGGGTTCAACACCAGAGGAACCAGGGTCTGTGGACGCGGCCTGTTTGAACAAACCCCACTCTCTTTGTTCTCGTCCCTCTTTGTTTCCCTTTTATCTTGTTTATTTTCTGACATCCAGCCGGTTTATAAAGCGCTGATGCGATGAACTGCGCACCACAGGCTGTGTGAGTAAGGATCGGAAATATGGTAATGGGGGGCTGCAGCGCCCTGTGCTCTGTGAGCTCAACCAGAGGGAATGGACTAATTGATTGGCTTTGTGCTGCTGCTGCTGTTGTTGATGATGTGCTGCTGTGTTACTGTTATGTTGGTTGGTTAGACGTTTGAAGAGAATTAGTACGAAGGATAAGATTGAGAGAATTATTTTTGGGATGCCCATAAGTGTCCCTTGTCTTGTGCATAAGTGTCGATCACCTCAATTGTGATTAGTCCCTTTTGCAAGCGTTTTCATTTAAATGGACTCACTCGATAAAGAGGACAGGCGACTACTTGCTTTGGTTTTCTTTTGGTGGTCCCGTTCCATTGACTGTGGAATGTCCCCAATAACCACGTCCTCAGGCCCCTCGTCCGGCTACAGGACGTCCAGGCGTCCCTCAGCGGGGACAGAAGAGATGGATGAGAGACACACGCACACATACACACACACACACACACACACACACAGAGCAAGCAGCATACATTAGTCAAATTGCATTACCGGTAAATAGATTTCCCTATAGAGTCGCCCTCCACCCTGTCATTTGAGACACACTGTCACAAGTTCTCCCAAGCTCCTGGCTTTGTGTGGGGAAGAATGGGTTAGCACAGGGTGGGTGGAGGTGAATGGGTTAGCGTGGAGGTGAATGGGTTAATGATGGGTGGGTGGAGGTGAATGGGTTAATGACGGGTGGGTGGAGGTGAATGGGTTAGCGTGGGGTGGGTGGAGGTGAATGGGTTAGCGTGGGGTGGGTGGAGGTGAATGGGTTAGTGTGGAGTGGGTGGAGGTGAATGGGTTAGCGTGAAGTGGGTGGAAGTGAATGGGTTATTGTGGGGTGGATGGAGGTGAATGGGTTAGCGTGGGGTGGGTGGAGGTGAATGGGTTAGCGTGGAGTGGGTGGAGGTGAATGGGTTAGCGTGGGGTGGATGGAGGTGAATGGGTTAGCGTGGAGTGGGTGGAGGTGAATGGGTTAGCGTGGGGTGGATGGAGGTGAATGGGTTAGCGTGGGGTGGGTGGAGGTGAATGGGTTAGCGTGGGGTGGGTGGAGGTGAATGGGTTAGCATGGGGTGGGTGGAGGTGAATGGGTTAGTGTGGAGTGGGTGGAGGTGAATGGGTTAGCGTGAAGTGGGTGGAAGTGAATGGGTTATTGTGGGGTGGGTGGAGGTGAATGGGTTAGCGTGGAGGTGAATGGGTTAGCGTGGAGTGGGTGGAGGTGAATGGGTTAGCGTGGAGGTGGGTGGAGGTGAATGGGTTAGCGTGGAGGTGAATGGGTTAGCGTGGGGTGGGTGGAGGTGAATGGGTTAGCGTGGAGTGGGTGGAGGTGAATGGGTTAGCGTGGGGTGGGTGGAGGTGAATGGGTTAGCGTGTGGTGGGTGGAGGTGAATGGGTTAGCGTGGAGTGGGTGGAGGTGAATGGGTTAGCGTGGAGTGGGTGGAGGTGAATGGGTTAGCGTGGGGTGGGTGGAGGTGAATGGGTTAGTGTGGAGTGGGTGGAGGTGAATGGGTTAGCATGGAGGTGAATGGGTTAGCGTGGAGTGGGTGGAAGTGAATGGGTTATTGTGGGGTGGATGGAGGTGAATGGGTTAGCGTGGAGTGGGTGGAGGTGAATGGGTTAGCATGGAGGTGAATGGGTTAGCGTGGAGTGGGTGGAAGTGAATGGGTTAGCGTGGAGTGGGTGGAGGTGAATGGGTTAGCATGGAGGTGAATGGGTTAGCGTGGAGTGGGTGGAAGTGAATGGGTTAGCGTGGAGTGGGTGGAAGTGAATGGGTTAGCGTGGAGTGGGTGGAGGTGAATGGGTTAGCGTGGGGTGGGTGGAGGTGAATGGGTTAGCGTGGGGTGGGTGGAGGTGAATGGGTTAATGACGGGTGGGTGGAGGTGAATGGGTTAGCGTGGGGTGGGTGGAGGTGAATGGGTTAGTGTGGAGTGGGTGGAGGTGAATGGGTTAGCATGGTCCGGTGAATGGGTTAGCGTGGAGTGGGTGGAAGTGAATGGGTTAGCGTGGAGTGGGTGGAGGTGAATGGGTTAGCGTGGGGTGGGTGGAGGTGAATGGGTTAGCGTGGGGTGGGTGGAGGTGAATGGGTTAGCGTGGGGTGGGTGGGGTGGGTGGAGGTGAATGGGTTATTGTGGGGTGGGTGGAGGTGAATGGGTTAGCGTGGGGTGGGTGGAGGTGAATGGGTTAGCGTGGGGTGGGTGGAGGTGAATGGGTTAGCGTGGGGTGGGTGGAGGTGAATGGGTTAGCGTGGGGTGGGTGGAGGTGAATGGGTTAGCGTGGGGTGGGTGGAGGTGAATGGGTTAGCGTGGGGTGGGTGGAGGTGAATGGGTTAGCGTGGAGTGGGTGGAGGTGAATGTGATACTGTTGGACAGCGTGTTGAAAGTTCATCCACTCGGCTGCCTCTGGAGGATAATAATCCCCTTCAGAGTGTCCTCCGCTGGTTCAGGGATAAGGGCACGGTTCTAGTCTCCCTGGAAACAGCTTCAGATATTGGGGGAGCTTTGGGGTTGGTTTGATATGAGCGTGGAAGGGCTTATTGTGTGTCTCTGTACTAGAAGCAGTGGTGGCTAGGGATGGGTACCTTTCACATTTGAACCGATACCGTCCGGTACCGGTACCTGTGAATCGATACCGGTACCCAACGGTACCTTTTTTCGGTACTTTAGTCTCAAGAAATTTAATTTACCTACCTCAGTCGTAAAAAAAAAAACCAAACTTCAAATAACTACAATTTCGACAGTTTTCGGCTTGTCATTGCTCCGACTGCTTTGTTGTTGAATCAAGTCAAATCCTAGGTAAGCATATATTGTGCGTGTGAACGTTGACATGAAAAGAAAAAAGTAAAAAAAATAAAAAAAAAAATAAATAAAAAAATTATTATTTTTTTGTTTTTTTTTTATTTTTTTTATTTTTTTTTTCGGTTTCTCACTTGATTCGATACTCGGTAGTACCGACGTGTTTCGGTTCGGTACCTCAAAAGTACCGAATTCGGTACCCATCCCTAGTGGTGGCTGGTGAAAATTATTCTAGGTGGGGCGGTGCCATATTCAATCAGTTTCAATAACTAAGTACAGTATATAACCAGACCTGCAAAGTTTAAACTGATGGAGGTGAAAATGTGACATGTTTACAAACCTGTAAGGGTCTACTGTGGGCATTTGTCCCCCAGAAGAAAAATCGTTGTGGTTTTAACATGTAAATGAAGCACTCAGAGAAGAAAATAAATAGAAAAGACAACCTGTACCCGCACAATTACATTTTCATATCCTAATATTTTTTTGCTGCCGGTAGAAGTGTACGAGGCGTGGCGTGTCGCGCTTTAACCCTTTGAGAAGCTTTGTGGTCCGGGCTTGAACTTTCCTTAAATGTGTCCATAAATCCATTTTAGTTAGATCCAACACTGTCTGAATGTATCTTGTGATTATTATCAATTTCCGACGACTATTAGCGTTAGTTATTTCCTGGTTGACGTGATTCGGGATGTGATGTCTGCGCCAAGCTCTTTTATTTATATTTTCTCCACCAAATTTCTCCTCTCAAATGGCTTTTGGAGTCAGTGGGGCGATGTTTCTAGCGCCCCAGAAGAGAGAGCGGATAAACAAGAAACACAAACAATGATTTATATGTTATATATTACCCGTTATAACACAAACATACTTAAAATGAGTAATTATAATTTTTTATATTTTTAGCGTCGAAATCTACTATAATATAAAAAAATCCAAAACCACTTTCCACCGGGGGGGGGGGGGGGGGCGGCACCCTAGCGCCCTCTATGGACCAGCTGCCACTGACGTAGAAGTCAGCTCCTCTTTCAGCTAAGCAACCTTGCAGTAGTAATAGTACTTTATTGGCATGTAGCAGTCACAAGACTGAATTAGTTACCAATTTACAGATCAATAATTCACTCAGACATCAACACACAACTAAGTAGAATACAACTATAGACATAGGATAAGAAGAGGTAAAACGACTGTACAAAATACAGAATATAAAGGTAAACCGTCATGGATACATGCAAAGACATAATTATTGCGTCATCCATGTTATACATAAAGATCCTTGCCTTCAAGTTAAAGACAAGAAAAAAATAAGTCATAATCATTGGGCCAATATTGCCCAACCCAAAGCATTGTCAGTCTTCTGTACCTTGTATCCCGGATGAGCCCCCACTTGTCACAAACCGGCCATACAGCGATGACAAAGAGGGAGACGCTGACAACCAAGATTAAGTAAACAAAGGATTTATTCCACCAACAAAGTCAAGGACAAGGAATATTCAACAATCTAATGGCGTTCCAGGAGGAGAGCACCCTGGTCTGAGCTCCGCAAGCCTTTTAGTACGGGTCCTGGTAACACCGACCCAGGTGTTTCCCATTGCGCTGATGAGCGCTCCAGCCACGCCCACATTACATACAGATAGGCGGCCAATGGTGACAGAGTGGAGGGGGTCGTAACACCACAGTAATGAGTCCCTCTCTGCTGACGGATGGTTGGAGGTGGACAGTGTTCCTCCTCTTAGTCTTCACTGAGCCATTCATCAGCTCACCTCCTGTGGGAAAAGAGTGTAATGATCCACTCACACTGCCGTGGTGTCATTATAACCTCCTCGGACCACGCAGTGATGAGCACAGAGGACCTCCGGAGACAATGGGTTCAGGGTTCAGGGTGATGTATCAAGGGACACCAGAGAGAAGTCCCATGCTGTGTTTTGGAGGCGCCTTTCAAAACAACCCAAGGTCACCTTACAGCAAGGCATAAAAACAAAACAAGACAGTAAAAATGTAAAACAGTGGTCTTGGCAAAAGTGTCAGTGAAGTTAAAAATCAAAACAAACAACAGGGTACAGTTACAGTGAGTGTCAGTTTGAACAGGTGGGTTTTGAGTTGGGATTTGAATGATGTTATGGAGTCGGACTGTCGGACGGCAGGGAGTTCCAAAGTATGGGAGCCGAGCAGCTGGAAGCTTGAGCCTCTTAAGCTGCGTCTCTATCTTCACACTCCTCACTAAGCAGCTTCTTAAGCTGCGTCTCTATCTTCACACTCCTCTCTAAGTAGCTTCTTAAGCTGTGTCTCTATCTTCACACTCCTCTCTAAGTAGCTTCTTAAGCTGCGTCTCTATCTTCACACTCCTCTCTAAGTAGCTTCTTAAGCTGCGTCTCTATCTTCACACTCCTCTCTAAGTAGCTTCTTAAGCTGCGTCTCTATCTTCACACTCCTCTCTAAGTAGCTTCTTAAGCTGCGTCTCTATCTTCACACTCCTCTCTAAGTAGCTTCTTAAGCTGCGTCTCTATCTTCACACTCCTCTCTAAGTAGCTTCTTAAGCTGGGTCTCTATCTTCACACTCCTCTCTAAGTAGCTTCTTAAGCTGCGTCTCTATCTTCACACTCCTCTCTAAGGAGCCTCTTAAGCTGCGTCTCTATCTTCACACTCCTCTCTAAGTAGCTTCTTAAGCTGCGTCTCTATCTTCACACTCCTCTCTAAGTAGCTTCTTAAGCTGTGTCTCTATCTTCACACTCCTCTCTAAGTAGCTTCTTAAGCTGCGTCTCTATCTTCACACTCCTCTCTAAGTAGCTTCTTAAGCTGGGTCTCTATCTTCACACTCCTCTCTAAGTAGCTTCTTAAGCTGCGTCTCTATCTTCACACTCCTCCCTAAGTAGCTTCTTAAGCTGCGTCTCTATCTTCACACTCCTCTCTAAGTAGCTTCTTAAGCTGCGTCTCCATCTTCACACTCCTCCCTAAGTAGCTTCTTAAGCTGCGTCTCTATCTTCACACTCCTCTCTAAGGAGCCTCTTAAGCTGCGTCTCTATCTTCACACTCCTCTAAGTAGCTTCTTAAGCTGCGTCTCTATCTTCACACTCCTCCTTAAGCAGCTTCTTAAGCTGCGTCTCTATCTTCACACTCCTCTCTAAGTAGCTTCTTAAGCTGCGTCTCTATCTTCACACTCCTCTCTAAGGAGCCTCTTAAGCTGCGTCTCTATCTTCACACTCCTCTCTAAGGAGCCTCTTAAGCTGCGTCTCTATCTTCACACTCCTCTCTAAGGAGCCTCTTAAGCTGCGTCTCTATCTTCACACTCCTCTCTAAGTAGCTTCTTAAGCTGCGTCTCTATCTTCACACTCCTCTCTAAGTAGCTTCTTAAGCTGCGTCTCTATCTTCACACTCCTCTCTAAGTAGCTTCTTAAGCTGCGTCTCTATCTTCACACTCCTCTCTAAGTAGCTTCTTAAGCTGCGTCTCTATCTTCACACTCCTCTCTAAGGAGCCTCTTAAACTGCGTCTCTATCTTCACACTCCTCTCTAAGTAGCTTCTTAAACTGCGTCTCTATCTTCACACTCCTCTCTAAGTAGCTTCTTAAGCTGCGTCTCTATCTTCACACCACATTGCACTGGGAGGGTCTCAGATGTTAAATCATTATAGACCACGCAGTGTGTTCTATCAGTTAAATAGGATTTAAACCAAGCTAGTGCGAGACCCCGAATGCCAACATGATTCTCAAGCCGACCTAGAAGAATCGAGTGATCGATAGTGTCAAAGGCTGCACTGAGATCAAGCAATAAGAGCACAGAAGTGAGGTTTGAGTCAAGAGAGAGCAGTAAGTTATTTGTGACTTTGGTAACCGCCGTTTCGGTGGAGTGTAAGGCTCTAAAGCCAGATTGAAAATTTCATGAATTCGTTAGCCGAGAACGCATGGTTTAGGGCACTTGGTTGTTTCTGTGTAAGTTTTGTAACTGTGTCAAACAGAAACTTTGAGTTGTTTTTGTTTTCATTTATGAGCCTGGAAAAATATGAGGTTTTGGCAAGTGAGAGCGCCTTTTTGTAGTTACGTAAACTATCATTCCAGGCGAGGCGGAATACTTCGAGTTTGGTCCAACGGCATTTATGTTCAAGTTTGCGACAAGCCTTTTTAAAGGAGCGCGTTTCCTCCGTAAACCAGGGAGTTAGTTTTTGCGGAGCACGTTTAATTTTAGGCTTAAGGGGAGCGACAATGTCGAGCGTGCTACGAAGGGCGGCATTAAGTTTGTCTGTAAAGAGATCAAGGGGGCCAGAGTAAGAGAGGAAGGGGGAGAGAGGGTGTCTGGTAGGCAGTTAACTAGAGTTGGGAAAGTTGAGGCGTTAATACGACAGCTCATGTAGGATTCTACACTGTCTGGGCGAGAAACCGTCAGATCAATTTGAAATTTGATGAGGTAGTGGTCTGAGAGAGCAGGAACATAGGGGGAGACGGTCAAATTTGACACAGTGAGACCGCGGGCTAGGACTAGATCAAGGGTGTTCCCACCACTGTGAGTGGGTTGGTCAACGATTTGAATGAGACCGACAGAGTCAATGATGTCGGTAAAAGCCTTATTTAGGGGATCTAGAGTTTTGTTGGAATGAATGTTAAAATCACCAACAATTAAAATGTTATCTGAGCGCATAACAAGCTCAGAGATGAAAGTTGAAAATTCATCTAGGAAGAGGGTGTAAGGGCCTGGGAGGCGGTATAGGACAGCCATTACAAAGGATGCAGTGGAGGTAGGAATCAGACCGCCACACTTTCTGTTGGGTGGAGAGGGACGCAACAGGAGCACCTCAAACGAGGAAAACTTACAGTTTGCGTCGGATGTAAAGTTGTGCTTAGAGTCGTAAATTAGAGCAACTCCGCCTCCTTTCTTGGAGGTGCGTGCGATGTGGGAGCTACTAAAATTAGGGGGTGAGGCCTCGTTTAAGGGCAGAAAGTCATTAGGTTTAAGCCATGTCTCAGTGAGGCCCAATAGGTCGAGACTATGGTCTGTTATCAGTTCATTTACCAAAAGAGCTTTGGTTGGCAGAGAGCGGATGTTGATAAGACCAACCTTCACACACTCTGTATACTTAGCAGCCTGATCAATACTATCAGCATTATGCCTGATCAATACTAACCATGCAGGCTGTGCTTTTTCTCTTGTTGGGGTTTTATCTAAACTCTACTCTCGCTCTCTCTACCCCCCCCCCCCACCTTCTCTCTCTCTCCAGCCTTATTGCGCACCCACCCATGCAGGCACATTGACAACCGTAACAACAGAGAAAATGCTTGAGTCATGGTCTCTCTCTATGCGTGTAGTAATGACGCCACGGTCAGTAGCACCTTCTGGAGTTGTTGCGTCCCTCAGCAGTACTGTCTCTTAATGACTTCACGGACCTGCGCGCACACACACACACACACACACACACACACACACACACACACACACACACACACACACACACACACACACACACACACACACACACACACAAACAAACACTGGTATGGATTTCATTGCACCTGACTCACATTGACGCATGCACACATCACTCTCCCTTCCTCCCCCCTCCTCCCCTCCTCTCCCTTCCATATCCATCTTACCTCTACAACCTCTGAATGAAAAGCAGGTCATCAGCTCCAGACAACCCCCCCCCCCCCCCCATATTCCCTCACTCTGGTGTGTGTGTGTGTGTGTGTGTGTGTGTGTGTGTGTGTGTGTGTGTGTGTGTGTGTGTGTGTGTGTGTGTGTGTGTGTGTGTGTGTGTGTGTGTGTGTGTGTGTGTGTGTGTGTGTGTGTGTGTGTGTGTGTGTGTGTGTGTGTGTGTGTGTGTGTGTGTGTGTGTGTGTGTGTGTGTGTGTGCGTGCGCGCACTATGGGATTAGGGGCTTTATATTGAACAGTCAGCTGTAGGAGCACTGGGCGCCACAGAAAACCAGTAACCTTCAACTAAAGTGCAATGGTCAGAAGAACTCTTTGTGGCTAATTGGCCGTTCGAGGAATGGTTTGTAATAATAACTCCTTGAATCTTAATCCCCTACTATATAAATATATATATATATACAGTATGTTTTAATTCAATGTCCATTCCTTGGCAGGATTACCACAAAAACAGAATTAAATGACAATGCATGAGAATTGACCTATCTCAACCCCGCCCCTTTTTTTCTTGACCCTCCCATCACAACTGTCACTTTGTTTGTCCAAGGGAAGCAACAGTTGTGATTGGAGGGTTGAGTAAAAGAGGCCGGGGCTTGAGATGGGTCAACTGGCGAGACTGCCAACGAGTCAGTTGGCAGCCTTTCCAAGCAGAGCGTACTTCATAAACAAAAACAACTTCTTGTTCACGCCGTGGTTAAAACCTACTAACTTATCTTCAAAATATAGCCTGAGAACTACGCTACCAGTCGTCCCGATGAGGTACCGCGACTGATCTCACAATGATATATTACTGTTGAGAAATCAATATGTATTTATTGGCCAACTCCGTTGTCCAAGAGGTTAGATCATGTTTTGTGGAGGCTTGCCCCTCGCATACAATTCGATATTTGTTTTGTTTTATGTTATTTACGCTGCTCTACCGTCTAATCTATCTATACAATAGCTTTCTGACCCCTCCCCCTCACATCCCCCAGCGTTCTGCAGCTCTGACGTTGATTTATTGACCAGTGATCCGTTGTCTCTGCCCGCCCACACAGCCTTGAAGGTGATACTGGGCGTGAATGAATATGGGTTTGACCCTCGCTCACCCGTCCCACTGTCAACCCCCCCCCCACCCCCCACATGCACTTAAATCTCATTTAAAGGAGGTTATTGACGTCCCCCACTCTCTGCTGCACTCAGTAGGTTAGCTCCCAAGGAGGGGGACCTCTCACTCAGGAGAAATGTACCTTCTATCAGCATTATGCCTGATCAATACTATCAGCATTATGCCTGATCAATACTAACCATGCAGGCTGTGCTTTTTCTCTTGTTGGAGTTTAGCTAAACTCTACTATATAAACTACATTTAACCCATCAGACCCTTCGACACACAAATGCTGCGTTGTGGGTTTCCATCCAAACGACGTGACACAGAAAACCACTTACCCCCCCCCCCCCCCCCCCCCCCGACCTGGACGATGTAGTAGTATGTTCTGTTGCCTTTTCGCTGACCTTTCCGTGTCGTCTGTTTTTACAGGGGAGCAACGTGATGGAGGACCAGGACCTGAGGGAGATGGGGATCACAGACCCGAGCCACCGGAGGAAGATCCTGCATGCGGCGCGCTCCTTACCCAAGGTAAGAGGACCCAGAACTGAGCCTTGCAGCACACCTTTTAGTTATAGATAAAAGTTCTGATTGGGCTTGACCCGACTTCACACACTGACGCCTAGTAGATAGGTAATTCTGAAACCAGTCACAGGCATTACCATCCAAGCCAATGTTAGAATTTCTTTTTAGAAGCAGGCTTTATCAAAGGCTTTTTTAACAAATCCACAAAGAGGGCAGCACAATGTTTCTTCTTATCTAATGCCGAGATTATATCATCATATATCATCATCAGTGTCAACTACAATTGACCTCGTCTCAAGCCCCGCCCTCTTTTCTTGCAATAGTGACGGGAGGATCAATAAAAGAGGGTGGGGTTTGAGATCTCAGGTCTCACATACTGTGTGGATTTAGGTCGACAACTAGTCGCAAACCTTGTTGGCGGCGTCGATGAACTTCGCGCCCTTGTAGGTGATGGAGAGGACGATGGTGGGGACCTTCCTCATCTGCTCCGTCGACCTCTGGGAGACCAAACAAATCATTTGTAACCAAAGTGATGGCACAGCTAGTACTGTGATTGCCTCTAAAATTGCCTCTTAAGTTGATTATTTACTAGGGTTTCCAGGACTTTAGCTAGGCACGGTGACGTGCAGATAGGACAATAATTATCTGAATTGTGCCTATAACTTCCCTTATGCAAAGGAATCACTCAGGTCTCATGGGGCGACAGTGGCTCAGGAGGTAGAGCAGTCGTCTGGCAATCCGGAGGTTCCCAGTTCGATTCCCGCTCCTCCCGCAGCGTGTCGATGTGTCCTTGAGCAAGACACTTAACCCCTAATTGCTCCCGATGAGCAGGTTGGCACCTTGCATGGTTGCCTCCGCCTTCGGTGTGTGAATGTGTAAAATGTGAGTAACAAATTGTAAAGCGCTTTGGATAAAAGCGCTACAGTATATAAAAAATAGCCATTTACCAAAAAAAGCAGCCATTCATATGGATTTCCAAACTAGAGGAAATCTACCTGAAGTAATGGAAATATTAGATATATATAATAACTGGTGCAGCCAATTTAATAATAATAAAAAAAAAATACTGTAAATTATCCTCAAGTGTAGAACACTTTGAATCATCTGATCAGAGACATCTAACTGTGGGTAGGGCTGAAAGGAGAAATGTGAAGTGAGATCATTGTAATTTCCTATCAAATAAATGACCAGCCTCTGTAAAATGCCTATTAAAGGCGACGCAAATTGCATTCTGATCAGAGAGATCACACAGTCATCAACATTAATACATGTAGGCAAAGAATCTGATGTTTTGATTTGATTTAGATTCACTGCACTCCAAAATTCACCGGATTACAACATGAGCTAGTAACTACCTCCAGGTAGTAATCGGCTTTTGATTTCCTTACAGCCGCACTACATCTGTTTCTGATTCATCTAAACGGAAAGCCAATGTTGAGGGTCTCCTCAACGCCTGGCACAAGACCATGCAGCAATTTCTTCTGAAATTGTTTTTAAGCCATAAATATTGGATCTGATAATTTTTTTCTATAAAAAAACAGCATTTTAAAGTGAATTGTATCCTTTTAAATGCCCTTTTAAAATGAAAAACGTAGCTTTCGAAAGTTCTTGAAAGTCCTTGAATTTCATTTTGCAATGTCTGTGGGAACCCTGTGTATATATCCACATACCTCCATTTTATTTGAATGCCAATAAAAAGATGTATCGCAAGAAAAAAAAGAAGAAGGGAAGTGGATCCCAAGTGATCCCTCAGGAGTCTCACTGAGGGTGTCCCCCCTGCAGGTGAAGGCGCTGGGCTGTGATGGCAGCAGCTCCCTGTCCTCCTGGCTGGACATCCTGGGCCTGCAGGAGTACCTCCACAACTTCCTGGCCAGCGGCTACCGCAGTCTGGACTGTGTCAAGAACCTGTGGGAGCTGGAGATTGTTAACGTGAGTTCAAGTCCTTTATTAGATTAGATTAGATTAAAATGTGTTGTCGTCATACGGCACAAGTACAGTACAATCAGTTCGGCATCCAACCAGAGTGCAAATGTGCTGTAACAGTAAAGTGCAATAGTAATATATACAATGTACAGGTGATTTAAATATATAAATTATATCTACTGAGTGTAGTGCTAATCAGATGTATGTACAGAGTTGTAGTATTAATATGTACAGTGATACAGGCATAAAGACACGATGGTAGTAAGTCATACTGGCCAATATAGTAACTAGTAAGAGTAGGTAAGGGATATATATAGATATAGATATAGTATCTACAGATATGTATAGATATAGTATCTACAGATATGTATAGATAATAGTATGTACAGATATAGAAAATAGTATCTACAGATATGTATAGATATAGTATCTACAGATATGTACAGATATAGATATAGTATCTACAGATATGTACAGATATAGATATAGTATCTACAGATATGTACAGATATAGCTATAGTATCTACAGATATAGATATAGTATCTACAGATATGTACAGATATAGATATAGTATCTACAGATATGTATAGATATAGTATCTACAGATATGTACATATATAATAGTATCTACAGATATAGATAATAGCATCTACAGATATGTACAGATATACAGTAGATATTCTAGCAGGGGCTGTTGGAGAGTGTCCTTACTACTGTGTCTCCACTTAATCACCACTTCATTTGTTTTGCCTCCAGGTGCTAAAGATCACCTTGCTCGGACACAGGAAGCGCATCATCGCCTCTTTAGCAGAGCGACCCTATGAGGAGCCTCCTGTCAAGCCTCCTCGTCTCTCCCAGATCAGGGTGAGCGGCACCCTGGGAAAACACCCACACCCACTTCCTGTTTGGAAAGAGAGAGAGAGAGAGAGAGAGAGAGAGAGAGAGAGAGAGAGAGAGAGAGAGAGAGAGAGAGAGAGAGAGAGAGAGAGAGAGAGAGAGAGAGAGAGAGAGAGAGAGAGAGAGAGAGAGAGAGAGAGAGAGAGAGAGAGAGAGAGAGAGAGAGAGAGGAGAGAGAGAGAGAGAGAGAGAGAGAGAGAGAGAGAGAGAGAGGGAGAGAGAGGGAGAGAGAGGGGGAGAGAGAGGGAGAGAGAGGGAGAGAGAGGGAGAGAGAGGGAGAGAGAGGAGAGAGAGGGAGAGAGAGGGAGAGAGAGGGGAGAGAGAGGGGAGAGAGAGGAGAGAGGAGAGAGAGAGAGAGAGAGAGAGAGAGAGAGAGAGAGAGAGAGAGAGAGAGAGAGAGAGAGAACCCAGTGTCGACAGCTGAAATTCCTTTTCCAATAACATTGCAAATTGTTTTTGAGAGAAATGTTCGGCTATAGCCAGTGCTCACACTAGCATCACTCAAAGGAGGTCGCTTTAATGCCTGGTTTCTTAAACCTTCAAGTCGCAAGAGGCAAAGGCGTTGAAAGATATCACAGACGTATGACTATAGTATAGAGACCCACCGCAAGAATGGCCGATGCCCCACTTTGGTTCCCGACCCGTAGATGACTAACCCGGGCCGTGACGTGTGTCTCTGTCTGTTCCCCTCCAGTGCCAGGACCTCCCAGGCTCCCAGATGCCCTCTCCCGTCAGCCACATGGACTCCTGCTCGGGTCGCTCCATGGACCCGCTGCTGCCGCTGGGAGAGCCAGGCAGGAAGAAAGGGCCGGATCAGGACCACGACGTGACCCAAAGAGTCCGCGGTGAACGGCACAGACCTCACGTACGTCATTATTATAGACATCTGTTGTTGTCGCCTATTATATGACACACAATACTGAGAGATATTAGCATTTATTAGTTATTGTGTTCATTTTTTAGGGATGTCCCTGTCGGATCGGAACAGATCGGAATCCGAGCCGATGGCTGGATATTTTTATTGATCGGTATCGGGGATATTAAGCCCAATCAAATTCAGATCCTTTTTGTTGTTAACATAAATCAAAACCATTAAGGGAAAGCTGTTTTCTTTAAGCAGAACTATTAAATTACCAAGCTTATCCTACATTGAAATGGTTTTTACTGACTTTAATATACCTGAAGTATACACTGTGCTGCTATATAGGGAGGTGTAGTGGTTATGTCATTGTTGTTTCCGGCCGGTTCCACCTCGCTTTGAAATTGCAATGTATTTCCAATGGACACATTTCTAAATCGTCTAGTTTAAAACAAATAAAGCATGAACATTGGCACGGCGTACCGGTGTGTATTCATCCACAATCTATAGCTCAACATGAAACAATTCGCAAATTAATCGTGACATGTCTGCCGTCTGCCGACTGTTTCCTCCCACAGGATCGGTACGAGGAGCGACTACGAGAGCCCCGCCTCACCCTGCGACCCCCCAGCCTGGCGGCGCCCTACGCCCCCGTGCAGAACTGGCACCACCAACCCGAGAAGCTCATCTTTGAGTCCTGCGGTTACGAGGCCAACGTGAGTATCGAGTACCGCTGGTTAAAGATAAAGATACGAACACAGAGGCGTCTCGTTCGTGGTGGAGCACATTTCTGTCTGATAGGTGGTGACGACAGTGGCTCAGGAGGTAGAGCGGTCGTCTGGTAATCCCCGGAGGTTCCCGGTTCGATTCCCGGCGGGCAGCGTGTCGAAGTGTCCTTGAGCAAGACACTTAACCCCCTAACTGCTCCAGAGGTTGCACTTTTACTGTTTTACATTTGCACTATGGTTAGATGCCAATTTATTTTTGTCGTATCGTACTTATTCTGTATAATGACGATACATTTGAATGTACTGTAATCTAATCTACATTGCACTTTAGTGCTCCTTTGCACTCTGCTTGGATGCTAACTACATTTAGTTGTACATTTGCACTTGTACCCTGTGCAGTGACAATAAAGTGGAATCGAACCTAATTTAATTTAATCTAACCTAATCTAACCTAATCTAATTGAATATAACCTAATCTAATCTATTAATACACAATTTGTCTTTCCTGACTCCCTGCAGTACCTGGGTTCTATGCTCATCAAGGACCTGCGGGGCACTGAGTCTACCCAGGACGCCTGCGCCAAGATGAGAGTAGGTTACTCCCCTGCCTCTCTCCGGCCTCCAGAGATAAAACTGTCTATTTGCAATATCTCCAGTAACTCAACTGTATATGCATATTGTATCTTAATGTTTCATGATGTTGTTTTATGTTGATGTATGTCCTGTTTTTTAATACCAGGGACCATGATGGAAATAAGTGCTTGCATTTTTATCATGTTTTTTTATCCCTTGGATGATGTCTGTAATCCACAATAAAAATCAATCAATCAATCAAACGCACTAATGTCCTCCTCTGTCTCTCCGGCGTCCTTTGTTTTGTCTCCCAGAGGTCGACGGAGCAGATGAGGAAGGTCCCCACCATCGTCCTCTCCATCACCTACAAGGGCGTGAAGTTCATCGACGCCGCCAACAAGGTTTGCGACTAGTCGTCGTCGACCTAAATCCACACAGTACTATCTGAGACCTGAGACCTAAAGGTCTGGTTAGAATTGACCTAGAATCTCAAACCCCGCCCTCTTTTATTGATCCTCCCATCACTATTGCAAGAAAGGAGGCTTGAGATTAGGTCAATTGTAGTCGACACTGAGAGGCTCGGGTGTCATTGGAGTGCCACCGAGAGGGCATGTCTTCTGTCCTAGACTCCTTTTCCTCCTCTCTGCAGTTAACTCTGCAGTTAACATTTCCTCCTGTAAGTCAGACCTGACATACAGACATTTCAGTTGGAAGGAGAGATGCAGAGTTCATTTTTCAGAAATCAAGTGTTTCTGGCATTGCTGTTATTCTTTGCCCCGATTTTAAAATGTTGAACGATAAGATTCCCGGTCAGTCAGACCTTCCTCAGGCAAACATGTTTGTTGGGTGAAGTTACCAAAGAGTTACCCAAAAAAATAAATCATTGTTGACTGTTGCAAAGGAAAACAATGCTTGTTTGTGCAACATTTCTGTCTTCTCCTAATAATAATAATAATAATAATAATAATAATAATAATAATAATAATAATAATAATAATAATAATAATAATAATAATAATAATAATAATAATAATAATAATAATTCATTACATTTATATAGCGCTTTTCTAGACACTAGTGCTCCCCACAATGTAGGGTGGGAATTGCCCCCTTCACCACCACTGGTAGCACCCAACCTTGGGCTACGCAGGCTCAATGGCTGCCATACACTGGCACCAGGCACACATCACACTACACAATGGCTGAACGGCTCAGGAGACAGGGATTGATATCAGCCAATTAAGGGGAAGGGATGATTAGGTGGCCTTGATGTCAGAGACCTGATTGGGAATTTGGCCAGGAACGTTGGGGAATAGGCGCCCTGGGTTCTTTAATCGATGAAGAGATTGGGTGTTGCAAAGACTTTTTTTTCCCATAAATTTTGTCATTAAAATTGGTGTCTCAATATCTTTTTAGAATATTTGTATACGTATAATATATTTGTAACATATAATATAACCAATAGGGCATACAGACCCTCATCTGCACCTTTGTATACACGGTTTATTTTTCTCATTCTTTTTATATTCAGAGTTAAATATATTGTTTACGCTGTTTATTTTTCTCATCTTTTTATATTAAAATCGAATTGTATTGCCTATATTATGTCTTTCTACTATTACCCTGCCCATACCTGTACCTCCCCCCTCCCCCATGCTGCTATGACGCCCCAATTTCCCCCAAGGGGATCAATAAAGGAATATCTTATCTCATCTCATCTCCTCTTCTCAGAACATCATAGCAGAGCATGAGATACGGAACATATCCTGCGCGGCCCAGGACCCGGAGGACCTCTAGACCAGCCACCACTACTGCCACGTGTTCAGCACCGTGGACCTGGTGAGGACGACCTACTGTACCTACTGTACCTACCTGCTGGTTTTCTTCTTCTTTGGCATTTTTCCACGCTCCATTTCCTCTCGGTAGATTTGCCGTCTCTCGACACGCAGGGGTGTAAAAAGTACCCAGAAATTATACTTAAGTGAAAGTATGGGTATACCGCCTCAAAATCATCGTACTCCAGTGAAAGTCAGAGTATCTGGCTAAAAACACACTTGAGTAAAAGTCAAAACGTTTCTACTTTTAAATGTACTAAATTAAATGTACTAAAAACTTTTTTTCCGACTGTCTATTCTTCTGATAGCAGGTGTTTAATCAAAGATCCTCGCTTTCTAGTCTTGCACAAGGACCATCAGCATGGGTATGGGCGGGTTCATTTTCCATTGATGGGGATTTGATTGGCTGTTTTTAAATAAAGTGCGGCTGCAGTTAACTAACGTTAACGTTAGTTTGGCCAGAGAAACAAATATACTCATTAATTGTAGGTCTGCATTTTAAATGTAAGGAGTAAAAAACTATGTTTTTTTTTTCTTCTGAAATGTAATTGAGTAAAAAGTACAAGTATACAAACCTAATAATACTTGAGTAAAGTACAAATCCCCCGAAACGGTACTTAAGTATTGTAACAAAGTACAATTACTCAAGTACTTTACACCCCTGGTGCTCACCTCTGGCTTAATTGGCCGCCTGGAACAGTGTGTGCCGTTGGAGTTCACCACCTCCGACCGAGCCCAGCGCTTCCCGCAGCACGGTCTGTTTAACGGGAGCAGGGTTCGCACAAGGTCCTTGAAGTGCTTAAAGTGCTTGATTTTAGTCAAGTAAAGGCCTGGAATTCATTGAAAACAGCCAAGTTTTTAACAAGGTGCTTAAAATGTCATTGAAATTCAAATCAAGCATTCACATTCACAGTTTTGTTCATCCATCATAAAACATTTCTGAATCAAGAAACACATTTTTTTTTATCTGAAGTGTAATTAATTGTCGGAAATTGGTTGCCATAAATATTGGATCTGATTTTTCAGTGAATTGTATCCTTTTAAATGCCCTTTTTAAAAGGAAGAATAGTGCTTGGAAAAGTACTTGAAAGTCCTTGCATTTAATTTCGCAATGTCTGTGGGAACCCTGTGGGGGAGACCGAGGGAGCAGAATACTGATCAGGACGTCCCTCTCTCCCTCCCGCCTCCCCCTTTGACAGAACCTGACCTATGAGATTATACTGACGCTGGGACAGGCGTTCGAAGTAGCCTATCAGCTGGCTCTCCAGGCCCAGAGGACCAAACAGCAGCAGCAGAGCCTCCCGCCTATACCCGGGGGGTCGGAGGTCATCGAGACCAAGTCCAGTCGGCCGGTGCCGAAACCGCGGGGGCCCGCTCGCAAGTCGGGGGTGAGTAGAACATGGGTCTATATATATACACACGTAACACACAACCAGGTCTATATATACACATACAGTAACACACATCCAGGTCTATAAATACACACGTAACACACAACCAGGTCTATAAATACTGTACACACATAACACACATCCAGGTACATGTATGTATGAAACCTCTTCATGTCCAGGATATACGCAATAGGAACAGGGACATCTGAGAACATAATTATTTGTTGTTAGATGTGATTTAGTACAGAATTCCATAACTTGTCTTTAATGTACTGTACGTAGGTGGGGAGAGCGAAACTCCTTCTTAAACATCCTCTCGTTGTCATCCTCAAGGACCCCTGTATGACATACAGACAAGCACATGTACGCAGACACACACACAAACACACACACACACACACACACACACACACCCCTACAGTATGTCTCAAGTCTAAAAGCATTCTTGTGTCTTGACTTTGGACGAGCGACAGACACGTTGTTTGATCAGCGTGTCGGCCCGCAGCAGGCCGCCTCCCACCACCGCACTCTAATCACATTGTGCTGATCTGCCTCCAGCTGTCGCATTTATTCCATTAAAGAGATGGACCTTTTGCTGAATATATTAACGTGATAATGACTCTGGGGCCGACCACGCGTCTCCTTGTCGGCGGGATAATGGACTAAGCGGGTCCTGGCTCCACGTCTCCTCGTCCCTCGCCGTCCTCTTGTCTCCTCTCGTCTCGCCTCCTCGCTCTCGCTTGTGTATTCCAATATCCCTGCTGTCTTTACACTGTTCAATATTTCTCCCTCTTATCTCATTCCACTCTCTGCCTCTCCGTCTCTTTGTGTGTCTCCCCCTCTCTCTCTCTATCTCTGCCCCCCCCTACCACCTCTCACTATCTCTGCCCCCCCCTACCACCTCTCTCTATCTCTGCCCCCCCTACCACCTCTCTCTCTATCTCTGCCCCCCCCCCCCTACCACCTCTCTCTCTATCTCTGCCCCCCCCCCTACCACCTCTCTCTCTATCTCTGCCCCCCCCTACCACCTCTCACTATCTCTGCCCCCCCCCCTACCACCTCTCTCTCTATCTCTGCCCCCCCCTACCACCTCTCTCTCTATCTCTGCCCCCCCTACCACCTCTCACTATCTCTGCCCCCCCTACCACCTCTCTCTCTATCTCTGCCCCCCCCCCCCTACCACCTCTCTATCTCTGCCCCCCCACCCTCTCTCTCTTTCTCTCTCTCTCTATCTTCCTCCTCTCTGCCTCACTTGCTCTCTCTCTCTCTCTCTCTCTCTCTCTCTGCCCCCCCTACCCTCTCTCTCTATCTCTCTCTCCTCTCTGCCTCACTTGCTCTCTCTCTCTCTCCCTCCTCTCTGCCTCACATGCTCTCTCTCTCTCCCTCCTCTCTGCCTCACTTGCTCTCTCTCTCTCCCTCCTCTCTGCCTCACATGCTCTCTCTCTCTCCCTCCTCTCTGCCTCACATGCTCTCTCTCTCCTCTCTGCCTCACTTGCTCTCTCTCTCTCCCTCCTCTCTGCCTCACATGCTCTCTCTCTCCTCTCTGCCTCACTTGCTCTCTCTCGCTCTCTCTCCACTCTGCCTCACTTGCTCTCTCTCTCTCCCTCCCTCCTCTCGTCCTCCTGGCGGTGTCTGTCTCTCTCAGGACTCTCCTCCTCTCGACAGTCGTTGCTGTTACTGTTCCACCTGCACCACCTGCACCACCCACCGTCCTTCCTTCCTCCCGCTGCCCTCCGTCAGCCCTGCCGCCCAGGTGCTGCCGTCTCACCCTCGCCTCTCCTTGCCTCGCCTCTCCTCTCCTTCTCCTCTCCTCTCCTTGCATCTCATCCTCCTTGCCTCGCCTCTCCTCTCCTTGCCTCTCCTCGCCTCTCCTCTCCTCGCATCTCATCCTCCTCGCCTCGCCTCTCCTCTCCTTGCCTCGCCTCTCCTCATATCTCATCCTCCTCGCCTATCCTTGCCTCGCCTCTCCTCGCCTATCCTTGCCTCGCCTCTCCTTGCCTCTCCTTGCCTCTCCTCACCGCTCCTTGCCTCGCCTCTCCTTGCCTCTCCTCGCCTCTCTTCTCCTCTCTTCTCCTCGCCTCGCCGCTCCTCGCCTCTCCTCGCCTCTCCTCTCCTCTCCTGGTCTATCCTATCCTCTCCTCTCCTCTCCTGGCCTATCCTATCCTCTCCTCTCCTCTCCTCGCCTCGCCTCTTCTCCCCTCTCCTCTCCTGGGCCCTCATTTATCAACGTTGCGTACGCACAGATATGTGCGTAACCCCTGCGTACGATCATTTCTAAGCAAAGTGTGGGACTTATCAAATTGAACTTGTGCTTGACTTTGTGCGTATATCTAAGCACAGCTCGGAGCATGCGTAGCTGACGCCCGGTGGTAGAAGATGAAACCTGCATGTCTGCAACGCGGAAATAAGCTTCCATGCATTACTTCCAACACTGGCGTGTTCAACATATGGCCCGTAATTCATTATAGTTCATTGTAAAATAGCGACAGTAGTGTAATTATAACGGGCTCACGCGCGAACAAGAGGTTGGCTGCTTGTTTGACACGGGGGGCAGAGGCAGAACACCCACCTCCAAACGCGATTAAATATTGTTTCCAATAAAAAGTGACATACTATTATTTTGTGTCATGTTTCCAAATAAGATTGGCCACAACGAAATGCTTTCTACTTCAATTTGTTGGTTAGAATAGATTACCTCGCTCCGTTGAAACTTCACTGAGACTAAAAGTAAAAGTCTTTTCTTCTTTTTGTGAGCTCCCGCACACAGACATGATGGAATTCAAGTGCAAGTTTGTATTGATCACATATAGGCAGGCTACATCATACATGGCAGTGAGATTCATTGTTCTTGTATATGCTCTCGTATTATTGTTTATATTGGCTACCCAATACCGACATCAAAATAGATTGTATGCATCTATAAATCATATGCAGCAGGTAGAAAATTGACGGAAAATCTGTCGCGATTTGGAATAAAATTGAGGAGAACTTTAATCCCTGGGTATTAATCGAACAAAACGGAAAAAGGCAGTCATATTCCAGCACGGTCTTTATTAGTTAATATGGTCTTTAAGTTAATAGATATCATATCCGACATCACCGTACGTGTACATGTCTGTCAGCCTGCGTATTTCTCCATAACACGCTTCCCTCGGCTTAGTCCACTTTTCCACATTTCATGGGGGTGTTCCATTACCGTATATGGTTAATTACGGGCGGTGCTATATGCAAATACCTAAAACTGTGCACGAGCTGCAGCGTAGGATCAAAGTGATATTTATCAAGACAGGTGTGCGTACGTGTGATAAATCCCGTTTTTTTTTGTGCGTACACACATTCTAAATTCTGTGCTTACGAACGAAAGTAGAAGACTTTCTAAGAACTGTTGATAAATGAGGGCCCTGGCCTCTCCTCTCCTATCCTCGCCTTGCCTCTCCTCTCTTTTACCTTTCCTCTCACGCCCCATATGCCCATTAGTCCCCTCATGTGTCTTTCATCTGTCCTCTTCTTCCTGTTTATCATTTATCTTCCTTGTATCGCTTTAATGTTTGCATTGCCAAGAGAGCCCTCCAGTCAGAACTGTGCTTTGAAAAATCTTGTGTCCGGAACACTTTTCAACACTGTGTCCGTTTCAAACCTCTTGCCGCATTTGCTGGGTCTCAGGAGCCCCCTAGTGGCTCCCTGTGAGCAGGACAGTACAGAAACAACACCGGAGTCCAAGCAGTAGCTGGTTTCCTACAATGATTCAGCCTTTTTGTTGCCGACCTGATAACTAATTTCACAGAGTGGCAACATAAATCAAATCAAATCAATTGATTTGTAAGGCCCGACGACACACATTAATGTCCCCATGGGCCGGACACGTCTTCTTTAAACAAGTCAAGAAGAAACATCACAATAAATCAAAAACAAAAACACCACAGGCAATGTAGAGGAGAGAAACCTTAGAAGAGCCGTTCAAGGGGGGATCTCCCTTCTTAGATGTCGGTGATGGTAGTGTTGCAATAAAACAGGCGAAACAGTTGATAAGCATGTACATAATACGTGTAATGAAACACAAATAAGTACATGCAATAGCAACTGCGGTACATAAGAACATTTTGAAAGATTGGAAACATCTTGCACGTTCTGAAGTGTTTTCATAGAGTCGGCTCATAGCTTCATAGAGTCGGCTCATAGCCACAAGCTTAGCGGTGACTCCACATGTCTTGTACACGGACTCGTGAGTTTGACCCCCCGCTCTGTCTGTCCCTACAGGGGGACCCTCTGGACCCAGAGGGGGAGTCCCAGGGCAGCTCCACGTGGCTGGTGGACCCCAAGGACGCCAAGCGCACTATCAGCACTAAGTACGAGACCACCATATTCTGAGCGGAGCTCTCCTCTGTCCTCCACCCTGAACTCTGAACATGGGCCTGACCCGCCTGTCCTCCTCCTCCTCCTCCTCCTCCTGTGTGCCTTTCACTGTGACTCCGCCTCTCTCTCTCTCTCTCTCTCTCTGGGCTGCCTGCCACTTTCCCCCTCAACACTGCCCCCCCCCCCCCCCCCCTCCTCCTCTGGCCTGCTTCCTTCAGACCATGTCTCCTGTCTCACTGGACTCCACTGCTCGCTGCTCATTCCTTATCTAAACTAACTATTCCTAACTCTACCACCACAGACCACATTTGACCGTAGTTGCCGTGACCCTTGACCTCATAGCGACTCTCCCCCCCCCCCCCCCCCCCGCACACACACACACCTCCCCTCACCGGTACTCCCTGTCCTCCGTCCTCCTCCTCCTCCTGTTCTCCCAGCTCTCGTCGTCCCCCAGCTCCGGTTCCTTGTTCTCGCTCACAAGCCGGTCTCCTCCTCCTCCTCCTCCTCCTTCTCTTTTTCTCTCGCTGTCCTTTCTGTCCTTTCTCTGCTCCCGTAGGCGACACGGTGCCCACTCAGAGGCTCTCTGTTCTCTGGTCCAATCAGATCGATCACAGCCAGGAATGACCCACTACTACCACGCCCCCGCTCGCTATAGAGTCTCCTGTACCAGGATTGGACACGTCTCCAGAGAGAGAGAGAGAGGGGGGGGGGGGGGGGGGGGGGGGGGACGACGACGACGACGACACTCACGGAACCGGTCCCATTATTCTATGCAGCCGTTGGAAAACAATCCCCCACTAACAGTGGGAATCTCAGACCTGGACCAGGCGCCACATTTGAACCCTTTCACTGCCACACTACAGAAGGTTAACTCTTCTTTACTATCACACTACCGACGGTTAACCTTCTGTAGTGTGGCAGTGAAAGGGGTAACGTGCTGTTGTGTGGCAGCTCACTCCTCAGACGTACAGTAGGACTCACTGTCTGACGCGACGCTGCCAGAGGAGGCTCAGAGTCTCCCCGCTGTGACAGGAGGAGGCCAGGCTGAAGGAGGGGAGGGAGGGTCACGGCAGCATCTCTCCCACACCTTTCGCCCCCAGAGAGGGGACACAACAGTGGAACGGAACTCTAAGGAGAGAACTCTGGACCGCTCCAGCAACTAGACAGCCCCGTCCCCGTCCCCCCCATCCCGTCCCAAGACTGAGCACGCCTTTTTCTGGCTGTCTGAGAGAGAGAGAGAACCGTGACTTGACCAGATGCCTCGATGCGCCGTCGTCTGGACCGGACTATGTTATAATAGCCAAGCACTTTCTTTTGTAAAAAACGCCCCGAGTGGTGATGGAATACCTGCGTCTTTTCTTTTCATCTTCTTTTTCTTTTTTCACGACACGCGCGCGCCTTTTCTCCGTGTGTTTGATTTAGTTACGGATGCCTTTCTATGTTTTTGTGTTTGTCGAGTTAATGTTTGACCGCTGTTGTTGAAAGAGTGGTTAGTTATTATCCGGGGAGGTCCATCCATGCTGATGTGCCAGTGGCAGTCTCTAGTGTCTTCATTCATTGTGTTTGACCTTTATTTAACCACATTGCTTTGTGTGTGCATGTGTGTCCGTCCCCTCCCCCCATAGCTGAACACTGTGGCCAAACTCCCAGCCGGTATGAGAGGACGGGGACGCCCCGTACTGCATGGTGGGTACTAGGGGTGTCGTCGGAGGGGGGGGGGGGGGGGGGGGGAAGAGACGTCCTCCCTCGCCCCCCAAGCGGCACGTCGCATCACATCATCCACCGGGGATCGCGCTCGCAGCCTCTACAGTGTCCCGTCAGGAGGGAGGGGGACCGGCGCCCGGAGACGAGTCCGTCAGACCACAGGCCTCCGTCGAGCCCCAGGTCTCACACTTCCTGTCACCACACACACCGCCCCGTCGAGCCCCAGGTCTCACACTTCCTGTCACCACACACACCGCCCATCTGAGCCAGGTCTCACACTTCCTGTCACCAGACCCCGCTCCCATCTGAGCCAGTAAAGCGACAACGTCAGCCCCTCTCTGATCCACAAATATCCATTAAAAGAAATTCACGGTAAAGCCTCCCTCCCACTCGAGTCCCCCCCCCCCACACACAGCACGCCATCCAGTGGGAACAGGAGTCCGACCTTCACTCCACACACCAGGACGAAGTGGCTCGCGTATTTATTAAAAAGGAAAAAAAGCGCCAAATGTGGTTTTGTTTTGTCATAGCTATAGTGTATCCATCCCCCACGGGAAATTAATTGATGCCTCTAAATAGCTCTTTTCTCTCAGAAGGGCATGTCCCCCTATATAACCTGTCCCCACCGAGGGCTATCCTTGCTAATGTTTACTCTGTCAAGGACCTGCGGGTCTCAATGCAATGCCTATGTGGTTAATGGGAGACTAGCTGAGACAATAAAGGAAGGAAGGAATGCAATGTGAGGTGGAGGGCGGGCCTGATTGATTCATCTAGTTTCATATAACATTAAAACATTTCTTCTTGATCATTAACTTCTCATCCATAACAAGACAAGTGTGGTTATCAATGTGGTCTCGTACAGGAGGAGTTCTCCAACCAATATAAAGGAGAGAAACTGACACTAAATACGCGTTGTTTTTTTTTACATGGGGAATGGCTTTTATTCCATTTAAAAGTTATTGTTTTTTTTTTTATTGGTATGTTTTAACTGTTTTGTAGGACAGCGATCTGTATTAATGCTGGACTTTGGGGAAAACACGAGCAGGCTGGGTTAACCGTAAAAAAAGTATCTTCCTCTCACATCCGTTAGTTCGGTTCTAAAAGCTTGGTTCCTTTTTAAAACCGAACCGGGGGCGAAACGCAGACCTCACCGGTCCTCAGTAGATTTTAGCTGCAGAATGATGAGACCAAGAGCATGTTTCCCCACCTACTTATCCCCCTGTGTATGCCGAGTGTTAGTGGTACTCTTTAAGATCAGCTGATGTGTGTACGGTCAGGTCATTATGATGATGACGATGATGATGATGATGATAATAATAATAAAGAAAAACTATGTGGTACATTTTCAGGCCAGTATGGTAACTCTTATGGTACAACTGTCCTCGGCCAGCTGCCAACCTGCTCCCGTTCAGCATTTGCACATTGTTAAGGATAACAAGCGGTACTTTGGGACTTAATCTCAACAAGATGATGATGATGACGATGATGATGATGATGACGACTATGATGAGAATGATATTGGATTGTAAATTAATCTAGCGGTCTGTATTTTGATACTTGAATGATTTTTGCTTTTATAGATATCTATATATATATACAGTATATATATGTATATGTATAGTATGTATGTAATTTTTTGCCACGTTTGTCAAGAGAAAAGGACTATGTCTTATAAAGTTCAACATATCATGAATAAATACCCTGTGATAAAAAATAAAGACTGATAAAAAGTGACTCAGAAGAGGGACCTCACTACAAAAAAAAAAGATTGTAAATAATCTTGGGCTTCCAGTCTTTTTTATGATTATTATTTTTCATAATTGTACAACTAATAAATGGAGAAATTGGAATTGATGCTCAATTTGACTCTTTATTTGCCCTTTCACATGCATTGTTTGGTGTTATAGAATTACCTGCACTAAGGTATCAAATTAATCGGATAATCTTTTTTTTCATTATCTTTTTCCTCCTTTTTCCGTTTTTCTCCCCTCCCAATGTTAGTCGTTATGCCAATTCCCAATCCCCTTCCTGGTCGTTGCGCACTCTACCCCCTACCGTCGGTCTGGGAGGGCGGAGACTATCACATGCTTCCTCCGACACATGTGTACCCAGCCCACCACTTCTTTTCACCTGGCAGCGCGGACTCTCACTGAGAGAGTGTAACGTGTGGAAGGTCACACTACCTCACTTAGATCCTTCCCTCGCTGTGCAGGCGCCCCGACCGAACTGTAGGAGTCGCTGTCCACAACGACCCAGACCCACCCACCGGCTTCCCTCCCGCTGACTCTGCCAATCGAGCCAGTATGACGGCCGGCCAAGCCGGAGGCAACGCTGAAAGCTCGATTCGATACCAGTGTCTCTTGCGTTGGTGACGAGCACCTTGTCCACTGCGCCACCCAGCCGCTGGATAATCTTTTTAATGATTTATTTATCTTGAGGTTTTGGGTTTTAATCTGAAAAATGAAGTTAAACTTAAATATTACATTAAGGAATGTGATTGAGTCCTGCGTATTGATTTGTTAATTATTAACTCTTAAGTTAGTCAATGATATTTTTGGAATGTTATATGGCTAACTAATTCTGTCATGCATATTGATTTGTTATTTATGAACTATCAGAGGTTAGTCAATTATATTTTTGAAGTGTTTAACTGTTTTACAACCCAGAGTGCAGTTGTTTTAAGCCTTTTCAACAATGGATCCACATTTAGTAGCCTAATTGTGCTCTCTTTTACAATCCAGACTTGTGAAAGAATAGTAATAGGAGCTGTTTTTCATATACTGTGTACACATTGCAGGCCTACGTATCATCTGGCCACTCCCTAGAACACGGCCATGACCCATATTATGGAAATGAAAAGAAGAGAAAAGAAAAAACAACTCTACCTTGCCTATATTATTACCTAATAGCTGATATGTCTATACTACTATGTGGTGGTGGAAAGTATTTTTTACTTAAGTACAATTCTGAGCAACTTTTTTAGTATTTAAATTTTATGGAACTTTATACTCTACTACATTTCAAAGGAAATAATGTACTTTTTACTCCACTGCACTCTGAACCCATCAGTTACTTTGAAGAAAAAAGATGTTGCATAGCAAACATGGCAGAAATGTAGGAAGATGATATACTTTATCATTTGAAGCCTGCAAACTTCAACTGGACATAATCGGAGCAGAATAACTGGACCACATACCACTTTAATAACCTTTAATCAGAGCAGCATAACTGGACCACATACCACTTTAACATAACATTTAATCTGAGCAGCATAACTGGACCATGTACCACTTTAACACAACCTTTAATCAGCGCATAACTGGACCACATACCACTTTAACCTTTAATCAGAGCAGCATAACTGGACCACATACCACTTTAACATAACCTTTAATCAGAGCAGCATAACTGGACCACATACCAGTTTAACATAACCTTTAATCAGAGCAGCATAACTGGACCATGTACCACTTTAACATGACCTGTAGAGGTCAATGGATCAAGGTTTGAACACTGCCAAACACTGGAATACACAAATGCCATGTAGAATGCATACTTTTATTTTAGATACTTAAGTACATTCAATAGCAAATACTAGAGTTTTGAATGGAGGACTTTTACTTTTACCAGAGTACTCATTTATCTGGGTATTTCTACTTGTACTTAAGTAAAGGAACTGTACTTCTTCCAACACTGCTACCATGCACTCAAGACTAGCACTCAAGTTCGACACTGATGAACAATCTTACTCCATTAGCTGCCAGAGTTGTACCCTTCCTGCTGACTTGTACAGAACTTGTAAGTCACTTTGAATAAAAGTGTCGGCTATAGATGACTATAATGTAAAATGTAAATAGTATGTCCCAACCCATGGTTCAAGAAACACTGACTTCTAAAGCATTGGTAGCCTAGCTATAAGTGAGTTAGTCTTCACAGATGGAAGGAAATATACAATGTCTATTTCAGTGGACATAATCAGAGCAGTATAACTGGACCACATACTATTTTAACACAACCTGTAGAGGTCAATTACTTGGAGTGTATGAGTGGTGGGTCAATATGCAAAAACAAACTGACATTACAGGGCTTTTGTGAACTTTGTTTATTCATTACCAAGTTATTAATGTGAAGGAGGGGTGAAGATCTGGTGGAATTAGTTACATTTACAAGCATGATTATAGTTTCTTTATGTTTTTGAAGTTTCTTAATTAAGGGGAGACACTGCAGGTGAATAGGGTAAAAGAATTAACTAATAGATATCACAATGAAACTTCCCCAGTTGATTACTTATATTAAGACAAGACTTTTTTGTATTACAAGTTTTCTGAAATTGTATGTTTAAATATGCAAATGAGGCATGATCTACTTAAATATGCACTAATTTGCATATAATTCCAGGACAGAAATCTGAACATTGGATAAAGCCATTTTCAAAATTATAGTTTCATTTTGTTGACATATTAGAGCCAATGGTTATTACAGAGGGGATTTTGGATATCTCTTTTTATCACTCCATAAATCAGAAAATACTCCATTCAGTCCATTTTTATGGTAAAATTCCATATTTCGCCATGTTTTTAGGAATAAAATGTGATATAAATCAGGGTATGAATGCGATATCAACAAACCCTTCTGTAAATACCTTCAGAACATAGATATGAATAGAACTGGAAGGTTTGGTGTATGTGAGTGCTACTGAAGTGGAGATTTCTGGCTCAGAGTATGAGGAAAAACTCTTAAAACTCATTTTTGGGAAAACGCCTTCAAAGTTCTGTATTGTAAAATGCCATACTTTTTTTTTTTAAACAGATATTTACAAACACAATACCTAATCAAACCATTAGTAATAGACAACCTAAACACATGCCTGATAACTGAATAATAATAATAATAATGATGTTATTGAACTGAACAGAACTACACACAGGCTACAAACAGTGTAGTACAGTGTAATACCCCCTAATAGGCAAAAAATATTTGAATAGATATCACTATGAAACTTTCCCAATTTGTTATGTACATATAAACTAAGAAAAAATATATTGCAAGTTTTCTGAAATTTATGTTTATATACGCAAATGAGGCACTTCCCCATTAATTAAATATGTGCACATTTATGGATGCAATAAGGCAAAATGATGTAAAATAAACAACTAAATGTGTGTTATTGACGTTTTATTGTCACTAGATTCATAGAAGACATGTTTAGGAAGCAAAATATAACAAAATCGACAAAAAAAGGATATTTGACTATTCACCTGCAGTGTCTCGCCTTAAATGTTTTATATTTAACCAGACAAACCAGTTGAGGGGGTGTTCCAAGTTACAGAAACATGTAGTCCCTCCTGAGTCTGAGAGTGACTCACACTGCAAGCCTTGGTTCTCAATTCTGATTTAATGTCCAGATCAGATTTATTTTGTTTGTCTGTTCACATAATCTTTTAAATGTGGCCAATATCAGATTCCAGTGTGAACGGGTCACGCTCCTGAACTGACCTGCATGCGCAAAAATGAACAATAACGAAGTAAAAGTTGCATGTTCAGACTGAGGTTGCATTGCAAAAGATCATCACATTATGAAAATGGCCCCAAATCAGAATTGAAAAGATCAGATTCCATGTGATTCGGTTGTTCACATACTGTTGTGAAAAGATTTGATCTGAGTCACGACTCACATAATTATGAGCAAAATAAATCAGATTTGGGCCACATACTCTATGATAGCATAATACAATAATGCTGTAGATATTTATTCTTACTATATATATATACCTGTCTATACATACCTGGCTGCACATAATCCTTTTACATATCTGTAGAGATAGATATCTATATCTGTACATATCCCGTACCTACTCTTAGTTACACTGCTGGCCAGTATGACTTACTACCATAGTGTCTTCTTTATACCTGTATCACTGTACATACTACAACTCTGTACATACATCTGATTAGCACTACATCCAGTAGCACTCATTTATATATTTTATACCCAGTTTAATCACCTGTACATTGTATATTACTATTGCACTTTACTGTTACATTTGCACTCAGCCCTGCTGGTCTCTGACAAGAACAAGTTACAGGTTGAAAAAACCCTCAGTTCAGAACTAGGCAAAATCTGCATATGGCTCGCTGATAACAAATTATCATTACACATGGGCAAAACATTCCATTCTCTTCGGTTCAAATAACAAACTCAGCAAGACCGACGGCTTCTCAGTTACAGTGGGTGACAATATTGTCACAAGGAAAGAAGATATTACCTACCTGGGTTCCATCCTAGAGGCAAATCTTTCCTGTGACAAAATGGCATCCAATGTAATAAAAAAAGTCAACCAACGAACACGATTCTTGTACCGGATCTCCTCACTGGTAAACAAGAATACCCTGAAGACTCTGGCAGGAGCACTCATTCAAGGGTACTACGACTATGCTTGCACCTCATGGTACCAAAGCACCTCAAAGGCGCTAAAAACAAAATTACAAACATCTCAAAACAAACTGGTCAGACTACTGCTTGACCTTACTCCTAGAACCCACCTCACCCCTGCCCACTTTGACAACCTAGGATGGCTTAGAGTAGACGACAGAGTACAGCAACTTGCAATGGGCCTGGTCTACAAGATACACTACACGACCAAGGTACCCATGTACATGTCAAAATACTTCCCAAAGGTCAGTGAATACCACGATCACAACACCAGAGGGAGCTCCACAAATCATGTTAAACCCAGATTCGGCTCAAACAAGGGACTAAACACGTTTCGCAATTATGCCACATCAATGTGGAACGCCCTACCCAAAGCTGTAAAGGAATGTGAATCACTACCCACTTTCAAAAACACTCTCAAAAAACACCTACGGGAGACTGCAATTTGAAACTGGCCCCTGTAAATGTCCTAACACAACCCTCCCAATGTACAGTCATTTACCTAGTATGGTTTTGTCAATAGTCCAATGTACAATTTTGTTTGTTTGTACAGTGTCTCCCCCCCCCCCCCCCCCTCAATGTACAGTTTTGCTTGTTTATACAGTGTGCCCCCCCCCCCCCCCCCCAACCACCTCCAATGTAGATTACCCAGTATGGTTGTCAATACCCCAGTGTACCCAACCCCCCCCCACCCAACCTCCTCCAATGTACAGTTTCTACGTCAAATGTATATACTCCCTTTTCCTGACTCCTTCTGTATCACAAACAGTACTGTATTTGCAAATCTGGTATGTCATAAATGTATAGATGTAGCAGTACTGACTATCTGTATGTCATATATGTCCTGATGAATTGAAAATGGGGGACCCTGATGTAAACAAGACGAAAGTCTTTCTCTGGTCTGCATCCCCTTAACAATTGTGTGTATTGATACTGTATTGTATACCCATTCTGCAATCTGTTAATAAAGTTTTCAATCAATCAATCAATCAATCAACAAAAGTCTTTCTCTGGTCTACATCCCCTTAACAATTGTATGTATTGAGCTGTACTGTACTGTACCCATTCTGCAATCTGTTAATAAAGTTTTCAATCAATCAATCAAACTCTTTTCGTTGTACTGTATAATGACAATACATTTTAATCTAATGTAATCTAATCTTTCGCATGCAGTGTGAATGTGTCACGCCTGTGTCAAGGCGTGTACTGTAATTTCCCACTGAGCAGGACGTTGTGAAATTGATTTACACAAGTTTGTGGGCGTGTGTGACTGGGATGTTCCTGCCGTGTTGTGTTCTGCTCATTCAAAACGAAAGCTGATCATATTCTTCTTCAGGGAGTTCTGAAATTATGAAGCCATCTATATATGTCTTCATTCTCCTGTACACTGCTGGTATTACGGGTAAGGAGGTAACTTATTATGTAAAAAGAATATAATAATAATAATAATATTCGATTGGTAGAAACCTTTCTCAGCATAGCCACAAACTAATGCAAAATCGACGGAGTTGAGCTCCTGTTGTCGGACTCTAGCCCCTTTCGTGACTGTGATGCACCGAGTGAATTTACAGTCACTTGCTCCTCAATAGGAAACCAACCTAGATTTACCATGAAGGACTGGTTCTGGCCGAACCGTTCGTTATACAAATATCACAGAGAAATTTCAAATGTACTCACGGTTGCACGAGGGTTTCGGACATAGATACGGGATGGTTTGAAAGCTCTGCGTTGCTAATAAACATTTTAAATATGTTTTATAAACTGGCCAACACTGCTCAAAACGGCATTATTTCCGGCGTTGGCTGCCTGGTGCGCCTGCGCTGTGACCACAGCGCATGCGCAGCATGCACCCAACGCCGGAAATAATGCAGTTGACCAGTTTATAAAACATATTTAAAATGTTTATTAGCAACGCAGAGCTTTCAAACCATCCCGTATCTCTGTCCGAAACCCTCGTGCAACTGTCAGTACCTTTGAAATGTCTCTGTGATAGTTGTATAACGAACGGTTCGGCCAGAACCAGTCCTTCATGGTCAACACACGTTGGTTTCCTATTGAGGAGCAAGTGACTGTGGATTCACTCGGTGCATCACAGTCACGAAAGGGGCTAGTCGGACTCTGTAGTAGCTGGTAAACCCAACCGCATAGTACTAGGTTGGGTGGTGAAGATAACATAAATGAATGACAGAATGAAGATGAAGGACAGAACGATTCACGTTTGGTTTTATTTGTCACGTACATTACAGTGAAATGCTTGGTTCTATATACTATATCATATGTGAGCCTCCTGACATATATGCATTGAAAATGTGGGACCATGATGGAAACAAGACAAACGTCTTTCTCAGGTCTGCATCCCCTTAACAATTGTATGTATTGAGCCGTACTGTATTGTACCCATTCTGCAATCTGTTAAATAAAGTTTTCATTCATTCATTCATTCTGAGATTGTGCTTCATACAGTAAAATTACTGGTGGTGCCCCCCCCCCCCCCCCCCCCCCCAATGAGCTCCATGTAACGCGGAAGTGCAGTGCCAGTAGGCTACGCATCCCGCCTGTTCCTTAATGACAAGCAAGCAGTGCAAGAATGCGGAAGCATTCTACCGTAGTGGCGTGCGGTAATGCGCCTTTCATTTTCCTTCGCCCAGCGCCCAGGTGCGTGCACCGGCGGCGGCGTGCTCGCTCAGGTGCGTGCGTGCGCCGGCGTGCTCGCGCGAGGTGCCCGCGCATGCGCATGAGATCCCGCCTTGGTTCGACACGAGCGGAGCTCAATATATATAAGTCACCGCCCCTTATTCAGTATCCAGAAATAGCTCAATTGGCAAGACTGCATGGCTGTGGATCCTACGGCTCGTTTGCGGGCGAGTTCGAATCCCATCAAATATTTTTTTTTAAACGTGATTTTTTTTTAACGTGTATTCTTTCGCCGGTTAAGGTTAGGCATGGTTAAGGTTAAGGTTAGGCATTGTTTCGGAGTTGGTTAAGGTTAGAACGGTTAAGTTTAGGCGCTGTTAAGAAGCTGGTTAAGGTTAGAGTTTGTCAAAGAGAATGGCAATATTCTTTCTATGGTTAAGGTTAGGCATGGTTAAGGTTAAGGTTAAGGTTAGGCATTGTTTCGGAGTTGGTTAAGGTTAGAACGGTTAAGTTTAGGCGCTGTTAAGGAGCTGGTTAAGGTTAGAGTTTGTCAAAGAGAATGGCAATAGACAGCCTATTTCCGCGCGACAGCTCCCAAAGCGGGCCTGAAAAGAAAGGCGCTTTACCGTAGTGGCGTGCGGTGACGAATGCTTCCGCATTTTTGCACTGCTTGCTTGTCATTAAGGTACACGCATCCATCCCGCGTTATTTTTTTCCGTAGCCGCATTTTGCGGAGACGCTCTCTAATTGGCCACTGACTGACGCTCTCTGATTGGCCACTGACATGTGCGCCCAATCGCGTGACGAGCTGTGTCTTTGCCCATTTCCGGGTCTAACAAAACTGAGGAAAACAAAAACAAACCACGTGAACTTTGGAAATTACTCAATAATCAACTAGGATGCAGTAAAAAACTTAAAACCAGATTCTCAAACATAAACATAAAAACGGACAACACGCTCATCACAGACAAGCTGGATGTAGCCAATTACTTAAACATTTTCTTCACAAACATAGCCACAACACTGGTAAACAAACTACCCTCCCACTCAGGGCTTTATGGGGTAGAACACATAGTAGCTTACTACAAAAACCTAGGGGTCCGCAAGGACGACTTCAAGCTGGAAATGGTAACAACAGATGAGGTACTTAATAAACTGAGCGCCCTCCAACCTAACAAGGCCACTGGCCACGACAACATCCCTTCCAAATTCCTCAGAGACTCAGCAGCCGCCATCACCCCAATCATCACACACATAATAAACCTCTCCATAAAACAGGGACACGTCCCCAAGGACTTCAAAATTGCGAGGGTGACCCCTCTGCACAAAAAGGGCAGCAAATTAGACCCAGGCAACTACCGCCCTGTTTCTATTCTCACCTCCATCTCGAAAGTCATGGAAAAAATAGTCTACGAACAGGTCGAAAAGTACCTAGCGGAAAAAAATCTAATCTACGAATTCCAATCTGGCTTCAGAACATCCCACTCCACTGACACATGCCTTCTCTATTTGAATGACCACATCAAACAAGAGGTGGACGCAGGCAAATACTGCGGCATGGTCATGCTGGACCTACAAAAGGCCTTTGACACGGTCAATCACTCCATTCTGATTGACAAGCTAAAAGCAATTGGTTTTGATAGTCTATCAGTGAGCTGGATGCAATCCTACCTTGAGGGGAGGGAACAGATGGTGGAGGTAAACGGTACCCTATCCCCCCCCCTCACAGTGAGCTGTGGTGTTCCACAAGGAAGCATACTAGGACCGCTACTGTTCCTAATTTATGCAAATGACATGTCGTCAGCTTGTGACTGCAACTTGTTCCTGTTTGCGGACGACTCAGCCCTGCTGGTCTCTGACAAGAACAAGTTACAGGTTGAAAAAACCCTCAGCTCGGAACTAGGCAGAATCTGCATATGGCTCGCTGATAACAAACTATCATTACACATGGGCAAAACAGAGTCCATTCTCTTCGGTTCAAATAACAAACTCAGCAAGACCGACGGCTTCTCAGTTACAGTGGGTGACAATATTGTCACAAGGAAAGATGAAATTACCTACCTGGGTTCCATCCTAGAGGCTAATCTCTCCTGTGACAAAATGGCATCCAATGTAATAAAAAAAGTCAACCAACGAACTCGATTCTTGTACCGGATCTCCTCTCTGGTAAACAAGAATACCCTGAAGACTCTGGCAGGAGCACTCATTCAGGGGTACTACGACTATGCTTGCACCTCATGGTACCAAAGCACCTCAAAGGCGCTAAAAACAAAATTACAAACATCTCAAAACAAACTGGTCAGACTACTGCTTGACCTTACTCCTAGAACCCACCTCACCCCTGCCCACTTTGACAACCTAGGATGGCTTAGAGTAGACGACAGAGTACAGCAACTTGCAATGGGCCTGGTCTACAAGATACACTACACGACCAAGGTACCCATGTACATGTCAAAATACTTCCCAAAGGTCAGTGAATACCACGATCACAACACCAGAGGGAGCTCCACAAATCATGTTAAACCCAGATTCGGCTCAAATAAGGGACTAAACACGTTTCGCAATTATGCCACATCAATGTGGAACGCCCTACCCAAAGCTGTAAAGGAATGTGGATCACTACCCACTTTCAAAACCTCTCTCAAGGGACACCTACGGGAGACTGCAATTCAACACTGGCCCCTGTAAATATCCTAACCCAACCCCCTCCAATGTACAGTCATTTACCTAGTATGGTTTTGTCAATAGTCCAATGTACAATTTTGTTTGTTTGTACAGTGTCTCCCCCCCCCCCTCAATGTACAGTTTTGCTTGTATATACAGTGTGCCCCCCCCCCCCCCCAACCACCTCCAATGTAGATTACCCAGTATGGTTGTCAATATCCCAGTGTACCCAACCCCCCCCACCCAACCTCCTCCAATGTACAGTTTCTACGTCAAATGTATATACTCCCTTTTCCTGACTCCTTCTGTATCACAAACAGTACTGTATTTGCAAATCTGGTATGTCATAAATGTATAGATGTAGCAGTCATGTATGTCATATATGTCCCGATGAATTGAAAATGGGGGACCCTGATGTAAACAAGACGAAAGTCTTTCTCTGGTCTGCATCCCCTTAACAATTGTGTGTATTGAGCTGTACTGTATTGTACCCATTCTGCAATCTGTTAATAAAGTTTTCAATCAATCAATCAATCAACAGCCTGCAAACTACCTAACGCCTAGTTTATCACTGGTTAAGCTTAGGCGACTCTTTCGAAGTTGGTTAAGGTTAGAGTTTGGAATCAGGGCTGGCGTTCTATCGCCCTGCTCTAAGACAAACTCTAACCTTAACCAACTTTGAAAGAGTCGCCTAAGCTTAACCAGTGAAAGAAACAGGCATGAAGTGGCCAGTCAGAGAGCGTCTCCGCAAAATGCGGCTACGGAAAAAAATAACGCGTCTATCCCTAATTGAAGTTCTGTTTCGTTATGGCTTCGCTCAGCACCAGTTGCATATATCTCGCTTCAGCATATATACACTGAATAAATTTCAAAATGTACCTTTAAATGCCAGCATTCATCTGGCCACACCCCCATCCGCTTACCTATATAAGCAGGGGTGGTGCCACACACTCATCTCCTTCTCAAATTTCATCACAAGCAACGTGTTGCTACAGTATATGCCCACTTGGTCATGGAGAAAAATATTGGCTGGAAAAGCAATGTTTACGGGGAAAGGAAGAACAAGGAGATACGTTGACATCATATCTTTATTTTCTCTCTCACTATTTTCGAGAAAATACGGCGATATTGTCTTCGTACTGGAGTGTCTGGAAGATGATGATCATTCTAAAAATCCTCCACCGGTTTTCGTATTGGGAGCACGCCACTGCATGCCTCTCAACTGCAGTTCCTTGCTGTGTTGGTTGGGGTGAAACCTTTCAGGGCACAGCTGAACTATAGGACGCGCCGCTGTTGTGAGAAGCGGTGGGTTTCAGGTTGGGTGAGTACTGTTGCTGGCAGGCTCCACTTGTCTGTTAGTGCTATGGGGGCTAATTGACAATGTTTATGAAAACCGGCCCCAGGCTAGGGTCCTTTGTTCAGCCTCTTAGGCGACAGAAGACCTTGGTCTGAAGCCCATTATAGTTTTAACTAGTGGACCGCGACCATTAACACTGGTGATCCCTGTGTTTTCTGGACGAGTGGATATCTCTTCTGTCACCGTGAGGCCCCTTCTTTCATATCCAAATGAGAGTATTCCTTCACGAGGAGATATGGGCATAGATGTTCGATAGCGGAAGATCTATGTTCAAGCAGCTACACAGGCAGTTTGGGTATTGTGCTGGCTCCGTCGGGTGTTGGTAAAATCACCGTTGTAAAGCTGTGTTGACATCTTGTTTCTCTTTTCTCTTAAAAAGTGAGGAGGGTTTCAGAACGGCGGCCTGTCTGGGTGAGTGTTATATCATTGTGTACAAGTTCAGGTGATAGCTGCTTAGCTTACGGTTAGCCAGTCAGCTGTTAGCTGCGGCGTTAGCCTGCTGTGATCACTGCGTGGCCTACATATGTTGGGCCTACTGTTAGCCAGTCAGCTGTTAGCTGCGGCGCTAGCTTGCTGTGATCACTAGGAAACGTTAGCTTGCTGCTATCGGCCAAGGCCCAGCGCGGGGTAGCTCCGGCTCCTCGCGCGCCGCCGCAAGCTCCCCTCTGGTCGCGTGCGCCGTTCGCTCGGCGTCTCGCGGGCAGGGGCAGTAGCGACCGACGGTTGGAGCGGCCGTTAGCTTAATGCTACTCTGTTGAACGTGCTTTGATTATAACATGTTTTAAACACTCTTGACTACGACGTCATCTTTGACAGAGGATGTTCGTCGAACCTGCCCTGGGCCAGGACGGCAAAGCCTGCGTCAACAAAGGGGACCGTAACGACGGGTTGGTGCGGCGACGCTGCCCAGTTCGAACAACACAGGACTGCTGTGTTTTCTACGGGGCCTTGAGACTGCACTTCGCTGATCTACGCTCCGGGTAGGACAAAGGTTTGGCCAGACCTTATACGCGTCTTCTGGCTTTACCTTCTACATGTTTTGTAAATAACGCTGTTTTCCAAAAACGTGTGTTGCTGCAATACATTTAGGATACAACGCGAGTTTTGTGTGAACTGTCTTGTCGCTGGTAATTAGCTTCTCCGTGCAAATCGGGTTGTTGTTACAGATGTGAAAATGATCTGGTTGTTGTGTGAGAAACATCATGTGTGTTATATGTACCGTGTACTCACAACTAAGGGGTAACTAACCTATGAAGCTATGCTTAGTGACAAATGAGTAAAGAATTTTCTTTTCTCAGCCTGTGATGACAATGAACAGTGTGTTCACATATTAACAGGTTTTCCTGTTTTAACTGGCCGTATTAAGGGTAAAGTAGGAGGATTGTGTTTCCCCCCGGTTCCCTGGGGACTTTTTCATCCTCCTATCAGACATGTTGTTGCACTACATTGTGTCTTTGTGTGGTAGGGATGCGATGTAACCCTTAGCTTGATTGCTGAGGTTGTGCTAAGACTGCTGGAGAAACTTTATTTTCCTAAAAGAAAAGATTGTTTGGTCGCTTTCGTGTGTGCTTAGCAAGGCCTGTGGCCGATACTAATCGAGAATTATGTATTCTCTCATTATGAAAAACGGCGTTCCTCTGTAGAGTGTTTTTGCCATTTTTTGTAGGTGATGATGGGTTGTGTGTGTCATGTGACCTACAACTGGGTTGGACTGGCCACAGAAGCACATGTGTGAGTTGGACCGGGGCTCTTAGAGAGCCCTCTCTATTCTGTGTGTTTTCCTTAGTAAAAATGAGATAGCAGGTTAGCTCATGCGCTGTGTGAAGCTGTCAAACGCTTCATAGAGCTGACTATGACTGTGTCATATTCTCTTTTTGTCATTACATCGTATCATGGGTGTGGGGTCGTAAAGGGGTGAACTGGTAACCTTTCCTCTCCCCCTTTTTTCTGTTGGTCAGGGGTACACCCCCTGTCCTTCAAGATTCCTGTCACGTTGCGGTTCGGCACGTTACGGGGTGAGGGGGGGGGGGGGGTGAGTTTCCTGGTACCACGGCCTGGGATATTGGGCGTGTGCACCGCAGAAATTCCCCCGCCATAGAGTACGTCACCGTGCGCGTCTCTGTTGGTAGGACTTCCGTGTGCTGTTCAGGTCCATGTGATGGATCTGTTTCGGGGGGGTGGTCAGGGCTCCTCCTCACCAAGCGCCTATTCGGGCCTTCTGTGAGTTCAGACTCCTCCTTCCATGTGAGGGAGCCTCCATCAGAGTACAGAGCCTCCTCCTCAGATTGTCAAAGTGAGTGGACCCTCTAGAAGGTGTCCTATTCTATTGTGTATGTATTCGATTCAATTCGATTATTGAGTGTGTATGGGTTCAGTGCCTCTTCCCCGGAGAGCCCTAAAACCAATTTTTTACATGGCTCAAGGTGCAATATATTCTTTTCAATCTGTACAGCTTGCGTGGGAAGTCTCTCTGGGGATTCCCATCTCCTTCCTATGGGAAGGTGGTGGGATGTAAAAATGTGAACAATTTTTACCCCCGGCTGTGTAGACTGGGATACATACTGTTGGTGCTTCCTTCTTTTCTATTAAAAAAGAGTTGGAGTTAGGAAGTGTCACACCCCTCTTGTTGTTCCCCTGGGCGCCTTGGGGATTCAATGACAGGTCTGAATAGCCTGTTCATTGATGTGGGTGTGTCCCGACGCACGCATAGTGCTAGCTCGCTGTAGACAGGCGACTGACTGGCACGCCTTGGTTGCTTGAGGTTAAAACGGCGTTTTTATAAAGCAACTGGGATGGAGGTTTTTCCTCTTCCGACGACCACATCCCACGACCTGGGTTGGTTATCGACGGATTCTTGTTCATGTCTGGGGGATGATGACGGAATGGATCTGAACATATGTAGAGGGGTCTCACGCCCTGGGGGTGGGCCACCGGGCGCGGTTCGCCCGAACGTCTGGGTGGCGCCTTCTTTTCATGTTAAGATCAACACGCATATCTGCCCTTCTCCTGGAGTAGGCATGTCGGCGTGGTTAGGGCACGGGACTGGTTCTGGTCACGCTGGTCCGGATCAGTTGAACCCGTTGTCCGCCGGGGATGCAGATCTGCTGTTCTGGTACCCTGAGGAACTTGGGCTTTTTTCAGGGGGAAAAATGCCAGGTTGGTCCGGGTGTCACAGGGTTAAGCACTATGGAGACCCTGGTTGGGTACGTTTTTACTCAGCACTGTCGTAATGGCTTACGGCCATGCCAACCTGTACACGCTCGATCTCGTCAGGTCTCGGCCGCTACACAGGTTGGTCCTGGTTAGTACTTGGTTGGGAGACCGCCTGGGAATACCAAGTACGGTGTGCTTAGGGGCGGGTTCTCCATTATTTTTCGCTCCTCTCTCACGCATGGCGAAGAGGGGCCTGTTGGGATGGTCTTTGACCTCCTCTGGTGGCCCTGTGCTTCCCGTATCGCCAGGCCCGGTCCGAAGTAATGTTTCGTCGACCCGTAGGCCTGGGTTAACCCTTTTTTGAAAACTGAAACACTTGTACTGCGGTATAGCCGGTGTATACCCGCAGGTGTGTTTTGGAGTTTTTTCTTGAGGGGTTATAGGAACAACCACCGCATTGGGTAACACCAAGGTGGTTGATTCCCTGGTGTGTTGGAGCAGTGTCAACTCCCGGGTTCACCGGTTGAGGGTGCCCCTGCACGTTCATGACGTCTGCCAATCGTGTCAGCCTTCTCTGCCTCAACCCCTCTGGGTGGGGGTTTTTAAATGGAGGCTTGGTCATGCAACAAACGCCAGCATACGCCCCTTCCGCCGGGGCGGCTGTGTTCAGCTGTCCCCTCTGGCGCCTGTCTCGTCCGCAGTCTCCAGGCTAGGGTTAACAGCCTGTTGCCTGGTTTTTCCCCGGTGCGCTGCCTGCTTCCGTTGGTTAACCTTTTATGTGTGCTTACGGCCATGCTGACTGCCTGTTCTGCAGGGTCAGTGTGTCAGGCGGTGTACTATTGGGGGGACAGGGCCCGCTCGGCTGAGGGGCCTTTGTCCGAATACGCTGGCGATGTGGGGGGCGGGGTCACTAAGTGCCCACCTGGTGGGGTCTTGATGCTGGCATCATGGACTTCTCCGGGCCCCCGTTCCAGGGGGTCCAGTCCCTTTGGTGGGTCTGGGTCTTCCTTCGCGCTCCGCTGCTACGGCCTTGCCACGGGGTTGGGTTTGCCCTTGACCCCGTGATTCTGGGGGCAGTAACGAGGTTGTTTCCTCCGTTCGTTCCCGGGTGGCATGCGGGTTGTGCGTGTGTGTAGTCGTGGGGTCAAGCCACGGTCTGCTCACCCTGTGCGTTGAGTTGCTTGAGTGCCTCTTCGCATGGTCGGGTCCGTCGCCCTCCCGTGAAGCCACCAATAGGGGGGGGTGCCCTCCATTAGGGTGGGTCGGGGGGGCTCGGCCCTCCCTGATCTGATGGCTGTGGGGGGCCTCAGCAGGGTGTATTTGTCGAGCTATGGCTCCCGCTCAGCTCCTGTTATGCAACTGGTGCTGAGCGAAGCCATAACGAAACAGAACGTAAGGTTATGTATATAACCAAGTTCTGTTAGTTATGGTGCGCTCAGCACCAGGACGCCGCTGCAGCCCTTGATTTTTCATTGTGGTGAAATTTGTTGGGAAGGAGATGAGTGTGTGGCTCCACCCCTGCTTATATAGGTAAGCGGATGGGGGTGTGGCCAGATGAATGCTGGCATTTAAAGGTACATTTTGAAATTTATTCAGTGTATATATGCTGAAGCGAGATATATGCAACTGGTGCTGAGCGCACCATAACTAACAGAACTTGGTTATATACATAACCTTACGTTACCTGCTGGTCACACATATTTTTTGCATGGCCTGTCACCTGCAAATGCAATCACGTGTCAGATTGTGTAGCGCTGTAGCTCAGTTTGGTTGTTCACACTGTTGTGAAAAGATTTGATCTGAGTCACATTATGAGCAAAAACAAACCAGATTTTGGCCACATACTCTGTATGATAGCATATACAATAATGCTGTATATAGATATTTATTCTTACCATATACATACCTGCACATAATCCTTTTACATATCTGTAGATATACTAGATCTATATCTGTACATATCCCTTACCTACTCTTACTGTAGTTACACTGCTGGCCAGTATGACTTACTACTAGGGATGTCCGATATTATCGGCCTACCGATATTATCGGCCGATATCGGCATTGAAATGTGATATCGGAAAATATCGGTATCGGTTTCAATATATATATATTTTTTTACATTTCTATAACCTTTATTTACCCAGGGTCCAGGCAAGCAAGTAAGAACAAATACTGATTTTATTTATTGTCAAAAGTATGCATAATGTTGTGTTAATTCCACAACAAGAGATATGTAATGTTAATTACATGAAATTATTCTGTTTTTTGGGGGTGGAAACCCTGCATATATCGGTATCGGTTGATATCGGTATCGGAAATTAAGAGTTGGACAATATCGGTATATCGGTATCGGTAAAAAAGCCAATATCGTGCATCCCTACTTACTACCATAGTGTCTTTATACCTGTACAACTCTGTACACCCAGTAGTACTAATTTATATATTTTATACCCAGTTTAATCACCTCTACATTGTATATTACTATTGCACAGTGCTTTTTTTTGTATCCACTTTTTCTCCTTATTTTTTCAATTTTTTCTCCCATCCCAATTTCGTATTGCCAATTCTCCCCTCCCCTGTCTTGAACGTTGCTAGACATACCTCCCACTGGTCGGCTGTAGAAGCCTTGCATCACGTGTCCCCTCCGGTACACGAGGAGGCAGCCTGTCGCATCTTTTCACCAGACAGCGCAGACTCTCAGTGGCGAGGAGTAACGCGTGGGAGGCTCACGCTGCCCCCGATACTTCCTGTCTCTGCTGTACAGGCATCACACAACCGACCTGTAGGAGTCGCTGTCCACAACATTCAATCTCCACCCATCGACTTCCACCCGCTACCTCTGCCAATTGAGATAGTATGACGACTGGCCCAAGCCGCAGGCAATGCTGACACCGGGATTTGAGACCGGAGTCTCTTGCATTGGTGACGAGCGCAATCTCCGCTACGCCGCCCATTGCACAGTGTTTCTTTTTTTTGTATCTACTTTTTCTCCCCATTTTCGTGTTATCCAATTCTACCCTCCCCTGTCTCGAACGTTGTTAGACCATGCCTCCCACTGGTCGGCTGCAATGTGGACCAAGCCTTGCATCACGTGTCCCCTCCGGTACACGAGGAGGCAGCTGTCGCATCTTTTCACCTGTACAGCGCGATCTCTCAGCGGCGATGAGTAACGCGTGGGAGGCTCACGCTGCCCCCGTTGCTCCCTGATTCTGCTGTACAGGCCGCACCAACCGACCTGTAGGAGTCGCTGTCCACAATGTCCGATCCCCACCCACCGGCTTTCCCACCCCCTAATACTGCCAATTGTATTAGTATGAACGACCAGCCAAGCCGGAAGCAACGCCGAGAGCTGGGCTCGAACCCAGCATCTCCTGCGTTAGTGGCGAGCGCCTTGCCCACTGCGCCACTTAGCCTCCCCCATTGCACAGTGTTTCTTGAACCATGGGTTGGGACATAATATTTACATTTTACATGTAGTCATCTTTAGCTGACACTTTTATTCAAAGTGACTTATAATTAAGTTATATGGACCCATTTGTATTGTAAAAGTTTACATCTGATATTAATTGAAAGGGTCTGTGACATTTCACATACTTGTTCCCAATCATCTTCTGTTATGTCCACCTGCATGTCTCTCTCCCATGCCTGCATACTGCTCAAAGAGCTCTCTTCCGATCCTGATAACAACACATCATAAAACTTGGATACTTTTCCTCTTCCTTCCATATTATCTTTTGTACGTCGTTCTATTGTGGATGTGAGTGGTTCACTTGTGTTTTTAGTTTGTGAGACTATAACATTGCACTTTTTAAACGATTTACTGAATATTGAAGGTTGTGTCATAACAAAGCCAACAAAGTCATTTCACATCTTTACATTACGTCGCGCCCAATTTCCGAGCATTGGTTTCTGGCCTATGGTATTTTCACCTAGCTGGTATACCAAAACTCTAGTATGCTCAACCATAGTAGGCCAGAAAACAAATGCTCGCCAAAAGTACGTTTGCCAAAAGTTGCTTGTAAAGTGCAATGTTTATATATCTTTACATTACGTCGCACCCAATTGGCAAGCATTTGTTTAATCTCATACTATGCATTTGAGCACAGTAGAGGTTGGGTTTACCAGCTAACTCTGTACAGCTCACTGAAATGTACCCCAGTGCACCCATAGTAGATTTCAGTCAGTGAAATTCGGGGTACGATGATTAAGGTCATTATTTGGCTAAATCACAACACATTTGCCATTCCCTTTGATCCATGAACCTAAAGATATTCTACTCCACAGGTGAAGGCCTACACTCTCTGTGGATATTCGCAACACACATAAGTGGACAGACACAGTTTCCTGAATTCTCTGCAGTTCTGATGCTGGATGATGTTCAGGTGGGCTACTATGATTCAAACGACCAGAGGTTTATATACCATAAGCATGGGGGCCAAGAGATGGAGTTGGATGAAGTTGCCCAAAATGAGATGGGTGTGGTTTTTGGGGACACGTTCTATAGCATGAAGAAGAGGACATCGCTTGCACAGAATCGCTTTAACTCCACAAATGGTGAGCTCCCATAATCTCTTGTTTATTAGCCTAATTCACGATGACGTAGGAGTCAAAAACGTTTCTTACATTTACATAGAGAAGAGTGTTCCTCTTCATATCCGCAAAGAAAAAAACTAAATATTGTTCAACAAGAGACTGAAGATGCACTTACAACAACCTGTCATCAAACACTGAAAGGAACACGGCAACTTTTGGGGAAATTAGCTTATTTGCCATCTACCCAGTTAGACAAGCAGATACATACCCTTTTCTTCTCTGAGCATGCATTAGGCTTAGGGAACAGCTGCACCGTTAGCCTAGCTTAGCGTCATTCACTGGAAGTAGGTGTGCCAGTGTAGCCTAGTTCCCAACAGTCATGGAATACACTCCAAATACAACTCCAAAACTTTCCAGTAAACATGTTGTGACCTGTGTATTTACCAAAAAATTATAATAATAATTAGACATTTTCGTTTTCTAAGCAGATATATACTCGAAAAATTTGTTTGCCGAACCACTGCTGCCTGGGCGCAGTGATTTCATCACCTCAAAAGCCCTGTTTTTCAAAAAACAACAGGGATTTTGAGGTGATGAAATCACTGCGCCCAGGCTAATGCATGCACACAGGGGGCGAAACTAGAGCCCGCCAAGCGCCATTGGCGCTCAGTTTTTACGTTTGGCGCCTCCCACTGAGAGGTCTGCCCGCCGTGTGGCGTGTAATCAATCAATCAAGTTCATAACGATACTCTTATTTTGAAAATCTGTGCGGGTCTCATTTCCGCCGCAAGCGCATCTCCAGTCATAATATCGATGGCTCCGGCAGTTAGCAACATTCGGTTCGTATGATACTCTTATTTTGAAAACAAAACGTGGCAACGAGTCATATCCGCCCAGCCCAGCAGCGGGATACCATTGGCTTCTGCTCGTATCAATCACAGAGGCAGTCTGCTCTAGTCTAGAGCGGACCTCCATGAGCTACCGTTACTGTTTAAACAATGACCCAGTCAACTATTCACTTTTAGTTTAATACATGACGAGGCATTGTCTAACGGTATCTAGCTGGCTAGCTACTGATAGCTGCTGATATCAACAAATGCTCCAGCAATAGTCGACTCGAGTGCATAATACCTCCGTTCCCTCGTTAGCTAGCTCACGTTAGCTAGCTCACGTTAGCTCTATATGTCCCAGTAAACTAAATTGTCTTAACGTTATCTAGCGGGCTAGCAGTAGCTACATATAGCTCCTGATATCAATGTCTTATAACATTGATTCAATGCGTATTCTAGCTGAGGGCATGTTGAATGTGATTTGACCAAAGAACCGTAACATTATACCAATAGGGTCCAGCTGCAGCGCCGGAGAATCTTTGCATGCTAAATGTAGGGTCTAGCAGAATATAGGGTTCTAGCTGCAGCGCCGGAGAATCCTTGCTGGAGCTGGAGGCTACTCAAGTATACACACAGACAGTGGAGCTGTTTGCAGATAGCGAGCATTTTGACTTATTGCGTGGTGGCGATGTATCGCAGATAATACAACTACAAGTATGATTATATAATATATATTTTATTAAAAAAAAAAATGTATATAAAATATATATATATATATTTTTTAATCAAAATAAATTTGGCAGGTAAGAAATATGCTTGGCGGGTAGATTCTTCCCATCTACCCACCACTGGCCGGTGAGTCAAAAAGTTAATTTCGTGCCCTGCATGCACAGAGAAGAAAAGGGTATGTATCTGCTTGTCTAACTCCAGGGTAGATGGCAAATCAGCAAATTTCCCAAAAAGTTGGCGTGTTCCTTTAAGTGTTTGATGACAGGTTGTTTAATTTTCTTTGTTTGTTTAGTTGGGTTGATTGGACGCTTATAGAGATGTTTGCTTTTGGTTCATGTTTGTATAGGATGACAATGACTCGTTGGGTTAAACTGGATTTGTTTTTATATTTTTACTGTATCAATAATTGTATGTTCTTCTGTTCATTTGACTTATTATTATAAATTGTTTTGTTTAATACTGTACATTTTTATTTATTTTCTGTATTGATGTATTATTTGTTGTAATGTTGATTGTGTGTGGACCCCAGGAAGATTAGCAAAATGCTACGACATAAGCTAATGGGGATCCTTTAAATAAACAAACAAAACAAAACAATCTATTGACTTGTTTTCTTCAGTTTAATTAAATTGTATTCTGCTTTTGTTTTCATTAAAGGACTAATTGTGCAGCAAAGAATCACTGGCTGTGAATTACTGGGCGACGACAAACGAGGCCATATCATGATAAAGGAGGTTTTCAATGGAGTCGACGGGGGCACGTTAAATTTCAACAAACAACAGTACAACTATCATCCTGAATGGCCAGAGCTTGTGTTCAACAGACTGAGGAAACAGACTGTTCAAAGCCTTATGGAAAATGTTTACCTGCCGATTTGCGTCAAATATTTGCACTTTTTCCTTGAGCAAAAGAAGAACATTGTTCGTAGAAAAGGTAAGTTGGCTACTGTGTTGAACATTCACTAAACATGACACTAGCATACAGTGGCCACAGGTGCAGGGTTTTATTTGGGGACCCTTGGCCCTTCCTTGTAGCTGACGTGAAAATGTTCTAGTGTTTCAAGTTTTGTTTTATTTGTCACATATAAAGTACATGTACATTTCAGTGAAATGCTTGGTTCTGTATATGAGCCCCCTGAGAATGTGCTTCATACAGTAAGAATAATAAAGTACAAACACTAAGTACAACATGCAAACAATGGAGGTGGTAGGGATGTAGTGCAAATATTTTTGTAATAAATAGATCAAATATGGTGTAGTGTTTAAAATGAGTGTTTAGAGAGTGTGTGCATGTGGATGTGTGTGCAGTGAATGTAGATGGATGGGTTAGTGTTGCATAGAGTCACTGGGCATCCTGATGGCCTGGATAGAAGCTATAAGTAGTGTATATGTACGTAGTATAGTCTGAGAGTTATAAGGGTCTTGAACTCCCTTTATTTATTTATTTTGATCAAATATATATATTTCTTTTTTCGTTTTATACATAAAACAAGACCAACACAATACAGTAGTAATAATAATAACAAGACCTCACAATACCACAACAATAATAATAACAACAATAATGACATTAGCAATAATACAAATAATAAATACAGAGCATAAAAAATCAACTTATACTATTACAGACACCACAAAAGACATTTCCTCCACCACTCCTACCCCCCACCCCAGTACCCCCGGACCCCAAGAACTCCCTTTATTTATGCCTCTGAAGCAGTATGACTGTATGAATGTTGTCTCCCCAGAGCGCCCCAGGGTTCGAGTCTTTCACAGGGTAAACAAAGATGGCGGCTTGGCTCAGGTGGGCTGTCTGGCCACCGGCTTCTACCCTCGTTTCATTAACCTGACCATGCTGAGGGACGGCCAGCCTGTAGCAGAGGAGAGGCTCACAGGGGGGCCGGTGCTGCCCAACATGGATGGAACTTATCAAGTGAGGAGGACCATGGAGGTCAGTGCACAAGAGCTGAGAGAGAGACACAACTACACCTGCATGACCTCTCACCTCAGTCTGGACAACAAGATGCCCGTTACCTGGGGTAAGATGACGAGCCCAAATGAGCTTCCTGGTTCGATTCCCACTCCTCCCATTTCGAAGTGTCCTTGAGCAAGTCACTTAACCCCTAAACTGCGCTCCCGATGTGCAGGTTGGCACCTTGCATGGTTGCCTCTGCCATCGGTGTGTGAATGTGAGGAACAAATTGTAAAGCGATTTGGATAAAAGCGCTATATAAATGCACTGTTTACCGTATATGCACAATTTTCTTTTCATTTTTATAATTATTTTGACATAATTCTGTCTGACTACAACTGAATCTGAAAGGACTACTGCATACTTTGGTAGTGAAATGTACTGACATTACATTATGTGCTTGTTGACAGAATCTGAGAGCGATCCAGATGACTTCTCCATCATTTTAGTAATCCTGGCAGTGGTCATACCGATACTGATCATATCTTCTGCCGTCTTTGCCATGTGGAGACTGAAATGTAAGTATTGGTCAAGAGAGGAACATGATTACAGTAATAATGTACATGATAAGTACTAGTTAATACTAGAATGACCGGAATTCCATAACTACAGTACAAGAAAGGCCATAACAGTAATTTTGACTGTTGGCGGCTACGTGGCGTAGTGGGCAAGGCGCTCGCCACGAATGCGGAGACGCTGGGCTCGCCTGTTCGAGCCCAGCGCTCCACATTGCTTTCAGTTTAGCTGGTCGTTCATACTAATACACATTGGCCGTATTAGGGGGTGGGAAACTGATGGGTGGGGATCGGGCGTTGTGGACAGCGACTCCTACAGGTCGGTTGATGCGCCTGCGCAGTAGAATCAGGAAGTGAGCCTCCCACGCGTTACTCCTCGCCACTGAGAGATCGAGCTACGCAGGTGAAAAGATGCGACTGCTGTTACCTCAAGTACCGGAGGGGACTTGTGCTATGTATGACTTAGTCCACATTGCAGCCGGCTTGTGGGAGGCAAGAAACAGCGTTCGTGACAGGGGAGGGTTGAATTGGATGATACGAAATTGGGATGGGAGAAAATATAGAAAATGGGAGAAAAAGTGGATCAAACAAAAAAAACAGTAATTTTGACTGCTCACATATTACTGCCACATAATGTCCATAAGAAATATGAAAATTATATGGATTTGTTATGTTAGGATGGGTAATAAGAAACATCAGGACAACAATTTTAATACATTTTATAGTTTATGAATTAATTCAGAATAACACAACCTGCTTGCCATAAAAGGAAACTGTTAACTCATTCAGCTCCGGAGCTATATGACTGAATTAGGTCTAGATGGCCAGCGATTTAATCAATGGGAGGACGGGGAGATTTGCGAGTGCTTAAAATATATCTTAAATTATGGCTATGGGTCTAATACACTCGTCGATTATCAGTGAGTTGCTTGCAGTCAACATGTACAAAACGGATTGTTTTTTCATCGGTACAGTTCCGTTTTATACCGTTTTGAATACGAGTATAGTTTTGGTGACTTCTAGTAATTCCAGAGAAAGACGCGATAATAGCCCTTTAGTGGAATACACAAAACACATTGTCATTTTTCAGCTGATTATCGAATCTTCCTGAAATCAACACTATATCATCATTATTGTCCTTCCTCATGCATACATGAAATGGCCCTCGTAGCGCGGCGCCCCCCCCCCCCCCCCCCCACCTCCTGCAAACAACGGAAAACAGCCACACATACACACACAGATACAGCATCGATCGGGTAGAAATACATATCAGATCAACGATCAAATTTATATATAATGTTCTTACCTTGTATCTGATGTAATGCAAAAGAAATTATCCAATTATCTGACCGCCATTTGAAGTACTGGGCGCGGAGGTCCGTGCCACATTCAACAGCATTGCATATGAGGGGGGGGGGGGGGGGGGCAGCCTCGCAGTTCTATCGTTGAAATCAGGTTACCTCGCCTGATTATTTAAACCATGCCCGCAGGGCTTGGATCGTCCCAGAAAAAAAACTATACCATTCCCAGTGGAGTGCAATACCAGCCGGAAGGCGTAGGGGGCGGTATTTGCCCTTTTGCGAGCTCAGACCCATTCCCAACGATAGCATCAGGCTGGATGGATGAAAATGAATGGATATCGCTAATAAAAGAAATAACGATTAAAACGCGGCTATACTCGTGATTGGCGCTCAAGCGATGGCGAGTTAACCCGACTATCATAAGGTCTGCCGTCCAATGAGTTAATGACCTTTTTAGGTAGAAATAGATAAATAATAAATAAATTTAAAAACAGTGGCCTTTCTAGTGTTAAAGATATGTAATAATTATGTAAAAATAAAGATTGATATCACATTATGCTTTCATAAAATAAATTGTAAGTATTGTTTTTTTTTTATCAAATTTTTTATTATTACTTACATGAAACAAGACAACACATTAATCACAATCACAATACACAGAACTTCACAGGAAAATAACAAAAACAATAATAATACAGAATATAACAATTTATAAATTATAAAGACAAAAAGAAAAGAAAACAGAGTTCAACCTTTTTAAATTTTAAATTCAAAATTCCAGGGGTACTATCTAACAGATGACCAAATAGCGAAGAACTAGCTAAATAGCTGCCCCCCAATAAAATCCCTAGTTAAATTCAAGACATCACAAAAGACAAGACAGACAAGACATTTCCTCCTCCCCCTCCCACGAGACCGCCGGACTCCCCCGAACAAGCACCCCAACCGCACACGGCGGTCCTAACCTTCTGCGAACCATAGGTCAATCCCAGCCTGCCCCACCCCAATCACCCGCGCCGTGGATATCTCAAGATAAATCACATCCAACAGTGTTAGGGACCAGTTAATCACTGTGAGCTTCTCAGGCTCCTTCCATCTCATTGCTATTAGCTTCTTCGCCGCTGTGACGCCCGCTAGGACAACCCTTTTCAGTTGTACGGACGCGGGTAGTGTTGTTATATCGTTCAGGAGTAGCGTAACAGCTGTGAATGGGATAGTTAATGTGAGGATTCGCCTGTCCCTGGACCTTTTTCCTGTGTTTTCCCTGTCTACTCTCCTCTACTCTTCACCAGCCCCCACCCTTGCGATGATTTACTCTCCTCTACTCTTCACCAGCCCCCACCCTTGGACATCCTTGATCCTCTACCTTCACGCACCTGTTGGGAGTTTGCAATCACCTCGGGAGAGTACATAGGTTGCAGACTCCCCTCCAGTCCTTGTCGGGTCGTTCTGTGTCCTGGACTCTGTGTTCGTTCTGTATCTGTATCTGTGTACACTCTGTGTTCATGGAGTTCTGTACGTTACCATCCTGTACGTTACCATCACCTGCCGCGTCTCCGGCGTGAGACGACGTGCCAGCCATCACCACCTGTCGCCGTTTGCCTGGAGTGGGACACCGTCTTCGCTCTCTAATTCTCTACGGGAGGTTTTCCAGTGTTCCCACTCCAGATGTCAAGCCGGCTCGTCATCGCTCCCGATTCCACGGGAGGAAGGCGTCTTTTCGTGATCCTCGTTCCTGGGGGTGAGGCTCGTCGTCGCTCCCTAGTATTCCACGGGAGGACGGCGTGTGCCCATCCCGTTCCCCTTGGACCCAGGCTCGTCGTCGCTCCCTAGTATTCCACGGGAGGACGGCGTGTTCCCATCCCGGTCCCCTGGGACCCCCTTTGTTCTGCGCTGCCCGTCTGCAGCATCCGAAGAGGAGGAGGAGGATCTCCGTGCCAGGCCCCGCTGTCGGGCCCCTGTTCCCGTGCCAGGCCCCCGCCGTCGGGCCCCTGTCTCCGTGCCAGGCCTCCGCCGTCGGGCCCCTGGCCCCGTGCCAGGCCTCCACCGTCTGGCCCCTGTCCCTGTGCCAGGCCTCCGCCGTCGGAACCCTGTCCTCATCCCTGTAAGCAGCTCTGGCCCTCGCCCTGTCCAAGGCCTTAACCCTGTTCTCTGTCCCTGTCTCCAGCCCGCCTCTCCGGGCCTCTGTCCCTGTCCCCCTCTCCAGTGCCCCTGGTCCTGGCCCTGACACTTAGCCCTGGTCCTTAGCCCTGGCCCTTAGCCTTAGTCACTTAGCCTGTTCGCCTCTTAAAGGCACAGTGCCGCATTTTCCATATTTCCTTGACTCTAGTGTTTTTGTGTTTTCCCTTAAAGGGACTGTGCCGCTTTTTTGTTCTATAATAAATATTTGCCCTGTTTTGGCTTACTCTCATACCTGTCTTGTGTTGTGCGATTGGGGTCGGTTACAAACCATAACAGTTAAGCCACACAGATCTGAAAGTTTGTCCGTTATTGACCTCCAGAAGCGGGCCACTGGTGGGCAATCCCAATACATATGCATATAAGTGCCAGTGGCCTTTTGAGAGCACAAAGTGCACCGAGAGTCGGTTATCAGTCCCATAGCAAATAGCTTCCTAGGTGTAAGATAGGTCCTATGAATATAATTAAAATTAATTTGCTGGTGATTGGGGTTGCGGGAAGACAATGCCACATTTGCCCAAACATCATCCCAGTCAAACTCGGGGTCCAACTCCGGGATATCCACACGCCAGATTGTATCCAATGATACATTTTTATACGTGGATTGAATTAAGAGCGTATAAAAGTCTGAGACAAACCCTCTGGAGGTCGTCCTGTCCACTATGAGCCTGAGGAAGGGATGTGGTTGCAAAGCTTGAGCCCACGGCACGCCATGCGCCCTCAGCGCTGACCTTAGTTGAAGGTAAAGAAAGAAGGACTCGCCGGGAAGATCATAAAATTCTCTTAAGTCCTGAAACGCACGGAGGCCGTTCTTATCATAAATATCCTCCAGAGTATGAACCCCCCTCCTTTGCCATTGAGGAATATTAACCGGCTTGTGCCCAACAAGTAATTGCTGGTTATTAAAAATTGGAGAGTCCAGGTGCCACAGGCATTTAACCCCACACGACTTCTGTACATTACTCCACGTCTGGATCACGTGAGTTATGATCGGTCCATACCTCAGTCGGCATTTCGAAATAGGGACAGTGGAGTACACCACATCCTGCAATCTTAGCGGTGAGACCGCCGCCGCTTCTAAGGAGCGCCAAGATACAGCATCTACAGGGTCTAGCCAGCACATCAGAGGTCTCAGTGAAAAGGACCAGAAATAAAGCTTAAAATCAGGGATTGCAAGGCCCCCATCTTGTTTCCTACGTTGAGTAGTAGCTCTTTTGATTCTCGGGGCGTTTGTTATTCCAGATAAACTTAGATACCATCGATTGTACCTTGCGCCAGTGGTCTATTGGAGGGGGCAGGGGGAGCATTGAGCTAACAAAATGTATCCTAGGCAGGACGTTCATTTTGATTATGGAAGCTCGGGCTTGTAAGGAGTTAGGAAGGGACGACCATCTGTCTAGATCCTGGCGTATTTTATCATAAGTACCCGTGAAGTTGAACTTAGTAGTTTGACTCAGCGTGGGGAATATCTCTATGCCTAAGTATTTAAAATGTTCCACTATGGGGATATCAGCTGGTAGTCGCACCGCTTTGGCCAGCTCATTGAGAGGTAGGCAGGCTGATTTGTTCCAGTTAATCTTAAAGCCTGACAATTTACCAAAGTCGTCGATTATTCCCAATAATTTTGTGGCCGACCGGGAAGGGTCATCCATAAAAATCAGTAGGTCATCCGCATAGAGAGCAATTTTGTGTGGTGTATTATTGATCATTATGGGGACGATGTCCTCCGATTGCCTAATAAATTGGGCCAATGGTTCGAGGGAAAGCGCGAATAGTCCTGGGCTCAGACAACCCTGTCTAGAAGATCTGGAGACTGGGAAAAGTGTGGAACAGTTTTTGCCTGTCATTGCCGACGGCGAGGCATACAGGACTTTAATCATATGAATAAAATTCTTTCCAAGACCCATGACCTCAAGTACCTTCCACAGGTATGACCATTCTAGTCTGTCAAACGCCTTCATGGCATCCAAAGACAGAACTGTGGACGGAGCTGTATTGTCTTTACTGTTATCGACTACATGCAACAGCCTCCTAAGATTATCTGCAGCCAGGCGCCCCGGGATAAAACCAGTTTGATCGCAGTGTACCAATACCGTCATAAATCTCTGCAGGCGGCGGGCCAGCACCTTGGCAAACACTTTTAAATCGGCCCCGAGAAGACTCAAGGGCCTATAGCTACCACAATCATTGGGATCTTTGTCCTTCTTGAGAAGTAAAGAAATCAACGCCATGTTGACATCTCTTGAGAACTCCCCTTGTTCGATAGCGTAATTGATCATATCGAGCATCAATGGACCCAGTTGGTCCCAGAAAGCTAAATACACCTCGGGTGGAATACCATCCCAGCCTGGTGCCTTACCCCTCTGCATTTCAGCAATCGTCTCCCTTAGTTCCATAAGAGTGATCGGTTTCCCCAGTTCCTTAGCCTCTTCCTCAGAAATGTGGGGTATCTCAAGCCCGCCAATGAACGATTCAAATTTAGAGTCGTCGAGATTAACCTCTGAGCTATATAACTGTGAGTAAAACTCTTTAAAAGTGTCATTGATCGGGGGAGCTCCCGTAGCTCACCGCGTATCTCGGCGCTATTTCTGCGTCGGGGACAACCGTGCTCGTCACGGATCTGGGGTACACGAGTTCGATTCCCGGACCCGCCGTATTTTCTCAGAGTGTCTTCCCCTACTCTACATCCCATTCAACCTGTTTCTGTCGGTCATGCTTGACCAGAAAAAGCGATAAACGCTAAAAAAGAAAGTTTCGAGCGTATTTTCATTGCCAATAGATGGCTAGGCCTGGAGCCGTGAAAGTAGTAATTTTGCCTTGTCCTATGTATCAAGAACTCAGACTGTTGTTTAAGTATGGAGTTTATTTCTTTCTTGACTATCTTACGTTGTGTGTTTAGTCGTTCACTATAGTTAGTTTGCAAAGATGCGTATAGGTCCGCATATAATGTTTCCAGTCCTTCTAGTTTTTTTTACCGGGATTTACGCAAATTGGAGGCGAAAAGTGTGACATGACCCCTGATAAATCCTTTCAATGCGTTCCATAGGACCCTGGGGTCATCGACCGTGCCAACATTGATCTGCAAGAATTCAGCTAGTTTACTCCTGAACTCAGAACAGAAATCATCGTTCTTTAATAAGGTTGAGTTAAAATGCCACCTGGGAGCTCTCGTGGAGAGCCTGCCAAAGGTTGCCACAAGGAAAATCCCCTTGTGGTCCGAGAGAGCCAGGGGAACCAATGAGACGTCGAAACTATCAAACATATTAGGGGACGTGAATGCATAGTCTATTCGAGAGAAGGTTTTGTGTCTGGCTGACAGGTGAGAGTAATCCTTGAGGGTGGGATTGGATAAGCGCCATAGGTCTGCGAGCCCCGTGTCCTGGGCCCACATCCTGAGGGCCTTAGAGGACTGTTTTTGGTTGCTTGTTTCAGAGGACCCGGACCTATCCATCTCCGCATCCCAGCACGCATTAAAATCGCCACCCACAATGAGAGCGTATCCATTAACACTTTGAGTGCCACTCACGAGATTTCTCGGGTTAAAAAAAAAAAAAAAAGCGCCCCCTGTCGTCTCCCAGATGACATAAGTGATTTTGGAATGGACTCAATGAAAATGAATGGGGAAAAAAATCCGGTACTCCACATTTTCCAGTTCACTGATCCAGCCGGGGTTACCACAGTTCATTCTGGAACCTCAGATCCCCGTTGATCATGGAGATCTACAGTATCGCGTTGGATCCATACACATATTGATTTTTTCGAATGGTGATCAGGAATTGGAATATACCAGTTGGATACCATCTGATGTCAGGTAAGGACTCTATGTTATCAGTGTTAGGATAATCAGAGTAAGTTTGATGAAGTTATAAGCTGTTTTGTGAAATGTCCTTATTCGGTTTCACTGTAAAAGTCCGTGAGGAAATCAACAGAGCGATTATCAGTGCGCGGCCGTAATGTGCTTGCGTGCACGTATAATATTGATCATCTAGCGTTTATTTGAAAACGATTCATAAAAAGGCAGACGAATATCAACGTTGTGGAATATTCCACTAAAAGACGATTTTCATAGAATGCTCCAGAATGAGCTGTTTTTTATATCAAAACGGGGGCTTTTCTAACTGCTCTGAAACTGAAACGACGCGATAAAAAAACAATCTGCCTTCACAGCACTGACTGGAAAATAGTATTTGATAATGCGATGGGCAGATTAGACACATAGCCATAATTTAAAACATAGATTAGGCGATATTAACGTTAACATTGGCGCCGATGGTGGCATTCAGCCGGTAAAACGGAAAACCAGGCGTGGCGCTCAAAGTGTTAAGTTCCAACATATTCTTCGTGATTGTATTATAGAACGCTGAATCAAATGTGTTAGGGGCATACAATGCTATTATTGCCATCTTCCTATGAGAGAACTCAACTTTTGCTATAGTAATCCTTCCCTCCGTGTCCGACCACACATCCAGGACTTTGATATCAAGGTTACGTCTTGTAACTATGACGACTCCTTTCGTCTTATCATCGGCTGAGGATGAGGAGATAACGTGATATTGTCGATTTGCTAGCCTTGACACAACATCACCCACCAATAAATGCGTCTCACTAAGGAGAGCAATGTCAATATTTCTTCTCTTCAATAACCAAAGGACACTGGCACGCTTGTGTGGGGCGTTAAGACCCCCTGCGTTCCAAATTAAAATATTCAATTTAGCCATGGTCGAGTTTGTCTAAATGCGTAGAGAACATACCAGTGCAGCCAGGCTGAGTACAGAGGCGCTGATCCAGGCGGGCCCAGACGGTCGATCCCAGGAGTTCAGAGGAGGAACAATTACACACATATAAGACAACAGTACATAAAACACAGAAAAATACCACCCCAGTTACAACCCCCCCCTCCTTCTACTCTAAACCCTAACCCACCCGTCCTATTATAAACCCTCCTATACCCACTCTCCAATCCCCTCCCTATGCCCCATCCACTAAGGATGGTCATCTTCCTATCATTCCCCACTGGAGTCATGGATCCAATAAGACGCTCTCCACTCCGACCCCCCTCTAGATAAACCCCTGATTAAACCCCCACTAGTCCAATAAACCCAAATAAAAATTAAATTCAATAAAGATATCGGTCGAAAACCACCGTGAGCCTTGGCCCTAACATGAGACAACTATAATGGAAAAAATAGCCATTATTATATAATAACTCAACATCAACCCTGTAACCATCTACTTCCGAGTCTGCGTATTAATGTTGCAATGTTATAGCATAAATGGATAAAGGAAAATTCAAAACAAAATTAAATTAAAGCATACCAGCAGATAGTCTAAGGCAGGATCGGATCACAGGTAAATTGCGCAAACAGCTGTCATTTAAACATCGACAATAAGAAGAAAAGGAAAAAAGGGGGTTATGGTCAAAGTGCACGCATGTAACAGCCCCTCTGATCAGGCACAACGGCTGGAATGACATAACCTATGTAAGAATAGAATTAAACACCTTCATTAACCCGGGGATAGTTATAAGCTATACCTGACACAACCTGTTATCATATATTGTATATATATATTCAACCGACCTTCTACTACTGGAGCCCAAAGCTCAAAACAGCCTGGATATAAAAATAAAAGCATACAAGAAGTTAGTTAAGGACCCGATCACCGTTGAATTGTGCAAACCGATGTCACTTAAACAGCAACAACAACCAAAATACGTAAACATTAACGGGTCTCGAATGTCTCGGCGCAGGCGATAGACACAGCCTGCTAGCTAGCCCGAGGCTAGCGCGTAAGCTAGTGATGAATCCGGCTAGCACGTTAAAATCTGTTATGTACATTGTTCAGCTAGCTCGCTAGCTTTCATAGAGGCGACACACAAGTACGACCATGAGGTCAGCATTAGCAAGTAACAGAAGTCATTGGGAAGCCCCGCTAGTTTGGATGGGCAGTGGACAGTTAGCATGTCTGGGCATGACAGCAACTTCAGCAAGCATTTGTGAGTAGTCGGCCCTATCAATGTATTCAGGCCCACATCGCCAAGTCACTCACCCGACATAGATATCAAGCTACCGTCTCGGCTATCCCCTCGAGATATTCCTTCGCTTTAGCCAACGACCAAAATGAACGCCGATCATCGTCCTTACCCAGCACAGATAATTTCGCGGGAGCGAATAGCGTAGGCCTCAGGCCTACTTTCCATAGCCTGGACATGACCACTTTGTATTCGCCTCTCTGTGCTTGAACCTCCGGCGTAAAGTCTTCGAAAATGGCCACTTTGTGATCGCCAAGACTTAGTTTACCCCTTCTGGCACGGGCCGACCGCATGATGAGTTCCCTCTGCTGAAGCCTGTTCAGCTTGACAATGATGGGCCTCGGCTCTTTGTTCACTCCAGGACTGGTCCTGCCCGCTCTGTAGGCCGACTCACATACGGGAGGGGTGGGGAGGACATCTTTCCCCAGTATTTCCTGCAGCAATTCCGGCATGGTCTCCGAGAGACGGCCTCCCTCGTTGCCCTCCGGTACACCAACAATCCTGATGTTGTAGCGTCTCTCCCGGGACTGCATTTCCATAATTACCGACTGTAGTTTGGCAACTTCAGCCTGCCTAGCCAGCAGGGAGGTCTCCAGACCCGCTATCCTCTCGCCTTGTAGTGAGGCCTCTGTCGTTAGCGTGGCTAGTTCGTTAGCATTAGCCGAGGAGACAACGTGCAGCGACTCCATCTTGTCTCTCAACGGGTCTACCGCCAACCTAATTTCCTCTGACATCTCTCGATGAAGGTTATCAAAAAATTCCGCCTGCACTTTTCTTTGTGTTTCAGCGAAGCGTGTCTCAAAGTCTGCATGGAGTTTGGTCATGACCGAGAGTACAGCTTCGCTTATCTCATTGATACCGGGCGACGGCGCGGTCAGGCCCGGTGGCAGTTTGCTGGCTGGGGCGCTCATGGATCTGGTCTCCACCACCGACATCGCAGAAAGTTGAAAAAAGTCGACGACAGTAGTTGAAACTCGGCGACTCAACAAGCAGATAAATAACAAATAAAAATAAAATAAAGACTAATGGGGAGAAAAGTATATTTCGCACGATAGAAGGGAGCTCACGTGAAACACGTCTACTCCATGATCGCCTAGCTCCGCCCTCCAAATGTGGTCGCAACCTACGTGAAATGTTAAATTGTAAGTATTGTTAATGTTATTTCTGTTTCCATCATTTCTCAGGCTTTGCATTTTCTCAACCCAAATATTCTCCTGCTCAAGGTATATATTTCTGTTTTATTTTATTAGTGTTATTCATTATTTTTATTGCAGACAATTGTTGACAATTGAATACCCACAATCACAAACTCTCCTATCTATCTATTTTGATACAGAGACGGAATCACGCAGCTCATCTTCAGTATCGGAAGCATCAATCGATCCTGGGTCCCAATTGAACTGTGTAGCCGTGGAAGGGAGTGATGATGACCCAACCCTTCCTGTTCTGACAGAACTTTTACCACTGACATATCCTCACAAACTGAATTCAGACTCACAGCGTTCCTGATGATGGAACGATCTTCCCACCACAGTTAGGACAGCCGAAACCCGTTCAATCTTTCGCCGTTGACTAAAGACGCACTTCTTTTTTTTTATCCACTTTTTCTCCTTATTTTTTCAATTTTTCTCCCATCCCAATTTTCGTGTATCCAATTCTCCCCTCCCCTGTCTTGAACGTTGCTCGACTATGCCCCCCACTGGTTGTTTGTAGAGATGATAGAAGCCTTGCATCACATGTTCCCTCCGGCACACGAGGAGGCAGCCTGTCACATCTTTTCGCCTGCCAGCGCGGACTCTCATTAGCGAGGTGTAACGCATGGGAGGCTCACACTACCCTCGCCACTTCCTGTCTCTGCTGTGCAGGCATCTCCCAACCGACCTGTAGGGGTCGCTGTCCACAACGTCCAATCCCCACCCATCGACTTCCACCCGCTGACTCTGCCAAATGAGCCGAAGGCAATGCTGAGACTGGGATTCGATACCGGAGTCTCTTGCATTGGTGACGAGCGCAATCTCCGCTACGTCACCCAGCTGTCTCTAAAGACGCACTTCTTCAATCAATATCTGAAATGAAAAAAAAAATCTAACCCTAACTAACCTTACTGTCATGCACTTGTCCTAATATACTAACCTAGTACTCAACACTTTGATGAACATTGTTACTCAGCTGATAGATTTGTACCCTTCCTGCTGACTTGTTGTACAAAACTTGTAGGTCACTTTGGATAAAAGCGTCAGTTAAATGTAAATGATGAGGAATAGGATTTCCTCTGGCAGACAGTTGAGGACCTTGAAGACGAATCATTGTCGTATGATTTAGTTTGTTATATGCATTTCTTTATTACTTAAGATTATTGGTTGTTCAGTTTAGTAGATATGTTGTATGTTGTGTTTATTGTTTATTAGATTCATCTGAATTTTAAGATATTATTTGAGTAAAATATGAATTGTATTAATTATCCTGCCTATGTGAATGTGTCTGGCCAGGACCTACAGTATACTGAGTATATATATATAGCTGAGTTTACCATTTGTGAGTGGGCTTCCTTTCAGTTCAGGTCTGTTTTGTTCTGCCTTCTATTTTTTGGGCCCATTTATATTCTGTTTTGAAGTTATGTATTTGTTAACCTTTTTTTATTTTGTATCTACTTTTTCTTCCCATTTTTCTATTTTTCTCCCGTCCCCAATTTCGTATTGTCCAATTCTACCCTCCCCTGTCTTGAACGCTGTTAGGCCATGCCTCCCACAAGCCGGCTGCAATGTGGACGAAGCCTTGCATCACGTGTCCCCTCCGGTACACGAGGAGGCAGCCGTCGCATCTTTTCACCTGCACAGCGCGATCTCTCAGCGGCGAGGGTCTGCGTGGGAGGGACACGCCGCCCTCGTCGCTTCCTGATTCTACTGCGCAGGCGTACCAACCGACCTGTAGGAGTCGCTGTCCACAACGTCCGATCCCCACCCACCAGCTTCCCACCCCCTAATACATACTAACTGTATTAGTATGAACGACCAGCCAAGCTGGTAGCAACGCCGAGAGCTGGGCTCGAACCCAGCATCTCCTGCGTTGGTGGCGAGCGCCTTGCCCACTGCGCCACCTAGCCGCCTTTGTTAACCCTTTGTTTAGGTAAATGAAAACCCTTATTTTTGCCTGCACCACTGTGTCCTCATATCCTGGCTGCTTGGTCCATCACAACCATACTGTGCACCGCAATGCTAAGCTTGTTGTACATAGAATATGTATGTAGCATTGGCCACGGTGCGAGAGATCCTACCATAAACAGTCATAAGCTAAGAAACTAGGCCACATTTCTTTAATAAGCGAGGGGAGGTCCTCGGGATTTAGGCGAAAATAAATTACAGGTTCACAGTTTGAGGACAAGACAGCGTTCCAGTTCAAAATAAATGTAAATTCTATTGAATAATGTATGAAGAAGAGCAAGAAGATCAGGCTGGAACAAAATTAGTTAGTACAAAAATATATTTATTCACAATATATACGTTTTTTTAAATGGCATTCATATTCATTCATTCAAGTGTTAAAAATACTTAACTTGCCAGAGTCAAGGGCGAGGGTATGGGGTTCACAGGAGGGGTTCTATCATAGGAGACTCCTTGAGAGAACGACAGCAACCAGATCCAAAAACATAGACTCACTACGATAACCTACACATTTCAACTGTAAATGGTTCAAATATTGAAAGGGTTCGACAACAAATTCACATTTTAAGTACCGCATTGGTAACCTTACTAGCAAATTGCGAAAACTATAGCAAAGATAGGCTACAGAAACAAAGCCAACTTGCCCTCGTTCTGTAGAAAAAGGATTGTTGAATCAACTTTCTTGGCAATTCTGGACTATGGGAATGTAATTTACAGACGCTGCTGTCATCTAGGGCTGACCTCGACTAGGCGACGAATCGATCGAAAGGAGCCGCAGTCGACTGCCAACCTCTTAGTCGAATGCAAAAAATATATATCTATATACATTTTTTATAAAAAAAATTATATATATATATTTTCTTTTTTATCATTATTTCCAAAAGCAAAGAGGTCTTGAAGAGTGGCTAACGCTAATGGCGCGCATACCAGCGGGGCTAACTGCCTAAGAAAACGGGCACAGAGGCACTGAAAGAGGATTTCACCTGTCTAATGAACACTAGAATATCAAGATGTATCCATCAGTGGACCAATTACATGCTTTTGCAGAAGACAAGAAGCCTTCAGTCGACTCCTTCAGACATTAAGCACCCCCCACAGCCCAAATGGAATGATAAAAAAAGTATTATAATAATATATATATATATATATATTTTTTTTTTTGCATTCGGGGGGTAGTCGACTACCGGCCCCTTAGACTCTGTATACCACTCTGCCCTGAGGTTTATTATCAGTGATGGCTACAACACTCACCACTGTATTTTGTATGATACTGTCGGTTGGTCTTCACTACATTTATAAAGCTATGCTCTGTAAACTACCATCTTATCTCATCTATGTTGAACTGGAATTACTGGTCCATGCATAACACGCTCCAGTGACTGGTTCTTGACACGCTTCGATTCCAGCTCCTCTCTGTAGCGTGTCAGAAGTGTCCTCGAGCAAGACACTTAAGGAGAAGAAGAAGACGTCTTTATTTGTCATGCAGATTTTAACACACACACATGCGATGGGCGACCCACAGGAACACACACACACATGCCCTACTTTGTTTACTTGTTTTATTGCACAATGTCGTTCTATTGGATTCTTATTATATATTACTATTGTATTATGCACAATCTTTGCGGGCAAGACCCCCCGCATTTCATTGTATACTTGTATGCCATGACAAATAAAACTCTTGATTTGACTTGACTGAGTCACTGAATGAAATGTTCTCTGCACCTCCCATCCCGTCGTCCTTCCCCCCAAGCGCAGCCGGGAGCAGACGAGGGCTGCGGCGTGGGGCCGCGCCCGGGGATCAATCCAAGTGCTCCTGTCCGTCTTCGTCAGGGGACGCGACAGCGTTAGCGATCTGTTGTGCATGTTTTTCCATTGGGTTTATCTTATCAGGAGGGGAAACCCTTGCGAGCACGGAGAGAACATGCAAACTCCACACAGAAAGGCCCAGGAGATACCCCACCTGGGTACCTGGCAACGCGGCAGCCATAGCAACTTGCAAATTGTTTGTCAAATGGTGGGGGGGGGGGTACATCTCTGGCAGCTAAGGGTAAGTGGCATTGTTTGTCAAATGGTGTCGAACATGCATAGTATAGACCTATTAGCATGATGGGTAGTAGTATTACTATACAAATAAAGTTTATTATTATTATTAGTAGTATAGTAGCATAGTACATAGTGGTAAGGTACATACTAGTAAAAGACGGTAAGAAGGATATAAATAAAAATTTAAAATAAAGCTGTCCTGATTGGTAGGGAGTTTGTTCCACCATTGTGTAGTGAGGACTGAGAATGGCCGGCTTCTCTTTGATGACCCCCCAGGAGCTCGGATAGGAGTAAGTCTGAGGCGGCCAGAAGATGTAGAGTGTAGGTATCTTGAGGTCTTGAGGGCGTGTAGTTAGAGACCATTGACTGGGTCTGAGGCGGCCAGAAGATAGAGTGTAGGTGTCTTGAGGTCTTGTAGTTAGAGACCATTGACTGGAGGTATAGGGAGCCGTTCCACGCGCTGCACAGTATGTGTTGAGAGTCACAGCCAACTAGTGACACTGGTTATTATGACATCCTGTTCTCTCTGTCAATTGTAGGATGTAAAAGATTAAGCATATGTTTATTATATATGATTATGGGGAATGTCTGTATATTCTTCCTCCCACTTGTGTAAAACTGTGAGAACTATGGACTGTGGACTCTGGAACAGTAACTTGTGCAAACTATTGTAATCCTGGAGAATGGAATAGGCCTCTGATATGACGGATGTCTTTTTGTATTCTTATATAACCTGTATAACTATATACACAATAAAATATACTACAATTAATGGAATATGCACAGTATATGCACAGTCAATCAGCACAGTCAGTCTCTTCAGTCTCTTCACTTACAGTTCTGTGAAGACAAGAATGTGACCTTGGAGCAGAGGAGCCTGCAGAATTAACCCTTGCAGTTAAGAGGCAGAGAGCTATACTTTAAACTGATGTGCAGAACATATTCACCAATGTATATGAGTACTGTATTGTACATGTATACGTATGTATATCTGTATATATCGCAGTGTGAAACATAAAAGTGCTGCGCGCTACAATAATCACATACCTTTCACATTGGGTGCTTGTTGCAGACTGAACCCAAACCGGAAGGTTGCTTCTAACACCCGCTAATACTTGACCCGGAAGTGCAAAACTCTCGAACGTGAACTTTCCCAAGTTACGTTCAGATAAAAGTGTCTTTGGTATAAAGAAATAATAAATAATAAACAATTGTAACCACTTGTAAACATTTGTAAACAGGATTTGGTGACATTTCAATCCTTAATAAAATAATAAACAATGTTCAATTGACACTTGTTACACTGGGTTCCATCCTAGAGGCTAATCTTTCCTGTGACAAAATGGCATCCAATGTAATAAAAAGAAGTCAACCAACGAACTTGATTCTTGTACCGGATCTCCTCTCTGGTAAACAAGAATACACTGAAGACTCTGGCAGGAGCACTCATTCAAGGGTACTACGACTATGCTTGCACCTCATGGTACCAAAGCACCTCAAAGGCACTAAAAACCAAATTACAAACATCTCAAAACAAACTAGTCAGACTACTGCTTGACCTGACTCCTAGAACCCACCTCACCCCTGCCCACTTTGACAACCTAGGATGGCTTAGAGTAGACGACAGAGTACAGCAACTTGCAATGGGCCTGGTCTACAAGATACACTACACGACCAAGGTACCCATGTACATGTCAAAATACTTCCCAAAGGTCAGTGAATACCACGATCACAACACCAGAGGGAGCTCCACAAATCATGTTAAACCCAGATTCGGCTCAAACAAGGGACTAAACACGTTTCGCAATTATGCCACATAAATGTGGAACGCCCTACCCAAAGCTGTAAAGGAATGTGAATCACTACCCACATTCAAAAACACTCTCAAAGAACACCTACGGGAGACTGCAATTTCGAACCTGGCCCATACAAATGTCCTAACCCAGTTGTACAGTAAATGACCAAGTATGGCTTTGTCAGTATTCCAATGTACAGTGTACAGTGTCCCCCCCCACCCCCTACCCACCCACCCCCCCCCACCTCCAATGTACAGCCCCCCCACCCACCCACCCACCCACCCAACCCCACCCCACCTACCCAACCTCCTCCAATGTACAGTTTCTACGTCAAATGTATATACACTCTTTTTCTGGACACTTTTTGTATCACAAACAGTACTGTATTTGCAAATCTGGTATGTCATAAATGTATAGATGTAGCAGTACTGTCTATCGGTATGTCGTGTGTGTCATATATGTTATGATGAATTGAAAATGGGGGACCCTGATGTAAACAAGACGAAAGTCTTTCTCTGGTCTGCATCCCCTTAACAATTGTATGTATTGAGCTGTACTGTACTGTACCCATTCTTCAATCTGTTAATAAACTTTTCAATCAATCAATCAAACTGAGTGCATCCTTCTAGTTGTATAAACTGTTTTGACACTGGATTCTCCAATAATCATGCATTACTATATACAAGTTATCAGAACTAATACCTGTACTGTAATGGGCACACAGTCATTAGGTTACCATCATGAAAATGACAGATGTGATTAAAGGCCCAATCCATAATCCACATGTAGACAAATGGGTCGTCCACTACCAAAATAAAAAGGGGGGCGGGGGGAACCATGATGTCATTCTCTAGTTGATTGATTGTACTTTTGGGCTATTAAAGTTTGTTTACATTGTTTGCTAACACTGGTGTTAGTTACACACACACCTGTATACTGAGTTACAACTAACTTACAAGGGGTTGAGAAAGTTCAGAAAAGGGTATTTTCCATATATAAATCTAACTCTTCAAGAATGCATGTGAAATTATACCCCCAATGCCCATGGGAATTTATATGGTAGGAAAAAACTGATTTGGGCTTTAAGTTTGTTTTAGTGCAGGACTGCAGATGGAACTATATGCAAAGCTGGTGATTTTCATAGATATGTAACGGACGTCAAAGACGCTGTCCTCATTTCTGGAAAACAGATAGGCCTACAGTTGAAAAGACTGATCGTATCTTTATTCTGGAGTAATAATGGCATTGTACAGCCCAAAGGCAAGTACACTCCTTATGTTACTTACTTATTATCCTAGTATACGTCACGTGTTGGTCTCTCTCTCTCTCTGCCTGCCTGTGTGTGTGTGCGCGCAAATATGATATGAATAGTTTATATACTCATACTAAGCTTAACATACGAGCTTAGTGAATAGTTTGATCAAACGTGAGCCCCTTTATTGATAAACGGTACAGATTGTTGACTAGTTTAACCCTTTCACTGCCACACAACAGAAGGTTAACCCTTTACTATCACACTACCGACGGTTAACCGACGGTTAAAGGGTTAACCTTCTGTTGTGTGGCAGTGAAAGGGTTAACCTGCTGTGTTGTGTGGCAGTGAAATGGTTAACCTTCTGTGTATTGTCGCAGTGAAGGGGTTAAACCGTTTGGTAGTGCGGCAGTGAAAGGGTTAACGTCTAGTGGAATGGGTTGATCCACTGTACTATTTGCTGTTAGCCCATTGGCTCTCGATGAAAAATGGGTCGGTCACACAGTCTCTGATTGGTCACAAAGCTGTCAGTCTGGGGGCGGGACTTCACTCACCTGGTTGGAATCCACGCCTCCTAGAGTGATAAAGCACTGGGGGCCCAGTGTGGTGTGTGTTTCCATGGGCTGAGAGAGCGAGACGTTTTTACTAGTCGTGGAATAACTCTTTTCTGGTGAGTTGTATCATCATCATCATTACACATTTCTCATGTAGTTGTGCTCCCCCCCCCCCCCACATCTGCGTTAAAGTTCTTGACACTGACGAAATTAACAATCATTTGAACTCGTATGTGAAATATATGACAGTTATAAGCATTATGAATGAATGAATGAATGAATGAAAACTTTATTAACAGATTGCAGAATGGGTACAGTGCAGTACAGCTCAATACATACAATTGTTAAGGGGATGCAGACCAGAGAAAGACTTTCGTCTTGTTTACACCAGGGTCCCCCATTTCCAATTCATCGTATGCTTCAGCCTGTACCTTTTCAGTCACTGCCAAAATCAAAGACTGCAGTGATTGTGCATTATTGTATTGTGTGTGTGATGATGACTGAATAAAACTACTATTGCGATTGATTAGACTAACTAGAAGGCAAAAAGAAAAAAGGTAGGCTACTTTGCACGTAGCATTTGTATGGCTTGGAGTTGTACTAGCACTCAACACTTTGATGAACATTGTTACTCAGCTGATACTAGAGTTGTGCCCTTCCTGATGGCTTGTCGTACAGAACTTGTAAGTCGCTTTGGATAAAAGCGTCAGCTAAATGACTAAATGTAAATGTAAATGTAAATTGAGCAGCTCAGAATAAGGTTCCTCTTTTTTTTTACCAACCTGTCAGATGGCTGCTTTAGGTCTACGGGCACCTGCTCACACTTAAACCAGTTAAAGCCTATATATCCTACCATTCATATTTTAACAAAATATCTACATTGTATGCTCACGTGCATGTGTTACTCTTTGATTAGATTGAACATAATATGTATACTACTCACTGTATGTACAACTTTGGAGGCAAGAACATAGGCTGCTCAATGAACACTGATCATGATTGTGTAAAGTAATCAATTGGATATTTTATGTTGAGGCCCTATGGGGTTTCTGATTGGTGAAGGACTCTGGGAAATCCATGTGCAAATATTTGCACATCGGCCTACCGACCACATTGATATTAAAGTGGTGTGTGGAGAGAGCCAGTGCCAAGCTAAACATTAATGGAATATGTCTCCATCTATATGCACTCCAGCAAGTTGTGAGTTTCACAATAATGGTGTTTCTCGTGACCCTTTGTTTACAGTTAATGATTAATCCAGCCTGCCCTTGGACACATATTTCACATTTCTGGCCTTTGTTTTTTTTATCATCAGTGAGATCTGAAATGGAATCCAGTTATATTACTGTATAGGTGTCTGTTTGGCGTTTACATTCTGTGCAGGTAATCAAACCGGTCACACACTGTCTTACATGTTTTTATCCCTGCCTTATGCTAATTGGATCACATTACAGAGATGCCATTTGTCTGGAAGGGTGACATCAGAGAGAATGCTTAGCTGAATTAAGAGCTGTCTTTGAGAGATGAAAGCAGGCGATGTCACATTCCTATCGCTATTAAAATCGAATGTCTCTGTGGTGGGCGTTGCAGGCTCTCCCACTGCTGTCTTGCAGGTCGGAGGCCTGCCGCTTGGTTGGGAGGTGCTATACTGCTGGCCTGGCAGGCTGAGACATTTTGTCTCTCGCTTTGGCTGCTCTGCCCGTCTTAACGGAACAGACAGTAATCTGAGTAGAGACTTCCAGGCGGAGCAGTCGGATGCTGTGTTGACCAACTTAAAAATCCCAGTGTGTGTGTGAGAGAGTGAGAGTGATGTGTTTCCCCCCCTATTTGTCCTCCTCTGTATCAGTGTGTGCATGTCAACAAGCCCGTATTGTCAATGTACCATTGCTCCAGTTGCCAAGGCAGTACTAGTAATGACTAATGGATGTTGAGTTGGGCAGGTTCTGTTTGCCCATTCGGGTAACACAACCTTGCTTTTTAATGCAGCTTGAATCATAATGCTTATAGAATGGAATCGAATAGAATAGTCTTTATTGTCATTATACTGCGTACAACAAGATTAAGAACTCAAACTTAAAGTGCTACACAATAAATCATCCAAGTACACCATTATCAAAATACCCTTAAGGTGCTACACAATAAATCACACTGTACACGATTATCAAATGACACAAAATGTTCACAGTAACACAGCTAAACAAAGTAGCAGGATATCAATATGATGTATAGGTATGGATCTATTGCACTTTGTGAATAGAGGAATATAAATATATTGCATTTAAATTTGTAAAGAAGTGTACGTTGCACAGTAATCTATCTATAGTTATGGAGTGACGCAACATTTTAATTTGACATGTCACTTTTCATGGGATGTGATGATGGGTCTGTGGTACGTGTGCCACAGACAGTCCTCCTTTTATATGGCTGCCTAATTGATTATGATGATTTTATATATTTTCCAACCCATACCGTATTCAACAACGTGCAAGAATAGAGATGGACGAAGATGAAATAATTTCACAAAAGCAGCGTTCATTCTTGATCATCTGTGTGTACACACAATGCGTGACTGTTCCCCACCATCAGACAGTTCACATGCTTGTCTTTAACGATTTTACTCCTGCGTTACGCCAAGTGGTGTAACTGATCGTAAATGATCGCCATCAAACAAGTGTAGTAGCTACTAGCAATATTACCACTGACACACCTGTGGCTGACTACGTGACGAGCAGCAGGCCATATAACAGGTTGTACTGTACTGTAGGTATGACCTATTTACCCGGCATTGATTGTACAATCTAAACTCTCTAGTTCTCTATTGACTATTATTCACACAGTGGTCATTTTGCTCTTATGTCATGCTCAGGTTGGGATTCCTTTCCACCCTATTCCCATTATTAAATATTACATTATATTACTGGAGTGTTGGTGGCATGTCGCTACCAGCAACTGTAAGGCTCTCCACTTGATGTTTTTTTTTTTTTTTAGAGCTTAAAGGTGCTGTAAGTGGTATTTATATGTTAAAATAAGTAGTCTACATTTTTAAATGATAAGCTCTACATTCTGACAGCCATCACTGATGTATAGAATGTTTGGTCAGTAACATGGGTCTCCCAGTCCCTCCGCTCTGCAGTAAATGGAAAATACACTTTATCCAATCAGGAGAGAGAGAACTACACACTGTCTGACAAAAATAAGAAATAAAAATAGTTTTAAGCAAATATGTGTTTTAAATAGGTAAAATAATCTGCCAGTGCAGTAGGCATTTGGATTTGGCTGCTCCATGCTGAGAGGTCATGTGAATCGATGTGATATTGATATTGATATTGTTTCTAAATAAAGCTGGTCCTGGGTCAGTCTTCTGACCCTGCCCGCCCTTATGTCCCCGCTTAGCGGGTTAAAAGGAACAGCATGCCAAAAGGAGAGAGTAATAATCCTTTGAGCCTCTCGCTGACATATGTTCGTCTGGCCTGTGTCTAGTAACATACAGTACATGGCATAGTACTGAAACATTTCTCTTTTATGACCACATTTTAAATTAACCATTTTGTCATTCAGATAGTTTAGTCCATTTCAAACATTAGTATGCAAAATAACATAAAAGAGAGAAAATAGCTGTATGTATGTATGTATGTATGTATGTATGTATGTATGTATGTATGTATGTATGTATGTATGTATGTATGTATGTATGTATGTATGTATGTATGTATGTATGTATGTATGTATGTATGTATGTATGTATGTATGTATGTATATATAAATAAACACACACACATATGACATACATAAAAAGTATACAATTAAACGGTATACAAAATAACATAAGGCATAAAAAAAAAAAAAATGGTTCCTGTTGGTTGTCAGTTGTCATGGGTAGGTAGGATTTTTTTTTTTTTTTCTTCCACGGCGACTATGGATAGGGAATTTCTTTATTTAATTAAAATGTTCACAACAACATGGATGCATGTACTCTGCCAGCATGTTTAATATCCATAATACTAAAGGTTAGACTAAGATTTTTATGAAACTTTATTGTAAAAAAATATATATATATTTAACTCTTAAAATAAATTGGGTCACACCTAAATCGGCAGGGTCGGTCGGCAACCGGAACCAAACCATTTTTTAGGCCTAAGAGACAGAAAATAAATATATATACACATATCACGCCATATATACAGTGTATGTGTGTGTGTATATATATATAAACATACAGACATATAGTACATTGAAACTATACAGGCCTACAAATCCCCCCAACCCCATACTGTATGTCACCCCTGCCTGCCATCATTACAAAGGGAACTATCATGGCGTTTATTAAAAGATGACAAGGTTGGTCCATCGTGCACCCATGGAAGTAGTGACCTAAAAACCATCAATACACTGCAACTCTACCATGGTTGTCCTGGCACAACCTATGCAAAACTGGTACTGTGACAATACATGCTATCCACCATGTCAGTACCATAGAAAGTAGGGGTGTAAAGGTATCCGTAGCGAACCGTGTCAGTGTGTACCGTACCATACCCAACGGCTGTGTACAGAACGAATACAACGGTATGTTAACCAATAACGACCGCCCACAGGGGCTGTTTTTTTCACAATCTAATAATATATATCTTTTTTTACACGTTTATTATTGATTTCAATATAGAATATTCATTGACAGCCCTATTAGTGACTGCACACTACATCACCCCTGAGTGGAACATGGAAAGCCAAACTTTCCCCCACTTTACCGAAAACCTGTATAACCGTGACTTCAAAACCAAGGTACGTACCGTACCGTGGTTTTTGTGTACCGTTACACCCCTAATGGCAAGTCATCAGAGGTGGGTCCAAGTCTTTGTTTTGCAAGTCCTGAGTCAAGTCCCAAGTTAAACGGGTAATTCCCAAGTCAAGCCAGGCAAGTTTCAAGCAAGTCACCAGTCTCAATCTTTGGGTTTAGAGTCCTAAACAAGTCCTAATGCTTTCTTTACAAATGTAATATAATTTCAAAATGTTAATGCCAACAGAGGTTGGCCTTAATATTAGATTTACATAATTCTGCACTGATGCACAACTTCCTTCTCTGCTCGCGCAACTTGATTGGCGGTCATGGACTTGAGTCCACACCTCTGTAAATCATTCACACAATAGCTGGTACCATGGCAAGACAAACATTTCTATCAAACTACCATGATAGATGATACCTCTTTGCAAGGGCAATCCCACCCAAAACCATGCATTGGTTCCATTATTATAATTCTTTTTAATTATCTTTTTCTACCCCCTTTTTCTGTATTTTTTTCTCCCAACCCCCAATTTAGTCGTTATGCCAATTCCCTTTCTGGTCGTTGCGCACTTACCCCCTACTGTCGGTCTGGGAGGGTGAAGACTACGACACGCTTCCTCCGACACATGTGGAGTCAACCAACCGCTTCTTTTCACCTGACAGCGAGGACTCTCACTGGGGGAGTGTAACGCGTGGGAGGATCACACTACCTCCCCCAGTTCCCTTCCTTGCTGAGCAGGCGCCCCGACCGACCTGTAGGAGTCGCTGTTTACAACGACCAGGATACATACACCACCGGCTTCCCACCCTCTAACACTGCCAATTGTGTTAGTATGGACGACCGACCACGGACCACCCCGGAGGTACCGCTGACAGCTGGATTCGATCCCAGTGTCTCTGCGGTGGTAGGCAGGCGCTTAGTCCGCTGCGCTACCCAGCCGCCCACATTGGTTCCATTATAAACATAGCAGAAGTAACAATATTACAAAGCCACACAAAATGTATCTATTCCCACTTTGTAAATGTTGTAATATTCAATTTAACCATACCCATATAATCTGTATGTTTACCAACAAATGTCTTGATGACTATACAACTAAAGGAGAATACATTTATCACTCACTTCATGTCTATGACACTGTGTGTCCTTGTTATAAAACGTGAATTGATTAGATAAGATAGGATGTTCCTTTATTGATCCCGTTGGGGAAATCCGGACGTCATAGCGGCATGGGGGGGGGGGGGGGGGGGGGTGTGGGCAGGGTAATAGTAGAAAGACATAAATATAGGCAATACAAATAGAATAGAATATAGTGTAAACAATATAATTCATATAGAAATATGAGAAAAATTAACGGCGTAAACAAAGGTGCTTGATTGATTGATTGAAAACTTTATTAACAGATTGCAGAATGGGTACAGTACAGTTAAATACATACAATTGTTAAGGGGATGCAGACCAGAGAAAGACTTTCGTCTTGTTTACATCAGGGTCCCCCATTTTCAATTCATCATAACATATATGACATACACGACATACAGATAGTCAGTACTGCTACATCTATACATTTATGACATACCAGATTTGCAAATACAGTACTGTTTGTGTTGTGATACAAAAAGTGTCCAGAAAAGAGAGTATATACATTTGACGTAGAAACTGTACATTGGAGGAGGTTGGGTACGTGGGGCGGGGTTGGGTGGGTGGGTGGGTAGGGGGGGGGGGGGGGGACTGTACATTGGAGGTGGTGGGGGGGTGGGGGACACTGTACATTGCCCTATCGGTTCTATTATACCCATTGGTATTTCACACTTGACTGCTGATGGATGGTGACAGGCAGCAATGCCAAGGAAGAAGAAAGGTTTACAACCCCGGTCTTGGTCTTTCTTGAGTAGTTGGATATTCTGATATGGAGCAATCTCTCTTGTAATTTTCATATGCCGCCGTAACTTATCTGTTTTGTGGCTTATCTGTTATGACACAACCATTTACGGTAGAACTTCAAAGTGTCCTTTGTGTTTAGCTGTCATTTATCAAGTCCTTGTATCAAGAGTAGGGATGGGCATCGAACTTCCGATAGTGATTGTGAATATCGTTTTGGCTAAAAAAATATATTTCCCCTTGTTTTTACCGGCAACTACACTGTGTAGTGTATTGAGAGGGGACCATATTAACTGTTACACCGCTGGGGGGGGGGGGGGGGGCTGGGTACAATCCGTTAGCTAGCCAGGTAGCATAACAGTCTGTTAAGAGCTGGGAGAAAAGAAAAGAAAGATGAAGAAAGAGACTGGAGATGTTAGATGGTAGCAACATGTGGCATGTTTGCCATATTGTTTAACCAAGTTCACACATTTAAAGCATCATGTAATGTCCAGAATGAATGCTTTTGTTCCCGGAAATACGCTAGCCTGGTCCGCTAGCGTTAGCTGTTAGCAATGACAGCTGCTAACTCTCTTGTTGGATTATCTCACATTCGCTAAAATGTAAAAACAAAACCGTATGTTAATGTGGAAGCTTGGTTTTCGATTAGTATTCACATAGTTCCCAGTGACTATCGAATATTATTACATGGCGTTTTAACATTCGCCAAAATGCTTGATTGTGATTGGTCAATAGTAGGGATGGGTACCGAATTCGGTACTTTTGAGGTACCGAACCGAAACACGTCGGTACTACCGAGTATCGAATCAAGTGAGAAACCGAAAAAAAAATTCTTTTATTTTATTAATTTTTTTTTAACTCTTTTTTTTTAACTTTTTTTTTTTTTTTAACTCTTTTTTCTTTTCATGTCAACGTTCACACGCACAATATATGCTTACCTAGGATTTGACTTGATTCAACAACAAAGCAGTCGGAGCAATGACAAGCCGAAAACTGTCGAAATTGTAGTTATTTGAAGTTTGGATTTTTTTTTTACGACTGAGGTAGGTAAATAAAATTTCTTGAGACTAAAGTACCGAAAAAAGGTACCGTTGGGTACCGGTATCGATTCACAGGTACCGGTACCGGTATCGGTTCAAATGTGAAAGGTACCCATCCCTAGTCAATAGCGCTCGGTTGCCCATAGCAGAGGTCAATTATTTCTCAATAATTCACCGCTGCTATGGGCAACGCACAATAATGACCGCTGTTAGGGGGCTATTGACCAATCACAATCAAGCATTTTGATCGCAGTCACGAAAGCTATAACCTCGTTCCCAGCTTTATCTCGCACAGCTGCACTACATCAGGTGCAATCAAGTCCACACCTGCCGAGGAGCAACAGAACAACTGCGTCTGCATTTGATCTCGTCTTGTCGATGGTGTAAAATTAGAACACTGTCGGTCAATTATTTTGCGACAATGACCGCGTAGCTATACATTATCCCTTACGTAATCTTGTGAGTTTTGCACATCCCTAATCAAGAGTAATGTACGGTCTCCTCCCCATCATATGTATATATTCTGTTAGGATCTAACAGTACTGTATATTTGCATATCGGATTCGTATGTCACAAATGTAACGGTACTATATACCTGTATGTCCCTAGGCTTATCAAAATAAATGGGTTGTTTCCGGTTGCCGACCGACCCTGCCGATTTAGGTGTGACCCAATTTTATGAGTAAAAAAATAATATATATATATATATATATTTTTTTTTACAATAAAGTTTCATACAAATCTTTTAGTCAAACCTTTAGTATTATGGATATTAAACATGCTGGCAGAGTACATGCATCCATGTTGTCATGAACATTTTAATTAAATAAAGAAATTCCCTATCCATAGTCGCCGTGGGAATTTTTTTTATAAAATAAATTCCCTACCTACCCATGGCCTTAACTGACAACCAACAGGAACCAAACAATTTATTTTGTTAGGCCCTGTAAAGTTTTAGAATGAATGCTCCGACACATTGATTCCAGTTTGACTCTTTACTCAAAGTTTCCAAGTTTACAGACACATTCCTGCTGTTATGGCTAGAACTACCACAGCGCCCTCTATAGGTCAGAACTAAACATTACCAAGCTCACTGAACATTATGAACATAAAGTAAACTCTGTGAACCATGGACATTACAGGCCCTGGCTATGCCATAAATGTCATGATGTCATGACTGTTGTGTATGTCATAAATGTCACTATGAATTGAAAATGGGGGACCCTGATGTAAACAAGACAAACGTCTTTCTCTGGTCTGCATCCCCTTAACAATTATATGTATTGAGCCGTACTGTATTATTGTACCCATTCTGCAATCTGTAAAATAACGTATTCATTCATTCATTCAGTCAGTCAGTCGATTTGAAAGCAAAAAAATAAACAAGGCCTGCAAAGGAGCAGCTGTGATCCGATGATGGATTGGGTCTTTAACTCACTCCCTTATTTCTCCAGGTCTTCTTCATGTGTTTCCTCTGCCTCTCTTGGTGACATTCATCCAATCAGCTGAGGCCCCTGAAGCCCCAGGTCCCGCCTTCCTCCTCTTCCCTGTGCAATGCCGAAGAGTGACACGTGGCCGGGTGGCGTCGCCATGGAACCCTTGATCAATATGGACAGTGCTGGGAGCTGCGACAGTGTGGTCAGCGTGAACTCTGGCTTTGTGAGTGACTTTATTTTTTTTTATTTTTTTTGTATGGAACATAAAACATGACAACACAATTCAGTAGTAATAGTTAACAGGACTTCACATGACAATAGTAGTAATAATGACAATAGAAATAACAAAAATAATAAATACAAAACATAAACAAATTCAAATTATATCACCAGTGATGCAGTGGTGATTTCATAAGTGGTTGCACGCTGTTTTAATGACGTCACGTGCATGCGCATAAATGTTCCCTCGCTTGTGCACAGTACAGCTCCGACCAGCATTATGATTAGAATGAGCATAAATAGTAGGAAACATGTTTGTATAGGAAATTACTAGTTTTAGTTTCGTTTTTGTAAATATTGCCTTGAAATAGAGAAGCTGAAAAGGGTAGCAGGATGTAGCCTTCAATATATAAAGAAATCAAGTCAAGTCAAGTCAAGAGATTTATTTGTCACGGCATAAAAGTATACAATGAAATGAAATTATATTGTCAACAGATATGGTTGAAAAACAAACAATGTTTTTTAAATGTAATTGTAGATACAATATTGTAGTTACAATTTCTTTAATTGAATTAACTTAAACTAGAAAAGTAAATACAAACTAAATTAACAATGTAACTTACAGTTTACAGAAGGACAGTTTCCTTCTGAAGCACAACTTAAGAAATGTCTCATCCTTCCAGTCGGGACCATTTGTCACATAGTGAGAGGTTCCACAGCTCAAGCAAACCCCCACCAATTGGTACAGGGCTTGTATTTTGGTTTTGCTCTTCTCGTTCTTTGTTATGCTATTGTTATGCAAAGACAAGTCGCTAGGTAAGTACCGGTACTTCGAGTGAAAGTTGTGAACGCATGTTTGTGTGCATGTTTCTGCTCAGAAAAGTGGTGGAACGGCGTGGTACTGCGTGGCATGAGCACTGCACCCCTGATTATCACAGACACCACAAAAGACATTTCCTCCCCCACCCCAGGACCCCAGGACCAACACCCCGACCCCGCTCCGCTGCCAGATCTGCTAGATCATGGCTTTAACTTTCTCGGCCGCTGAGACCCAATGCTGGCTTGTCCAACCCCAATCACACGTGCAGTAGAGATTTCCATATGAATGACTGAGACCAATGAATCATTGTGAGTTTCTCAGGTTGTTTCCACCTCATGGCTATCAGCTTCTTGTGAGTGACGTTTTGTAGGAAAGCTCTCTGTCACACTCGCACCGCTTATTTACTCATCACACAACTTCTCTATGCACTACATTACTACTCTTTTTTTTTTACTAGAGAGATAGACGGGGAATCTGAATCAGAAAGGTCTTTATTGCCAAGTAGTTTTCACATACAAGGAATTTGATTGGGTCGTTCCTGCGTTGGTGGCAAGCGCCTTGCCCACTGCGCCACCCGGCCGCCCCTGATGATTTTGGGACTTTTAATATAGACTGTATGGAGCATTTATAGTCAAGAAGGACATATATATACATCTCGCTCCCTGATAAAGAGTGAGTGAGTTTGTTTGAAGTTGTGGGTGCGAGAATGCCATGTTTGCTCAGAGAGAGAGAGAGGCCTTTGAGGGGTTCCAGGGAGAGTGAGAGTTGAGAGGTCCTTGAAGACGATCAAAGCGGAGAGGATTCCTAGTCGTTCAGAGGCTTCTTCCATCCTCTGAAATAAATTCCTCTGGCAAGGCGGGTCAGTGTAGGATGAAAGATAGTGGGGAGCAGGACAGGAGAGGGATAATTTGTCATTCCATCGCTGCTGTGTGAGAGTAAACAAACTTTTGATCTGGTCCACCTCTCCGGAGAGACTACTCAATGTATGGTTGCTGCAGCTGAGAAAAATAGCTCGTTGAAGTTTTCCCCCTCACAGATAGTTTGCTGCATTTGTCTTTGACGTTTCCCCAAAAATACACGTTCATTCGTTGGGTTTGTGTGACTGATCTGGAGTGGGTGTGTGGGTTTTGCTTATGTCTGTGGGACAGAGTGAAGACAGTCTGGAGGATCTGTCTGCGGAGGAGAGGGCGTGTCTCATGTTTCTGGAGAAGACCATCGATTCTCTGGAGGTGGAGGTGGAGGAGGACGACAGTGGGCTGTCCAACGACGAACCAGATCCTGGACAACTGGCAGCCAAAGTAGCGGACCTCTCCCCTGCCACAGGTGGGACCGAAACGGATGGTGAGCACTGAGCACCACGACCGCTTGTGTTAACACAGTTTGAATACCTTTTGCTGCTGTTTTGTATGGTATGTGTCTATAGCTTCGCAAATACTATTTTGACACAGACATATTTTTAGGCAAAAGAAAAGAAGAAAATAATAGTAGTAGTAGTAATAATAATATTACTTAATAATAATGCTTTTATTTTCTAGATGTGCCAAGTTTCCAACATGACGAGTCAGGAAGAGAAGAGTCATTTCTCAGTTGTGGAGTCCCCACACCTCTTCTCCTCGCCCATGCTATAGCCAGTCTCCCACCCAGAGCCATGGGTGTCGCCGAACTCCAAGCACCACCAGAGGTAGCGACTGATTCCACCGAGCCCAAAGATGAACCCAGTGCTCCACATCAAGCCGCCGAACCACTGACCTCAGAGGAGGCCGGAGACTCCAAGGCTCCTGAGCCGACCACGGATAACAAAGACCTCGGTAGTCAACCTGAAGCCCTTAAGACCTCCTCCTCCTCCGACTCACACCCGGCGTCTGAGTCGGCCCCTGACTCTGAAACCCTTTCGTCAGCTGCCCAGACTGTGATTTTGGATTCGGCTACCGGTGTTACTGGTGGCGATACCGAGCCCGAGACTGTCCCTGCCCTGCCGGACCCTCCTCGGGTGGCCTCCGAGATAGACGTGGTTCTGATCCCTCCCCCGTCAGACTTCAGCGATGAGCCTCAGCCAGAGCCGAAAGAGGAGAAGGCGCTTCCTACACCTGAAGGTCCCACAACCAGAGGCCCACTGACCTACAGTGAGCTGGAGAACCTCCGCAAGGAAGCCTCCAGTGCCCTTGTAGCTGTGGACCCTCCCCCCAAGACCCCCATTGAGGTGCCCATCGGTACCAATGCACACAAGACCCCCGTTGAGGTGCCCATCGGTACCAATGCACCCAAGACCCCCATTGAGGTGCCCATCGGTACCAATGCACACAAGACCCCTGTTGAGGTGCCTATCGGTACCAATGCACCCAAGACCCCAGTTGAGGTGCCCAACGGTACCAATGCACCCAAGACCCCAGTTGAGGTGCCCATCGGTACCAATGCACCCAAGACCCCTGTTGAGGTGCCCATCGGTACCAATGCACCCAAGACCCCCGTTGAGGTGCCCATCGGTACCAATGCCCCCGCTCCCCCTCCAGAGGCCCTACCCAGTCCTCTTCCCGAGGCTAGTGAGCCCAGAAGCCCTCCCGCCGTGGCTCCTAAACCCAAGAGGCTTCCTCCGAACATCATCCTTAAGTCGCACAGGGCCTCCGTGGCCGGATCGGACGGTAAGTCGGGCCACCACTCTGTTCCATCGATCAGTGACCGGGCGCTGTTGGACCCCCAGAGGATCCGCAGGGAGGCGCTGCGGAAGCTCGGTCTGCTGAAGAGTGACGAGGGAGATCCAGGTCCTGCCCTGAGCCCGAAACTCTCGCCCCAGTCCAGGAGGTCATGGGCGGGCCCTTCTCCTCCCAGGAGCCCGGCGGCTCCTACTACCCCTACCCAACCGTCGATACCAGCTCCTGCTCCAGTCTTTAGCCCAGCACCTGTACCCATCTTTATCCCTGTCCCCATTTCTGTCCCTACTTTGACCCCAGCCACTACTCCTCCACCACCATCCACTACTGTGACGTCAGCCACAAGCCAAGACCCTGCTGTTCTCCCGGTCCCCACTGCGTTTAGTGATGACCCTGTTGACCCTCTGCCATCTCATGCGGAACTGTCTCCTGTCAAGGAGCTCTCGGAGCCCAGCGTTAGTGTGAAGGCTCAGAGCGATACCCCGCCCCATACCCCACCCTTTCTGCTCAAACACTTGACCCAACCCACGGTCAAATCGGCCACCCTGGAGCGCTCTGGCATGGGTCTGAGTGGCTACATGGCAGGCCGAGAGTCCGCTGAGGCCAGTCGAGGTGCCAGCGTGTCCGATGGGAGCTCCGGTCAGCTGCGTAATGCTCGGCCCCGCCCCGCCTCTCTAGGCAGTGGGAAAGACTTTGCGAGTGTTCAGGGAGAGAGCAGCAAAGACCCAGACACGAGGAAGTCACTGCCCGCGGCATCTGGCCCCAAGCCCACCGGAGACTCCCAGAAGCTGCCCCGATCTCACGGCATCAGTGTGCTGATCTGTCCCCGCTCGACGAACGCAGAGGACCGCCGTGAGGCTCTGAAGAAACTAGGACTGCTCCGGGACTGACGGAACAGAACCAAATCCAACAGCTCTTCTCCTAGCTGCTGTAGATGTAGGCTACTCCCGTGAGATGATTCTATTAAAGGAACTTACCCGGGATGCTAGCTACATGATGAAGGGATTGCTAAACTATGGAATTGGAAACCGTGCAACTGTATATTTATGTCTTTTGCCTTTTTTACTGCAAAAAAACTGCCGTAACCAGAGACTGCCTTGCATGAACTGAATTCCTTGAATATCTATCTTACCTCCTGTTGTTACTTTGTATGCCTCAGCATATGAATAGTACTGTACTGGGGCGGCTACGTGGCGTAGTGGGCAAGGCGCTCACCACGAATGACGGAGACGCTGGGCTTGCCTGTTCGAGCCCAGCGCTCCACATTGCTTTCAGTTTAGCTGGTCGTTCATACTAATACACATTGGCCGTATTAGGGGGTGGGAAACTGATGGGTGGGGATCGGGCGTTGTGGACAGCGACTCCTACAGGTCTGTTGGTGCGCCTGCGCAGTAGAATCAGGAAGTGTCGGGGGCAGCGTGAGCCTCCCACGCGTTACTCCTCGCCACTGAGAGATCGAGCTGCGCAGGTGAAAAGATGCGACTGCTGTTACCTCAAGTACCGGAGGGGACTTGTGCTATGTATGACTTAGTCCACATTGCAGCCGGCTTGTGGGAGGCAAGAAACAGCGTTCGTGACAGGGGAGGGTTGAATTGGATGATACGAAATTGGGATGGGAGAAAAATATAGAAAATGGGAGAAAAAGTGGATAAAAGAAAATGAATAGTACTGTACTACTAAGAAGCAAGGCTGCATTTGAACCTCATTTGAATTTCATTGACTTTCTTAGTGTAGCCTTTGTGTCGTCTAAATTGACTTATCTCAAACCCAGCCCCCTTTTCTTGATCCACCAATCGCAACTGTTTCTTCCCTCGGAACAAAGTACGGAAGCGACAGTTGTGATTGGAGGATCAAGAAAAGAGAGCGGGGCTTGATATGGGTCAATTGAAGACTGCAACATGCAGGAGTTGATCTTTAGAAATTGAAATGACATTTTGTACATTTTTATGTGTGGACAAGAGACTCTTGACGTCTAGCAATATATACTCTTTCTCTACCTCACGGTCTAGTTTCTTATATTAGCAATACCCTTTGTGTCTGACACAATGTTGAGTCTGGTTCTTTTTTATTCACCCTTTTGCATACTTTTAAAAGGTAATAATTATTGCAGTTTCACTTCCTAAAATCTCTTTAAAATGTACTGTCTGGCTTTGTTGTTGCCAGCGGCAACTGATAAAGAAATGCACTGGCTACTGTTTCCGAGCTGTCTGTGTGTGAATCAGTCCTCTTGCGCAAGGAAACGCGCCGGAGGCAGTGGAGGGTTTTTGTTAAAGTGATTGGTAGTGGTCAAGTAAATTAAAGAATATTTTGACAGAATGCCCTACACATCCAGTGCTTAAACCCTTTCACTGCCGCACTACCAAACGGTTAACCCTTTCATGGTGACAATACACAGAAGGTTAACCCTTTCACTGCCACACAACAGCGGGTTAACCCTTTACTATCACACTACCACTACTACGTACGTGGTAGTGAAAGGGTTAACATGCTGTAAGCTAAAAGAAGCCGAGTTAGTTGGTGGCCGGTATGTGATAAGAATGTAAAACGTGTGGTTTCAGCAGTGACGCACACGTCAAACCTCACTAGTGCGTTGCTCAGCACCAGCGCTCGGTGCCAAATATTGGTCTTTCAGTCGCAGAGAGAGAGAGATGATGATGATGGACGCACAGTATGTGGCTTGTTGAAAAAGATGATGCCCCGTGCTTAGAGTTCATCACCTTTTTGAAATAACGTGTTTCCTCTTTATTTAGATTGGAGAGAATGAGCGACGATTCACAGGCAAGAGTTCACAGGCCTGCTGTCTTTGGAGTCTGAGCTGTAATAATTATGCATGCCTCCGGAGAGCGCTGCCGTGGGTAGCCGACGTAGCTATGCAAATGTGATTATAATTTCAGATCTAATTGCCTCTTTGAGTCTGATTGAGATGGAACTCTCACTGACTGCAGTGTCCTTCTGTTCTGTACATAGAGGACATTGTTTTGTTCAAAGTCCCAGATTTGCTTCACTTGCCCCTTTGTCACGTGTCGTATTTGTTGTGTTTCCCTTGAGTTCAGAATATGACGTTGCGTCAACTTACACCGAGGTTAGAGTCACTGGCCCCGGCTGCAGGTCTGATGCGACTGGTGGAACCAGTTCCACGTTTTGTTTTATTTGTCATTATATAATGTACGTTACAGTGAAATGCTTGGTTCTGTATGAGCCCCCCTGAGATTGGCCTTTATTCTTTTTACTGTATTTCACTGTAATGTACATTTATATATGACAAATAAAACAAAACTTGAAACTGGTTCCACCAGTCCCCCCTCACCGTTGCATCAGATCTGCAGCCGGGCCAGTGACTCTAACCTCAGTGTAAGTTGACGCAATGTCATATTCTGAACTCAAGGGAAACGCAACAAATACGACACGTGCCAAAGGGCATTTAGCATTTTAAAAAGCTTTCATTTATACTTTATTGTTTGCATTTTGTACTTCACTTTGTACTTTAGGTTGTATATTGTATATTTTCTGTAGTGTTTGGCCTTTATTATTTTTACTGTATGAAGCACAAACACTACACAAAATATACAATATACAACCTAAAGTACAAAGTGAAGTACAAAATGCAAACAATGAAGTACAAATGCAAGCTTTTTCAAACGCTAAATGCAAAATGCCCTTTGGCACATGGTATTTGTTGTGTTTTCCTTCGGTGGTGAATAATGAGGTGGTGAGCAGAGGCCCCTGTGTGTCGCATCAACTCACACCAAGGTTAGAGTCACTGGGCCGACAGCAGCAGCTCCAGCACTTTTATCTGATGCGACGGCCAGGGGGGCGGGGGGCTGGTGGAACCAGTTCTCTCACCTCCTGCTTAACCCCTTATGCAACAACACCTCCTGCACTCCATCACTGAACGCTTGCAAACCCAAGCTGACCGTCTCGGCCTGTCCATGTGATTGTGACGTCCTCCTGGCTGCTGACGGCAATGGCTTGAGGGGTCAAATAGATTTGTTCAAACCCCGTCATCTCCATTTTCCGCTTTGGCAGCTACTGCTGTGCAAATTAATTTTAGTTCACGCACTGTTCTTCATGGTAGGTGGTAGTTTACAAGGAACATTGCACCCATCTGTTTGTAGCCTATATAGGACATGGGTACGATAGGTTACCGTGTTTATTTATTTTGATATTTTGATATTTTGATACGCCTAGAGGTTGCTGTTTACCTTGTGGTAAGAAGGCCATCGCTTTAAATAATAGGCGTGGGTGCGGTGTTTGCAGGGCTAAAAACTATATTAAATATTATAGCTATGGATCTAATAAACACGTCGATTGTCAGTGAGTTTCTTCCGGTCAACATGCAAAAAAACAGAATTTTTTCATACATACATTTCCGTTTTATACCGTGGCGAATATGATTTTGGTTTTAGAGTGATCCTGTCGAATCTCAATAAAGTCCAGCAAACGGCGCTTCAATGCATTTCCTTAGAAATCGCGCCATTTGTCGCTTGATTTATGAATCGTTCTGAAATAAACGCTAGATTATCGGTATTATGTTTCCTTGTGCATACGGGGGAGGAAAAGCCGCCCCTCCAGACACGTTTGTTGCGGAAAAAAACATCGGATCAACCCAAGATTGGTAACATAGAGTCCTTACCTCATATCTGATGTACTGCAAAAAGAATAATCCAATTCCTGATCGCCATTCCAAATATTGATTGCGGTCGTCTTTCCAACGTTTATCAACCAAAACACATGAATCCACGGTGCTCCAGTGTGAGTGTCCCCAAACTGTGTTATAACCGCTCCCCATGCCCAAATTATAATTATTGTTATTAGAAGGAAAACCCGGACCGGACTTCTTAGATCGATGCACAGCCCAAACCAGAGGGATTCCAATGATGTGCAATACCGGCCGCAAGGCGTTAGGTGGCGGTATTGGCCGTTTGCGATCTCGGAGCCATTCCCAATGATCAGGCTGGATGGATGAATTATGAATGGATATAGCGAATAAAAGAAATAACGATTAAAACCCGACTTTTCTCGTGATTGGCGCTCAACCACCGGCGAGATAACCCGACTTTTTTCGTCATTGGCGCTGAAACAGATAATGACGATAGAATAACAAAAATAAATACAGACACAAAAATCTAAATTCAAAATTTAATTATATTACTACAGACACCACTAAAGACATTTCCTCCCCCACCCCAGGATCCCCGGATCCCCCGGGACCAACACCCCAACCCCGCTCCACTGCTAGATGGTGGCTTTCTCGGCTGCTGAAACCCACAGCTCAATGCTGGTCTGTCAAACCCCAATTACACGTGCAGTAGAGATTTCCATATAAATGACATCCAGTAGTGTCGGAGACCAATTAATCATTGTGAGTTTCTCAGGTTGTTTCCACCTCATGGCTATCAGCTTCTTGGCTGCAGTGACACACGCCAGAATGATTCTTTCTTGTTGTATGGATAGGCTACCGTGTTTTTTTTTTTAAGGTGAGCGTTTGTCGGCGACAAAGAAATTCCATCCGAGTCATCTCATTTTGATGATGACGATCCTTCCCTCTTAACCCTTTCACTGCCACACGACAGCCGGTTAACCCTTTCACTGTGACAATACAGAAGGTTAGCCCTTTACTATCACACAACCGACGGCGATGCTCCATCATTAGCATCATTAGCTCCGCGGATGCGGAGTTAATGATGCTAATGATGGAGCATCGCCGTCGGTTGTGTGATAGTAAAGGGTTAACCTTCTGTCATGTGGCAGTGAAAGGGTTAAAACATCACAATTGTATAGTGTGGTTTCTGGCCCACTTGGCTGCAGGGTGCGGTGACACTGGGTGAGTCAGTAAATGCGTGCCAGCTTACTGTACATGTACGTACCGATGCTGCATGCCTGTGCAAGAGCCCTGCCCAAATAAATACCCACCCTTCAGCTTTGCTCACGCCCCAAGCTCGTATTTCTCACAATGTGCATTTGCATCCGTGCTCTGATTTGCATGATCTAACTGGACGTTCTATAATAAGAACACGTGTGAAAGATTGGGATTATTCCCGAAGAGGGTCATATTTTCATAGGCTAAATGAGTGCTAAGTAAACCACACAGATGTTTTATCTGTCGCATACGATGATGATGTCAGTCACACATTGACCAAAAAAAAATACACATGATTTGAATATTTCCAGCTCCTTGATATTTTCCTCTTTTTTTTTGTCGTTTTATTTATACAGGTTTGCCTCATTGAGATCAAGAGAGACCTGTTAAGAATAGGCAGTGTATACAAGCGCATATTAAGAGTACAGTTTAGACATCATAGATTACCAAACAAGTAGAACAAAGGAAATCAAATGAAACAATTACAACCAACATCTAACAAGTTAAAAACTTCCAACAGAACGGAATGGTGCAAATTCAAGGTTTTCTGTAATTCATTGCATTTGTACAATGCAACAATCTTAAACCATGATATTATTGAAAATATTGCATAGATTTTAAGTCAGCTGTACTAGATGTAGACAAAATCGTAGTACCCAAATAGACTCCAAAAAGGACTTGTCACTTGCAGTAGAGAACAAATCAAGTACCTCATGTTTTCTTCCAGAGCCTAACATCTATTCAACAATCCCTTTTTATTCAGGTGACAGGTCTGATACCAGTTCAAGTTCAAGTTTTGTTTTATTTGTCACATATACACCAAGCAAAACCCTGGACAGGCTCCAGTATGTTCAAAACTCAGCTGCCAGGGTTCTCACCTGCACCAAACCCTGGCAGCACATCACCCCCACCCTCATCCACCTCCACTGGCTCCCCATCAAATCCTGCATCACCTACAAAACCCTACTGCACCCACTTACAAATCCCTCCACGCTCTGGCACCTCAGTACCTCACTGACCTCCTCCACCCCCTCACTCAGTCACGGTCCCTGCGATTCACAGACACTGGTCAGCTCTCCATTCCCCGAACCAGACTGCAGACCTTTGGGGACAGAGCTTTCAGTGTGGCAGCTCCCACCCTCTGGAACTCCCTCCCTGCAGAACTCTGCAACGCCCCAACTCTGGACTCATACAAAAAACTCCTCAAAACCCACCTCTTCAAGTTGGCCTTTAACCCCTAATTTCTCACTTGTATGTTGTGTCTGTCCACTGTTTGTTACTTTTGTTGTTTCCCCCCCCTATGTAAAGCGACCTTGGGTCTTCTGAAAGGCGCTATATAAAACTAAGTTATTATTTCTTTTTTTTATCTACTTTTTCTCCTCCTTTTTTCTGAGATTTTTTTCCCCTCCCCATCCCAATTTTACCTCTTTTTTCATATTCTCCCTTCCCTTGTCCTGATCGTTGCTCGCATATGCCCCCCACTGGCCGGTTGTAGGGAGGATAGAAACCTTGCATCACATGTCCCCTCCAATACATGTGGACAGTGGAGGCAGCCTGTCACATCTTTTCACCTGCCAGCGTGGACTCTCATTAGGCGATGAGTAAAGTGTGGGAGGCTCACACTGCCCCCGTCATTTTCCTGACTTTGCTGTGCAGGCGCCCCAACCGACCTGTAGGAGTCGCTGTTCACAACGACCAGACTACCACCCTTCGACTTCCCACCCGCTAACTCTGCCAATTGAGTTAGTATGACGGCCGGCCCAAGCCGACAGCCGGATTCGAACCCGGTGTCTCTTGCGTTGGTGACGAGCGCAATGTCCGCTGCGCCACCCAGCCGCCCCAAACTAAGTTATTATTATTATTATTATTACATATAATGTACACAGTACATTACAGTGAAATGCTTGGTTCTCTATGAGCCCCCTGAGATTGTGCTTCATACAGTACCAAAATAAAAAGTAAGTTTCTGCTGTCAAACCGATAGAGATATAAAGGAGTGCTTTGTACTCCTCCGTGACATGTTGGTATGCCAGTCTATACCATCCTCCCCACTTCCTCCCGGCAGGCCTGAATGATGACGACAGTGACAGCTCTGTCACTTTCACTGTCCTCTCCCGCCGCACTGGATTCAGAGATGTGCATACCGTACAGTAACCTCACCTAATGTCTCGACATTCCTAAGCAGTTCCAAGAACATAGCTCGAATCCCGAAGAAAGGCGACGAAGCTGTCGGCTAGTAATCGCTCTGTTATGACGCGTTGGCCTAACTCGTACAGCCTCGGGGAGGGGTATAAATAGGCTACGGGTTTATGACATAATATGAGCGTTGAGCTCAGCAGAGGCTTAACCCTTTCACTGCCACACTACCAAAGTGTTAACCCTTTCACTGCGACAATACATCAACCTTTATTTATTCTCGAAAAGACGATTGAGGTCACCTTCATTTACAATGCCGTCGAGATTTACAGACATTTCAATGCATACATTTCTACAATATAACAATAATAAATATGAATAACTATCTATATAGTACTTTTCACACATGGACCGCAGTCCAGAGTGCACCACAGCAATTGGTATAAAGTTAACATAGGCATACAATCAGCACACAATACAATACAACAATACAGAAGGTTAACCCTTTCACTACCACATGACATGTTTTTTTTAACCCTTTCACTACCACACTACAGGCGGTTAACCCTTTCACTACCAAACTACAGAAGGTTAACCCTTTCACTACCACACTACAGACGGTTAACCTTTTTACAGTGTTTGTTATGGTGCGGGGAGGTGTCTTTTAGCTCTGTGGCGTCTTATTCAGCTCTACAACAGTGAAGAGAGGTCCTTGAGAGGTTTCCAGGAGGTTCTCAGTGAGTCAAAGGGAGTGCCCAATCGGAGAAGAGTGACTATATTGATCGTATAGATTAGATTAGATTCAAATGTATTGTCATCATCATACAGCACAAGTACAGTACAACGAAAATAAGTTTGGCATCCAACCAGAGTGCAAATGTAGCAGTAAAGTGCAATAGTAATACAATGTACAGGTGATTAAACTGGGTATAAGATATACAAATGAGTACTACTGAGTGTTAGTTCTATTCCGATGTATGTACAGAGTTGTAGTATTAATATGATACATGTATAAAGACAGTATGGTAGTAGTCATACTGGCCAGCAGTGCAACTAGTAAGAGTAGGATATGTACATATAGTATCTACAGATATGTAAAAGGATTGTGTGCAGGTAAGTACAGACAGTTGTGGATATATATATACAGTGAGAATAAATATATATATATACGGTACAGCATTGGGTTATATGCAGGTGTATAATTATAGTATATAGAGGGATTATATGCAGGTATATTCAGACAAATATATATATATATATGCTGTAAATGTAAAAATGTAAATATGCGTTATATACAGCACTGTTTTACATATATATATATAGTTGTACATATATAGATAATTTGTGGTATTTGGGACACTCAGTCATATCTACCAGCAAGAGCCATCTCAGACGGAAGTCCCAGAGACAAAATCGTATCAAATCAAATCAAGGTATGTGGCCTAAATGTGGATCTATTTGTAGGGGTCCTTGGCTTGACATGAGCCAAGGTTTTAGAACCACTGTAAACTACAGACACACATTGACCACAAGAGGGCAGTCCAGACTCACGCTGAGTAGGGGGGGGGTCTGTGTACACTACAGGGCTCCCAACCATACTTGGATTCGATTAGATTCGAATTGTGTGCATATGGCAACATATATCTATTCATTATTGCTCACACTTCTAATGAATGCACAGCTATCTCAGAGGCAGTTTGTTAATTTACTAATTTGTACCCCTCTGCAGATCACGGCGATCTCTGTGGGTTGGAAAAAGAGAAAGTGAAAAATTTTACAGAATAAACGTTAGCGTCTCCCGAAGCATGCCGTCCTGCGTGCCCATCTCCCTCCTGCTGTCATAATGTTTTCACGACGAGCAGTGGTCTGTGAACGGGGATGAGCCACTGTTGATGCCGGTATAGGCCTCCTTTCATGGGTTGCGCAAAAGATCTTAACTGAACAAACTTGTTTTCAAAAGAGTATTAAACTGAATCACACAGCACTGGGTGTGCATTTAATCAGGGCTTATTGTTGAATGAGTGTGGCGTTTCTGTCCATGCCGCTGGGCGTGCTCCCGGTTAAGGTCGGCCTTCCCTTCACGTCGGGTTAACCGTCTGTAGCGGGGTAGAGAAAGAGTTAACCTTCTGTAGTGTGGCCGTGAAAGGGTTAACCTTATGTAGTTTGGTAGTGAAAGGGTTAACCTTCTGTAGCATGGCAGTGAAAGGGTTCGTAGCGTGGTAGTGAAGGGTTAACCTTCTGTAGCGTGGTAGTGAGGGGTTAACCTTCGGCAGTGTGGTAGTGAAAGGGTTAACGAAGGGTTATGTATATAACCCAGTTCTATGAGTTAAATGGTGCGCTCAGCACCTGTTCTGCACTGTACTTCACTTCGTGCACGAGCACTGAATAAAAAATTCCACCATGTACCTTTACCTCCCAACATCCGTCTGACCACACCCCCTTCCGCTTACCTTCATAAGCAGGTGTGTGGCCACCTACTCGCCTCCTTCCCAAACTTTCACCACAAGGTGAGATCAAGGGCCGCAGCGGCGTCCAGGTGCTGAGCGCACCATTTAACTCATAGAACTGGGTTATATACATTGCTCAGCACCTGTTCTGCAACAGGGGCTGAGCGGGAGCCATAGCCCGACAAATGTACCCCGCTGAGGCCCCCCACAACCATCAGACCGGGGAGGACCGAGCCCCCCCGACCCTCCCTAATGGAGGATACCCCCCCTATTGGAGGTTCACGGGAGGGCGACGGATCCGACCGTGCGAAGAGGCACTCAAGCAACTCAATGCACAGGGTGAGCAGACCGTGGCTTGACCCCACGACTACACACACGCACAACCCGCATGCCACCCGGGAACGAACGGAAGGAACAACCTCGTTACTGCCCCCAGAAATCACAGGGTTTAAGAGCAAACCCAACCCTGTGGCAAGGCCGTAGCAGCGGAGCGCGAAGGAAGACCCAGACCCACTGAAGGGACTGGACCTCCTGGAACGGGGGCCCGGAGAGGTCAATGACGCCAGGCATCAAGACCCCACCAGGCGGTCACTTAGTGACACCGCCCCCCACATCACCAGCGTATTCGGATAAGGCCCCTCCAAGAGCGGGCCCTTACCCTCCAATAGCACACCGCCTGGCACACTGACCCTGCAGAACAGGCAGTCAGCATGGCCATAAGCACACAAAAAAGGTTAACCAACGGAAGCAGGCAGCATACCGGGGAAACCAAGCAACAGGCTGTAACCTGAGCCTGGAGCACTGTGGACGAGACAGGCGCCAAAGGAGTCAGCTGAAAACAGCCCCCCCGGCGGAAGGGGCGTATGCTGGCGTTGGTGCATGACAAAGCCTCCATTAAAAAAAACCCACCCAGAGGGGTCGAGGCAGAGAAGGCTGACATGATAGGCAGACGTCATGAACGTGCAGGGGCACACTCAACCGGGTAACCCGGGAGTTGACACTGCTCCAACATACCAGAGAATCAACCACCCTCTTGGTACCGACGGTGGTTGTTCCTATAACCCCTCAGAAAAAAGGGTTATACCAGGCCTACGGTATCAACGAACCTTTACTTCGGACCGGGCCAGGCGGCTCGGGAAGTATACAGGGTTACCAGAGGAGGTCCAAAGACCACCCCAACAGCCCTCTCTTCGCCATGCGTGAGAGAGGAGTGAAGAAAAAAGGAGAACCAGCCCCCATGATAGTGCCAGGTACAAAGTACCCAACAAGGATCTCCATAACGCCTAACCTCGTAACGCCCCGGGCCGACCCGGCCTTTTTTCCCCCTGGAAAAAAGCCCAAGTCCCTCAGGGTACCAGAACAGCAGATCTGCATCCCCGGCGGACAAACGGGTTAACTGACCTGGACCAGCGCGACCAGAACCAGTCCTGTGCCCTAACCACGCCGACATGCCTACTCCAGGAGAAGGGGCAGATATGCGTGTTTGAACTAAAACATGAAAAGAGGGCGCCACCCAGACTGCCGGTGTGAACCGCGCCCGGTGGCCCACCCCAAGGGCGTGAGACCCCTCTACATATGTTCAGAACCATTCCGTTATCATCCCCCAGATATGAACGAGAATCCGTCAAGAACCAGTAACAGGTTGTCGGAAGAGGAAAAACCTCCATCCCAGTTGCTTTATAAAAACGCTGTTTTAACCACAAGCAACCAAGGCGTACTAGCTACTGCATGATCTGTAACGAACAACCCGAGCTAGCACTATGCATGCGTCGGGACACAACCACATCAATGAACAGGCTATTTAGACCTTTCAGTGAATCTCCAAGGCGCCATGGGGAAACGACAAGAGGGGTGTGGTGCTTCCTATACTCCAACTCTTTTTATAAAAAAGAAGGAAGCACCAACAGACATGAATCCCATTCGACACAGCCGGGGGTAAAAACTGTTTACATTTTTACATCCAGTCACCCCTATCACAGAGGATTTCAGACTGAATTCCCCAGAGAGCCTTCCCACGTGAGTCGTAGAATGAAAAAGCCATGGTAACTATGAGTCATGTGACCAACCGACTCAAGTTACACATAAAATCGAACGTAGAGGACCCGTAAGTCCTACGTTCTATCCCGACACTTTGACATCAACAGATCGTACGTAAAGATCTAACTCACGGAAGCCATCGTCAACAGCAACGTGCGTAGTGACGTATGCTATGACGGGGGAAAACCCAACACTCAACGCCTGTTTTTAATAGGAGTAGAGTCAGGGTAACCCTTCCCCCCCCCCCCCCCCCCCCCCCTCCCTGCCAAGTCGCCTAACGGCTTGGCCCCGACTGGCCTAACAGGAGACGAGTAAAACCCCCTGACCAATCAGAAGAGGGAAGGAGGGGTTTATTCGGCACCCCCTCACAAACCCTTCCCCCTGCACACAATAACAACTGTAGCATATGATACCTTTGGTAGAATGCCAATGAATAGCGCAAGCTAATACAATGCACGCTACCCACAGAACTGTGAACAGGGTTTACAACAAAACCAAGTCGTGTGTGTGTGAATCCTACACCCGCATCCCATGTTGTACATAGAAAAGACACTGATAGAGAGAGTGAACGGCTGGGCCGTGGAACGTGTGTATACGAGCATTACTGCAACTAACACAACAGTGTTGTAGCTCAATATTACTTGTGTAAGCAACAGACCATACAACCAGCCTCTACCTGCATGTGGAGTGTCAGGCCGAGGTAGAAACCCTTCTATAACCGAGTGTATGCTGCAGACCTTGCTTAAGCTCATAACACGAACTCAACCCTTCTATCAATGTATACTAGTGAAGATTCACACTTTGCAACCTCATCATATGTTTTGGTGAAGAAACACACAGTTTGTTTAACAAAAAATACAGTCCCCCTTCAGAGGGGACTTTTTATTTTTGAACAAATTATATGAGAGGCTGGGGAGGGAATTAACAGATGGGACCACAGGGGAAAAAAGTCACTGGGTCTAGCGGCGCCGGCCGCCTTGAGCCGCTCGGGATTTGCCACCGCGGGAAGCCCCGGAGGGACGGTAGACAATCGGCGGCTGGTCACGACGATCCCTACCGTCTCCTCCAGGCGTGGATGGGCCGGCTGCAGCGGCGGCGCCCTCTCTCCTCCTGGCCTTCTTCGAAGGGCCAGCAGTGGCGGTGGTAGCAGCAGCAGTCACGGCGGAGGAAGCTCGACGACGTGGCAGCCGTCTGACTCCACCAGCGATGTCGGGAGGGGGAAAATGGGGTTGGAGCACGGATCGCTCCTCTGCCATTTCTCTGCACGTTGAGGTCATCAACTGCAGGGCCTTCCCGAACAGTCCAGCGTCGGAGAGGGGTGCCATTAGAAGAGGGGCTCTCTTCTTCTCCGGCACACCGGCCTGCTCCAGCCAAAGGTGGCGCTGGATCAGAGTCACCAGGGCGCGCACTTTCCCAGCGGATATGGCCTGCAGCTGAGTCAGATGCAGGACAGCTCCTACCGCCTGGGTGAGCTGGTCATGTTGGACATCACCCAGCTCCATGCCGCCCGTCAACATCCCGGACATAAATCTTGCCAGCTGCGCGGCGTTAGACGCGGCAGCCAGAGATTGCGTTCCAGAGATGAATGACTGGTCGCTCCAATAAGCCAACCGCCTCGCCGATTTCCCTTGAGGAACCGGCTTGCGTAACGGCTCCCACACCACCTCCGGACAGAGGAGAGCGGCCATCGGCCTATCAAGCCGTGGCATGCCCTCTCTCATACCGTTGACCAAACCCGCCACCCGCGTGACTGGCACGTAGGCGGGGGTGAGGCCAATGATGTGGGACACCACCTGGCCCAGACGAACATAGACCCCCATTGAGGGGAAAATGGGTAGACAACGTCCACCCCTCTCACCGGGCGACGCTGCCAGAGATGACCTATTAGATCATCAGGGACAGGAACAGGCAGTGGCTGCGGCAGCGGCACGCCGTTTGCGGCGGCCGCCACCGCCATAAGCTCGGGAAACAAAGCCTGCAGTTCCCCCTGCAGACTTTCCTCCACCGAGCCCGCATCCCTCACATGCAGCAGGCTACGACTGGTCAAGGAGCCACATTCTGATGTGGCTGATAGTAGGGCATCCTGCCGACGAGTCAGAGGGTCTTCCCCGACATCCTCAAACATGGCCCCCAAGGAGACATTTCACCCCCCTCCAGTGTTACCTGGACGGCCGGGATACATGTCTCCACCGGGCCTTCGAATAAGAACCCGTCTGCCTCCACCATGTAATCCTCTGTTTCCATCGGGCAGGTAGAGACCGACGCATCCTCATCGGGCTCCAGCAATTCACCAAACCCAGGCCGTTCGCGTCTGCAAGCCACCATCTTGCGACGGGAGCGAGCAGACGCAAAAAGTTTGCGTCTCAAATCCTCCGGAACCAAAGGAACCGGCCGCTCAACAGCGGACGATTCCCCGGAAGCAGAGGAACCAGAGCCATGACCAGGCCATCGCAGAAGCGACGGCACCGGTGCACCAGCTCTTTGGAGAGGCAAACTACCCATTGGACGCCTACCGGGCGTGGCTGCCAACCACGAGAGAGGCAACAGCCCCGCACCAGAACGCACGACGGAGGCGGAAATGGAGAACCGCTGGTGGAGAGTGGCTCTGCGACTCTCCGAAGTAGACATTATGACTTATCTTTTTCTATCGAATATTTATGAGAGAAGAAAAAAATAAGCACAATGTAAACACGTCTCAACTTTCTTCAGCTAACAACCTCGTCAAGTGGGGATCTACCGAAGGCACTTCCTTGTGGTGAAAGTGAAGAAGGAGGCGAGTAGGTGGCCACACACCTGCTTATGAAGGTAAGCGGAAGGGGGTGTGGTCAGACGGATGTTGGGAGGTAAAGGTACATGGTGGAATTTTTTATTCAGTGCTCGTGCACGAAGTGAAGTACAGTGCAGAACAGGTGCTGAGCAATCCATTAACGTCATAGAACCTCATGTTGTGGTAGTGAAAGGTTAACCTTCTGTAGTGTGGTAGTGAAAGGGTTAACCTTCTGTAGCATGTTAGTGAAAGGTTAACCTTCTGTAGCGTGGTAGTGAAAGGGTTAACCGTCTGTAGCGGGGTAGTGAAAGGGTAGCGGAGTAGTGAAAGGGTTAACCTTCTGTAGCATGGTAGTGAAAGGGTTAACCTTATGTAGCGTGGCAGTGAAGGGTTAACCTTATGTAGCGTGGCAGTGAAGGGTTAACCTTCTGTCGCGTGGTAGAGAAAGTGTTAACCTTCTGTAGCGTTGCAGTGAAAGGGTTCTGTAGCGTGGTAGTGAAGGGTTAACCTTCTGCAGTGTGGTAGTGAAAGGGTTAACCGTCTGTAGTGTGGTAGTGAAAGTGTTAACCTTCTGTAGTGTGGTAGTGAAAGGGTTAACCGTCTGTAGTGTGGTAGTGAAAGGGTTAACCGTCTGTAGTGTGGTAGTGAAAGGGTTAACCGTCTGTAGTGTGGTAGTGAAAGGGTTAGGGGGCTTCAGACTGTGGCCTGTGACAGGGAAATCATTACTTTTTAACGGCTCTCCACTTGGCGATAATACTGCACAGTGAACAAACACTAAATGAATGACTAATACGGTCTAATCGCAATTTCCATTTTTATGTGCGTCACGTTCGGTCGTCTTCACGAGTGGCTCGTACCACATAGGATAACGCTGGTCATTTGTACTCCTTTTCTTTTCAGCCGAACAGTTTGATGTTGAACCCTAACTCCCGCTTTTTCCCTTTTTGTGAAACCAGCTTTTGTGGAACTAAACAAAAACCGAACCCGCTGTTTTTGAAACGTGTTAAGATTGAATCCCATTGTAGAGCCGGATCACTGCGGGTCAGTCTGGGAGCGATAATAACCTATTTGTTTTGCAGCTTGAGAGAGAGAGGTGAGACTGGGGTTGACCCCACGACTGACCCCTGAAAGCCCCAGGGTGGGACCGGCGCTGCAGTTTTTCATCTCTCAAGAAAATCACTTTGTCCTGTTCCTTCCAGAGGAAATTATTCTGTGCCAAGGAGTGAGACTGAAAACAGAATGTGTGAGATGCTCTGAAGGCGAAGCTTCGCTCATCAGAATGTCTGTATGAACCACGTCTGTCTGTCATCCCTGGAGCCTGAACCCACCATGCTTTTTGCAAGGATGACCCTGTGATCATTATTTGAAATTTCAGCTGTATTGCAGTGGTTCGCGGGAAATGTTTGGCAGAATGGATCAAGGTTTTTCTAGTTGTATCTGGAATCCATACAGAACATGTTTGGAATCATTGTGGTCATCTTATTACCTCGGATGAGATGCCCTCAAGGTTAACACATATATTATATATATATATATATCTGGGATCCGTGCAGAAGGTGCTTGGTATCATTTGAGTCCTCCTGATATGCCTCCCCACACATAGCCAGAAGATTAAAACCTCCTTCCAGGACTACAAGGAGACTAGACGCTGAGCTTGTGGGACCTCCCCTGTGGTTCCTGAGCCTTCTGTGCTGTACTTGCCTACCTACAGTGTTAATTTAGTCAACCAAAATTACGACTAAATATGGTCGTCAACGAAGCTTTCCCCCCGACGAAAACGAGACGAGACGTCACGTTAATGGAGAGATCATGTGTCACTAACGTGGCGAAATGATCCATGCAATGTCGTTAACTAAAAACGACGACACAAAATGTAGTTTGCAAAATAAAATCTTGCTAAACGTTTATTCAACTTCAACTTGCTACTTGCTAGCTAACAGGAACTCGTTTGCAGACAGGAAAGTAACAAACATAGCAAACAAACTTACCCTCCTACCTACGCCCTGTCTGTCTCTGGGCAGGTAGCTGCCAACTCCCCACCCAGTCAGATCTGAGGTGATCACAGAGGATTAGAGGAGACAGAGAGGTGCAGCTGCAGATAGAGACTACAGTAGAGAGACTACAGTAGAGACTACAGTAGAGAGACTACAGTAGAGACTACAGTAGAGAGACTACAGTAGAGACTACAGTAGATACTACAGTAGAGACTACAGTAGAGAGACTACAGTAGAGACTACAGTAGAGAGACTACAGTAGAGACTACAGTAGAGAGACTACAGTAGAGAGACTATAAGAGAGACTACAGTAGAGAGACTACAGGAGAGAGAGACTACAGTAGAGAGACTACAGTAGAGACTACAGTAGAGAGACTACAGTAGAGACTACAGTAGAGAGACTACAGTAGAGACTACAGTAGAGAGACTACAGTAGAGAGACTACAGGAGAGAGAGACTACAGGAGAGAGACTACAGTAGAGACTACAGTAGAGAGACTACAGTAGAGACTACAGTAGAGAGACTACAGTAGAGAGACTACAAGAGAGAGACTACAGGAGAGAGACTACAGTAGAGAGACTACAGGAGAGAGAGACTACAGGAGAGAGACTACAGGAGAGAGAGACTACAGGAGAGAGACTACAGGAGAGAGACTACAGTAGAGAGACTACAGGAGAGAGACTACAGTAGAGACTACAGGAGAGAGACTACAGTAGAGAGACTACAGTAGAGACTACAGTAGAGACTACAGGAGAGAGACTACAGTAGAGAGACTACAAGAGAGAGACTACAGGAGAGAGAGACTACAGTAGAGAGACTACAGGAGAGAGACTACAGTAGAGAGACTACAGGAGAGAGACTACAGGAGAGAGACTACAGCAGAGAGACTACAGTAGAGAGACTACAGGAGAGAGACTACAGGAGAGAGACTACAGTAGAGAGACTACAGGAGAGAGACTACAGGAGAGAGACTACAGTAGAGAGACTACAGGAGATAGACTACAGTAGAGAGACTACAGGAGAGAGACTACAGTAGAGAGACTACAGTAGAGAGACTACAGTAGAGAGAGACTACAGGAGAGAGAGACTACAGGAGAGAGACTACAGGAGAGAGAGACTACAGGAGAGAGACTACAGGAGAGAGACTACAGGAGAGAGACTACAGGAGAGAGACTACAGTAGAGAGACTACAGGAGAGAGAATACAGGAGAGAGACTACAGGAGAGAGAGACTACAGTAGAGAGACTACAGTAGAGAGACTACAGTAGAGAGACTACAGGAGAGAGACTACAGTAGAGAGACTACAGGAGAGAGAGACTACAGGAGAAAGACTACAGGAGAGAGACTACAGTAGAGAGACTACAGGAGAGAGACTACAGGAGAGAGACTACAGTAGAGAGACTACAGGAGAGAGACTACAGTAGAGAGACTACAGGAGAGAGACTACAGTAGAGAGACTACAGTAGAGAGACTACAGTAGAGAGACTACAGTAGAGAGAGACTACAGGAGAGAGACTACATGAGAGAGACTACAGGAGAGAGAGACTACAGGAGAGAGACTACAGGAGAGAGACTACAGGAGAGAGACTACAGTAGAGAGAGACTACAGTAGAGAGACTACAGTAGAGAGAGACTACAGGAGAGAGACTACAGTAGAGAGACTACAGGAGAGAGACTACAGGAGAGAGACTACAGGAGAGAGACTACAGTAGAGAGACCACAGGAGAGACTACAGTAGAGAGAGACTACAGTAGAGAGAGACTACAGGAGAGAGACTACAGTAGAGAGACTACAGGAGAGAGACTATAAGAGAGACTACAGTAGAGAGACTACAGGAGAGAGAGACTACAGTAGAGAGACTACAGTAGAGACTACAGTAGAGAGACTACAGTAGAGACTACAGTAGAGAGACTACAGTAGAGACTACAGTAGAGAGACTACAGTAGAGAGACTACAGGAGAGAGAGACTACAGGAGAGAGACTACAGTAGAGACTACAGTAGAGAGACTACAGTAGAGACTACAGTAGAGAGACTACAGTAGAGAGACTACAAGAGAGAGACTACAGGAGAGAGACTACAGTAGAGAGACTACAGGAGAGAGAGACTACAGGAGAGAGACTACAGGAGAGAGAGACTACAGGAGAGAGACTACAGGAGAGAGACTACAGTAGAGAGACTACAGGAGAGAGACTACAGTAGAGACTACAGGAGAGAGACTACAGTAGAGAGACTACAGTAGAGACTACAGTAGAGACTACAGGAGAGAGACTACAGTAGAGAGACTACAAGAGAGAGACTACAGGAGAGAGAGACTACAGTAGAGAGACTACAGGAGAGAGACTACAGTAGAGAGACTACAGGAGAGAGACTACAGGAGAGAGACTACAGCAGAGAGACTACAGTAGAGAGACTACAGGAGAGAGACTACAGGAGAGAGACTACAGTAGAGAGACTACAGGAGAGAGACTACAGGAGAGAGACTACAGTAGAGAGACTACAGGAGATAGACTACAGTAGAGAGACTACAGGAGAGAGACTACAGTAGAGAGACTACAGTAGAGAGACTACAGTAGAGAGAGACTACAGGAGAGAGAGACTACAGGAGAGAGACTACAGGAGAGAGAGACTACAGGAGAGAGACTACAGGAGAGAGACTACAGGAGAGAGACTACAGGAGAGAGACTACAGTAGAGAGACTACAGGAGAGAGAATACAGGAGAGAGACTACAGGAGAGAGAGACTACAGTAGAGAGACTACAGGAGAGAGACTACAGTAGAGAGACTACAGGAGAGAGAGACTACAGGAGAGAGACTACAGGAGAGAGACTACAGTAGAGAGACTACAGGAGAGAGACTACAGGAGAGAGACTACAGTAGAGAGACTACAGGAGAGAGACTACAGTAGAGAGACTACAGGAGAGAGACTACAGTAGAGAGACTACAGTAGAGAGACTACAGTAGAGAGACTACAGTAGAGAGAGACTACAGGAGAGAGACTACATGAGAGAGACTACAGGAGAGAGAGACTACAGGAGAGAGACTACAGGAGAGAGACTACAGGAGAGAGACTACAGTAGAGAGAGACTACAGTAGAGAGACTACAGTAGAGAGAGACTACAGGAGAGAGACTACAGTAGAGAGACTACAGGAGAGAGACTACAGGAGAGAGACTACAGGAGAGAGACTACAGTAGAGAGACCACAGGAGAGACTACAGTAGAGAGAGACTACAGTAGAGAGAGACTACAGGAGAGAGACTACAGTAGAGAGACTACAGGAGAGAGACTACAGGAGAGAGACTACAGTAGAGAGACTACAGTAGAGAGAGACTACAGGAGAGAGAGACTACAGTAGAGAGAGACTACAGTAGAGAGAGACTACAGTAGAGAGACTACAGGAGAGAGACTACAGGAGAGAGACTACAGGAGAGAGACAACAGTGGAGAGACTACAGTAGAGAGAGACTACAGGAGAGAGACTACAGTAGAGAGACTACAGGAGAGAGACTACAGGAGAGAGACTACAGTAGAGAGACTACAGTAGAGAGAGACTACAGGAGAGAGAGACTACAGTAGAGAGAGACTACAGTAGAGAGAGACTACAGTAGAGAGACTACAGGAGAGAGACTACAGGAGAGAGACTACAGGAGAGAGACAACAGTGGAGAGACTACAGTAGAGAGACTACAGTAGAGAGACTACAGTAGAGAGACTACAGGAGAGAGACTACAGTAGAGAGAGACTACAGTAGAGAGAGACTACAGTAGAGAGACTACAGGAGAGAGACTACAGTAGAGAGAGACTACAGTAGAGAGACTACAGTAGAGAGACTACAGTAGAGAGACTACAGGAGAGAGACTACAGGAGAGAGACTACAGTAGAGAGAGACTACAGTAGAGAGAGACTACAGTAGAGAGAGACTACAGGAGAGAGACTACAGTAGAGAGACTACAGTAGAGAGACTACAGGAGAGAGACTACAGTAGAGAGACTACAGGAGAGAGAGACTACAGTAGAGAGAGACTACAGTAGAGAGAGACTACAGGAGAGAGACTACAGGAGAGAGACTACAGGAGAGAGACTACAGTAGAGAGAGACTACAGTAGAGAGACTACAGGAGAGAGAGACTACAGTAGAGAGACTACAGTAGAGAGACTACAGTAGAGAGAGACTACAGTAGAGAGACTACAGTAGAGAGACTACAGTAGAGAGACAACAGTGGAGAGACTACAGTAGAGAGACTACAGTAGAGAGACTACAGTAGAGAGACTACAGGAGAGAGACTACAGGAGAGAGACTACAGGAGAGAGACTACAGGAGAGAGACTACAGTAGAGAGACTACAGTAGAGAGACTACAGGAGAGAGACTACAGTAGAGAGACTACAGGAGAGAGAGACTACAGGAGAGAGACTACAGGAGAGAGACTACAGTAGAGAGACTACAGGAGAGAGACTACAGTAGAGAGACTACAGTAGAGAGACTACAGTAGAGAGACTACAGTAGAGAGACTACAGTAGAGAGACTACAGTAGAGAGAGACTACAGTAGAGAGAGACTACAGTAGAGAGACTACAGTAGAGAGACTACAGTAGAGAGACTACAGGAGAGAGACTATAGTAGAGAGAGACTACAGTAGAGAGACTACAGTAGAGAGACTACAGTAGAGAGACTACAGGAGAGAGACTATAGTAGAGAGAGACTACAGTAGAGAGACTACAGTAGAGAGACTACAGGAGAGAGACTACAGTAGAGAGAGACTACAGTAGAGAGACTACAGTAGAGAGACTACAGTAGAGAGACTACAGGAGAGAGACTACAGTAGAGAGACTACAGTAGAGAGACTACAGTAGAGAGACTACAGTAGAGAGACTACAGGAGAGAGACTACAGGAGACTACAGGAGAGAGACTACAGGAGAGACTACAGTAGAGAGACTACAGTAGAGAGACTACAGTAGAGAGACTACAGTAGAGAGACTACAGGAGAGAGACTACAGGAGAGAGACTACAGGAGAGACTACAGTAGAGAGACTACAGTAGAGAGACTACAGGAGAGAGACTACAGTGAATGTATATACTCTCTTTTAGAAACTCTGTCTCTTAAACAGTACTGTATATTTGTATGTCATAAATGTTATGATGAATTGAAAATGGGGGACCCTGATGTAAACAAGACGAAAGTATTTCTCTGGTCTGCATCCCCTTAACAATTGTGTGTATTGAGCCGTACTGTTGTACCCATTCTGCAATCTGTTAATAAAGTGTTCAATCAATCAATCAATCAATCAATCAATCAATCAATCAAAGCTACAGCTGAGAGACTAGAATAGAATAGAAATACTTTAGTGCCCTCAAAAAAGGGCCGGGAAAAAAGCTAAAAAAATTTAAAATAAAATAAAATACTTTATTCATCCCGAGGGAAATTGTCATCCCCTACTTATCGCTCACAGTAAACAGTAAACATGTAGGTAGACAAGAACACGTCACGAATAAGAATACAAATAAGCCTACGAATAAAATACGGTCCGGGGTATACATTTCCTATGTTATGTATATACATTCTAATATAAAATATACAGTAAAAATATACAGAAATCACGGTCAGGTGGCATAGCGGAGATTGCGCTCGTCACCAATGCAAGAGGCTGCGGCAGCATTGCTTGGGGCTTGGGCTGATCGCTATACTAACTCGTTTGGCTGGGTTAGGGGGAGGGCAAGTCATGGGTGGGAATCTGGCGTTGTGGACAGCGACGCCTACAGGTCAGGTCCGGGCGATTGCTCAGCGGAGGACTTGATGAAGGCAGCGTGACCTCCCACGCGTTACACTTCACCAATGAGAGTCCTCGCTGCCTGGTGAAAAAAGAGTCACTGGCTGTCGCCGCGCGTGTCGGAGGAAGCACGCGGATGACTTCAGGGTTCCCTTGTACCGACCAGTAGGAGAACATGCGCACAACAACCAGGTAGGGGAGGGGGGGGAATTGGCACAACGACTAAATTGGGACGGGGAGAAAAACAGAAAAATCTGAGAAAGAGAGGATTAAAAAAAAATAAAAAATATATATATATATTTTTATATTTTTATATTTATATATATATACAGAAATCTACAGTAAGTGTACTGTAAGTGTAATATTGAACAATGTTGTTTTAAAAGTAAAAGTCCAGGAAGATGGTAACTGTCACCCTGTGCTCAGTGATGCAGTGAGGCACAGTGATGCATTATAAAGTCTGATGGCTGTCGGAATGAAGGACTTCCTGTGCCGTTCAGTGCTACATCTCGGGAGTCTTTTAGTCTTTTAGGGAGTCTAGCACTGAACGTGCTCCTTCTGTCAGCCAAGTCTGTGTGTATAGTGGGTGGGAGGGGTTGTCCCTGATGGCATGGAGCTTAACAAGGGGGGGTTGATGCATGCCCCGCTCTTCCATGTCATCAAAAGAAGACCTAAAGCATGGGGGTATTATCACTGTTTTGTGTGCGTGTGTGTGTGTGTGTGTGTGTGTGTGTGCACACATGCACTTTTTAAACACAGACAGCACGCACTGTAAAAGCCTTTTTCGATTACATTTCCTAGTTTGATGTATAATTGTGTGGAAACATGATGCCGCAGTGTGTAATTATGTGCAAACATTATGTGCGTGGGTTTGCTTCCTGGGCATCGATGCTTATAGGAATGCTGTATTACTTAATTACTGCCCAGTCCATCTACATTACATATCGTATCTCACCTGCAACACAGAAACACACTCTCACACATAAGAAGTACACACCATTCTTTTGATTAAGTAAAAGAAAAAAGGTTACCAGATAGATTAGCATTCCGGTCTAATTAAATGTATTCTATTCGGAGTTCTACTTGAGCAGAAAGACAAAAGTATTTAAAATTTCAATTAAGCATCAACGGTAAAAGTACCCATTCTATGTAACATTCTTTTAAGCGTTAAGTCCTTGATGCACTGACCTTCAAAGGTTATGCTGACTCTGATTGCAACTTTGAAAATGCATCATTTTCATCACCGGTCACTATTGCAGTTTTCTTCACTGCTATTAGTAGCTTCAGAGGCAAATGGAGTTAAAAGTTGAATATTTTTCCAATAAGTTGAAAGTACGAAGTTCCCTGAAATGGAAATACTTAAGCAAAGCTCAAAAGCTATATTCAAGTACAGTACTTGAATACAGTCCCAATACATTCCATCCCTGCATATATACAGTGTATGTACACAGCCCCCCCCCCCACTTCCCACAGACATCAACATACTCACTCACTCACTCACTCACTCACTCACTCACTCACTCACTCACTCACTCACTCACTCACTCACTCACTCACTCACTCACTCACTCACTCACTCACTCACTCACTCACTCACTCACTCACTCACTCACTCATGGCAGTTTACAAGGTGATCCATATCTGCCTCCCTGCTCCAACATCCAGGCTATATTGATAATATCTGATCGTTCGAATAGAATACAATGGCTCTCACACATCACACAGCCTTCATAGCCCCCAGCCCAGGGCTACTGTAATGATGTCAGTCATTTGGAAGATTTCAAAATCCATGACATTTCCTTTGGGATCTTGTTACAAATCCAACATAAGTCAACCTTTGGCTGCTGGGGTGATTTCCATCCACTATGCAGTAGCACGCTATTAGAGTACAGGTTTATAGCTATTACAGGTACAGGATTATATATTACAGCAGGGCCGCCTGGGAGAAATGCGAGGCCCTGTGCGAGATTTAAACACGCGACGCCCCCCCCCCCCCCCCCCCCCCCCCCCCCCCCCTAAAAGGTTAAAAAAAATTATATAATTTTTTATTTTTTTTTCATACAGTCAACATATTCTTAAATAATAGCGCTGCCCGAGGCTGGGCATGATACAGTCAACATATAGCAAGAGAGAGAGAGCGAGAGAGAGCTCCCGTTCTACAGTCAATATACAGTGTTATCGCTGCACAGACCCGGCAATGCCCCTGACCCTCCACCAGAGCAAGGCCAGAGAGAGAGAGAGAGAGAGAGAGAGAGAGAGAGAGAGAGAGAGAGAGAGAGAGAGAGAGAGAGAGAGAGAGAGAGAGAGAGAGAGAGCGAGAGAGAGAGAGAGACACACACATTGGAAAGAAACAACCCAAAACCAGAGCAAATTTAAATGCTATTTGGCCCTAAACAGAGAGTACACAGTGGCAGAATACCTGAGCACTGTGACTGACCCAATACTAAGAAGATCCTTGACTAGGTACAGACTCAGCGAGCACAGCCTAGCCATAGAGAAAGGCCGCCATAGGCAGACCTGGCTCCCAAGCGAAGACAGACTATGCACCCACTGCACACAAGATGAGGTGGAAACCGAGCTCCACTTCTTAACAACCTGCCCACTATACCAAGACATATACTTCCCACAAATTGCAAACACCCAAAGAGACTTTGAAAACATGGACAATAACTCAAAACTCCCATACCTACTGGGAGAAATACAAGAATGTGAAATAAAGCCCATTTGAATTGAAGAGAGAGAGATAGATAGAGCATGTCTGTGTGTGTTAGAAAGAGAGAGAACATGTCTGTTTGTGTGTGTATGTTAGAGAGAGAGCATGTATATGTGTATGTGTGTTAGAAAGAGAGGGAAAGAGCAAGAGAGAGAGCATGTCATTTTGTGTGTTAGAGAGAGATATAGAGCATGTCTGTGTGTGTTAGAAAGAGAGAGAGAGAGAGCATGTGTGTTTGTGTGTTAGAGAGAGAGCATGTATGTGTGTGTGTTAGAGCAGTGGTTCCCAAACCTCTCCTCGAGACACCCCAACTGTTCCATGTATTTGTTAAATTCCACCACCAGCACACCTGATTCAACTAATAAAGGGCTTG